>NC_141777.1:13108114-13803760 GCF_054643075.1 Acanthaster planci | reverse complement strand
TCTGAAAGGGCATATATATTCTATCCATTAAAATCAGTTTCGTGATTTGAAGTAGTTACGGAAATATCTTCAAAAGGAAATGGGAGTTCTGGTCCAAACTCATGTTACTGTATGCATTCAAATCAGTTTCATATCCATATTTGCAGGAATTATTGAAATATCTTCAAAATTAAGTGCGAGTTCTTGTCCAACTGCCTCGTAGTTTTGCTTCATTGTGGGTGTGTCTGCCCTATACCGGTGCAGTTTCCACGCATTTCCGAGCATAAAAGGTCTCAAAATTGTTTGAATCTGGCCATCGTGGTGACATCCGAAAGGGCAGATGGTCCTCTTTTTATTCACATAAGTTTCATATCCATATTTGCAGTAGTTGGGGAAACATCTTCAGAAGATGGTGCGACTTACTGTCCAACTACCTCGTGTTTTTGCTTAATTCTGAATATGTCCGCCCTATACCAGTCCAGTTCCCGCGCATATTCGAGCATAGAAGGTCTCAAAATTATCAAAATCTGGCAATCGTGGTGTTATAGGAAAGGGCACATGTTACTCTATTCATTATTATCAGTTTCATTTCCCTATTTGCAGTAGCTAAGGAAATATCTTCGAAAGGAAGTGGGAGTTCTTGTCCAACTGCTTCCTTTTCGCGTAATTCAATGCTCCATATCGGTCAAGGCTCCATGTATTCGAGCATGAAAGGTCTTAACATCGTGAGGATGATTTCATTTCATTTCAGAATCAGTCAAAGAAATATTTTCGAAAGGAAGTGCGAGATCTTGTAAACCTGCTCGTATTTTTGCTTAATTCTCAAACTGACTGCCCTCTACCGGTCCGGTTCCCGTGCATATTCGAGCATAAAAGGTCTCAAAATTGTCAGAATCTGTCAATCGTTGTGACATCCGAAAGGGTGCATGTTCGTCCATCCATTCATATACGCTTCCTATCCATATTTAAAGTAGCTGAGAAATATCTTCAAAAGGAAGTGCGAGTTCACATCCAATTGCCTCCTATTGGTGCTTAATGCTTTATCTGTCCGCCTGATATCGGTACACTTCTTGCGCAAATGAGGCTTCATATATTCGATCGTTAAAGGTCTAAAAATTGTCCCAATCTTACAATCGTTGTGTGATCTGAAAGGGTGCATGTTCATCTGTCCATTAACATAGGTTTTATATCCGTATTTGCAGTAGTTAGGGAAATATCTTCAAAAGGAAATGGGGGTTCCTGTCCAACGGCCTCATATTTTTGCTTAATCTGAATCTGTTTGCCCTATATTTGTCCAGTTCCAATTCTGAATCTGGTTGGGATATACCGGTCCAGGTACTGAGCAAAAATGTTCTATATATTCGAGCATAAAGGTCTCAGCATTTTCAGATTCTTGCAATCATGGTGTCATCTGAAAGGGGACATGTTCCTTTATCCATTCATATCAGTTTCATATCTATATTTCCAGTAGTTAGGGAAATGTCTTCAGAAGGAAGTGCGAGTTTTTATCTTATGTATTTTGCTATATTTATGTATTTTTTATGTTGTATTGTGTTTTGTTTTGTTTTGTCTTTAGCAGAGCAAGGACCACTTAATTTCCACCATGTGTATTATTTTATAAGAGTTGCAAATAAAATATGTAATGTAATGAGTTTTCGTCCAGCCGCCTCGTATTTGTTGCTTAATTTTAATGTTTTATCTGTCTGCCTTATGCCGGTCCAGTTCCCATGTAAAAGGACCCTATGTATTCGAGTATTTATAAGATCTCAAAATTGTCAAAATCTGCCAACATAGTGTCATCTGAAAGGGCACGTGCTCCTCTATCCATTCAAATCAGTTTCATATCCATATTTGTAGTAGTTAGGGAAATATCGCCAAACAGAAGTGCTAGCTCTTGTCCAACTACCTGGTATTTCTGCTCAATTCTGAATCTGTATGCCCTGTATCGGTCCAGTTCCTGCGCAAAGAATGCTCAATATATTCGAGCCATAAAGGTCTCGAAATTGTCAAAATCTGCCAATCTTGGTGTCATCTGAAAGGACACATGCTCCTCTATCCGTTCTTGTCCAGCTGCCTCGTATTTTTGCTTAATTCTGAATCTGTCTGCCTTATACCGCTTCAATTCCCGCGCAAAAAAGGCCCTATATATTCGAGCATAAAAGATCTCAAAATTGTCAGATTTTGGCAATCGTGGGGTCATATGATAGGGTGCAAGCATGTTCCTTTATCAATCCATATACGTTTCAAATACATATTAGCAGTAGTTAGGGAAATATCTTACCCAACTGCTTCGTAATTTTCTATAATTTTGAATCTGTCTGCCCTATACAGGTCCTCTTCCCCCGCAAAAATAGGCTCCATATATTCGATCATAAAAGGTCTCACAATTGTGACAATCTGCCAATCGTAGTGTCACCGGAAAGGCCAAATGTTGCTCTACCCATTGATAATAGTCTCATATCTATATTTTCAGTACTTAAGGGAATATCTTCAAAAGGAAGTGCGAGTTCTTGTCCAACTGCCTCGTATTTTTGCTTAATTTTGAATGTGTCTGCCCTTTTTCCCTTCCAGTTCCCGCGTAAAGACGGCTCCATATATTCGAGCATAAAAGGTCTCACACTTCGTAAATACTCTGATCAGACGGAATGTCGCTGCCTAATGGAAGTCATTTATGCGGAAGTATTGAGATGTGCAACCGATTGATATTTCTGAATTAACATGTTTAATAAAGATTGAAATTAGTGAGCAGCACCAGGCAACTTGTGGCATGTTCTATTGCGTGACTGTCGCTATCACTGAGTTTTATTAGAATCAGCCACCACCTATATCGAAAAGAGTAGGTCTCATAGAGTTGAGGTTGCAAATGAGTTATGGCAGCTAATTTACGCAGTCGCTTTATTGCTCATCTGCACCTGCGCTCACGTAAATATCAGCAGCTATTCGTGAGGGGATCACATCAGCAGAGGAAATCCCAATTAAGCTTTTGAAAGGAACCGTTTTCAATTTTCTGACAATAATTTGTTACCGTTTTAACGAAGAGGAGAATTTCTCTCCATAAAATCTAGGTTTCGAGAAAATCAAATTTGAAGTTGTCTCTTTTTCAGACGCCTATATCCCCAGTATTTAGCATGTTTTTGACTCACCCTATGCTACCTCGTGAACGAAGGGATCTTAAATGACAAAAAACAAATGATAGTCATAGAAGTCAATAAATATTGTTTATTTTATAAACAAATAAATGCTGAAAATGCTGAAATTCATGTGACTTCTGTGTACTACTGAAAACGCGTGCTATTTTGCTGTAGCCCGTGCCAGGTGCAAAATTATTACATTTGTTTATATTTTCTAGGGTCAAATTCGCCTTTTAGTAAAAACAGCAACACGAGTTTGCCCATGAATTTGCCCATTATTGCTAACGCTATATCAATGGAAGACAATTTCCCATCTTCGTGAAAACGTACAATTCGGATTATTTGAAGTTTTCCTCGGGTAAATCATCGCAATTTGACTGATTTCAGTAGATTTGATTTTAAAAAACGATTAAACCCAGTTTTAAGCATTGAATAGCCTAGTATATTTGGCCTCAAAACAGAAATTTGAAAAACAAAATCCTGATTTTGGGCTATATTGTTTCTTTGTGAAAACAGTGACGAATTGTATTAACTCTCAACTACAGAAGACGCATATATCCATTCGTGTACAGGAAACCAAAACAGGATAGGAAACCGAAGCAGTCTACATAATCATCCAGTAAATCGGCGGACGAAGACCACGTGGATTCCGTCGCTGGAAATCTCTCCAAAAATAATGACAATGTGAGTTTCCAAAGTAATACAAATTCATACTTAAAGAGTTTGATTCTGATAAAGCGATTTTATTTATTTATTTATTTATTTGGGTTTTTTTTTTTGGGAGCCGGAAATTACAGCAAGCAGCAACCCAGTTTCGCTTTCCTGCCAGCCTCACTTTTTCCTCACTCAACTCCTTTTAAATGTTATTGCTGTCAAATGTGTATTGCATTTAGGCTTGACATTTTCCTTTTACCATATTATGTACCTTTTCCTGCAAGCCCTGTGGTATCAGGGTATCAGCTATTGCATCCGGAATTTAATTTGCCATTCCGAGATTTGGAGATAAAAATATATACCGAGCCGCCTCCACGCATCATATGATTCTATTAAAAACTATTATTTTCTTATTCTCCATATTTAAAAGACCCTCCCCAACCCAAACCGCAGTGCACGGTCAAACTCTTCGCTTGGCGAGCGCCTCTTCGCACAGTCTAGAAAAGCTGGCACGGAGGACGGACTCCTTTTCGACCCCGCCGACTACTCGAGGGTGAGCTGGACGAAATGCCGGACATGTTTTTGGAAAAGTGTGCACCTTCGACAGTGAAACGGTGAGTATAGGAATTTACTCAAGGCCGCGCTGAATGCGTTAACATACAGTTAACACGTGGATCTATGGAAGTGTTGACTAAAGACCTGTTATGTCGAGGGCGAGAGTTTAATTTCGAACAAAATGGGATGAGACCAAAGTCTTAATTTTACGCAAAGAGAGGTGCAATATATCACATTGTGTACAGGCAATATGGCTAACTTCTCTTTATCTTGATATTTTGCTTTAATTTGTTTTTCAAAATGACCAGGTGTTTACATCAAAATAAGGTAGAATCTCAGCTAAGGGCTACTGAAGTACATCTTCGTCTCTCCAGTCTCCTGGCAACGTTAAAAGCGTTTTGGTTAGAACGCAGACAAGATCATATAAAATTGAAAAACTTGTTCTTGCGAGGTGTCAAAGCTTAGACAAAATTCGGGGCGGGAAGAAATTATCAATCCCAGGACCCTTTAGGGTTACAAAATAGATATCTTAAGCGCCAAGTTCGTGTATTGGATTATTTCTAAGAGAGTTTTACAGTTGGTATTATCTCCAGGTCAGATAAAATTGATTGGATTCGAGTCTCCTCTTTTAAACAGCTCAAAATAGGAAATGAGAATGGTCTCCATTCCGACTGGGAAAAGCTCAAAGCATCAACGACAACTATCAATTTTCGTGCTGTTAAAGATGTAGCAATTTCTAACAGGTAAAACGAAGTTCTAATTTATAAGAGTATTTGCTTTGTATAAGGGTTTGGCAATAACTGTAATATGAAATATAAAAAAAAAACATGATTGATATTGGCGTATAACTCAATCGATTGCACGAGATTACAAAAGAAAGAAAAGTCATGTTTTCAATTAATTGTTTTTCTTTTCAATGTTTATGTCGTACAAAAATATTCGTTTTTAAACTACATGACACAAAAATTCTCTTAATATTTTTCTGACAATTTGCAAGGTACCTGCGCGGTATCTGGCTCCTATTTTTGAACACTGGAGAGGCGATTGGCAATGAATGGGCGAAAATCGCTCGGACAACGGTGAAAAGCAAGCTGGTCACGCACGCCAATGTAACGCCTTTGGACAACATGGAAAAAGGGAAGGATCTTCACGGCAGAACGAGCCACGTCATACACCAAAGATTTCACTGACAAGGAAGACGTGCTGAAAGTGGAGGCCGCTTTCAGCACGCGGGTTGGGCATCAGGGAGCAATTTAAATTCAAACCAGTTGTCTACTCCTGCCTTGGTGTGTTCAGGCAGAACAAGTGGAATCTCAGACCCAGCATGTACATTTCTCACTGGGATGACAGCAAGCTGGCCGGGGATATTCAAGAATTAGTCGACTGACAATGCCTCATGTAGTCAATAGATGGGTAATTTTGACTATATGGCCATGTTGAAGTGTCCCTTGTGACTAATTCTGAAGTGGATAGTGATGCAAGAATATCATCCAGTAATGAAGGAAATTTAGTTTGTCATTGTGACAAGTTTGAATTGTTAAGCGACTGTGTTGATTAGTGGTGTTAGAAAGTAATCACACTTGAACAAAATTGGTAATTTCTAATTAGCGCAAAACAAACCCAGATTATATGAAATGCATCATTGTTGTCGCAGACACACTGCACAAAAGATGCCCAGAAATTCACATCGAGCAATGATTTCATTTGTTTGGAAATCTCATATCAAAACGAATGATCCCACCAAAATGTGGACAAGAATATTAACCAGAAGCCTTCTTCATAACACGAATACTATTTAGGTGATTGTCTTATGATATGACACATTGAATACAACATTTAAGAGACTTAAAGGGAAACGTTTGGGACATTACATGTAATCTATAAATTTCAAGGCAGCTAACTTTACATAAAGCAAACAATAACTGAAAATACTGTAGTATTGTGAAGCGACAGAGAGCGCTTGTCATTGGGCGCGGTGAGAAGTTATAGATGGCGCTCTGGTCAGTAACAAGGGCAGGTGTGAGGGGCGTATAGCTGTGTGTTAAGCGAGTGCGACGCATAGGCAATTGATTTGTTAACGGTTGCAGAAGCGGCCTGCTCACGAAACTATCCGGTTCGTAAGTGTGACGTCACTTCAGTTTAAACCAAGTCCACTTCACATAGAGTTGCATGCATTGATCGCCGTTAACGCGGAACCATCGAATCGAAACTTCAGTGATCGTCCAACGGGAGCCTGAAAATCGTGGCGCGTCTGCCTATATGACGAAGTCACTTACGAACCAGATCAAGGGGCGCGCTGGCAGGGGGTTTAGTCGTCCTGAGTCAAGGGCTGATCCTGAGGTAAGGGTCGAGAATCATGTGCAAAGGTTAAAGTCACCTAGCCCAGTGAAACTATGCCTACGGTTCCGAATAGTGCGCGTATTGTTGAGGGACTCGGTAGGTTGAGGGGCTAATTGGTGGTGCGGTATAGTTCCTGATAGGAGCTTGCAGTCGATATAAGGGCAGATTGCTATCTCGTGACGTAATTTTGGCATCCTTGACAATAAGCCCCGTAGACTTGCTCAAGTCGCAGGGCAAGCAATGTATCTGAAGAACTACACCAAAGATCAGACCCACCACATAAGATAACATGTTATTCAACAGAATTATTGGTGTCCTGGTTCAACCTTCGGCTGTAATTTTGTGCAAATAAAGAAAACGAAAGAAAAGCCCCTCCTCCAAAAAAAAAGAGAAAAAATTTCGTGTCTTTAAAAAAAAACTATGAAAGAGTTCATGCGTGTATACGGGTGCCCAGATGTGGTCCGGGGACTAGCCATATTAATGCGCGCAATCAAAAATACTAAGGAAAAGCTGTAATGGAGAACATTTTTAATGTTGACCACCATTGTTCCTTGTAGGCCCCCCTATGTGAATTTATGTTACGTGATGCACTATTGTAACATTTAGTCACTCATCCTTTTCACAGAAACATTCAGTACAGGACGCTTAATGGTTTTTTATCTCCTTATTATGAACAGCAAAAAAGAAGTTCTTTGAAATGACCGGGTGGTTAAGGTCGCAGTCTTCAGATCGTTAGTCCGTGGGTTCGATTACCAGGGGTGGCTTTTTATTTTCCCAACGCTTGCTGTCAGTTAGTAGTTATAAGAGACGCTAAATTCACCCCGTCAAATACCATCGGCACTTTAGTCGACCAGGTAAGCTCTTCTGTTGGAACTATCCACGAAGTCCAGGAGAGCGCCTTGGTACAGGTCCGAGATGTATGGCCGACTCGGCGGCCAGGGCTTAGGGGCTTGTCTCGTTTCCTACCTTGCATGGTCGCTCGAACCTGTTGTGGTTAAATGGATTGGCAGGGAGGAAGTATGATTGGCCAGGATCCCCGAGATCCCAGACCACATTTTTTTTCATTTCCCTGGGCGCAGAACCCACAAAACAATTTTTCTGGGATTGGATATCTAAAGGATTAATCCCGATTTACTTCATTT
Organism: Acanthaster planci; assembly: GCF_054643075.1. Taxonomy (NCBI): domain Eukaryota; kingdom Metazoa; phylum Echinodermata; class Asteroidea; order Valvatida; family Acanthasteridae; genus Acanthaster; species Acanthaster planci. The sequence goes on along the minus strand of NC_141777.1, from coordinate 13,795,959 downwards.
ATAATCTGAATTCCCTACGTTTTCGACAATAAAGGGGATCCCAACCTCGTTCGGGTTTCATTTCTTCTAAGTGGTCTCAATGTAAAAGCAGTAGCGTATCTAGCGATAGTTTATGGTTCAGAAGTAACGGATCCAGGGGTGGCACAGTCGAACGGAATAAAGTAATCACGTACATATAACGGACAGCTTTGTTTTTGATAGTACTGGCACTGACCCAAGTTGAAAAACCGCTCAGAAGTATCTTTTCTTAAGCAAGTAGCGTTTTAATGAGGAATCTTTAATATTCTAAAAACGTACAATTACAGATGAAATTCTCCTTTTTCAAATTAGCGCCATGTAGTAACTTGAGCTAATTTCATCGCCATTTTCAAGCCCGATGGTCAATTCAAATATTTTGACCGGTGTAATGTGGTATTATAAGATAGGAGAGTGATGGGCTGCTTGCCCAAATTTTGAAACTCAAAGGTCCAATTGCTCAAACATAAAGTCCGAGTTTCAAAACATGAATACCGTACTGTCCCCCCCTTCAAGGGAAACCCTGTGTGCGTATTTCGAACCTATACTTAGCCAAACCTAACCCTAACTGGACAGATAATACTTTAAAAGTCCAGGCCACATAATGGCGGGATTAAGCTGCGATCGGTTACGCTTCCTGTGTCCATGGGTATGCATTTTAATTGGTCGTTCGCGCCACAACTCTAATCTTGTCCAAGTCTTCTGGACACTCTCTGTTGATCAGTGTTCATGGCCTGTAATGGTACTGCAAATCTATTTAATTGCAAGCGTCGAGTCCCTAAGCTACGCTAGGGGCAGCTTAGTTTCACCGAAGTTATACATGTTTAGCTATTTTAAGGTCATATGAGTGGCTTTTTGAGAGTGCAAGTTGTATGTTAAATTTGCAATGTGGGGTGCATGTACGTGTACTTTCACCTTTATTACTGTACATGTACCTTGGAAGTACAGTCCGTAGTAGTTGGTCAGCCCAATCTGAAAAAGCCCTCCAAAAATATTTTTCACGGCATTTTTTGGTAATAGCTTGCAACTATGCTCAATCAATTAGTTTTGTCATGACAAATAAGATGTGGGTGGATGCCATCGTCAATTTTGAATTTCAATGTCATTTCAAGGTCACAAAAGGTCATCTGGGGTCAAGATTTTCACCTACACTTACATATCTTCCAATAGAATCCATCATCAATGTCATTTGATAGCCCTAATTTATGTAATTGCCAATTGAACATTTGTTTTTGTGCACATGTGCATTACGAAAAGGAGACATAAAAGGTCCATTTTCTGAAAATTTGGTTCCGATTGTTTTAGTGCCGTTCCTTACAAGTGAACTACTTCAAAAACATACCCACATTTACCGACCTACATACATGTAGGTGTTACTGAGTTGAAACAACAAATTGTGTTTACTAAATGTATCTGTGTAATTGTTTATGGGTGCACTGAACCAATTCAAGCTCCATTGAAAATAGTGTAAAATCAACCAAGTTTGGAGCCCCATGGCAGGCAACTGAAGTCTTTGAGGCCTCTGAAACCAAAAACAATGTGTTGTTTGGTCCTTCAGGTTTCATTTGATTTTCAATTTTAAGTAGGTTAACCAAAAGTGAATGTTGCCAAGCCCTCCCAGCGGCCATTTTTCAAATGACATCCCTCACCTTCCTCGGGCTCTTCTGGCTAATTTTAAATCCCATTTTTCTCTGCTCTCCCCCCAGATGGGTGCCCCTGAGTCTACAGAGATGATCCTGGGCCATACTGACACAATTCCACCATTTCTTGGCCCAAACAGACCCCTCTTTTCTAAACAATCTCTGGGGGGTACTTTTTGTGCGCCTCGGCCTGGCGGAGAATTTTCCTTGAATTGGGACACTGCACCCTTTACATACACCCCTTTTTCACAGTCTGACACAGAAACAATGCTGAATGGTTGCGAATGTTCAAAAAAATCCCCATTTTTGAAAATGAATTGGAAAAAAAAGTCCACTGGCTGTGCTATGGGGAGTAAATAATCAAGGTCAGCCAATAGCAAATGTGCACAAACTGCCTGTACATGCACACTTCTACTATAGTGCAAACAGAATGTGCAATCAGCATTTGAAAATTGCACCTTTCCACGTGAATAGTGTAGTGTAATTCCCGGTGACGAGAGAAAGTGAGGCAGTGAGGCCAAATTTTGGGGTTCCTGTGTCACTCTCAAATTTTGGTTTATTGGAGATCTCCTTGGCTCATGAAAAGACCTGCCAGTACAAAATTATTAATTCAAACAAACACGAATCTTTGGTTCTATAAATTAAATTAAATTAAATACCAATTTCCATGATCAATGAAGAGTAATGCTGGTGCTACATGTAACTTAAGATGTAAGATGTACATACTGCGAATTTCCAAGGTCATGCATAATACATTGTGCATGTGCATGTACAATAACAAAGGTGGAGGTACACGTACGTGCACACCACATTGCAAATTTGACATTCAACTTGCACCCTGCTACATACAGCCACTTTTATGACCTTATATTAGCTATTATATAACTCGCTATACACATGCAACTCACCAGTCGATGTAGCCAATCTGCCCCTAGCCTAGGGGCCCCAACCCTGCTGGTACAATTCAGCAAATTCACAGGACCATTCCAGGCCCTGAGCCTGACGACTACAAAGTTTCTAGAAGTTTTGGAAAAGATCCAAGGTTGTGGCGCGAACGACCAATTTACACGTATATTCATGGGCTCCGGAGCTTAACTGATTGCAACTTAATCCCTCTATTAATCGGTCTGGACTATTAAATATCTACCCATTTGCATTTATCTGTAACTCACATAACCAAGCCATTAACATTTTATAAATGAATGCATTATTAAACCTGGCACTATCTCTCGTGTCCGCATAGCATGTCCTAAACACCAAGATTACTACACGGCAACGTACCGAGCGATTCATGGACAACATGAATAGCGCCCTCATGTGACTACAGCACTTAACAATTAGCTAACACCACAACCTTCCCTACTTAAATGATCTACTCCTGGAGATCATTCAAAAATTAAACTGGTTTAATTAAACTGGTTTAACGAAACCTGGTTCCTTCGCATATTACCCGTTCTTGGCAAGATTGGCAAAAAAACAACAAAGTCCGGGAAAATGTTCCAAATGCACAACTTATTTACAAAGCCTCGCAAGGAAGCACACAATTCTGCTGGCTCAATGCTTCTTGAGCTCAGATCATTGGTTCCCATATCCAAAATCAGAACTGATGGTTGAGCTTTCTGGATCTGCCTCAAATAGGTTTCGGGCCTTCCCCAATTCTACTTAACGTAAGGCCACCTTTGCTTATACAAGTGACAGGAACCTGAGCTCGTTCTAACTCTACTGTCATAACAAAAGTGTGCTGATACCTCAACCGCCGTACAAAACTGTGGCCAAATAAAACAGAGGTCATCATCAAAGTGCAGAAAGGGGTAAACCCTAAGCATTGGAAAGGCAAATACCCAACAAGCTTTTAATCGATACATACATTCTATTCTCGTTTATGAAATATCCCATTACTCATATGAAATCTGTAAACCTTCACCCCCCTCTTTTTTAAGAAACATATACTCAATCCAACAACTGTGATGCCGTCCCGCTGCCCCTGAGGCATCTGATGAAACTGGCCAGTTAAGCATGCCATGAGGAAACTGGATACCCCAAGACTTTCCATCAAGGCAATACATAACCTTTAGCATTCACCAGACATCCCAGGTCTTCAGCTAGGTGCGTCAGATCAAGGCTGAACGAGGAAGGTGGAATGGGTTTCGATGTATACCTCTAGTACTTCTGTTAGACCTCCTGAGAGGTGCTGACCCATCAACATCTATCCCTCTGGGAGGCTTCCCTACTTTTTCACTGCTTAATTCCCGGTTTGACACCTTGGAACTACTTCCATCTGTCATGAACAAGCAACAATCTTCCGATTCATCGCCAGAATTGTCAGTACTCTCCAGATCTGACGTAGCCAGGGGATCCAAAATTAGGTACTTTCGATTTACTGTCTTTTCCTGACCCCCATTTACCGGACGGATCCGGTAAACATCCTTATGCTGATTAACCCACACTACTGTATGGTGCCCTCTCATATTTATCTTGAATCTTATGACGGCCTTTAAACGCACACTTCCTCAAAAGGACCTGTGCACCTACTGGTATTGGGCCTGCCTTGGCCTTGGCATGGTATGTAGCCTCATTCTGTTGAGACCTTTTCTTTACATTCTCTGTCACCAAGTCCTTTGCGCGATTAAGTAACTGCTGCTGTTCTTTTGTAAAATCTTGTTCCCAATCACTATCACAGCGCCCAAGGATTTGGTCTAGTGGGATTGTGGGCTCACGCCCAAACATCAACGTGTAAGGGGCTACACCTGTACTGCAATGGAGGTAGAATTGTAAACAAATGTCAGATGCGGTAGCAGATCTGGCCATTTGCACCTGTCCTGTTCATTCACTGATTTGATTAACCCAAATAATGTTCGATTGTACCTTTCGGCTTGGGCGTTCCCCTCAGGATGGTAGGGCGTTGTTCATGACTTCTTAATGCCATATAATGCACATATCTCACGAACAACATCCCCCTCAAAGTTACGCCCTTGATCACTATGAAGCCGATATGGAGTACCAAACCTGGAGAACCAGTGGTCTCTCAGTGCTTTGGCAACTGTTCCTGCAGACTGGTCCTTGCATGGTACCGCCTGGTCAAATTTGGTCTAAATGTCAGTCATGACTAACACGTCCTCATACCCACCGCGCCCCCGTCAATCTTTACAAAATCTATGGCTAGAATTTCCAGAGGTCGGAACGCTAACAAATGGCGCATGGGAACTCTAGGAACAGGCTGTGACGACTTTGCAAGGATACATTGGGACCCTTGTTGTTGCGGTATTGTGCTGCATTAACTCCTCTACCTCCTCTACCGAACAGTGCCCAGGATAACGACTGAGCGCATCTGCGCACCGGTTGCTAGCCCCAGAGCGAAACTTTACATCAAAGTTAAAGGCCGAAAGCTGTGCCACCCAGCGTAATTCACAAGCACCCAACTTAGCAGTCTGTATATGGGAAAGTGGGTTGTTATCAGTTAGCACCGTGAAAGGCACTCCCATCAAGTAATCCCTGAATTTGTCTACAATAGCCCATTTAAGAGCCAAAAGCTCGATCTTAAATGAACTGTAATTAACGCTTTGCATTCTTCCCCTCAGTCCCAACGATCCACGGCCAAATGTAGTATCCTGTAACTGCTCACAGCACTTGTACGCTGCACTGCACTCTGCCCACAGTTCATGTAGCTCATGCATCTGGAGCACAGCTCACTAGTTGGGACAACACGCCACAGCGGATCGACAAGCAGGCCTAGTGGTAGCAGCCATAACTCATGGTAGCCTTCACACCAACACCCGTAGCGAATAATTCAGCATAGACAAACCCCATCCGTGTTACCATTTGTAGTGTAATTGCCGGTGACGAGAGAGAGTGAGGCGGTGAGGCCAAATTCTGGGGTTCCTGTGTCACTCTCAAATTTTGGTTTATTGGAGATCTCCTTGGCTCATGAAAAGACCTGCCAGTACAAAATTATTAATTTAAACAAACACGAATCTTTGGTTCTATAAATTAAATGAAATTAAATACCAATTTCTATGATCAATGAAGAGTATTGCTGGTGCTACATGTAACTTAAGATGTAAGATGTACATGCTGCGAATCTCCAAGGTCATGCATAATATATTGTACAATATTGTACATGTACAATAACATGTACATGTACAATAACAAAGGTGGAGGTACACGTACGTGCACACCACATTGCAAATTTGACATTCAACTTGCACCCTGCTATACAGCCACTTTTATGACCTTATATTAGCTATTATATAACTTGCTATACACATGTAACTCACCAGTCGATGTAGCCAATCTGCCCCTAGCCTAGGGACCCCAACCCTGCTGGTACAATTCAGCAAATTCACAGGACCATTCCAGGCCCTGAACCTGACGACTACAAAGTTTCTAGAAGTTTTGGAAAAGATCCAAGGTTGTGGCGCGAACGACCAATTTACACGTATATTCATGGGCTCCGGAGCTTAACTGATTGCAACTTAATCCCTCTATTAATCGGTCTGGACTATTAAATATCTACCCATTTGCATTTATCTGTAACTCTCATAACTAAGCCATTAACATTTTATAAATGAATGCATTATTAAATCTCTCGTGTCCGCATAGCATGTCCAAAACACCAAGATTACTACACGGCAACGCACCGAGCGATTCATGGACAACATGAAGAGCACCCTCATGTGACTACAGCACTTAACAATTAGCAAACACCACAATAGCTTCAACTAGCATGTCCTACTGATAAGGAAGGGTTACCCCTTTGGCCATACACTACCAACAACAGAGATCAAATACAAGAAAATTATGAAACTTCAGCCATGCTCATCTGACATGAAAGCAAGCTCTACGTAGAATTTACTCCTGTTGACACGCTCCAGCCCAAGAGTTGAAAACCTGAGCCCAAAATAGGGCACTTCCAATACAAGAGTGGAACAAACCACCAAGGAGAGTGTTTCTAGAACTTTCAGTCACCTGCGCATATATCCACAGCTTGGTCAGTTGGTGCGCGGGCTGTACTTGACCATCAAGGAAGTACCCCCACCCTTGCTTAGGGCCCTATTAGCGTTACTCTTCATAATTAGGGTTGGCCTCCGTTAGGGTTAAGCTCAGTTAGGGTTGGCCCATGGAAATCATCAAGTCCTTTGGTCACTGCTGATTTCTTGAAAAATACACTTAAAACAGCATGAACAGTGACAGAGTTAATTGTTTTTCAGAATTTCCACATGATTGCATGGGTATTTACCAGTGGAGCGTTGCCGCCAACAATCAAATGTTCCCCATGTCTCATAATTCATAAAACTGCTATCCCTGGCTTGTTCCAGTCTTTCCACCACTGGTATAACTAACGCAAACGTGAGAAATGATTTTTCAATCAAGCCGCTATGACATCCAGGACGCCGCCATCTTGACAATATAGGCTGCACTGAACCAATTCAGGCTCCATTGAAAATAATGTAAAATCAACCAAGTTTGGAGCCCCATGGCAGGCAACTGAAGTCCCTGAGGCCTCTCAAACAAAAAGCCAAACATTTAAACATGTTAAGGATTATAATACGTGTACATAGCGTTTACACTTCTCTGCAGATCCAAAAGAGTGAAATATAAAGGGACAAGACGTTTTTGAGCGAAAAATCACCCTGAACTCATATGGGTAAAGTCGTAAAAAGAGGCCTTCCCGTGGATACTCAATTAAAAAACATGGAATTACCATATCTGTTGGATCAGAAATCGAACTCGTCTGGTCACAAGTTTCAATCAACGGGCACAAATTTCCACTTGGATAGAGTATTTGGGAAGAAATGAAAGAATGGTCCACCAAGTATTCAGTTGTAATGAGGATGTACATGCAATTTCTATACATGGAAGAAAGTGTGAGTACCTGATTTTTTACCACGTCTCCTCTATAATGAATATGGAAGTTCTGGTTGTTTTTATTTACAGAAACATTTATGATTTGTAAGCATCCGAGTTTTGTTGTCAACCATGGATCCAGTGTGTACAATCAAAGGCAAGCAACAACATAAAGACAAAGACAAGTTGGCATGCTTCTTCTGTCAAAGCAGTGCGGGAGAACTTCGTGTAGCATCCATCAAAGGGAAGGCCAGATCATGTGAGGTTGGTCAGCAGCGAAGAAAACTTGGTGACACCAGATATGTGGATGTACTTGAGAGACTAACATCTTTCTCAGAGGAAGACTTCATCGCACTAGAAATCAGGTGGCACTAAACATGTTATTCAACATTCAGCTCCGGGGGCAAATTAGATAAATTAACCCTTACACTCCTCAGTCTTCCAACAGGTGAAGGATTGAGGAGGGTTAGGGTTAAGAAAGTAACAACAGGCTCATTTGGATGCATCAAGTGTTGACTTAGCCCGGTGTTCAATGTCTTCAGTCCCAACTAGACGAAGTTCTAAGTCGGCAATCAACTGGACGCTCTGCATGTTTTGCCAAGAACAACGCAGTAAACTGGTCCATAGTGTACAGACACTAGAAAAGTCGGCAGCCTTGATTGGACTTAGCAAAAATGATCTTGTAATGAGCATAAGACTTTCCCCATCAATGACTTGATTGCAGCCGAAGGCTGTTATCGTCTTGTATGGCTTCACAGGTCAAATCGTTTGGTGATCCAGAGGAGCCGAAGGAGGATGAATGTATGATGAAACTGTGCCGAGACTTGGGTGTAGGGTTGTCTCGTAGACATGTTTACAGCATGAGCGAGAAGTCTTACTTCATCATTTCCAAGACCCTTACAAAGTCCCGTCAGTAAGAAGTGTTGTCTTCAGATTCAGAATCTACAGATGATGAAGAGGGCACCACGATAAGGATCGCACAAGGTAATATCTTTCAAGAGATGGTTCACGTGGCCCTTAGCATCAGAGAAGATCTACTTGACACCCCTGGGCATTGCAACACCTGCCAAAACCTTGACCAAAAACATGTGGTGAGGTAATACCGAACAGCCTGTATCTGTTTCTACGCTTGCTTTTGGGGGCATTGATGTGGTGCATTCAGGCACTGAAGAAGAAAGCACCGTCAAGCAAAATGTGTGCAGCATTGCCCAAGACATTGTATACGCAGTTTCCAATAGAAGGAAGTTGACACCAAAGCATCTTGGCTTAGGTCTTTCTCTTTAACAAGCAACCCGCTTTAAGGCACTTGTTGACTTGTTTCATGCTGCCAACCATACCATTGGTATTGACAAAGTGCGAAGAATTGACACAACAATAGGCCATAACATTCTTGAGAGGTTCGTCAAGAATGGCAATGTCTACATTCCAGACAGTATCACAGAAGAGAGAATGATCCACTGCTCCTGTGACAACATTGACGTATTGGAAGCAACAAAAGATGGAAAGAACACATTTCCAGGGGTGTGCATTTGCGGGTATTTTTAGAACCGGGTACCCGTTTTTTGTTAACATCGGGTACCCGGAAAAGAGATCGCATAATAACAAATGGCATTGCGCGCGACCCGGTGGATTATGTGCCCGAAACATGGTTGTTTTTGGTACATAGGAAGCAATCAGAACATTGTTCTTAACGTCGGAGTTAATCTCTCCTACCTTTTTATCAAAAGAAATTGTTACCTTCAGTTTGCAAATTTTTTGTGGGTGTATGAAACAAATCTTCACGGGGAACGTCAGAAAAGAGAACAGAGCTGCAAACCACCTACATGATATACGCACCTGCAAACGCTCAAAGGAAATGTCCCGGATGTTGCATGACCACGTACACGCGGAACGCATGTGACGTGCACAAATGGTGAGCGCTGGTCGTGTCGCGTGCGGACTAGATCAGTGCTATGTACGTCACGGGTTAAAAGGCTTAAAGTTTTATGTACAAAAATACCACCGTAACTCGAACAGTGCCCCCACTATTACATCCACTTATTTTGAAGATTCTGATTCAAAACATCGCCACCAAAATGCTTCAAACGGCGTTGAAAGTATCGGAAGTCTATATATGGTTAGGAGTCATCGCAAGTTCATTTCTTTTCTGACGAGGACCAGCGTGTTGCATGAATCATTGTAGCTGCAACTGTGTAATCCTGGCTTTCAAGACGCTGAAACTAACCTGATTGCAACGTGGGCCCAATTGTAGTCCCCTTCAGGCAGTCCAATCGCTGACACTGCAGCGGCCATTTGACCGTAAAAAGAAAGGTCATGTGACCACACATAGGGAAACCCAAGTGAAAAAAATAGCAGCGCTTCACGTTGTTAAATGACTAAGCGATACGAAAGTTTTGCCACACGAAGGTACGTACCACGATGAAGTGGTTTAGTTTAATAAATACTTTTTCGGGATAACTCCATTACCCTGAGATTCATTTGTCGAGATTTAAATGTATAAGTACTTCGACAAGTGACATTTGATTGGCCGACTGTATTATGACTTGCACCTGTCAACATTTCCTTTTTTTTTCGAATAGAAAAATACTTGGATTTGAAATGCTTTAGTAGGCCTACATACAGAAAACATCATTCCTGCTCTTTTGGTCAGTTCCTCATCCACAGTTCCGCTGAATCACTGAGGAAATTCAAGTTGCTTTAATTTAAAAATAATTTTGAAACGGAATATTTCTTGGTATAAAACTTAACTAAACTGGTTCTCTGACTCTTTGGGTTTGTAGCGCATATTTAGTGCTTTGATTATAAAAAGAGGCCGATCAACCGCACAATTTGTGCGTGATCACCACTTACCGCACGCCGTGTGGAGTCCCAGTGCCGGTGGAATTTTACACAGTCCGCTCTCGCTTCGTCGTCAATTCCGACATAAAGTAATTTTCATTCATATTGTTTTATTTGACAAAATTACTCTTAATTCAAAGAGTAAGCACTACTTATTCCGCACAAAAGTCATTTAGGCCGACAGGGTTTGATAGTTACAAATACAGTCATGCAAGTGTACATCAACAGCGCTTCCCCCTCATAAGAGAAAACTCCTTCGGTCTCTTGTTCATATAGGTTTGGTACAGTCATTTTCCTAGTTCCAGATTGCTAAAATTATTCAGTAAGACTGCAGCTAAAAAATCCTCAAATTCGAGTGAAATATGGTCAGAAGTCAACTTTGTGTTTTGGATATACTTCAATTTTTTTTCAAAATCTAAGCTTTTATATTTGGACTCACAGGATCGATCAACGAAAGTGACGATGACACCTTTCCTAGTTCTGGATCGGTTTAGGATCGAGACAAAAACGTCTTCACAAATAAAAAGTAACCATACGAAAAATCCATTTTCAGCCAAAACCATTGTAAAAAGTTGCTTTTCTAATAGAGAATCTTTTAATTTTGAGAAAATTAGATGAAAATAAGAATTCCAATGAATTAAAAAGGTAGAAATTGCGTAAGCCTTGACTCTACTTTTCCAACTGAACAGTGAGCTATCAACGTTACCCTCCCCGCGCCGCACAGTTGACGAACCCATTACGTCACATACATTTCTGCTGCGCCCGTGTAGTTGAGTTCGCAACAACTTTGCGTGGTAACGCCGCGCGATCCGAGAGTGGGGGAAAAGCTTGCAGTTTTCGGTAAATTACAAAAACGGAAACTCTAAAGCAGTCATTTAGATTAAGCAGACATTAGATGCAAAGGTTTATATGACTTTTCAATTTAAAGAAATATTTAAAATCACACGTAGCGAGTGACTTATCGCCCGTGAATTTTAGTGGTTTTTTTCGCCCTTGTGAACTTGGAAATTCCGGAACTAGGAAAACGACTTGCGGTACAATGGGCCGGGCGGAGTGGGTAACAAAATTAGCTGTCGATCTCCGAATTCAAGTTTCATGTATGACCGCGGGACAGGGTTTTCATCGGCACGGTGGTTTTCCATGAAGTCTGTCCTTCAGTAAGAAATTTTACAGACATTTTATGCATGAATGTTTGTTCCAAATTTATTTACTTTTTTACGGGCACCCGGCCCGGAAAAATGGAATCGGGTTTTGAAATCGACGGGCGGGTACCCGGCCACATTTCATTGCACAAAGATGATGGTATAGCAGAGAGGACCAGCTCCAAAACAGACTCCAGGGTCTCTATACAGCAAGCGAATCCTGAGTTCAAGAGCTATCAAACCAAATGCGCTACAAGACGCGCTTATATGGGTAATGGCCCAGTGCTCAACAAAAGGTAAAAAACACAAAAGGTAAGGAGAACTGGAACGCGAGGGATGTAGCAAACAAAACTATAGTTCTATTCTTAGCATGGGTATTTCCCTCAAACTAGTCACGCAATCGCAGGTTGCTTGCCACGGAGGCCCGTTAGTGCCACTTTGAACTATGCAAAAATATTTTGCGAAATAATGCAATACATTTTGGAAATAACGCAACAGGCATTTGGGGCACGTTCACGCGGTTGGTTCGGTTAGCAAAAGTAGGATGCTTGTGCATTATACCCGGATGCAGGAGTAAATACTCCACCCGTTAGCGAGAGTATACTCTCGCTGACCCGTGGGTCGTACTTCAGCCGGTCGGACGCTCAGGAATATAGTGCTACCACGAGCAGCTCGGTCGAACGCACCCCCTGCGTCTGCTCCAGTATGAAAAGAGCAACGTCAACAATTGATGACTTGTTCTTTCTCCTGGACAATATGTACTAGACCAAACGTCGTTTTAGGGTCCTTAAACTTGTCTTGATAGACACTGCACGAACACCCATTTTCATGAAGTCACACGGGCAGGATTGGTTGCGCGCATGGATCTGAGATATAGTTACTTATTTTGCTGTTCCTTCTCTCGGATAATATTGAAGTGTGTGTGTGTAACTTACGACGATACCATGATTTTCTGCCCCAAATCACAATTTGTGATTATTACTCAAATTAAGAGAGAAGTAGAAGCTCAAGAGTTTGCGTAATATGCCGTGCTTAGCTTTCCTCGATTACTATTTCACGGAAAATCACCTGAACTGCTCACTCAAGATCAAGGGTGCGTTCGCTCGGCTGGAGTGCGACGCACTGGTCAGCGAGAGTATACTCTCACTAAAGGGAAGTGTATTCCTGCACCAGGGTATAATGCGCACGCATCCTAGGCCTATACACTGTTGTTAACCAGAGTAACCGCGCAAACGTGCCCCAGATGTCCATAGAACTACTGTGTTATTTTGCAATACTTTTGCATTACTTCGCAAAGTTATTGCGTTATTTCGCAGTGTTATTTCCTTGTTTCGCAATAAAAACTCACGGGCTTCCGTAAAATGCAATGTCGTGTCAGGTTGAGCCCACATCTTCAGTTCGGTGTTGTTCGAAACTTGACGTCGCACAGGTAACTACAGGTTAAAACATACTAGAACTACTTGATAAGGTCCCAGATCAATGATTTGACATTTTACATGTCACGAATACATCTCAACTGGAGCATTCATTGGACCAAACATGAAACGTAATTCAATTAAAAACCAGGAAGATTTTATGTCGCCCCCATGAGCCATGTAATTTTACCCAGCGTTTCGTGTGTACGCCATACATAAAACAGGCCCGACTAAATTATCCATAAAGCTGCATGGCTCTGTTCGGTAGTAACCACCAGAAGGCACAGTATGATAAAAATCCAACTTGAAGTTCAAATTCTTATTGAAAAGCTGATTTCGGTATAAATAATTTGTGGACGTTACTGTCATGAACATATGTGTCGCGAGGACCAGGGGCACTCTTCAGAAGACAAATGACAGACCACAAAAAGGGGTAATTTTGGACGGGTATTGTTTTGAAAACAAATTAAACTGGTGATTTTCGTCCCCAGTCCTTTTTTTTCTAAAATTTTTTAGGTCTCTCGTTCTCTCTCTTTTCGCGGAACACCAAAAATATTCTTAAGTAAGTAGTTGGATAGATTTCTTTCGCCAGTGCATCGTAAAGGGTAGCTCTAATTATTATTTTTTAATAGGATCCTTCAAAATACACTGTTGTTTTACCCAATGTACCTTATTTCAACTGTTATTTCTCTGTGTACTTTATTTCAACGGTTGTTTTTCAGTTTACTTTATTTCAACGGTTGTTAACTTATGTTTTTTTTTAAATAGAAATTATATGAAATTCGAAATTGCAAGGAAATCTTCACTTTGTGAATATTCTGAGTCACCTACAAATTTGCCTCAAATTTTACAATGCACGGTAATGCACCTGGATATTTAAATAACAGTTAATTATCTCTCTAAGTCACAAACATCTGAAAATTTAAAACTCACTAGTTTCTATTTCTATACAGTTCAATTCCTTCTATGTATGGAAAATACTCAATTCAATAAATATCTGCAATTTCAGTAAATACATTCACACCATGTACATTTGTCAGTAATTTGTTCAGCTTTCCTTAATTTCAAATCGGTCTAAAACTCTCTAATTTAATTCTCCAATTCAATATTCAACCAACTATCTCAATACTCAATCCAATTGCAACATAATAAACGCAAAACATCAAAACAGAATATTCTTAATTTCCAGGCAAATCAAACCTGGCACTGAATTCAATAATCAATCCCAAACTTGTGTCACAATGTGAATTCAGTAGATTGGTGTAGGTGGTGTAGATGGTGTAGATCAGCGAGACGTACATTCAAAAAGGTGAAAATATCAAAGAATCAAGTATTACAAATTTTCCACAATGATCCCCACAATGTAACCATACTCACTGAAATTATCAAAACATTTTCAGGAATTAAATACAAGAAATAAATAGTTAATAGAAAATTCTGATTTGTCACAGCTGTAGTAGTTTCCACCGACACCAAGGAGCAAAGCAGTGGAAACTATCAGGTTGCTACAAAGACATCATCAGGTTGCGGAACAAGCTTCACTCCGCAAGTTGAATCAGTGTCTGCGGAACCCAACTCTTGGGCCTCACAAGTTAGCGGGTCGCAAGAACATCGGTGCTCCACAGATCATCTACATACAAAAACCATCTAGAATGGAAAATAATAAAAACTACTCCATGTCAGAAAACAAATACAGTTTCCCAGAATCACAATTGATAATAATTGGCAAAATTAAACAAATTCCAGATAATTTCAACCAAACAATTCAATGTAAATAATTCATAGAATGCAATTTACGACTGCTGTAGTCACGCTGACCTATCATGTCGTTACAGAGCGGTCATCATCTTTGCCGATAGGGCAATGAAACAACGGGCGAGGAAATATGGCGCTTGGTTCTCAACTCAAACTGTAATGTTTTATCAACGAGGGATCTGCAAGGTTCAGTTCACATAAAGGTCGTTTGGTGCAGTGGTGACCCAAGTGGGAATGTAGTAACCATGGAAACCAAGTGACCCGTGATAGCTATGGTAGGCCTACCTGCGCAGCCCATGTAAACTGGAAAAAAACTCTGGTAGCCCGTGACCCGTGAAACTGTCACTCGTGTCCCGTGGTTCTACAAAATATAAGAACAGGAAAGGCAATTGACACGGGCATGTGGCCTTAATAGTTATGCGTGAGCAGAAGTAAATGGAATAAAATACAAACATGAAGTGATTAAACAATATGCAAAACTACACAGTAACTTTCACTTAAGTTATTATGGATAACTTTGATTCTGCTGGAGACAAAAAGGGCCTCTAAAATCCTCCAAATTATAAAGGAACGATCTCACTTTTAAGATTCACGCACAGGGTTGTTCTGGGATAATTTGCGGTTAAGTAGGCTGGTTTGGGAGTCACAGTTAACCTTGGGATTTGGAGAAATTTAGGTGGAAAAATGAAGTGTGAAATTTGGCAAAATAATCACATTTGACGGAAAGACTGGCTGGTGATTAAATATCCAAAATATTGTGGGCACTATTGATTGAGACGTTAGGCCGTTAACTTTTAACTAGGTGAATCAACAGAGGGCGCCGTTCAAGTCTCACTGTCTGTCGATGCTTTCTAACAGGCAACATGTTGCATATTTCACACATGCATACTTCATTCACCAAATAATAGAAGAGGGCACTCATACAGGCCCGTGGATGCATTGCAATACTTGGCCGAGGGACAAAACCAAAAAGAAAGAATTTCGGCTAATTAACCTAAGATTACTCAACCATGGTCTTTTTGGAGAAGAAACGACAGAACCAAATTAATGTAGGCCCCCTATGTATTTCAGCCGATTCAGCTGTGACAGCACTAAGCAGGCATCGGTCCCTTTCCTTTCTCAGAAATGTAAATTCTGGGTTTATAAGTTTAACAGAAAAATCTGTGCACAGAACTTTGTCTGCCCTGAATGACATCATAGCGACAGCGCCCTCATTTGTAAGAGAAAGCAAAGATAATTTGTAGTGTTCAAAATTTTTAAAGTAGTTTTCATATAGCCTATTGAAGAAAAGTTCAAAGTTGCACAAAAAAAAAACAATTTAAGAAAAACTCATTGCATCTACAATTTATAGGCCACTGGATATGGGCTTCGTGTGCAACTGTCTCTCGGAAGTGACCGTAAAGTGTACACTGAGGCTCAGTCGAGAGCCTAGTTCCCTCCTCCCTTATAAACGTATAATTCGGACTTTGAACATTTCTATAGGGAAACCAGGAACATTTACGCAGATTCCTTATTGCTCATCTGCGCTTGCCCTCAAATCTCCTCACAATTCATGAGGTGATTACGTAGCAGCCGAGAGAATGCCCTAAAAAACCATCCCTTATTAAACTAACAACGTTTCGATTAACTTTTACTATCAGAAGACGTATTTGAATTAAGCTCATACATCCATTCAGGTACATCACGATGAACAAGAATCCAAAGCCACCCACAGAATCATCCAGTGAATCGAACGAAGAAGAGCATGTTGAGTCCGTCAGTGGAAATCTCTCGAAAGTGAAATCGTGAGTCCCGAGCAACACAAATCCGCACTTGATAAGTCTAATATATGATAAAACGACTTTTAAAAATGTTCTTGAGAGCCGTATGTTTGAGCAAATTACAAACTAGTTTTGCTCTTCTGCTAGAGCCCCCGTATTCCCTCCTTCCAAATGAGGTTATTTCTTTCAAATTTTTAGGTATTTTGCATGTTTTTTTTCCTCTTACATGATAATATACCTATGCCTACAAAAGCGTCAAGAAATTATTCGACAGACTAAATCCGCCTACCATGGCGAATGGACATACAGAGCCACCTCCAGGTGTCCAATAATCCTATTAAAAACCATGATATTCCTGCAGGGATTGATTTCTATATTTCTTTGGCTGGGTTCTACCCAAAGGTCGTCTTCTGGATCTGCATCCCCCAATCCCCACCACAGTGCATGTCCAAACCCTTTGCGTGGCGAGCGCTTGTTGGCACCCTCTAGAAAAGCTTCCGAATTGGACGCATTCCTTTTCGACCCCGCCGACTACTCCGAGGGTGAGCTGGATGAAATGCTGGACAAGTTTTTGGAAACGACCGCACCTTCAACACTGAAACGGTGAGTAATATAGGAATTTGCCCAGGATTGCACCAAATGGAAGGAACTCCAGATCCAACAAATAATGACAACGAAGGCGATTATTTACATACAGTTTACAAGCGGATCTATGGCAGTGTTGGATGTAGACCTCATACGGCGAAATTTTGACTTGGAAAAAATGGGGTGGGACAAAAGTCTTAATGTTACAAAAAGAGATCTGCAATATATCAAATTGTGCTCAGACAGAAAAATTAATCATGGCTAATTTCTATTTACCTTGATATTTTGCTTTAATTTGTTCATAAACATGACCAGGTGTGTACCATTTACCCGAAAATAACGTAGACTCTATAAGAACAACTGAAACACTATAAGTAGATCATCATCTCTCCAGTCTCTCAGCAATATTAAAAGCATTTTGAGCAGATTATCGACAAGACCACCCATACCTGTTTTACATGCAAAAGTGTGGACATTCCTTTGTTCTCCTGTGAATGAGGAAACTTCAGGAAAATGCTCTTTGTTCTCCAACTAGTATAACTCCTTGAAGCTTGATTTTTTATGATGATTTTCTGGACTGTTCCTCTTCATGTTGCCACTGCCTGGCCAAAAAAGGGAAATGGGCTAAATCCAGGGCAGGGTGAACTTATGAAATATCCGGCTCATTTACGGTTAAAAATAGATATCTCTTTAGCCCCAAGGACCTCTACTGTATTATCTCCAAAAGGATTGTTGGTATGATCTTCAGGTCTGATGGAACGGCTGGATTCGAGTCTATTCAAACTCCTTAGCACAGCTCGAAAAAGAAAACGAGGATGGTCTCCATGCCGACTGGGATAAGCTTAAAGCATCAAAGAAAGCTAACAGTTTTCATGCTGTTAAAGATATAGCAATTTCTAACAAGTAAAACGGAGTTGTAACTTATAAGATGATCGTGTGGTTTGCATCTGGTTTTACACTAAATGCAATAGGATATTTTAGAAAGAAATACATGACTGATGCTGGCTTATAACTTGTTCGATGGCCATTTATTTCCATTGACCCCAGTAGAGAAACTGACAATTTGACAATAAATATCACGGGATAACTAAAAAGAGACGTTTTTTCTGTACTCATTTTCGCTTCATTGGTTTTTCTTTTCAATTTTCATGTCGTAGAAAAATAGTCCTGTTTAAACTATGACACAAAAATTTCCATGATTGACAATTTGCAAGGTATTTGCACGGTACCTGGCTGCTCTTTTTGAACACTGGAGAGGTGATTGACGATACATGGACGAAAATCGCCCGGGCCACGATGAAAGACAAGCTAGGCACACACTCCAAAGTAACGGCTGTGGACGACACGGAAGAAGGGAAGGATCTGTACGTTAAACCGAAGCACACCATCAGCGTGCACACCAAAGATTTCACTGACAAGGAAGACGTGGTGAAAGTGGAGGCCACCTTGCGCGGGTTGGGCATCAGGGAAAAACTTAATTTCAAACCCTGTGTCTACTCCAGCATTGGTGTGGTCGCGCAGAACAAGTGGAATCTCAGACACAGCATCTACATTTCTCGTAGGGATGACAGAAAGCAGGCCGGGGATATTCAAGAATTAATTTAGTCAACTGACAATATCTGATGTAGTAGATCGCAGTGATTATGAGCCATGTTAAAGTGTCCTGTTTGACTAATTCTGGAGTGGCTGGTGATGCAAGAAAGTTAACCAGTAATGAAAGAAATTTAATTTGTTTTTCTGAACAGTTTAAATTACCAAGCCACTATGTTGGTTAGTGGTGTTAGAAGGTAATTACGTCTGAAATATATTGGTAAATTTTAATTAACGTAAAACAAACCTAGATTATAGTAAATGATTTCTTGTTGTGGCAGACATACTGCATAAAAAATGTAGAGAAATTCACATCGAACAAATATTTCATTTGTTTGGAAATCTCAAGTCGCTATCAAAACGGAGGATCCCTCCAAAATGTGGCCAAGAATACCAACCAGAAGCTTTGCAGTCAAGATAATAACAAACAATAAGTAAAAAGTAAAAATTTCAGTATGTTGTTGACCTGAAAATAGGCATGTACTTATCGCCCAATTTTCACTTGTAATATCCAGAGTAATGTCCATCCGATTCTGTGAAACACCTGTTCTTAAATTAGAAGAAAGTATGAGATCATTAATTGCTTTTCATTCTTGCTTTGCACTACAGTTGGCTGTATAAAGTGCTTATACATTGCATGTAGATTCACATATTTGACCGGGAGAAAATCTGAGAAAGACTGAAAGAGATCCCGTTTTATTCCATGAAATCCACCGATTCTCGACCTATAGATGTGTATTTTTTCACCAGTCTTACCTGCCATTGAGATTTCAATAACAATAAACCAAGAATCTTTTCTTCGTTGATTAGAGTGTGTTTTTCCTCTTTTCTTTAATTAAAATTAAACAGGATTTGTGTTTATAACGAGTGTTTGTGTTTAGTTAGATTACCTAGCGTGAAAAGTGGGGTTTTTCAACTGAAAAAGAACAAGAAATCTCATGAGTATTTCATTTATTTCGTGTTTCATGTGGTATGACTGATGTGAAAGCCAGACTGAAGGCCATTTAAAGATTATGCACCATAGTTCACTGTGTGTTTCGCAACATTGGAACACTGGGACTCTTCAGTACAAGTAGAGGGCTTTTCTGGGCCTCCTTACAGTGCATAAACATTACGTGCATTTTATTCTTAGCACGGGTATTTCCATCAAACTACTGTAATCACACGTAGCATGCAATGTCGTGTCGGATTGCAGTTTTGGAGGGTGCTGTGCCATTTACCACACATCTTCAGTTCGGTGTTGACGTCGCGCAGGTAAGTACCGACAAGAACTCCTTGGTTAGTAGGGCCAGATCAATGGGTTGAAAGTTTATGTCACGATTGCGTTTTAATTGGAGCATTAATTGGACCAAGTATGAGACATAATCCAATCAATAACCAGGAAGAGTTTATGTCGTCCCAATGAACTCTGCAAGTTTACACAGCGTTTCGTGTATGGCATACATTAAGCAGACCCAGCTAAAATAACCATAAAGCTGCATGTCTCCGTTTGGTAACCCGGTTCGTAAGTGACTTTGTATGGTGTACTATTTTATGGTGTACTATTTACGACAAACATTTCTCTCTCTCTCTTTAGCCTCCCTCCAGGCGAAGCGACCAGACGACGCGACGGCACGACGGCTCCCTTGCGTCGTGCCGTCGGGTTGCACCGTCGCCTTCTTGCCATTACGTTTGTACACACACAACGCGTCGCGTCGTGCGTCGCGTCGTGTGTCGCGTCGTGCCGTCGTCCGTCGCGTCGTGCTGCCTTAGGTCCTTTTTATGTTGCATTTTTGCCGCCTAAACGTCGCCCCTTCCGTTGCCCGTCGCGTCGTACCGTCGTGCGTCGCTTCGTACGTCGTTTTGTGCATTGCGTCGCCTATTACGTCGCGTGAAGCACGACGTGATGCACGACACGACGCACGACGCGACGCAGTGTTGTTTATAGAGGGCGCCTTTACTGTTTTCTTTCATTTCCGCCCCCGGTACTTGAATAGTAGGGTACAGTCCACTAATTCAAGCCCCATTAAAAACAGTGTAAAATCGGCACAAATGTATTGTCTGGTCCCTAATCTTTCGATTTCCTTTCAATTTATCGTGGGCTAACCAATTACATTTTTAATAATTCCCACAAAACAAAATCACCCGCGAAAAGTGATATTTCCAAAGTCTGATTGCAGCGATTTTTCAAGTGGCAACCCTCACCCTTCTTGGGCACTTGGGACCATTTTTCAGTTGTAGTTTTAGCCATTCTACTCTCATAGGATAGCTCAAAGACCCAGGCAGTTGATCCTGGCAACGATCTACACTCTCACCATTTTGGTGGCCAAACAATCTCCTTTTTTCAGAAAAATGCTGGGCTGCTACTTTTAATGCTAATGAGCTGAGCAGAAACTCTTACTTCAATAGTGGACTGCATGTACCCAGGACATGGCATTTGCTCTTTGTACGCTGCTGCCATGGGCATGCAGAGCCTTGAACTGACAGCTTTTGAAATATTGTCAAATCGTATAGTATAGATGGTAAAAGAATTAACGCAACATCATGCCCAAAATAACTTACCAACATAGGCCTACACGGAAAAAGCTGCCAGGTCAAGGCTCTGCATGCCTACGGCCGTAGCGTACAAAGAGCAAATAGGTAGCGTGCCTTGTTTTTGTCATTGTTCTTTTTATTGGTTACTTTCCAACTTTGTGTTTTCATTAAGAGTGAGTTGTTAAAGGAAAAGGTTTGTTTGTTTTTCTAATCAAATGTGATTAGAAAGAGCGTCACGACCAACTATCAGCCTTGTCTCCAGGAAATAAATAACATCAGCCACAACGCTGTTTTAACTTTTCCTGCACTAATTTTGATCTTCCTAATAACTATGTAATAGAATTGATTTTGTTCCCCTGCTTTTTGAAATCCTAACTCCCCCAGAATTAGGTCATACAATTTGTGTGCTTTGCTTGACAGTGCGTGTGGGCAATTGGTAGCCGAACTTGCAACAAGAGTTCTTGAGAAGGAGCTGATAATTTCCCTAGCCAGTGACCTTCCATTTCACTTGGCTACTGGACTTAACAGAGACTGTTCTGTTGTCTCTCCATCGAACCTGTCATACTTGTAAATTCGTCCCTGTCCTGCTCTAGGCAAAAACATTACCAGTGTAGGCCTATTGAACCACACATGCATACGTTGCTGGACAGTGGGTGGCTTTGACCAGAGACACATGAATTCCGTTTCGAAACCTGATTTAGTCAAGAGGAAGGAAAGACTGTGCTCTTGAACCCTAAACATCATATAGCCAACACATCTTCGCCATCCATTCGAGCTCTTTTTACTGCAAGCCTTTCTACTGCAAACTCTACAGCTACTTGCCAAGTCAAGACAAGCCAAGTCGTCCCCAAATTCAGCAATAGATCGTCTTCAAGCGACGCCCTTTATCTTTTTTTCATTGCTAATTCACAATGTTTTTCTGTTAAATGGAATCCCTGGTTTTTTTATCATTATCAAAAAGATGCTTTCTCTAACGTGAGGGTATTTGTATTTTCGTAAACCGTGCGAAATTTTTTCACTGTATTAGCCGGAAACGAATTAATTTTCACTGGTTAGCTGATAATAAAAGGCTTAAACTAGTAAACAAAAGAATAATGTAAGCGGGTGTCATGATTCTCATGTTATGTCCGCTTCAATTTTTCAAAATCTATTCTAAGATACAATACATCAATCATTATAACGTGCTTACTAATGTAAGATGTGGATCAGAGGAGAAATTATACATGTGTGTGGCCAAACAGAGTTGAAAAAAGACACAGCCACAATGATAATAGCATCTGTATAATGTTTTATTCAGAAACACGGACTAATGTCATTGAAAGTGTGGTGCTGAGGAAGGTAACGAGGAAGACTGGCCTGACGGAAGACAAAGATGGGATATGCTGAGGGTATTATAGAGCAGGCTCGGTGGTAACTTCCTAAACCCGTGGTCAAACTTGCGGTCATACAATTGTAGAAAAATTGTCTGGGGAATCGGGATGGATGGACCACGGAGAAACACCGGTATCTATAAGATTACAAATTTACCACAAATGGAAACTGCATCGCCGGTATTAAAAAGAAATCGTTGACTGGGTTTAATTAAATAGTGACGAATTCTGGGCTTGCATTTATTATGAGAGAGCAGTTCCTATCTATGTCGATTTTCTTTTTGCTCTTTTTTCTTTTTCTTAATAAAGTATGACTGAAATTAATTCTAATGGAGGAATGGAACAAATCAACACCAAAGAGTAAATAACATGTACTTTGCAAGCACAGGGGAGATAAATGAAAGAAAACAGTAAACACCATGAAACAAGGGGCGACAGCACACGACGCGTCGCGTCGTGCGTCGTCTCGTGCGTCGCGTCGTGCTTCAGGCAACGTAATCGGCGACGCAATGAACGACACGACGTACGACGCGACGCTCGACGGTACGACGCGACGGGCGACGGCAGGGGCGACGTTTAGGCGGCAAAAAATGCAACATGGAAAATACCTGAGACAGCACGACGCGACGGGCGACGGCACGACGCGACACACGACGCGACGCGTCGTGTGTGTTCAAACGTAATCGTAAGAAGGCGACGGTTCGACCTGACGGCACGACGCAAGGCACCCGTCGTGCCGTCGCGTCGTGTATTTGCGTCGCCTGGAAGGAGGCTAGAGAGAGAGAGAAATGTTTGTCGTAAATAGTTCACTATAACTCTGTCACAATGGCGGACGCGCCAAGATTTGCAAGGTCTCATTGGACAATCGCTGAAGTTGTGCGTTAACTTCCGGCAGGGAGAACGGGAACGCTAGGGATGTAGCAAACAAAACTAAAGTTCTATTCTTAGCACGGGTATTCCTTCAAACTAGTCACGCAATCCCATGTTGCTTGCTACGGAGGCCCGTTAGTGCCAATTTGAAGTATCCAAAAATATTTTTATTGCGTAATAATGCAATAAATTTTGTCTCCTTTTGGTAATCCGGTTCGTAAGTGACTTTGTCACAATGGCGGACGCGCCACGATTTGCAGGCTCTCATTGGACAATCGCTGAATTTGCGCTTTAACTTCTGGTTCCATGGTTCCAAGCAAACAGCGATCAAAGCATGCAACCCTATGAGCAGTGCACGTGTGCAGTGGGCGTGGTTTAAACTGAAGTGACGTCACACTTACGAACTGGATAACCCACAGGAGGCACAGCATCATAAAAATCCAACTTCAAGTTAAATTGTTTTATTTAAAAGCTAATTTCAATATATATTTCGTGACGTTTTAATTGTAGAAGGTAACTGTAATGATTCATTGTGCTGCTATACGACTTTTTCCGGGGGAAAATATTATTCAGTAGCAACTGGAAAACCCTGAACAGAAGGGGGTAGATGCCGATTTTTTTTTTCTGTTGATGATGTTCATCTTCTGTCCTTTTTTTTTTCATCGGTTCTTCCGCTTTTTTCCTTTTGTTCCTTTTCCTCTTTTTTTGTTCCCCGCGACGCCCACACTGATAGGAGAGACAATGCTACAAATTCATCTGATTCTAATTCCGCAAGATACTAAATAACTTTCTTTTAATGGGTTGTTGGATAGATTTCTAATAATCCAGTGAAGCCAAAGGTAGCTGCAATCAACGTGTTTCAGTACAAACCTTCAAAATGCACCTTTTGTGTCTCAGTTAACCTCATTTCAATGTTTGTTTTACTGTTTTGAAGGGTATTTTACCGTGTATTTGGTTTTATTCTCATGAGGATTTCCATGTTCATGAGCAAAACTGTGATGTATTTCTAAGAAGAAAGTCCTGCAGTTTTGTAGATGTTACAAGACTAAATTGTCCCTTCTTTGCTTGTTCATTGTTGTTTATGTGCATAGCAATAATCAAGCATCAGTCCCTTTCTCAGAAATGTTTTTAGAAAGTGGTTTCTGGGCTCACAATTTTAACAGAAAAACCTATGAATAGAAATATGTTTTCTATGGATGACATCACAGCAACAGCGTCCTCATTGTCCAGAAAAGCATGGATAATTTGAATGTTTAAAGTTATACTTTTCAACGAATTTGTTAGAATAAAAGTGTAGAAATAGAATTGTAAAAGATTTTCCATACATTGAAGAAGAGTACATAGTTGCAGGAAAAAAAGTGTCTGAGAAAAAAAGGTCATTGCAGCTTCACTTTAAAAACCACTTGATATGGGCTGCGTGCGCAACTGTCTCTCGGAAGTGACTGTACAATGTACACTGAGGCTATGTCGACGGCGTAGTTCCCGTCTCTCTTATACTCATAAAATCCAAAGTTATTTTTGAACATTTCTATATGGAGGCTGGAAACAGTCTACCTTCCTCCCTTGTTAAGCAAATGGGAAACAGCACGCATAAATCAGCTACTGGTAACCAAGTTAAGGGAAAGTTGTTGCCAGGAAACAAAGCGCCTACGCTCATTCACACGTGAAATAGAAACACGCCAGCCATTCTGCTTTGTTGTTTCTTAAGGCTTGTTGCCAGTTGTTTAATCTTCTTTTGGGTACATGACAGTCGTTTGTTTTTCCCCTGCGACACAAAATAATCGTTAGTGTTTTAAGTTATGAACGATCTGAGCACTTTTAGAACGGTAAAGAAAACGTTTGTCCCCTTTCCCTTAATGGGCATGACTGACCGTCATTCAAACAACTGCTAAGAATTTTTATATAGTTGGGCACATGCAAACTCGATTTTTTAAGGCATTCCTAAGGGGAATGTAAGGCTTATCGGAGCTACAGTAACATATAATTTCACGCACAAACGCCCTCAGCATATCAAACGACCTCAAGCACAGCTGTGCATCACATCATTTCCATAGTACAATCATCCTTTGACCAGGGAAAAAATGGCTTTCACTTTGGCTGCGCCATCGATTCTGCACAATGGGTGAAAATGTAAACGTTAAATTGTGTAATGCAAGAAATTGCCTTGCCTGTGTTGTCCAAACCCCTAATCTAAACTTGTTAAACAAGAACGTGCTATAGCGTCTGACTGGAAAACCAACGTCATATGGCTGTTTTTGATACACTCTGGCTGCGCTGGACGGAGAGAAAAGTCGATGTCGTATAAGTGAACGCAAGCGTGTGCATTGTATTGATTATTGCGCTGCATAAAGCAGATGGCATTTTGACTGCAACATATATTGTAATCCACACCATCTTGTAAGCTTTTAACAAACGGTATTAAGTTTTATTTGAAATGTAAGTGATCTGAAATCGATTTTCTTGTGATAATTGTTACTTTTTTCTCAGAGAATTCCGTATTTTTATTATATAAGACCTTCGAACGGTGAAAGCAGCCTTTTGTCCCGATTCAGGGGCCAAGTTTATTGATCGACTGGTTTTAAATATTTCTCAGCTATGTTTATTGGAAAGGATAGGGTGTTGAGCGATCAGAGCGTAAATGCCTGAAGTATTTATGAATTATATATCTTATAATGTTGCCAGGTTTTTAAAACACTGAGATGAACAGTCGGCAAAGACAGTTGTCCAGATCGGACGAGGGAGAAGAAGCGATTGGAGACCTGACTTCCAGGCTGTCGAAATCAACCCTGTAAGTTTCAGAACAGTACTGGGGTTATTATGAGACTACAGACCTTGAAAACAATCAAACGTTTTTACGCACGCCCCAGTGGTCCATACTTAGCTTGTCTATGTGGGCCCTGGGACGGTTGAGAAAAATTCATCCTCCATGTCTGCATGGGGGTATGACGATAGGATTAACTTTCCTGCTTTTTTACTTTCTGATGACAGGGAAACGTTCAGGAGTTTCCCTTTGTTTTGACCATGTCAATTGCCTATGTCCCTGCTCATGATAAAAAGTGAGATTTGTGTTTGCATGATGAGTTATGCAAGAAGCCATTATGGAAGAGAAGAAACGAACACGGAATCCATTTACAACATGCTGCAGCAAGATGCCGGTAATTCTGAATTCGACACTTTCATAGCATGCTAATGCACACTTTTTGGAATGGCTCTGTAGAAAGGTCGGAAGTTGTCTATTTGCTAAGAAACGAAAATCGGTTTAAGAATGTACTTTTTCAGATTGCCTCACCAAAAACATCTCTTTAAAAAGCGCTCTGTTAACAACGCATTCTGAATAATCTGATTAGCAAGTGTAGATGTATTCAAAGCAAAACATAATGAAGACGATAGAAAGATGTTATTGACATTATCCAATACGTTTCAGGCCGACTTCAAAATCCACTCCCAGTGACTGTGACGCGAGAGGGCGATGTGACCCTGAACGCTCTGACCGCCTGCATAGGGACGCTGTAAAGGCTTGCGAGGAAGACGGCCTCCTATTCGATCCTCAAGACTACCCCAATAAGGACTGGATGAAGCTTTTGGAAGAGTTTTTTGAGACCAGTGCGCCCTCGAAGGTGAAACGGTGAGAAAAACTTTTGTTTATGGAAATGAAAGCGCTGAGTTGCAATCTGTGGGAATCTAAGAGTGATTGAAATTAACAAACATTACAACGCTACTACATGCGGTAAGTGTTCTCCTTCCCTCAAAATTACTTTCGACACCAATTGTAATCCTTGGACCCCGGGGCCTGTCATCTGAAGAATGCAGCTTTGACTCGCTTCCTAGTTAGCAACCCTATCATCAGATTTCTCAGAGGGACTTTGCTCATGATGGCATCTCTGATAGGCCCTTCCAAAAATCAGAAATTCATTTGTAGCACGTGAAATGTAGGTTGGGTCTGAGATCAGTTGGCCATCATAATACAAACAATCATAAACGTTCAGGGTGAACTTCAATGTCAAACTGTGATTGCTTTAAAGATGTTTCTCTGGAACAAATACTTGTACTGCTTTTCTCAGTTGTTTTCAAATTGTGGGATTTCAGTCTTTCACTGACTGAAACCAGGCTGTGGACACGATAGAAGGAAAAGACCGTTTCAGACATTTTGCCTACTTGAACGAAAGAAAATCAATCTTGTTGTTTGACAGAATTTGTCTCCAATCGTGTTGTTGGTTGCCAGGGTTACTTTGCTCTCTGGAAATTAAATGACAGCTTGCTTCACACAATCTAATTTCGCTCTGGTTCCATATTTTCTACCCAACATCTTCTTGGGGACAGACTAATTGCGCAATATGGGCGATTCACAAGAGTGCGCCTCCAAGAGTTTGCAACGCGTTGGCCAGTTACAATGTGCGCAATCTGTCGACTCTTTCCAAACGCGCATCGGGTTGGCAGATTTCGCCCCTTATGATTGGCTAGTGCGTTGCAAGCCCTTGGAGGCGCATTATTGTGAAACGCCCGGATTTTTTCCCAACGTTCTTAGTATGATCTCATCTTGAAAGTCCGTACATCTTGCAGTTGTCTACTTCTGTTGAACTCCACAAATCAATGTCTCTAGATTCTGTTTCATTATCACTCTAGGTCTGACGGTATTGGCTGGATTGCAGTCCGATCCCCAGGCTTTGAGGATGAGAGATTGGGAGATTGTGATGGGCTACTCAGTGATTGGGAACAACTCCAGAAATCTAACAAAACTATTGACTTCGATACAGTCACAAAACTAGCCGAGTCAAACGGGTCAGTTTTGGGGGGTTTTGGGGGTTTTTTTTGTTTTCATTTGTTGTTTTTTTTTGTTTTCTTTTGTTTTCTTTTGTTTGTTTTTTTTTTTTTTGTTTTTTTTTTTTTTGCTTTTTTTGCTTTCGTTTGTTTGTTTGTTTGTTTGTTTTCTTGAAGGCGGTGTGGTTTTGGACTCTCGTTTAAAGTAAGTTTTATCACTGTACTAATGACCTTTTTGGTCCTTATTGGTTGTAGTTGTGTACGTATATTGTTGTAGACTTGATAGGTCTTATTGAAGGACTGTTACGGTATATCATCTTGTAATATTTTCACCTCTTTTTTTTTTTTGGCATAGTCCCGAACATTCGATACACGTTAGCTAGCGGGGCTGGCCGCCATGGCTAGTCGTGCTGCCGACCGTCCTGTTGTTCGGGATCACTCAGGTGATCAGGCGACTGGCTTCTCAAAGACCAATGTTGTATCTGAACCTTTCACTAACATAACTCGCGAGAATGGAATCGTTTTCAAAGCTGAAGACAATGTCTCTGTCCAGTGTTATGTTAATGCACTATCTGTCTCGGGTATGAACCCTGCTGAAATAGTTTCTGCCTCCCGTATATCAAGTGGGCGTGTAGCAGTCTACTTCAAGTCAAGGGAAGCGGTTGAGGAAGCTGTTGTGTATGGTTTGGAGTACAACGATTCGTTTATTCCCATCACCCCCTTAGTAAAACCTACTGAGAGACTTGTACTGTCCAATGTATATCCAGAATTACCAAATGCAGTCATTGCAAGAAATCTGTCAAGCTTCTGCAAACCAGTTTCAGCCATCAAACCGATCCCCTTAGGAATTAAAGACAAAGAGTTATCTCATGTTACGTCTTTTAGACGTCAAGTGCATGCTGTCATAGAAACCAATGTCACTATTCCCGATCACATGAACATTGTTCACGCAGGGGTGAACTACAGAGTTTTCATCTCCAATGAATCTGTTAAATGTTTCAGCTGTGGAGAAAATGGCCACATAAGTAAACATTGTAAAAAAACAACACAAGCTGAACCGTCTACATCTAACACTAACATGGCTGATTTTAACCCATTGAATCCCCTTCCCAAGTTTATACACGGTAAAAAATCTGACCCAAAACATCCATCAAAACAGAGTCGACGAGACAGTTTGACTGACCAGAACAAGCCGTCTACTTCAGATAAGCCAGCTGATACTGATGCGCAGCAACATTCAGCCACTGAACCTGATGCTCGATTTTTAACAGGTACACCTCTAACACAACAGGAGACAGAAAAACAAAGTGCTTCCACTGCAGACAAACATAACACCACTTTAAGTCCAGCTCCTTCAAAGCAAAATACACAACATCTAAAAACATCTAACAATACTACAGTGCCTTCCATCTGGGGTTCGCCTCCAGCTCCTTCTCGTGAAACCTCTCCTCTCTTTGCAGAGGTTGTTGCCAAAGAACACCGCAAAAAATCAAAGCCTAAAGAAGTTGTGTCCAATCCATTGGTGCAGCTGAAGTCTCCGTCTCCACAGCGAAAACTGCGTAAGCTAAGTGATACACCCCAGATGGAAAGAGATGAAAGTGTCTCCCAAACTTCAACAGAGGAAAATATCTCCCAAATCCTGGACGAATCTCAGATGTCCACAGAATCACCACCGATACACCCATCTCAACTGGATTCAGAGAGCGACCATGAATCCGTCTCCTCTGTCGTAAGCGTCTTCGATCAAGAGGGAGATGGGCCAGGGGACCTAAACCTGACAAAAGGACCACTTCAAAACGAGGAAGTCGTCACCTTCCTTAAGTGCGTCAAGTCACGTCGAAAGCCGCTTGACGTTGCCAGGAAATTTACTCATGACATCCCCGGTCTAGTAAAGCACCTAAAGCCACACCGCAACAGCCCTCTGTTCACGAAAAATATGCAACAGAGGATTCGAAAGCTTGTCAGAAACCTCGATCCCAGCGATCCCATCCATCTTTTTCCATGATGTTTCTACTTTTCTTTGTTTTGTATATGACTTTCTCCCTAGTAACCCTCAATACAGGGGGATGTTCCACGCCCATCAAAAACAACTCTGTTCGTGCGTATCTAGACATAACCCTTGAAAATCCCGATGTTGCTCTGCTACAGGAAACTTATGATCTTAGGAACGAAGATCTGTGTTGGAAAACATGGCCGTATGGTGTCTGTTGCGCTCCTGGAACCACCCGGGGATCTGGTGTAGCCACTCTCGTCAAGAAAAATAATAATTTTAACATAATAAAATTTGTACGATCTGTGCTGGATATGTTCTTTTTCTCGAGCTTAGAATTCATTCAACCACCTATCATATTTACAATATCCCGATTCCTCAGGATGACGTTGCTGCAATGAACTGTCTTATCTCCTTGGAAGAGCATTGTTCTTCACACGACAATCGAGTTATCATTTTTGGCGGGGATTTCAATTGTACACATGACCCGCTTCTGGATCGCTTCTCGCAAAGCATTTAAAGGAGACACAAAGTTGCTTCCGCTATAGAAAATATCATCAATACTTTTTCTATGTGTGATGTTTGGCGTAGAAATAATCCCAATTCATCTAAATTTACTTGGTTCAGATACAGCACTGGCACTTTGAGAAGCACCTCCAAAGCTAGACTTGATAGAATTTACTTCCCTGTTCACCTTTTGCCCTCTGTTGACTCCTGTAACATTCAACCTTGTTCCTTGTCGGATCATAGTGCTGTTGTTCTTAAAATAACACTTCCCGATGTAAGTAAGAGGGGTAGCGCCTACACTGTAAAACCATGTGTTTAGAATCTAAACACTAATATAAACGCAAAAACGTGACACTTTATGAACACTGTGACTTGTTTTTTTAGTAAACTGCGTTTAGTGTTGTAACATTTAACATTTAAACCCATAAATGTTTTCTTGTAAACACAAACATATTCAAAGACTAAACAATTCAACACGTTTATTTTTTCAAGAACACGTGAATGTTTATTTCATAAACTCACTGTGTTTACATTGTAAACATTTCGACATGTTTTTGAATTATTAATTTGTTCCATATTTAAACGTTAATGGCATTTAGCAAGTGTTTAACAAGTATTTAGATGTTTACCTATACACACTCCGACATGTTTACAACCTGTAACACTTTTTAAACACTGTGACGTGTTTATAATCTTATAGGTGTTTATGTGCTTACTGAAAATAATACGTATTTATTCTTTAAACACTCTCAGTTTAGCTATAAAACGCTAAAACATTTCCAATTTACCGAATTGTTCCATTAAATCTAAACATAATGAGTGTTTAGACAGCTTTCATAAGTAGTTAGATGTTGACATGCTAAGGTTTGTAACACTTTTAAACATTGACTTGTTTACAGCTCCTATATAAAAAGTGTTAAATGTTAACCTTCAATAATCTGTAACAACAGTAGACCTTAACAGTGGCAGGCATAGACACATTGAAATGGAAATCCTTTTCAAGAAATAAAAGCAGGCCATTTTCCTCTTTGCCTCCTCTTAGTTCGATTAAAATGGAAGAAAACCAAGATGACGTCAACCACAATGTCTGATCGGTCTACGATATAACTTTAAATACTGGCGATTAATTATTGAAACTGCATAACAAACATTGAACACTAGGGACACTAAAAAGCACACACGAGAATGGAATCTTTTGGACCTTCTTCGTTGATGTCATTTTTGTAGGTTGTTTTTGCCTTTTTACATTTTCCAGCAGTATAAAATCAAAGCAAAAGCAAAATTACCTTTATTAAGGTCAAAAACGATTTACAGAGTAGTGTCTGTTTGAAATAGCATCATAATTATCTACATCTAGAGCAAACAAGAAACTGCATCCACTAAACTACAGCTGCTCGGTACCCAGCCAATCATTCTTTTTAGATTCAGTGACCTACCTCAAACCCAATTTTTGTTTTTCTTTACATCAAAATGTGTATGAAAGAGAACAATTTAATGAACCTTTTAGAATGCACACAATAAAGAATTTAGTATGCCATGTTATGAACCATTATATGGACTCAGTTCTCGCTACTGCACCGTTTCTGTGCCATTTTTTTGACAAGCGAGTTATTAAACGTGCGGTATTTGGCACTTTTTTTGCCTTCGAAAGGAAGTCCTCCAACAACATGAGTCTGAAGGATTCCAAGGATCTGAGAGTATATTTTGGGGTAGTCAAGGTTGAAAACATAATATACTCCCAACAAAGTGATCACTGCATTTGCCACCATACTGCCCTTGCAAGATATGCGGACCCCATCGCCAACAATGAAGATTGCAGTTATCTTGTCATCCCTCTTGATTATTACCAGCTTTGGCGGATCCTTGTCCCCAGTTTTCAGGGCCACTTCAACCTCGTTGTCTGGAATGTCCTGAAAAATATATAACAATGATATATAACGGTTACCTTGTTGTAAACATGTGTTCTCCATGTATCAAAACAACAATGTAAACATTGATCTAATTATTGACAAAAAAATCCAGGTCAGTCACAATCAACACAATGGTGTACTACATGTACGTCTTTGTGCAGTCACATGACATCATTGACAGTAGCATGCACTATTTGTAATCATCACATTGTTGAAGGGACTTCGGGCCATCTGCGCAGAGAATGTACAGGTGTCTACAAAATTGCTTTATTTAAAGCTAGATTTTGCAGTGACAGTGAAATGCATTGAGTTGTTCCTTATCTGAGACAAGCAAGCACAAGTTAAAGATCGTATGAGGTAGAGGAGTACAACTCCAGTCCAGGTCAAGTTGCGCACTGTTTCAGAGATGGCCATTATTAAGAAATTAGTAGTAAGAATGGATGGAAGTTTTTTCCATTTGTTCATTGCTAGTGTACAGCAAAACTTGTTTCTGTGATTTCCTGTGAAAAGATAGTATACAACAATAAATATTCATTCATCCAACATATTTGCAGATGGGCAGTTTCATACTGCAGCACAGAATCTTTGTGATAAACTATGAAAATTATTGGATTTGATACAAAATAATTAAAAATGTACTCAAGGTTTAAATTTGCTAATACAGGTGCAGTGTGTTATTCAACGAGCCACTTTAAGGTCAAGTCTCATGTCAAGTAACGGGTTCACACTGCTAGTTGGAGTCAAGTTGCTATATTCAGCTCCATTTAAGATGAGTCAGGCAAATGGGTCCTTGAGCTGAGCCATTACATCTTGATCGAGTCAAAGCTACCGCAGTGATGGAGTCTAAGGTTAATCCTTTAGCATTGACAAGAGTCTGCTTGATGCAATCGAGTCAACTCGAGTCGCAGTCAATGACTACAGTCACTAAAGCACAGCTGAAGTGCTGATATGTATGGGAAAGTGTGGGCCTATAGATATAACAGTTTTATTACCTCTGTGATGGTGATGACTCTCTTTGTTTTGACACCCTTCCCTTTGTCAAAGGCTGTTGCCTTCTCTACCTGTTCGATGATCTTAACCATTCTCTCAGGTTCCTGAAGTTAACAGATTTAAAGGGGTGAAAAATGGTCAATATAAAAACGAATGTGGTCCTGTATGTACAAATTGGAAATATTCTTTGGCTCTCCTAGGACATCTCAAGCAGTAATATCGGGGGGGTCCCACTTGGGTGTCCTAAGTTTCGCCCTCCCCCCGTCACTGAGTCTGCTTCCCCATTTCTAAATGAATTTACGATGAGCACAAAGATATAGAACAAAAAATTACCTCTGTTGGCGGCAAACGCAAGGCCTCCTCGACGGCAGCCATAAACATCTTGGTGTTGTCCTGAAGTTTGCCGAACTGCTTCTCCCCAATAATCCTCTGAAACTCAAGAATAATCTGTTGATAAATCATAAAAGGTAACAAAACAAGGAATATGAGTAGTGGTACAAGCAAACTCCAGTTACAATTTGTCATTAAACACAACCGGTCTGAACAAGTGAAAGATTGTATGAAGCGTAGCATTTTTGTCTAACTTGAGAAAATCGTCTGGTTTGAACAAATTTATATACCTTGTGAAACACTGTTTTGGGGAAAATATTTTGGAAAATTAAAAAAAAAAATGATTTCCTCCTTCAACAAGCTGCAAATACGTATAGTTTTAGTGTCTGACTATACCTGATTTTCCATTGCAGGATTGACATCCGGGGTCATGGCAACAGACTTTGAAGGTCAAGGATCACACATTTACACCATGAATTAATTGGGTTTTGAATTTTAGTAATATATGTTAAATCGTACTTACCATCTGTCCATCTTCATAGCATGGGATCTTTTCCAAAATTGGCTTAATCTTTGAGTCTGGAAGCCCTTTGATCCACTGCTGGTTAGACTTGAAACATTCTGAGAGCAGAAGATTTAGGTGAGCATCATTCTTCCTCTGCCCCTTGGCCCACTCGACTTGAATTTCAGAAAGGTGTTTCTCGTACTCTTCCGATGTTAAATCTGAAGATCCATCTGAAGTGCAGGATATATGGACTACTCGAGGTTTCTTGGTAGTAGGGGCACAGTTGTCAGTTCCACCACCTCTGTTCTCGGTTGGAGTCCTCTTCCTGTCTGTCCATCGAATGTGCCTTATTCTTTGGGAGAGGCACTTTGTGAAAAAGGACTGTATAAAATTGAAAATACAAACAAAAAGAGAAACCGAAATATATGTGAGAGTGTAACATACACCTAGGATAAAAGAATTTAAATGCTTCCATGCAACCCATCTGTCAGCAACATTTTGAAGTGAATTACATAACAAACACATTTTCACAAGGGTAAATACAGGATGTTTCAAAAGGGGGGGGGGAATTTTTCAAGCAGCGAATTGTAAAGGCAAGTTGTTGCGCCCACACTTAGAGCGTGTCTGCCCACCCTGCTAGCGGGGTCTGGGTGTGTTTTTGTGTAAGCTACAGTAAATTTGATCCAAAATTGTGCAACAAACATATTTTTATCATACGTTTATTTTTTTTTCTGGAGGAAACCCCCCCCGTGTCTGCCCGTTTCAAACAGACTACTTAGTATGTCAAATCAGGATCCTGCAATTTGCGTTTGTACAAAGTGACAAAAAGAATTAATGTTGATTAATGACTGAAACTCCAACCATGTACATGTGATGCTGATACTTCACTCTTGGAGGGGCAAGGCAATCTTCCAAAAGCAAAGGGGCACTTGTAATATGAAATCCAATTGTTTATGGGAACATGATTTCCAAGGACATTTCAGCAAAGACCATGGGCATCGGAGACAATATGCCTTTGTTGCCTCCGTGAAGAATCAGGCCTGCACTTTCACTGATTGCAAATAACTAACATGAATCAGTTCATACCCATTCATGCTCTCCTTCCCGCTGTATGGATGGATAGGTGCAGAACATTTTACGACCAATGGCACAATATTCAGAAGTACTACTCAGCTGTGGATGTTTGCCAATGTAGTAGTTAGCTGCCTCACTTATCAGTTCTCTCCACACCATGTGCTCCTTCCCTGACCGTAGATGCTCCAACACCCGTGGGCTAAACACCGGTAGAGATGAAAACTTGGTTACTCGATGACTAGAAGACACTTGAGCTTCAGGTGAACACTGTGACTGTGGGGCTGGAGGAGTTGCGTCATCCACAGCTGGCTCTGGTATCTTGTTTTGAGGTGATGTGCTTGTGGCAGGTTTCCAGCTCTCACCATTGTTCAGTAGCATGAACGTTGTTCCACCTCCCAGCTCCTGTAAGACCTCGTCGTCTTCAATTTCTGTGCCATCATCTTCAGTCACAATTCGGTGCGAGTCAAACTCATTGCCAAGGTTGAACTTAGCTTTGACTGTGAGGATTACAAGAACAAATTACAATGAAAAGAGAAAAATTACGAGTCTCGCTGTTTTTAAGGTCATCTAAAAATGTCAAGGTCAAGAAATAAGCATAATATGTTTTTTTCTTTTCTTTGACATTGTTAAGACCCAACAATCACTATAACCGTATTTGTTATTGGGCCGAATGAAAACCTGTAGAAGGCATTAGCCAGGTCTTTAATGTTTTTTTTTTTTCTGGCTCGGATAACAGGATGAGCTCATAGGTTGGTCTTCACACATGTTGAATCAAATAAATTTAGCCAATCAGAGCAGTTGTGCTTTCTCTTGCCACACTGCTTCACCAATCCTATACTATATCTTGATTAGTTCATATCAATATGAGGTTTGGACACAAATAGCATGCATTTTGTCTTTCTAGCACGGGAGTTGGTCCCTTTGATCTAATACTTTGTTGCTTTTTCGAGTTTTATTCTAATTATTATTCAACAAATTACACATGACACACAGATAAACTAGTACATACCTTTCACGATCATCTCTTCAATGCTGATGGCTACGACACTTTTGCGCACATTTCTGTCACAGTTCCAAATTTTATACACTGGCATGATCTCTCAAAATGTTTAACTGTGTCAACAAGTGTAAAGGCTGGATACTGCAGATAATTTACAGAACGCAAAATAGATAAACCTCATGATTTCAAACAAACGGCAAAAATGTAATCAAAAGTGCATGCAATTAATGTATGACTTAATAAATAATAAAGTGTGTATGCATTTGGAGAGATAGCCACTGATTGCAACACAAGTGTGCCCAATCCTAACCCTAACCAAATTTCATAAAGCTGCTCAGTTGAAATAACTACTCAACAAATTTACTTGCTGAGTACAATTGAGGAGGAGACCAGTCACATTTATCATATGGCACTCTGGCTGGTAAGCCATACTCAGTTTATGTACAACCATTTAAAAACAAATTCAACTGACTGTACACCATTAGTCCTAGTAAGTAAAAATGGAAAATGCATAAAGCATTTCAGCTATAAGAAGCACCCTCTGTTGGTCACCATTAGTATAATTGATGGAATTGATCTACAGAAAATCAAATCCATTGGTATTCAAATAGGGTCTGTCCAACACTGGGTACAGAAATGTCACATGTGAGAGCAGCACTGCATAAATCATTATTAAAAGAAAGTATTTGTGTACAGTCGTTACTAATTTTGCACATCCCTTTAAAAGTTATATTAGCAGAAATTCTGACAGAATTGTAAAAAAGAATAGTGTACTGTTAATTAACATAAAGGCACTCTCGGTTAATGTACAACCATTTAAAAACTAATTCAACAAACTGTACACTATCAGTCCTAGTAAGTAAAAATGGAAAACGCAAAAACATTTCAGAATTCTTGTGGTTGGATCCTTATCTGTGCAGTCAAAATAGTTCATATGTGTGTGAGTATTTATTGATTACGCAATTCTTTCCTGCATACTTGTACACACTTAGTGGCCACTTTGAAAACAGCTGTGAAAAATGAACACACAAATATTCATGTTTTGACTCCAGAACGTAAGACAAAACATGAAAATTAAAGTACTGCGTTTCCATGCACTCAACGATGAAAAATTTTTCATCGTTGATGACAACAGCGGCCTCCAAAATTCCGAATTGTGGCAAGTCATCTTTATAGTCAAGAACCAGACAGCAGCCTGGTCTGTATTCATGCCCATGGATGGTTAAACTAGATGTCTTGTAAGCATGCATTCCATTCTCAGCTTGATGATCAACACCAAAATATGCACCAATACTACCAACTGCATCTGGATATTCGTCATGTAAGTTAACAGACTTTCCCTCTCGAACAGTGTCACCAGAATACAGAAATGTTTGTGTCTTTTGACCGTGTGAACCCAACTGCTTGTAGCACATGTACTTCTGATGTTTCAGGCAGATTTTTGAAACATCTCCACTTTTTAGTTTTGAAGAAACCATGTTTTGCCTCGAAACGCATACACCAATGGTGTCTTAATGGGCCATAATTAATCATCTGCCTTGGCAGGTGGATGCAATAATGCATCTTTGGCGTAACCTTCCCCTTTGGATAGAGAGCAGTGAAGGTTGTATGATGTTCAGCAGCGAAGAAAACTTGGTGACACCAGATATGTGGATGTACTTGAGAGACTAACATCTTTCTCAGAGGAAGACTTCATCGCACTACAAATCAGGTGGCACTAAACATGTTATTCAACATTCAGCTCCGGGGGCAAATTAGACAAATTAACCCTTACACTCCTCAGTCTTCCAACAGGTGAAGGATTGAGGAGGGTTAGGG
The DNA here is from genome assembly GCF_054643075.1 of Acanthaster planci. Taxonomy (NCBI): domain Eukaryota; kingdom Metazoa; phylum Echinodermata; class Asteroidea; order Valvatida; family Acanthasteridae; genus Acanthaster; species Acanthaster planci. The sequence goes on along the minus strand of NC_141777.1, from coordinate 13,757,739 downwards.
TTAAGAAAGTAACAACAGGCTCATTTGGATGCATCAAGTGTTGACTTAGCCCAGTGTTCAATGTCTTCAGTCCCAACTAGACGAAGTTCTAAGTCGGCAATCAACTGGACGCTCTGCATGTTTTGCCAAGAACAACGCAGTAAAACAGGTCCATAGTGTACAGACACTAGAAAAGTCGGCAGCCTTGATTGGACTTGGCAAAAATGATCTTGTAATGAGCATAAGACTTTCCCCATCAATGACTTGATTGCAGCCGAAGGCTGTTATCGTCTTGTATGGCTTCACAGGTCAAATCGTTTGGTGATCCAGAGGAGCCGAAGGAGGATAAATGTATGATGAAACTGTGCCGAGACTTGGGTGTAGGGTTGTCTCGTAGACATGTTTACAGCATGAGCGAGAAGTCTTACTTCATGATTTCCAAGACCCTTACAAAGTCCCGTCAGTAAGAAGTGTTGTCTTCAGATTCAGAATCTACAGATGGTGAAGAGGGCACCACGATAAGGATCGCACAAGGTAATATCTTTCAAGAGATGGTTCACGTGGCCCTTAGCATCAGAGAAGATCTACTTGACACCCCTGGGCATTGCAACACCTGCCAAAACCTTGACCAAAAACATGTGGTGAGGTAATACCGAACAGCCTGTATCTGTTTCTACGCTTGCTTTTGGGGGGCATTGATGTGGTGCATTCAGGCACTGAAGAAGAAAGCACCGTCAAGCAAAATGTGTGCAGCATTGCCCAAGACATTGTATACGCAGTTTCCAATAGAAGGAAGTTGACACCACAGCATCTTGGCTTAGGTCTTTCTCTTCACCAAGCAACCCGCTTTGAGGCACTTGTTGACTTGTTTCATGCTGCCAACCATACCATTGGTATTGACAAAGTGCGAAGAATTGACACAACAATAGGCCATAACATTCTTGAGAGGTTCGTCAAGAATGGCAATGTCTACATTCCAGACAGTATCACAGAAGAGAGAATGATCCACTGCTCCTGTGACAACATTGACGTATTGGAAGCAACACAAGATGGAAAGAACACATTTCCAGGGGTGTGCATTTGCGGGTATTTTTAGAACCGGGTACCCGTTTTTTTGTTAACATCGGGTACCCGGAAAAGAGATCGCCTAATAACAAATGGCATTGCGCGCGACCCGGTGGATTATGTGCCCGAAACATGGTTGTTTTTGGTACATAGGAAGCAATCAGAACATTGTTCTTAACGTCGGAGTTAATCTCTCCTACCTTTTTATCAAAAGAAATTGTTACCTTCAGTTTGCAAATTTTTTGTGGGTGTATGAAACAAATCTTCACGGGGAACGTCAGGAAAGAGAACAGAGCTGCAAACCACCTACATGATATACGCACCTGCAAACGCTCAAAGGAAATGTCCCGGATGTTGCATGACCACGTACACGCGGAACGCATGTGACGTGCACAAATGGTGAGCGCTGGTCGTGTCGCGTGCGGACTAGATCAGTGCTATGTACGTCACGGGTTAAAAGGCTTAAAGTTTTATGTACAAAAATACCACCGTAACTCGAACAGTGCCCCCACCATTACATCCACTTATTTTGAAGTTTCTGATTCAAAACATCGCCACCAAAATGCTTCAAACGGCGTTGAAAGTATCGGAAGTCTATGTATGGTTAGGAGTCATCGCAAGTTCATTTCTTTTCTGACGAGGACCAGCATGTTGCATAAATCATCGTAGCTGCAACTTGTGTAATCCTGGCTTTCAAGACGCTGAAACTAACCTGATTGCAACGTGGGCCCAATTGTAGTCCCCTTCAGGCAGTCCAATCGCTGACACTGCAGCGGCCATGTGACCGTAAAAAGAAAGGTCATGTGACCACACATAGGGAAACCCAAGTGAAAAAAATAGCAGCGCTTCACGTTGTTAAATGACTAAGCGATACGAAAGTTTTGCCACACGAAGGTACGTACCACGATGAAGTGGTTTAGTTTAATAAATACTTTTTCGGGATAACTCCATTACCCTGAGATTCATTTGTCGAGATTTAAATGTATAAGTACTTCGACAAGTGACATTTGATTGGCCGACTGTATTATGACTTGCACCTGTCAACATTTCCTTTTTTTCGAATAGTAAAATACTTGGATTTGAAATGCTTTAGTAGGCCTACGTACAGAAAACATCATCCCTGCTCTTTTGGTCAGTTCCTCATCCACAGTTCCTCTGAATCACTGAGGAAATTCAAGTTGCTTTAATTTAAAAATAATTTTGAAACGGAATATTTCTTGTTATAAAACTTAACTAAACTGGTTCTCTGACTCTTTGGGTTTGTAGCGCATATTTAGTGCTTTGATTATAAAAAGAGGCCGATCAACCGCACAATTTGTGCGTGATCACCACTTACCGCACGCCGTGTGGAGTCCCAGTGCCGCTGGAATTTTACACAGTTCGCTCTCGCTTCGTCGTCAATTCCGACATAAAGTAATTTTCATTCATATTGTTTTATTTGACAAAATTACTCTTAATTCACAGAGTAAGCACTACTTATTCCGCACAAAAGTCATTTAGGCCGACAGGGTTTGATAGTTACAAATACAGTCATGCAAGTGTACATCAACAGCGCTTCCCCCTCATAAGAGAAAACTCCTTCGGTCTCTTGTTCATATAGGTTCGGTACAGTCATTTTCCTAGTTCCAGATCGCGAAAATTATTCAGTAAGACTGCAGCTAAAAAATCCTCAAATTCGAGTGAAATATGGTCAGAAGTCAACTTTGTGTTTTGGATATACTTCAATTTTTTTTCAAAATCTAAGCTTTTATATTTGGACTCACTGGATCGATCGACTAAAGTGACGATGACACCTTTCCTAGTTCTGGATCGGTTTAGGATCGAGACAAAAACGTCTTCACAAATAAAAAGTAACCATACGAAAAATCCATTTTCAGCCAAAACCATTGTAAAAAGTTGCTTTTCTAATAGAGAATCTTTTAATTTTGAGAAAATTAGATGAAAATAAGAATTCCAATCAATTAAAAAGGTAGAAATTGCGTAAGCCTTGACTCTACTTTTCAACTGAAAAGTGAGCTATCAACGTTACCCTCCCCGCGCCGCACAGTTGACGAACCCATTACGTCACATACATTTCTGCTGCGCCCGTGTAGTTGAGTTCGCAACAACTTTGCGTGGTAACGCCGCGCGATCCGAGAGTGGGGGAAAAGCTTGCAGTTTTCGGTAAATTACAAAAACGGAAACTCTAAAACAGTCATTTAGATTAAGCAGACATTAGATGCAAAGGTTTATATGACTTTTCAATTTAAAGAAATATTTAAAATCACACGTAGCGAGTGACTTATCGCCCGTGAATTTTAGTGGTTTTTTTCGCCCTTGTGAACTTGGAAATTCCGGAACTAGGAAAACGACTTGCGGTACAATGGGCCGGGCGGAGTGGGTAACAAAATTAGCTGTCGATCTCCAAATTCAAGTTTCATGTATGACCGCGGGACCGGGTTTTCATCGGCACGGTGGTTGTCCATGAAGTCTGTCCTTCAGTAAGAAATTTTACAGACATTTATGCATGAATGTTTGTTCCAAATTTATTTACTTTTTTACGGGCACCCGGCCCGGAAAAATGGAATCGGGTTTTGAAATCGACGGGCGGGTACCCGGCACATGCCTACACATTTCATTGCACAAAGATGATGGTATAGCAGAGAGGACCAGCTCCAAAACAGACTCCAGGGTCTCTATACAGCAAGCGAATCCTGAGTTCAAGAGCTATCAAACCAAATGCGCTACAAGACGCGCTTATATGGGTAATGGCCCAGTGCTCAACAAAAGGTAAAAAACACAACAGGTAAGGAGAACTGGAACGCGAGGGATGTAGCAAACAAAACTAAAGTTCTATTCTTAGCATGGGTATTTCCCTCAAACTAGTCACGCAATCGCAGGTTGCTTGCCACGGAGGCCCGTTAGTGCCACTTTGAACTATGCAAAAATATTTTGCGAAATAATGCAATACATTTTGGAAATAACGCAACAGGCATTTGGGGCACGTTCACGCGGTTGGTCCGGTTAGCAAAAGTAGGATGCTTGTGCAATATACCCGGATGCAGGAGTAAATACTCCACCCGTTAGCGAGAGTATACTCTCGCTGACCCGTGGGTCGTACTTCAGCCGGTCGGACGCTCAGGAATATAGTGCTACCACGAGCAGCTCGGTCGAACGCACCCCCTGCGTCTGCTCCAGTATGAAAAGAGCAACGTCAACAATTGATGACTTGTTCTTTCTCCTGGACAATCTGTACTGGACCAAACTTCGTTTTAGGGTCCTTAAACTTGTCTTGATAGACACTGCACGAACACCCATTTTCATGAAGTCCCACGGGCAGGATTGGTTGCGCGCATGGATCTGAGATATAGTTACTTATTTTGCTGTTCCTTCTCTCGGATAATATTGAAGTGTGTGTGTGTAACTTACGACGATACCATGATTTTCTGCCCCAAATCACAATTTGTGATTATTACTCAAATTAAGAGAGAAGTAGAAGCTCAAGAGTTTGCGTAATATGCCGTGCTTAGCTTTCCTCGATTACTATTTCACGGAAAATCACCTGAACTGCTCACTCAAGATCAAGGGTGCGTTCGCTCGGCTGGAGTGCGACGCACTGGTCAGCGAGAGTATACTCTCACTAAAGGGGAGTGTATTCCTGCACCAGGGTATAATGCGCACGCATCCTAGGCCTATAAACTGTTGTTAACCAGAGTAACCGCGCAAACGTGCCCCAGATGTCCATAGAACTACTGTGTTATTTTGCAATACTTTTGCATTACTTCGCAAAGTTATTGCGTTATTTCGCAGTGTTATTTCCTTGTTTCGCAATAAAAACTCACGGGCTTCCGTAAAATGCAATGTCGTGTCAGGTTGAGCCCACATCTTCAGTTCGGTGTTGTTCGAAACTTGACGTCGCACAGGTAACTACAGGTTAAAACATACTAGAACTACTTGATAAGGTCCCAGATCAATGATTTGACATTTTACATGTCACGAATACATCTCAACTGGAGCATTCATTGGACCAAACATGAAACGTAATTCAATTAAAAACCAGGAAGATTTTATGTCGCCCCCATGAGCCATGTAATTTTACCCAGCGTTTCGTGTGTACGCCATACATAAAACAGGCCCGACTAAATTATCCATAAAGCTGCATGGCTCTGTTCGGTAGTAACCACCAGAAGGCACAGTATGATAAAAATCCAACTTGAAGTTCAAATTCTTATTGAAAAGCTGATTTCGGTATAAATAATTTGTGGACGTTACTGTCATGAACTGTTATTCATATGTGTCGCGAGGACCAGGGGCACTCTTCAGAAGACAAATGACAGACCACAAAAAGGGGTAATTTTGGACGGGTATTGTTTTGAAAACAAATTAAACTGGTGATTTTCGTCCCCAGTCCTTTTTTTTTCTAAAATTTTTTAGGTCTCTCGTTCTCTCTCTTTTCGCGGAAAACCAAAAATATTCTTAAGTAAGTAGTTGGATAGATTTCTTTCGCCAGTGCATCGTAAAGGGTAGCTCTAATTATTATTTTTTAATAGGATCCTTCAAAATACACTGTTGTTTTACCCAATGTACCTTATTTCAACTGTTATTTCTCTGTGTACTTTATTTCAACGGTTGTTTTTCAGTTTACTTTATTTCAACGGTTGTTTCATTGTTTCGAAGGGGATTTTACCATATTTTTGGTTTATATTATTCCAGGAAGACAACCCTAGTGTTTTATTAGTTTGTGCATAAAAACGTGTTGTAAATTTTGCTGGACTATTCTTTCTTCTTTGCTGGTTCATTGTTTATGTGTATAGCAATTGTCACAGTTACGAGAACCATAGCAAAAACACACCGACACAAATTTCTAATATTTACAATATATTCAACTTATGTTTTTTTTTTAATAGAAATTATATGAAATTCGAAATTGCAAGGAAATCTTCACTTTGTGAATATTCTGAGTCACCTACAAATTTGCCTCAAATTTTACAATGCACGGTAATGCACCTGGATATTTAAATAACAGTTAATTATCTCTCTAAGTCACAAACATCTGAAAATTTAAAACTCACTAGTTTCTATTTCTATACAGTTCGATTCCTTCTATGTATGGAAAATACTCAATTCAATAAATATCTGCAATTTCAGTGAATACATTCACACCATGTACATTTGTCAGTAATTTGTTCAGCTTTCCTTAATTTCAAATCGGTCTAAAACTCTCTAATTTAATTCTCCAATTCAATATTCAACCAACTATCTCAATACTCAATCCAATTGCAACATAATAAACACAAAACATCAAAACAGAATATTCTTAATTTCCAGGCAAATCAAACCTGGCACTGAATTCAATAATCAATCCCAAACTTGTGTCACAATGTGAATTCAGTAGATTGGTGTAGGTGGTGTAGATGGTGTAGATCAGCGAGACGTACATTCAAAAAGGTGAAAATATCAAAGAATCAAGTATTACAAATTTTCCACAATGATCCCCACAATGTAACCATACTCACTGAAATTATCAAAACATTTTCAGGAATTAAATACAAGAAATAAATAGTTAATAGAAAATTCTGATTTGTCACAGCTGTAGTAGTTTCCATCGACACCAAGGAGCAAAGCAGTGGAAACTATCAGGTTGCTACAAAGACATCATCAGGTTGCGGAACAAGCTTCACTCGGCAAGTTGAATCAGTGTCTGCGGAACCCAACTCTTGGGCCTCACAAGTTAGCGGGTCGCAAGAACATCGGTGCTCCACAGATCATCTACATACAAAAACCATCTAGAATGGAAAATAATAAAAACTACTCCATGTCAGAAAACAAATACAGTTTCCCAGAATCACAATTGATAATAATTGGCAAAATTAAACAAATTCCAGATAATTTCAACCAAACAATTCAATGTAAATAATTCATAGAATGCAATTTACGACTGCTGTAGTCACGCTGACCTATCATGACGTTACAGAGCGGTCATCATCTTTGCCGATAGGGCAATGAAACAACGGGCGAGGAAATATGGCGCTTGGTTCTCAACTCAAACTGTAATGTTTTATCAACGAGGGATCTGCAAGGTTCAGTTCACATAAAGGTCGTTTGGTGCAGTGGTGACCCAAGTGGGAATGTAGTAACCATGGAAACCAAGTGACCCGTGAAAGCTATGGTAGGCCTACCTGCGCAGCCCATGTAAACTGGAAAAAAACTCTGGTAGCCCGTGACCCGTGAAACTGTCACTCGTGTCCCGTGGTTCTACAAAATATAAGAACAGGAAAGGCAATTGACACGGGCATGTGGCCTTAATAGTTATGTGTGAGCAGAAGTAAATAGAATAAAATACAAACATGAACTGATTAAACAATATGCAAAACTACACTGTAACTTTCACTTAAGTTATTATGGATAACTTTGATTCTGCTGGAGACAAAAAGGGCCTCTAAAATCCTCCAAATTATAAAGGAACGATCTCACTTTTAAGATTCACGCACAGGGTTGGTCTGGGATAATTTGCGGTTAAGTAGGCTGGTTTGGGAGTCACAGTTAACCTTGGGATTTGGAGAAATTTAGGTGGAAAAATGAAGTGTGAAATTTGGCAAAATAATCACATTTGACGGAAAGACTGGCTGGTGATTAAATATCCAAAATATTGTGGGCACTATTGATTGAGACGTTAGGCCGTTAACTTTTAACTAGGTGAATCAACAGAGGGCGCCGTTCAAGTCTCACTGTCTGTCGATGCTTTCTAACAGGCAACATGTTGCAAATTTCACACATGCATACTTCATTCACCAAATACTAGGAGAGGGCACTCATATAGGCCCATGGATGCATTGCAATACTTGGCCGAGGGACAAAACCAAAAAGAAAGAAATTCGGCTAATTAACCTAAGATTACTCAACCATGGTCTTTTTGGAGAAGAAACGACAAAACCAAATTAATGTATGTATTTCAGCCGATTCAGCTGTGACAGCACTAAGCAGGCATCGGTCCCTTTCCTTTCTCAGAAATGTAAATTTAAGTTTATAAGTTTAACAGCAAAATCTGTGCACAGAACTTTGTCTGCCCTGAATGACATCATAGCGACAGCGCCCTCGTTTGTAAGAGAAAGCAAAGATAGTTTGTAGTGTTCAAAATTTTTAAAGGAGTTTTCATATAGCCTATTGAAGAAAAGTTCAAAGTGGCACAAAAAAAAACAATTTAAGAAAAACTCATTGCATCTACAATTTATAGGCCACTGGATATGGGCTTCGTGTGCAACTGTCTCTCGGAAGTGACCGTAAAGTGTACACTGAGGCTCAGTCAAGAGCCTAGTTCCCTCCTCCCTTATAAACGTATAATTCGGACTTTGAACATTTCTATAGGGAAACCAGGAACATTTACGCAGATTCCTTATTGCTCATCTGCGCTTGCCCTCAAATCTCCTCACAATTCATGAGGTGATTACGTAGCAGCCGAGAGAATGCCCTAAAAAACCATCCCTTATTAAACTAACAACGTTTCGATTAACTTTTACTATCAGAAGACATATTTGAATTAAGCTCATACATCCATTCAGGTACATCACGATGAACAAGAATCCAAAGCCACCCACAGAATCATCCAGTGAATCGAAGGAAGAAGAGCATGTTGAGTCCGTCAGTGGAAATCTCTCGTAAGTGAAATCGTGAGTCCCAAGCAACACAAATCCGCACTTGATAAGTCTAATATATGATAAAACGACTTTTAAAAATGTTCTTGAGAGCCGTATGTTTCAGCAAATTACAAACTAGTTTTGCTCTTCTGCTAGAGCCCCCGTATTCCCTCCTTCCAAATGAGGTTATTGCATATATTTTGCATGTTTTTTTTCCTCTTACAAGATAATATACCTCTGCCTACAAAAGCGTCAAGAAATTATTCGACAGACTAAATCCGCCTACCATGGCGAATGGACATACAGAGCCACCTCCAGGTGTCCAATAATCCTTTTAAAAACCATGATATTCCTGCAGGGATTGATTTCTATATTTCTTTGTCTGGGTTCTACCCAAAGGTCGTCTTCTGGATCTGCATCCCCCAATCCCCACCACAGTGCATGTCCAAACCCTTTGCGTGGCGAGCGCTTGTTGGCACCCTCTAGAAAAGCTTCCGAATTGGACGCATTCCTTTTCGACCCCGCCGACTACTCCGAGGGTGAGCTGGACGAAATGCTGGACAAGTTTTTGGAAACGACCGCACCTTCAACACTGAAACGGTGAGTAATATAGGAATTTGCCCAGGATTGCACCAAATGGAAGGAACTCCAGATTCAACAAATAAGAACAACGAAGGCGATTATTTACATACAGTTTACAAGCGGATCTATGGCAGTGTTGGATGTAGACCTCATAGGGCGAAATTTTGACTTGGAAAAAATGGGGTGGGACAAAAGTCTTAATAATACAAAAAGAGATCTGCAATATATCAAATTGTGCTCAGACAGAAAAATTAATCATGGCTAATTTCTATTTACCTTGATATTTTGCTTTAATTTGTTCATAAACATGACCAGGTGTGTACCATTTACCCGAAAATAACGTAGACTCTATAAGAACAACTGAAACACTATAAGTAGATCATCATCTCTCCAGTCTCTCAGCAATATTAAAAGCATTTTGAGCAGATTATCGACAAGACCACCCATACCTGTTTTACATGCAAAAGTGTGGACATTCCTTTGTTCTCCTGTGAATAAGGAAACTTCAGGAAAATGCTCTTTGTTCTCCAACTAGTATAACTCCTTGAAGCTTGATTTTTTATGATGATTTTCTGGACTGTTCCTCTTCATGTTGCCACTGCCTGGCCAAAAAAGGGAAATGGGCTAAATCCAGGGCAGGGTGAACTTATGAAATATCCGGCTCATTTACGGTTAAAAATAGATATCTCTTTAGCCCCAAGGTCCTCTACTGTATTATCTTCAAAAGGATTGTTGGTATGATCTTCAGGTCTGATGGAACGGCTGGATTCGAGTCTATTCAACCTCCTTAGCACAGCTCGAAAAAGAAAACGAGGATGGTCTCCATGCCGACTGGGAAAAGCTTAAAGCATCAAAGAAAGCTATCAGTTTTCATGCTGTTAAAGATATAGCAATTTCTAACAAGTAAAACGGAGTTGTAACTTATAAGATGATCGTGTGGTTTGCATCTGGTTTTACACTAAATGCAATAGGCTATTTTAGAAAGAAATACATGACTGATGCTGGCTTATAACTTGTTCGATGGCCATTTATTTCCATTGACCCCAGTAGAGCAACTGACAATTTGACAATAAATATCACGGGATAACTAAAAAGAGACGTTTTTCTGTACTCATTTTCGCTACATTGGTTTTTCTTTTCAATTTTCATGTCGTAGAAAAATAGTCCTGTTTAAACTATGACACAAAAATTTTCTTGATTGACAATTTGCAAGGTATTTGCGCGGTACCTGGCTGCTCTTTTTGAACACGAAAATCGCCCGGGCCACGATGAAAGACAAGCTAGGCACATACTCCAAAGTAACGGCTGTGGACGACACGGAAGAAGGGATGGATCTGTACGTTAAACCGAAGCACACCATCAGCGTGCACACCACAGATTTCACTGACAAGGAAGACGTGCTGAAAGTGGAGGCCACCTTGCGCGGGTTGGGCATCAGGGAGAAACTTAATTTCAAACCCTGTGTCTACTCCAGCATTGGTGTAATCGCGCAGAACAAGTGGAATCTCAGACACAGCATCTACATTTCTCGCTGGGATGACAGAAAGCAGGCCGGGGATATTCAAGAATTAATTTAGTCAACTGACAATATCTGATGTAGTAGATCGCAGTGATTGTGAGCCATGTTAAAGTGTCCTGTTTGACTAATTCTGAAGTGGCTGGTGATGCAAGAAAGTTAACCAGTAATGAAAGAAATTTAATTTGTTTTTCTGAACAGGTTAAATTACCAAGCCACTATCTTGGTTAGTGGTGTTAGAAGGTAATTACGTCTGAAATAAATTGGTAAATTTTAATTAACGTAAAACAAACCTAGATTATAGTAAATGATTTCTTGTTGTGGCAGACATACTGCATAAAAAATGTAGAGAAATTCACATCGAACAAATATTTCATTTGTTTGGAAATCTCAAGTCGCTATCAAAACGGAGGATCCCTCCAAAATGTGGCCAAGAATACCAACCAGAAGCTTTGCAGTCAAGATAATAACAAACAATAAGTAAAAAGGAAAAATTTCAGTATGTTGTTGACCTGAAAATAGGCATGTACTTATCGCCCAATTTTCACTTGTAATATCCAGAGTAATGTCCATCCGATTCTGTGAAACACCTGTTCTTAAATTAGAAGAAACTATGAGATCATTAATTGCTTTTCATTCTTGCTTTGCACTACAGTTGGCTGTATACAGTGCTTATAGATTGCATGTAGATTCACATATTTGACCGGGAGAAAATCTGAGAAAGACCGAAAGAAATCCCGTTTTATTCCATGAAATCCACCGATTCTCGATCTATAGATGTGTATTTTTTCACCAGTCTTACCTGCCATTGAGATTTTAATAACAATAAACCAAGAATCTTTTCTTCGTTGATTAGCGTGTGTTTTTCCTCTTTTCTTTAATTAAAATTAAACAGGATTTGTGTTTATAACGAGTGTTTGTGTTTAGTTAGATTACCTAGCGTGAAGAGTGGGGTTTTTCAACTGAAAAAGAACAAGAAATCTCATGAGTATTTCATTTATTTCGTGTTTCATGTAGTATGAGTGATGTGAAAGCCAGACTGAAGGCCATTTAAAGATTATGCACCATAGTTCACTGTGTGTTTCGCAACATTGGAACACTGGGACTCTTCAGTACAAGTAGAGGGCTTTTCTGGGCCTCCTTACAGTGCATAAACATTACGTGCATTTTATTCTTAGCACGGGTATTTCCCTCAAACTACTGTAATCACACGTAGCATGCAATGTCGTGTCGGATTGCAGTTTTGGAGGGTGCTATGCCATTTAGCACACATCTTCAGTTCGGTGTTGACGTCGCGCAGGTAAGTACCGACAAGAATTCCTTGGTTAGTAGGGCCAGATCAATGGGTTGAAAGTTTATGTCACGATTGCGTTTTAATTGGAGCATTAATTGGACCAAGTATGAGACATAATCCAATCAATAACCAGGAAGAGTTTATGTCGTCCCAATGAACTCTGCAAGTTTACACAGCGTTTCGTGTATGGCATACATTAAGCAGACCCAGCTAAAATAACCATAAAGCTGCATGTCTCCGTCTTCTGCCCTCAATGTGATTGGTTCACACAAATGTGCAGAGGCCTAAACATCTCTTCCAAAGTGGGCCCCTTTACTGGAGCCGTTTAATGGAAAACGATGTAAAACTGTAAATAAACAGATACAAAATATTTTGAGTAACAAGGAATAAGTCACTAATTCCATAACAATACACAATGAAATGTAGAAAATGCAGAAAGTCTAAGGACTGCAAAAAGTCTATTCTACCTAAAGTACATGTATACACATGTACATGTAGGTCAATGTAAAAGGACACAAATAGATGTAAATACATGTACATGTAGAAAGAGTTCATGTACAAATTAATGGGTAAAAATGCAATGTGTGAGGAATGTAAATATGAAACCTCATAAAATGCAAACAGTCCTGTGCGTACAGACAGATAAAAATGCAACATGCACAGTAGTGAAAATGAAGAACACAGGACACAATGTACCGGAAATCTTTGCTTAAACATACTGGTGAAAATGCATGTACATGTCAAATCACATGAACAGGGCAATACTCCATAACACGCTTCAATTTAAAAAGATCAACTTGTGAAGTCAAAGAAGGCAAGATAATTACAGACAGTTCCACAAACAGAACTTACGATAAAACATAACAGGCACTGGCAAGAATGTGTGTATTGTAATTGTATACAAAATATTACGCACGTGATTGGAGGAGGCGAGTGTGACACTGAGAGGGCTTTATATACCAGAAATAAACCCTAAATTGGACTTATAATAGACTACAGAGGAACTATATATAATAAAGGAAACACAGGAATGGTAAACTTACGGATCGTGCTTGAACAAGGGCTTATAAACAGGTGTAGCAAGTTGTAAAATGTACGAGTGAAGTAACGTGAATGACATGGAGCGGGAAAGTGAAAAGCGATGGTAGAGGGCGCTAGACTAGATTACTGTGGATCAGCAGCCCGAGAGGAGAACTCGAGGCAGAACACTCTGTTTGGTAACCCGGTTCGTAAGTGACTTTGTATGGTGTACTATTTCATGGTGTACTATTTTATGGTGTACTATTTACGACAAGCATTTCTCTCTCTCTTTAGCCTCCCTCCAGGCGACGCGACCAGACGACGCGACGGCACGACGGCTCCCTTGCGTCGTGCCGTCGGGTTGCACCGTCGCCTTCTTGCCATTACGTTTGTACACACACGACGCGTCGCGTCGTGCGTCGCGTCGTGTGTCGCGTCGTGCCGTCGCCCGTCGCGTCGTGCTGCCTTAGGTCCTTTCCATGTTGCATTTTTGCCGACTAAACGTCGCCCCTTCCGTTGCCCGTCGCGTCGTACCGTCGTGCGTCGCTTCGTACGTCGTTTCGTGCATTGCGTCGCCTATTACGTCGCGTGAAGCACGACGTGATGCACGACGTGATGCACGACACGACGCACGACGCGACGCGGTGTTGTTTATAGAGGGCGCCTTTACTGTTTTCTTTCATTTCCGCCCCCGGTTCTTGAATAGTAGGGTACAATCAACTAATTCAAGCCCCATTAAAAACAGTGTAAAATCGGCACAAATGTATTGTCTGGTCCCTAATCTTTCGATTTCCTTTCAATTTATCGTGGGCTAACCAATTACATTTTTAATAATTCCCACAAAACAAAATCACCCCCGAAAAGTGACTTTTCCGAAGTCTGATTGCAGCGATTTTTCAAGTGGCAACCCTCACCCTTCTTGGGCACTTGGGACCATTTTTCAGTTGTAGTTTTTAGCCATTCTACTCTCATAGGATAGCTCAAAGACCCAGGCAGTTGATCCTGGCAACGATCTACACTCTCGCCATTTTGGTGGCCAAACAATCTCCTTTTTTCAGAAAAATGCTGGGCTGCTACTTTTAATGCTAATGAGCTGAGCAGAAACTCTTACTTCAATAGTGGACTGCATGTACCCAGGACATGGCATTTGCTCTTTGTACGCTGCTGCCATGGGCATGCAGAGCCTTGAACTGACAGCTTTTGAAATATTGTCAAATCGTATAGTATAGATGGTAAAAGAATTAACGCAACATCATGCCAAAATAACTTACCAACATAGGCCTACACGGAAAAAGCTGCCAGGTCAAGGCTCTGCATGCCTATGGCCGTAGCGTACAAAGAGCGAATAGGTAGCGTGCCTTGTTTCTGTCATTGTTCTTTTTATTGGTTACTTTCTAACTTTGTGTTTTCATTAAGAGTGAGTTGTTAAAGGAAAAGGTTTGTTTGTTTTTCTAATCAAATGTGATTAGAAAGAGCGTCACGACCAACTATCAGCCTTGTCTCCAGGAAATAAATAACATCAGCCACAACGCTGTTTTAACTTTTCCTGCACTAATTTTGATCTTCCTAATAACTATGTAATAGAATTGATTTTGTTCCCCTGCTTTTTGAAATCCTAACTCCCCCAGAATTAGGTCATACAATTTGTGTGCTTTGCTTGACAGTGCGTGTGGGCAATTGGTAGCCGAACTTGCAACAAGAGTTCTTGAGAAGGAGCTGATAATCTCCCAAGCCAGTGACCTTCCATTTCACTTGGCTACTGGACTGAACAGAGACTGTTCTGTTGTCTCTCTATGATTTCTCTCTCCATCGAACCTGTCATACTTGTAAATTCGTCCCTGTCCTGCTCTAGGCAAAAACATTACCAGTGTAGGCCTATTGAACCACACATGCATACGTTGCTGGACAGTGGGTGGCTTTGACCAGAGACACATGAATCCCGTTTCGAAACCTGATTTAGTCAAGGGGAAGGAAAGACTGTGCTCTTGAACCTTAAACATCATATAGCCAACACATCTTCGCCATCCATTCGAGCTCTTTTTACTGCAAGCCTTTCTACTGCAAACTCTACAGCTACTTGCCAAGTCAAGACAAGCCAAGTCGTCCCCAAATTCAGCAATAGATCGTCTTCAAGCGACGCCCTTTATCTTTTTTCATTGCTAATTCACAATGTTTTTCTGTTAAATGGAATCCCTGGTTTTTATCATTATCAAAAAGATGCTTTCTCTAACGTGAGGGTATTTGTATTTTCGTAAACCGTGCGAAATTTTTTCACTGTATTAGCCGGAAACGAATTAATTTTCACTGATAATAAAAGGCTTAAACTAGTAAACAAAAGAATAATGTAAGCGGGTGTCATGATTCTCGTGTTATGTCCGCTGCAATTTTTCAAAATCTATTCTAAGATACAATACATCAATCATTATAACGTGCTTACTAATGTAAGATGTGGATCAGAGGAGAAATTATACATGTGTGTGGCCAAGCAGAGTTGAAAAAAGACACAGCCACAATGATAATAGCATCTGTATAATGTTTTATTCAGAAACACGGACTAATATCATTGAAAGTGTGGTGCTGAGGAAGGTAACAAGGAAGACTGGCCTGAAGGAAGACAAAAATGGGATATTCTGAGGGTATTATAGAGCAGGCTCGGTGGTAACTTCCTAAACCCGTGGTCAAACTTGCGGTCATACAATTGTAGAAAAATTGTCTGGGGAATCGGGAAGGATGGACCACGGAGAAACACCGGTATCTATAAGATTACAAATTTACCACAAATGGAAACTGCATCGCCAGTATTAAAAAGAAATCATTGACTGGGTTTAATTAAAGAGTGACGAATTCTGGGCTTGCATTTATTATGAGAGAGCAGTTCCTATATATGCCGATTTTCTTTTTGCTCTTTTTTCTTTTTCTTAATAAAATATGACTGAAATTAATTCTAATGGAGGAATGGATGAAATAAAAACAAGAACAAATCAACACCAAAGAGTAAATAACATTTACTTTGCAAGCACAGGGGAGATAAATGAAAGAAAACAGTAAACACCATGAAACAAGGGGCGACAGCACACGACGCGTCGCGTCGTGCGTCGTGTCGTGCGTCGCGTCGTGCTTCAGGCAACGTAATCGGCGACGCAATGAACGACACGACGTACGACGCGACGCTCGATGGTACGACGCGACGGGCGACGGAAGGGGCGACGTTTAGGCGGCAAAAAATGCAACATGGAAAATACCTGAGACAGCACGACGCGACGGGCGACGGCACGACGCGACACACGACGCGACGCGTCGTGTGTGTACAAACGTAATCGCAAGAAGGCGACGGTTCGACCTGACGGCACAACGCAAGGCAGCCGTCGTGCCGTTGCGTCGTGTATTTGCGTCGCCTGGAAGGAGGCTAGAGAGAGAGAAATGTTTGTCGTAAATAGTTCACCATAACTTTGTCACAATGGCGGACGCGCCAAGATTTGCAAGGTCTCATGGGACAATCGCTGAAGTTGTGCGTTAACTTCCGGCAGGGAGAACAGGAACGCTAGGGATGTAGCAAACAAAACTAAAGTTCTATTCTTAGCACGGGTATTCCTTCAAACTAGTCACGCAATCCCATGTTGCTAGCTACGGAGGCCCGTTAGTGCCAATTTGAAGTATCCAAAAATATTTTTATTGCGTAATAATGCAATAAATTTTGTCTCCATTTGGTAATCCGGTTCGTAAGTGACTTTGTCACAATGGCGGACCGCCACGATTTGCAGGCTCTCATTGGACAATCGCTGAATTTGCGCTTCAACTTCCGGTTCCATGGTTCCAAGCAAACAGCGATCAAAGCATGCAACCCTATGAGCAGTGCACGTGTGCAGTGGGCGTGGTTGAAACTGAAGTGACGTCACACTTACGAACTGGATAACCCCCAGGAGGCACAGCATCATAAAAATCCAACTTCAAGTTAAATTGTTTTATTTAAAAGCTAATTTCAATATATATTTCGTGACGTTTTAATTGTAGAAGGTAACTGTGATGATTCATTGTGCTGCTATACGACTTTTTCCGGGGGAAAATATTATTCAGTAGCAACTGGAAAACCCTGAACAGAAGGGGGTAGATGCCGAATTTTTTCTGTTGATGATGTTCATCTTCTGTCCTTTTTTTTCTTCATCGGTTCTTCCGCTTTTTTCCTTTTGTTCTTTTCCTCTTTTTTTGTCCCCCGCGACGCCCACACTGATAGGAGAGACAATGCTACAAATTCATCTGATTCTAATTCCGCAAAATACTAAATAACTTTCCTTTAATGGGTTGTTGGATAGATTTCTAATATTCCAGTGAAGCCAAAGGTAGCTGCAATCAACGTGTTTCAGTACAAACCTTCAAAATGCACCTTTTGTGTCTCAGTTAACCTCATTTCAATGTTTGTTTTACTGTTTTGAAGGGTATTTTACCGTGTATTTGGTTTTATTCTCATGAGGATTTCCATGTTCATGAGCAAAACTGTGATGTATTTCTAAGAAGAAAGTCCTGCAGTTTTGTAGATGTTACAAGACTAAATTGTCCCTTCTTTGCTTGTTCATTGTTGTTTATGTGCATAGCAATAATCAAGCATCAGTCCTTTTCTCAGAAATGTTTTTAGAAAGTGGTTTCTGGGCTCACAATTTTAACAGAAAAACCTATGAATAGAAATATGTTTTTTATGGATGACATCACAGCAACAGCGTCCTCATTGTCCAGAAAAGCATGGATAATTTGAATGTTTAAAGTTATACTTTTCAACGAATTCGTTAGAATAAAAGTGTAGAAATAGAATTGTAAAAGATTTTCCATACATTGAAGAAGAGTACATAGTTGCAGGAAAAAAGTGTCTGAGAAAAAAAGGTCATTGCAGCTTCACTTTAAAAACCACTTGATATGGGCTGCGTGCGCAACTGTCTCTCGGAAGTGATTGTACAGTGTACACTGAGGCTATGTCGACGGCGTAGTTCCCGTCTCTCTTATACTCATAAAATCCAAACTTATTTTTGAACATTTCTATATGGAGACTGGAAACAGTCTACCTTCCTCCCTTGTTAAGCAAACGGGAAACAGCACGCATAAATCAGCTACTGGTAACCGAGTTCAGGGAAAGTTGTTGCCAGGAAACAAAGCGCCTACGCTCATTCACACGTGAAATAGAAACACGCCAGCCATTCTGCTTTGTTGTTTCTTAAGGCTTGTTGCCAGTTGTTTAATCTTCTTTTGGGTATATGACAGTCGTTTGTTTTTCCCCTGCGACACAAAGTAATCGTTAGTGTTTTAAGTTATGAACGATCTGAGCACTTTTAGAACGGTAAAGAAAACGTTTGTCCCCTTTCCCTTAATGGGCATGACTGACCGTCATTCAAACAACTGCTAAGAATTTTTATATAGTTGGGCACATGCAAACTCGATTTTTTGAGGCATTCCTAAGGGGAATGTAAGGCTTATCGGAGCTACAGTAACATATAATTTCACGCACAAACGCCCTCAGCATATCAAACAACCTCAAGCACAGCTGTGCATCACATCATTTCCATAGTACAATCATCCTTTGACCAGGGAAAAAATAGCTTTCACTTTGGCTGCGCCATCGATTCTGCACAATGGGTGAAAATGTAAACGTTAAATTGTGTAATGCAAGAAATTGCCTTGCCTGTGTTGTCCAAACCCCTAATCTAAACTTGCTAAACAACAACGTGCTATAGCGTCTGACTGGAAAACCAACGTCATATGGCTGTTTTTGATACACTCTGGCTGCGCTGGACGGAGAGAAAAGTCGATGTCTCCATGGCGTATAAGTGAACGCAAGCGTGTGCATTGTATTGATTATTGCGCTGCATAAAGCAGATGGCATTTTGACTGCAACATATATTGTAATCCCCACCATCTTGTAAGCTTTTAACAAACGGTATTAAGTTTTATTTGAAATGTAAGTGATCTGAAATCGATTTTCTTGTGATAATTGTTACTTTTTTCTCAGAGAATTCCGTATTTTTATTATATAAGACCTTCGAACGGCGAAAGCAGCCTTTTGTCCCGATTCAGGGGCCAAGTTTATTGATCGACTGGTTTTAAATATTTCTCAGCTATGTTTATTGGAAAGGATAGGGTGTTGAGCGATCAGAGCGTAAATGCCTGAAGTATTTATGAATTATATATCTTATGATGTTGCCAGGTTTTTAAAACACTGAGATGAACAGTCGGCAAAGACAGTTGTCCAGATCGGACGAGGGAGAAGAAGCGATTGGAGACCTGACTTCCAGGCTGTCGAAATTAACCCTGTAAGTTTCAGAACAGTACTGGGGTTATTATGAGACTACAGACCTTGAAAACAATCAAACGTTTTTACGCACGCCCCAGTGGTCCATACTTAGCTTGTCTATGTGGGCCCTGGGACGGTTGAGAAAAATTCATCCTCCATGTCTGCATGGGGGTATGACGATTGGATTAACTTTCCTGCTTTTTTACTTTCTGATGACAGGGAAACGTTCAGGAGTTTCCCTTTGTTTTGACCATGTCAATTGCCTATGTCCCTGCTCATGATAAAAAGTGAGATTCGTGTTTGCATGATGAGTTATGCAAGAAGCCATTATGGAAGAGAAGAAACGAACACGGAATCCATTTACAACATGCTGCAGCAAGATGCCGGTAATTCTGAATTCGACACTTTCATAGCATGCTAATGTACACTTTTTGGAATGGCTTTGTAGAAAGGTCGGAAGTTGTCTATTTGCTAAGAAACGAAAATCGGTTTAAGAATGTATTTTTTCAGATTGTCTCACCAAAAACATCTCTTTGAAAAGCGCTCTGTTAACAACGCATTCTGAATAATCTGATTAGCAAGTGTAGATGTATTCAAAGCAAAACATAATGAAGACGATAGAAAGATGTTATTGACATTATCCAATACGTTTCAGGCCGACTTCAAAATCCACTCCCAGTGACTGTGACGCGAGAGGGCGATGTGACCCTGAACGCTCTGACCGCCTGCATAGGGACGCTGTGAAGGCTGGCGAGGAAGACGGCCTCCTATTCGATCCTCAAGACTACCCCAAAAAGGACTGGATGAAGCTTTTGGAAGAGTTTTTCGAGACCAGTGCGCCCTCGAAGGTGAAACGGTGAGAAAAACTTTTGTTTATGGAAATGAAAGCGCTGAGTTGCAATCTGTGAGAATCTAAGAGTGATTGAAATTAACAAACATTACCACACTACTACATGCGGTAAGTGTTCTCCTTCCCTCAAAATTACTTTCGACACCAATTGTAATCCTTGGACCCCGGGGCCTGTCATCTGAAGAATGCAGCTTTGACTCGCTTCCTAGTTAGCAACCCTATCATCAGATTTCTCAGAGGGACTTTGCTCATGATGGCATCTCTGATAGGCCCTTCCAAAAATCAGAAATTCATTTGTAGCACGTGAAATGTAGGTTGGGTCTGAGATCAGTTGGCCATCATAATACAAACAATCATAAACGTTCAGGGTGAACTTCAATGTCAAACTGTGATTGCTTTAAAGATGTTTCTCTGGAATAAATACTTGCACTACTTTTCTCAGTTGTTTTCAAATTGTGGGATTTCAGTCTTTCACTGACTGAAACCAGGCTGTGGACACGATAGAAGGAAAAGACCGTTTCAGACATTTTGCCTACTTGAACGAAAGAAAATCAATCTTGTTGTTTGACAGAATTTGTCTCCAATCGTGTTGTTGGTTGCCAGGGTGACTTTGCTCTCTGGAAATTAAATGACAGCATGCTTCACACAATCTAATTTCGCTCTGGTTCCATATTTGCTACCCAACATCTTCTTGGGGACAGACTAATTGCGCAATATGGGCGATTCACAAGAGTGCGCCTCCAAGAGTTTGCAACGCGTTGGCCAGTTACAATGTGCGCAATCTGTCGACTCTTTCCAAACGCGCATCGGGTTGGCAGATTTCGCCCCTTATGATTGGCTAGTGCGTTGCAAGCCCTTGGAGGCGCACTATTGTGAAACGCCCGGATTTTTTCCCAACGTTCTTAGTATGATCTCATCTTGAAAGTCCGTACATCTTGCAGTTGCCTACTTCTCTATCATTCTGTTGAACTCCACAAATCAATGTCTCTAGATTCTGTTTCATTATCACTCTAGGTCTGACGGTATTGGCTGGATTGCAGTCCGATCCCCAGGCTTTGAGGATGAGAGATTGGGAGATTGTGATGGGCTACTCAGTGATTGGGAACAACTCCAGAAATCTAACAAAACTATTGACTTCGATGCAGTCACAAAACTAGCCGAGTCAAACGGGTCAGTTTTGGGGGGTTTTGGGGGGGTTTTGTTTTCGTTTGTTGTTGTTTTTTTTTGTTTTCTTTTGTTTTCTTTTGTTTGTTTTCTTTTTTGTGGTTTTTTTTTTTTTGGTTTGCTTTTTTTGGTTTCGTTTTTTTTAATTAATTTGTTTGTTTGTTTGTTTGTTTGTTTGTTTGTTTGTTTGTTTGTTTGTTTGTTTGTTTGTTTGTTTGTTGGGTTGTTTGTTTGTTTGTTTGTTTGTTTGTTTGTTTGTTTTCTTGAAGGCGGTGTGATTTTTGGGCTCTCGTTTAACGTAAGTTTTATCACTGTACTAATGACCTTTTTGGTCCTCATTGGTTGTAGTTGTGTACGTATATTGTTGTAGACTTGATAGGTCTTATTGAAGGACTGTTACGGTATATCATCTTGTAATATTTTCACCTCTTTTTTTTTGGCATAGTCCCGAACATTCGATACACGTTAGCTAGCGGGGCTGGCCGCCATGGCTAGTCGTGCTGCCGACCGTCCTGTTGTTCGGGATCACTCAGGTGATCAGGCGACTGGCTTCTCAAAGACCAATGTTGCATCTGAACCTTTCACTAACATAACTCGCGAGAATGGAATCGTTTTCAAAGCTGAAGACAATGTCTCTGTCCAGTGTTATGTTAATGCACTATCTGTCTCGGGTATGAACCCTGCTGAAATAGTTTCTGCCTCCCGTATATCAAATGGGCGTGTAGCAGTCTACCTCAAATCAAGGGAAGCGGTTGAGGAAGCTGTTGTGTATGGTTTGGAGTACAACGATTCGTTTATATCCATCACCCCCTTAGTAAAACCTACTGAGAGACTTGTACTGTCCAATGTATATCCAGAATTACCAAATGCAGTCATTGCACGAAATCTATCAAGCTTCTGCAAACCAGTTTCAGCCATCAAACCGATCCCCTTGGGAATTAAAGACAAAGAGTTATCTCATGTTATGTCTTTTAGACGTCAAGTGCATGCTATCATAGAAACCAATGTCACTATTCCCGATCACATGAACATATTTCACGCAGGGGTGAACTACAGAGTTTTCATCTCCAATGATTCTGTTAAATGTTTCAGCTGTGGAGAAAATGGCCACATAAGTAAACATTGCAAAAAAACAACACAAGCTGAACCGTCTACATCTGACACAAACATGGCAGATTTTAACCCACTGAATCCCCCTCCCAAGTTTGTACACGGTAAAAAATCTGACCCGAAACATCCATCAAAACAGAGTCGACGAGACAGTTTGACTGACCAGAACAAGCCGTCTACTTCAGATAAGCTAGCTGATACTGATGCGCAGCAACAATCAGCCACTGAACCTGATGCTCGATTTTTAACAGGTACACCTTTAAAACAACAGGAGACAGAAAAACAAAGTGATTCCACTGCAGACAAACATAACACCACTTTAAGTCCAGCTCCTTCAAAGCAAAATACACAACATCTAAAAACATCTAACAATACTACAGTGCCTTCCATCTGGGGTTCGCCTCCAGCTCCTTCTCGTGAAACCTCTCCTCTCTTTGCAGAGGTTGTTGCCAAAGGACACCGCAAAAAATCAAAGCCTAAAGAAGTTGTGTCCAATCCATTGGTGCAGCTGAAGTCTCCGTCTCCACAGCGAAAACTGCGTAAGCTAAGTGATACACCCCAGATGGAAAGAGATGAAAGTGTCTCCCAAACTTCAACGGAGGAAAATATATCCCAAATCCTGGACGAATCTCAGATGTCCACAGAATCACCACCGATACACCCATCTCAACTGGATTCAGAGAGCGACCATGAATCCGTCTCCTCTGTCGTAAGCGTCTTCGATCAAGAGGGAGATGGGCCAGGGGACCTAAACCTGACAAAAGGACCACTTCAAAACGAGGAAGTCGTCACCTTCCTTAAGTGCGTCAAGTCACGTCGAAAGCCGCTTGACGTTGCCAGGAAATTTACTCATGACATCCCCGGTCTAGTAAAACAGCTGAAGCCACTCCGCAACAGCCCTCTGTTCACGAAAAATATGCAACAGAGGATTCGAAAGCTTGTCAGAAACCTCGATCCCAGCGATCCCATCCATCTTTTTCCATGATGTTTCTACTTTTCTTTGTTTTGTATATGACTTTCACCCTAGTAACCCTCAATACAGGGGGATGTTCCACGCCCATCAAAAACAACTCTGTTCGTGCGTATCTAGACATAACCCTTGAAAATCCCGATGTTGTTCTGCTACAGGAAACGTATGATCTTAGGAACGAAGATTTGTGTTGGAAAACATGGCCGTATGATGTCTGTTGCGCTCCTGGAACCACCCGGGGATCTGGTGTAGCTACTCTCGTCAAGAAAAATAATAATTTTAACATAATAAAATCTTGTACGATCTGTGCTGGATATGTTCTTTTTCTCGAGCTTAGAATTTATTCAACCACCTATCATATTTACAATATCCTGATTCCTCAGGATGACGTTGCTGCAATGAACTGTCTTATCTCCTTGGAAGAGCATTGTTCTTCACACGACAATCCAGTTATCATTTTTGGCGGGGATTTTAATTGTACACATGACCCGCTTCTGGATCGCTTCTCGCAAAACATTGAAAGGAGACACAAAATTGCTTCCGCTGTAGAAAATATCATCAATACTTTTTCTATGTGTGATGTTTGGCGTAGAAATAATCCCAATTCATCTAAATTTACTTGGTTCAGATACAGCACTGGCAATTTGAGAAGCACCTCCAAAGCTAGACTTGATAGAATTTACTTCCCTGTTCACCTTTTGCCCTCTGTTGACTCCTGTAACATTCAACCTTGTTCCTTGTCGGATCATAGTGCTGTTGTTCTTAAAATAACACTTCCCGATGTAAGTAAGAAGGGTAGCGCCTACTGGCACTTCAATAATTCTTTGCTTCAAGATGAGACCTACAAAGGAATTTTTAAACAATTTTGGAAAAAGTGGCAAGCTACAAGATGCCAATTTTCCTCCATCAGTGTATGGTGGGACATGGGAAAGAATCATATTAAATCTATCACTCAAATGTATGGAGCTAAAATTGCCCGTGAAAAACGGGACAAGATTCATTCTCTTCACAAATCCATTGATGATTTACAGTGTTGTCCTGATCTTACCCCAGAGACTCAAAAAACTCTTCAGGAACAGCGGGATGCCCTGAATGAACACTTCAAGCATGACGCTAAAGGGGCTATCATTAGATCTCGCTTTAAGCTCACAACAGAAATTGACACTTGTTCTACATTCTTTTTTAATCTAGAAAAATCCAACTCTACCGCTAAAACTATTTCTAAAATTCGTCTCTCATCTGGAAGGACTACTGATGATCCAAATGAAATAAAATGTCACATTCGGAATTTCTACAAAGAATTGTACAGTGAGGCCGAAACTGAACCCAGTACTATGGATCACTTGTTTAAAAATTTACCTACGCTCAGTGAAAGTGACTCTGAAGATTGTGACAAACCAATAACAACAGATGAAATGGATATGGCGGTTAACCAGTTAAATTTAAATAAGTCCCCTGGCTTGGATGGCCTTACTTCTGAATTTTATCAAACTTTTTGGAATATCATTAAGGACGATCTCATGGCAGTACTCAATGAATCTGTTGCCAGCGGCCACCTTCCGGTTTCTTGTCGAAGGGGAGTTATAACCCTTCTTCCCAAAACTGGCGACTTGCTTGAGATTTCAAACTGGCGTCCTGTCTCTTTACTAAATACAGACTACAAAATTTTTGCAAAAATTATTTCAAACCGACTCAAAAATGTTATCGATAGCGTTGTTCACCCTGATCAAAGTTATACTGTTCCGGGTCGTTCAATTTATGATAATATCATCTTAATCAAGGATATTCTTATGTATGCTAATTCTCACTGTATTCCTCTTGCTGTTTTAAATCTTGATCAAAAAAAGGCATTTGATAATGTGGATCATTACTATTTATGTGCTGTTATGAAGACCATGGGTTTTGGAGAAAGATTTATCTCCTATGTCAAACTGCTATATAATGATGCTCAGAGTTTTATCAAGGTTTGTGGCTCCTTAACCGCACCTTTCCCTTTTAAAAAGGGAATTAGACAAGGATGTCCACTTTCAGGTTTGCTATATGCAATAGCTATAGAACCTCTCCTCCATGCTCTTCGATGTAATTTAAAACCTTTTGGCTTTATGATTCCTAATTCTGATTACACTGTTGTTACCTCGGCCTATGCCGATGATGTTTCTATATTTGTTACCAGTGATAAAGCTTTTAATATTATTCAAGATATTTATCATTGTTATAGCCGTTGTTCTGCTGCTTGTTTGAATTTTACTAAATCTCAAGGCCTCTGGGTCGGTTCGTGGATAAATAGAACGGACAACCCCTTAAATTTTAAGTGGAATAATACTGGTTTAAAATTCCTTGGAGTTCACATGGGAAACTCCTTCCATTTTTTTCAACAAAACTGGCAAACCTGTCGAGAAAAATTGCAAAACGTTCTTGCTCGTTGGAAAGGATTGTGTAAACTGCTGTCCTTCAGAGGCAGAGCCCTGGTAGCCAATCAGTTAGCGGCTTCCAAACTTCTTCACGTTCTTGCAGTTTTATCCCCCCCTCCAGAAATTCTCAGTGAACTCCAAAGGAAACTGGTAGATTTTATTTGGTCTGATGGGCGACATTGGATAAAGGAAAATATTTTGTATCGTTCACCTGAAACAGGCGGTCTGGGCCTTACCTGCCTCCAGTCACGAGTTTTTACGTATCGCTTCTCCTTTGTACAAAGATTTCTAAAAAAATCACCTCATCCTGTTTTCGCTTTCATGAGCTACTTTTTGCGTCAATATTGCAAGTTCGATTTTGATGCTCAAATCTTCTTAATAAATCTTGACGCTAAATTTTTTGTTCACCTCCCAACATTCTACTGTAATGTGTTACAAGCTTGGAAGATATCGAGAGCCCAAATTGTCATACCGCTCGATTCTCTTCATTTCATTTTGAATTTACCGTTAATTTCTACTCATGTAATTAAGTTTGCCGGTATAGATGACCATCTCCTTTGCCCTCGTCTCCGGATGTGTGGTGTTCGTACAGTTGGAGACCTACTGGACGTCTCTTCCGGAAAATGGAAAACAACGGAGGATATCCAAGCTGCAAACCCAGTGCGAAGGTCCTCAAACAGGCTTCTTCGCGCTGAACTCTCTGAAATGACAGATCTCCTCTTGCGTGTCTTCCCGCAGTTTTTCAACCGTTTTGGATACCGTCTCTCCACACGTAATCTTCAGAGCATCCCAGCCCTGAGAGAACTTCCCGTCGTTGTTCACTTCCCTCCAGACATCGATGCCACAGGCGCGTCTTCAAAGACTATTTATAAAACCCTCAACGCAGAACTCAACCAGCTGGAGATTCCTCTTCAGACTTACTGGCATGAACAGAATGTAATCCCAGAGAACCGGAAAATCGAATGGCAAGCAATATATCGTCTGCCTTCCTCAAAGAAAGAGGGCGATGTCCAATTCCGCCTATTACATAACTTTCTGCCCAGTCTACCGGTCCTGCAACACATTAACCCAGACATATCTCCACTGTGCCCTTGGTGTGGACAAAGAGGAACAATCGTTCACTTGTTCATCATGTGTCGCGCCATCCAGCCAGCATTAAATCTTCTGAACTGTCTCTTGAGTCGTCTTTTCCCGAGTGTAGTTCAAGATTTCGACCTGTACTGGTGCCTCCTTCCGTACAAGAATGGACGTTCAAAGGAGATGGTTAATCTGGCAAATTACTTCATTATCAGTCTGAAAGCAACCATATACTTTCTCTACTCGCGTTCATCTACTGCTGACCCTCTTATTGTATGGAAACTTCGAATGAAGAGTAAAATTCTGATTGATTACCACTTTTTCTCTGCAAAACACAACGTTGGCCTATTTTTGAGCAAATGGGACCACAACAACACCTTGTTCACATTTGTGGACAATAAGCTTTTCTGGATGATATGAAGACTGATCTTTTTTTCATGGTTGTCATTGTCTATCCCTAATGAGAAGTCTCAGGGTTTTGGATGACTATAAGTGTGGTTCCAATCTTCATGTTATAATTAGCAAATTAATTCTTTTTATCTTTTTACTGAGAATCCTTTCTTTTTTCTGTTAAGTTTATTGTATGTCAGTATTTACTTATTCCACTTGAACCTTGTTTTATTTTAAGAATCGTTGTTTTGTAGATATTTTCTGTCATGAATTAAAGGTTCATTTGGAAAAAAAAAGTGTTTGTTTGTTTGTTTGTTTGTTTGTTTGTTTGTTTGTTTGTTTGTTTGTTTGTTGGGGTGTTGGGGTGTTTGTTTGTTTGTTTGTTTGTTTGTTTGTTTGTTTGTTTGTTTGTTTGTTTGTTTGTTTGTTTGTTTGTTTGTTTGTTGGGGTGTTTGTTTGTTTGTTTGTTTGTTTGTTTGTTTGTTTGTTTGTTTGTTTGTTTGTTTGTTTGTTTGTTTGTTTGTTTGTTTGTTTGTTTGTTTGTTTGTTTGTTTGTTTGTTTGTTTGTTTGTTTGTTTGTTTGTTTGTTTGTTTGTTTGTTTGTTTGCTTGTTTAATTGTTTGTTTGTTTGTTTGTTTGTTTGTTTGTTTGCTTGTTTAATTGTTTGTTTGTTTGTTTGTTTGTTTGTTGGGGGTGTTGGGTGGGTTGTTTGTTTGTTTGTTTGTTTGTTTTCTTGAAGGCGGTGTGATTTTTGGGCTCTCGTTTAACGTAAGTTTTATCACTGTACTAATGACCTTTTTGGTCCTTATTGGTTGTAGTTGTGTACGTATATTGTTGTAGACTTGATAGGTCTTATTGAAGGACTGTTACGGTATATCATCTTGTAATATTTTCACCTCTTTTTTTTTGGCATAGTCCCGAACATTCGATACACGTTAGCTAGCGGGGCTGGCCGCCATGGCTAGTCGTGCTGCCGACCGTCCTGTTGTTCGGGATCACTCAGGTGATCAGGCGACTGGCTTCTCAAAGACCAATGTTGCATCTGAACCTTTCACTAACATAACTCGCGAGAATGGAATCGTTTTCAAAGCTGAAGACAATGTCTCTGTCCAGTGTTATGTTAATGCACTATCTGTCTCGGGTATGAACCCTGCTGAAATAGTTTCTGCCTCCCGTATATCAAATGGGCGTGTAGCAGTCTACCTCAAATCAAGGGAAGCGGTTGAGGAAGCTGTTGTGTATGGTTTGGAGTACAACGATTCGTTTATATCCATCACCCCCTTAGTAAAACCTACTGAGAGACTTGTACTGTCCAATGTATATCCAGAATTACCAAATGCAGTCATTGCACGAAATCTATCAAGCTTCTGCAAACCAGTTTCAGCCATCAAACCGATCCCCTTGGGAATTAAAGACAAAGAGTTATCTCATGTTATGTCTTTTAGACGTCAAGTGCATGCTATCATAGAAACCAATGTCACTATTCCCGATCACATGAACATATTTCACGCAGGGGTGAACTACAGAGTTTTCATCTCCAATGATTCTGTTAAATGTTTCAGCTGTGGAGAAAATGGCCACATAAGTAAACATTGCAAAAAAACAACACAAGCTGAACCGTCTACATCTGACACAAACATGGCAGATTTTAACCCACTGAATCCCCCTCCCAAGTTTGTACACGGTAAAAAATCTGACCCGAAACATCCATCAAAACAGAGTCGACGAGACAGTTTGACTGACCAGAACAAGCCGTCTACTTCAGATAAGCCAGCTGATACTGATGCGCAGCAACATTCAGCCACTGAACCTGATGCTCGATTTTTAACAGGTACACCTCTAAAACAACAGGAGACAGAAAAACAAAGTGATTCCACTGCAGACAAACATAACACCACTTTAAGTCCAGCTCCTTCAAAGCAAAATACACAACATCTAAAAACATCCAACAATACTACAGTGCCTTCCATCTGGGGTTCGCCTCCAGCTCCTTCTCGTGAAACCTCTCCTCTCTTTGCAGAGGTTGTTGCCAAAGGACACCGCAAAAAATCAAAGCCTAAAGAAGTTGTGTCCAATCCATTGGTGCAGCTGAAGTCTCCGTCTCCACAGCGAAAACTGCGTAAGCTAAGTGATACACCCCAGATGGAAAGAGATGAAAGTGTCTCCCAAACTTCAACGGAGGAAAATATCTCCCAAATCCTGGACGAATCTCAGATGTCCACAGAATCACCACCGATACACCCATCTCAACTGGATTCAGAGAGCGACCATGAATCCGTCTCCTCTGTCGTAAGCGTCTTCGATCAAGAGGGAGATGGGCCAGGGGACCTAAACCTGACAAAAGGACCACTTCAAAACGAGGAAGTCGTCACCTTCCTTAAGTGCGTCAAGTCACGTCGAAAGCCGCTTGACGTTGCCAGGAAATTTACTCATGACATCCCCGGTCTAGTAAAACAGCTGAAGCCACTCCGCAACAGCCCTCTGTTCACGAAAAATATGCAACAGAGGATTCGAAAGCTTGTCAGAAACCTCGATCCCAGCGATCCCATCCATCTTTTTCCATGATGTTTCTACTTTTCTTTGTTTTGTATATGACTTTCACCCTAGTAACCCTCAATACAGGGGGATGTTCCACGCCCATCAAAAACAACTCTGTTCGTGCGTATCTAGACATAACCCTTGAAAATCCCGATGTTGTTCTGCTACAGGAAACGTATGATCTTAGGAACGAAGATTTGTGTTGGAAAACATGGCCGTATGATGTCTGTTGCGCTCCTGGAACCACCCGGGGATCTGGTGTAGCTACTCTCGTCAAGAAAAATAATAATTTTAACATAATAAAATCTTGTACGATCTGTGCTGGATATGTTCTTTTTCTCGAGCTTAGAATTTATTCAACCACCTATCATATTTACAATATCCTGATTCCTCAGGATGACGTTGCTGCAATGAACTGTCTTATCTCCTTGGAAGAGCATTGTTCTTCACACGACAATCCAGTTATCATTTTTGGCGGGGATTTTAATTGTACACATGACCCGCTTCTGGATCGCTTCTCGCAAAACATTGAAAGGAGACACAAAATTGCTTCCGCTGTAGAAAATATCATCAATACTTTTTCTATGTGTGATGTTTGGCGTAGAAATAATCCCAATTCATCTAAATTTACTTGGTTCAGATACAGCACTGGCAATTTGAGAAGCACCTCCAAAGCTAGACTTGATAGAATTTACTTCCCTGTTCACCTTTTGCCCTCTGTTGACTCCTGTAACATTCAACCTTGTTCCTTGTCGGATCATAGTGCTGTTGTTCTTAAAATAACACTTCCCGATGTAAGTAAGAAGGGTAGCGCCTACTGGCACTTCAATAATTCTTTGCTTCAAGATGAGACCTACAAAGGAATTTTTAAACAATTTTGGAAAAAGTGGCAAGCTACAAGATGCCAATTTTCCTCCATCAGTGTATGGTGGGACATGGGAAAGAATCATATTAAATCTATCACTCAAATGTATGGAGCTAAAATTGCCCGTGAAAAACGGGACAAGATTCATTCTCTTCACAAATCCATTGATGATTTACAGTGTTGTCCTGATCTTACCCCAGAGACTCAAAAAACTCTTCAGGAACAGCGGGATGCCCTGAATGAACACTTTAAGCATGACGCTAAAGGGGCTATCATTAGATCTCGCTTTAAGCTCACAACAGAAATTGACACTTGTTCTACATTCTTTTTTAATCTGGAAAAATCCAACTCTACCGCCAAAACTATTTCTAAAGTTCGTCTCTCATCTGGAAGGACTACTGATGATCCAAATGAAATAAAATGTCACATTCGGAATTTCTACAAAGAATTGTACAGTGAGGCCGAAACTGAACCCAGTACTATGGATCACTTGTTTAAAAATTTACCTACGCTCAGTGAAAGTGACTCTGAAGATTGTGACAAACCGATAACAACAGATGAAATGGATATGGCGGTTAACCAGTTAAATTTAAATAAGTCCCCTGGCCTGGATGGCCTTACTTCTGAATTTTATCAAACTTTTTGGAATATCATTAAGGACGATCTCATGGCAGTACTCAATGAATCTGTTGCCAACGGCCACCTTCCGGTTTCTTGTCGAAGGGGAGTTATAACCCTTCTTCCCAAAACAGGCGACTTGCTTGAGATTTCAAACTGGCGTCCTGTCTCTTTACTCAATACAGACTACAAAATTTTTGCAAAAATTATTTCAAACCGACTCAAAAATGTTATCGATAGCGTTGTTCACCCTGATCAAAGTTATACTGTTCCGGGTCGTTCAATTTATGATAATATCATCCTAATCAAGGATATTCTTATGTATGCTAATTCTCACTGTATTCCTCTGGCTGTTTTAAATCTTGATCAAAAAAAGGCATTTGATAATGTGGATCATTACTATTTATGTGCTGTTATGAAGACCATGGGTTTTGGAGAAAGATTTATCTCCTATGTCAAACTGCTATATAATGATGCTCAGAGTTTTATCAAGGTTTGTGGCTCCTTAACCGCACCTTTCCCTTTTAAAAAGGGAATTAGACAAGGATGTCCACTTTCAGGTTTGCTATATGCAATAGCTATAGAACCTCTCCTCCATGCTCTTCGATGTAATTTAAAACCTTTTGGCTTTATGATTCCTAATTCTGATTACACTGTTGTTACCTCGGCCTATGCCGATTTTCTATATTTGTTACCAGTGATAAAGCTTTTAATATTATTCAAGATATTTATCATTGTTATAGCCGTTGTTCTGCTGCTTGTTTGAATTTTACTAAATCTCAAGGCCTCTGGGTCGGTTCGTGGATAAATAGAACGGACAACCCCTTAAATTTTAAGTGGAATAATACTGGTTTAAAATTCCTTGGAGTTCACATGGGAAACTCCTTCCATTTTTTTCAACAAAACTGGCAAACCTGTCGAGAAAAATTGCAAAACGTTCTTGCTCGTTGGAAAGGATTGTGTAAACTGCTGTCCTTCAGAGGCAGAGCCCTGGTAGCCAATCAGTTAGCGGCTTCCAAACTTCTTCACGTCCTTGCAGTTTTATCCCCCCCTCCAGAAATTCTCAGTGAACTCCAAAGGAAACTGGTAGATTTTATTTGGTCTGATGGGCGACATTGGATAAAGGAAAATATTTTGTATCGTTCACCTGAAACAGGCGGTCTGGGCCTTACCTGCCTCCAGTCACGAGTTTTTACGTATCGCTTCTCCTTTGTACAAAGATTTCTAAAAAAATCACCTCATCCTGTTTTCGCTTTCATGAGCTACTTTTTGCGTCAATATTGCAAGTTCGATTTTGATGCTCAAATCTTCTTAATAAATCTTGACGCTAAATTTTTTGTTCACCTCCCAACATTCTACTGTAATGTGTTACAAGCTTGGAAGATATCGAGAGCCCAAATTGTCATACCGCTCGATTCTCTTCATTTCATTTTGAATTTACCGTTAATTTCTACTCATGTAATTAAGTTTGCCGGTATAGATGACCATCTCCTTTGCCCTCGTCTCCGGATGTGTGGTGTTCGTACAGTTGGAGACCTACTGGACGTCTCTTCCGGAAAATGGAAAACAACGGAGGATATCCAAGCTGCAAACCCAGTGCGAAGGTCCTCAAACAGGCTTCTTCGCGCTGAACTCTCTGAAATGACAGATCTCCTCTTGCGTGTCTTCCCGCAGTTTTTCAACCGTTTTGGATACCGTCTCTCCACACGTAATCTTCAGAGCATCCCAGCCCTGAGAGAACTTCCCGTCGTTGTTCACTTCCCTCCAGACATCGATGCCACAGGCGCGTCTTCAAAGACTATTTATAAAACCCTCAACGCAGAACTCAACCAGCTGGAGATTCCTCTTCAGACTTACTGGCATGAACAGAATGTAATCCCAGAGAACCGGAAAATCGAATGGCAAGCAATATATCGTCTGCCTTCCTCAAAGAAAGAGGGCGATGTCCAATTCCGCCTATTACATAACTTTCTGCCCAGTCTACCGGTCCTGCAACACATTAACCCAGACATATCTCCACTGTGCCCTTGGTGTGGACAAAGAGGAACAATCGTTCACTTGTTCATCATGTGTCGCGCCATCCAGCCAGCATTAAATCTTCTGAACTGTCTCTTGAGTCGTCTTTTCCCGAGTGTAGTTCAAGATTTCGACCTGTACTGGTGCCTCCTTCCGTACAAGAATGGACGTTCAAAGGAGATGGTTAATCTGGCAAATTACTTCATTATCAGTCTGAAAGCAACCATATACTTTCTCTACTCGCGTTCATCTACTGCTGACCCTCTTATTGTATGGAAACTTCGAATGAAGAGTAAAATTCTGATTGATTACCACTTTTTCTCTGCAAAACACAACGTTGGCCTATTTTTGAGCAAATGGGACCACAACAACACCTTGTTCACATTTGTGGACAATAAGCTTTTCTGGCTGATATGAAGACTGATCTTTTTTTCATGGTTGTCATTGTCTATCCCTAATGAGAAGTCTCAGGGTTTTGGATGACTATAAGTGTGGTTCCAATCTTCATGTTATAATTAGCAAATTAATTCTTTTTATCTTTTTACTGAGAATCCTTTCTTTTTTCTGTTAAGTTTATTGTATGTCAGTATTTACTTATTCCACTTGAACCTTGTTTTATTTTAAGAATCGTTGTTTTGTAGATATTTTCTGTCATGAATTAAAGGTTCATTTGGAAAAGTGAAAAAAGTGTTTGTTTGTTTGTTTGTTTTTTTGTTGGGGTGTTTGTTTGTTTGTTTGTTTGTTTGTTTGTTTGTTTGTTTGTTTGTTTGTTTGTTTGTTTGTTTGTTTGTTTGTTTGTTTGTTTGTTTGTTTGTTTGTTTGTTTGTTGGGGTGTTTGTTTGTTTGTTTGTTTGTTTGTTTGTTTGTTTGTTTGTTTGTTTGTTTGTTTGTTTGTTTGTTTGTTTGTTTGTTTGTTTGTTTGTTTGTTTGTTTGTTTGTTTGTTTGTTTGTTTGTTTGTTTGTTTGTTTGTTTGTTTGTTTGTTTGTTTGTTTGTTTGTTTGTTTGTTTGTTTGTTTGTTTGTTTGTTTGTTTGTTTGTTTGTTTGTTTGTTTGTTTGTTTGTTTGTTTGTTTGTTTGTTTGTTTGTTTGTTTGTTTGTTTGTTTGTTTGTTTGTTTGTTGGGTTTGTTGGGGTGTTTGTTGGGGTGTTTGTTTGTTGGGGTGTTTGTTTGTTTGTTTGTTTGTTTGTTTGTTTGTTTGTTTGTTTGTTTGTTTGTTTGTTTGTTTGTTTGTTTGTTTGTTTGTTTGTTTGGTTGGTTGGTTGGTTGGTTGGTTGGTTGGTTGGTTGGTTGGTTGGTTGGTTGGTTGGTTGGTTTCTTTGTTTGTTTCTTTCTTTGTTATTCATTTAAGCACAGAATATTGTACTGTGGACATCTGGATGAAGAAAATGAATTTATTTCTCAATTTTGAGCTCTTTTATTTACAATAGAGTGAGCAGCAGTGCCGATAAGTAAGGGGTGTGAGCATGGGGGAGGGATTGACAAGGGTCTCTTCCTTGACCGCTTTGACCACCTTTGCTCTTCTGCAAAGTTTTGAAAGGACAAGGAAAACTTTCCTTTTTTATTATTTCATTCTATTTATTTTATTTGCTAAAATAGTTCTCTCTGCCAATTAGTTGCTTCGGAAGCCTAGTTCAGTGCAATGACAAAAAGAAGAAAACTGATTTTCTTTTAAGATGCTTGGCCGGAATATGGCTTGCCTTTTACGACACTGGAACTTCAGTCGATTGGGCATGGGAGAAAATTGCCAGAGCCACAGTGAAGGACGAGCTGGGGACCCACGCCAAGGTAACGCCTCTAGAGGACGTTGGGGACGGGAAGGAGCTGCACGGGGCCCAGCATGCCATCAGCGTGTACACCAAGGATTTTACCGATAAGGAAGACGTGATGAGGCTGGAGGGCGTTCTGCGTGGCTTCGGGATGCGGGGCCGCATGGCGTACAAGCCTCGCGTCTACTCAATCCTGGGCGTGTACTCGCAAAACAAGTGGAGGCTCAGACCGGGCATCTACACGTCTCAGTGGGATGTGGGGAAGAAGGCTGGGAGCATACGGGACAGCACTAAGTCCCGCGAAACTTTCACGATAAACTACCGATAGCTTGAAAGCCACAAACGCAGTAATACTTATGCACGAAAGCCTGTTATTGTCACATTTTGAATAGTATCTTCTCTAAAGTTCGATGGTTCAGTGGAGCAAACTCTCCGGCCCCCCGTTACTCAATAACTTCTGAAAAGCTTCATGAAATACAAGTTTGTGCTAACATACTTGAAATATACCTTTCTGTCCCCTTCACATTCTGTCAGAATCATTGTATTGCAAATTTCAATTTTCTATAGCGACCTGATTTATTGAATAAGACTGGATGGAAAAAGTTGCATTGCACAAAACGTATTGTGGAGCTTTGGAGGTTGCTATGGGACTATCGTTATGAATGTTATGCAAGTTATTATTGTGCGAAACACTTTTCGAGCCTTTTCAAAATTATTAAAACGCACCTTAAGAGATAGAAATAGGACTACCCTGGTGATCTTTGACTTTACACATAATGTGTGAACTTGCAGGTGTCTGAATATGCCTATCGCTGCCGAGCATTCGCTGAGATCACTGAGGCATTTTCAGTTGTGGAAATCTGACATTCTTTTGCTGTTGTTTTACTTAGAAATCAAACGATGTAGTGTGGACCTATTTGAATGGGTTGGTGCGGTTGCTAATGCACCTTTCTTTCCAATGGGTCGTCTCATTGGCGTGGGTACTGATTTGTGGGAAACGCAAACGACAATAGTCCTTTCGTTGGAGATTTTAAGGCCACTACTTGACCAACCACAATGATGTTCAACATGCATGGATTTTGTGTCTACCGCCACCACTTGACCGTGCCAGAACGTGTCACGGAACGTCTTTGAAAACGATCAAAACTGTCAGAACATTACTTTACAAAATTATTTTACAATAAATACTGCAGCTGATTCTTTTTGTGTGTGTGGATTCGAAACATCAGTTTCAAACATCAGTTTCTGAATATTTTTCATATTATTCACATATAATTTTTTGCTGAGTAAGATTTGAGGTCGCTGCATGATTTTTGAATACAGCAAAATACTCGTCTCACAAAATCCTTGTTCGTTACATGATATCTGCTCAGTATGGTTGCTATAAGTCCCCCAAAAAGTTCTTGCCGCCACTTAGCATCAGGGGAATTTTAAAACAATACCGGAAGAGGAAACCAGTACGAATGTGTATTGATCGATTATTCTGATTTTTTTATTAAAGAATAACTAGTCATTTTTGAAATCGAAAATAGGAGTGGGAGGGTCAACAAATTTTTGAAATAATTTGTAATTTTGAATAGCCCAATTCTGTCTCGACTTTTGTTATGGAACCAGGAAGTCAGGCATCTCTTGACACTTGTTAAGTGTATTATTTTGTAGAGACTGAGTGGGATTAGCGGCTTGGACTTAGCCTTAATATCAGCTTAGCCTTAATATTCAAATGACGAAATACCACCAGTTTCAATTTTGTCGGTTTGAACTTCCAGCCAAATTCTGTTTCAATCAAATGAGGATGCTCACATCAACGCGTATTTGAGGGTTAGCCTCTCTTAATTAATACAGCAGGATACATACATACCATCACAGGATAACAGGTAATTTCAACGTTTCCAATGTTTGCAATTTGCATCAAGAGCCTTATTTAAAAACGGTCGAGGGTACGAATCGGGTGATCTAAAGTTCAATTTAAAGGGCATTTGACTGTGCAAAAAACATCGATCACTTCGGAAATGCACGCCTGCATGTCAAATCTACCAAAGGGTTCATTAGAATGATTTTATGGAACTCTTTGATTTTGTGAACACCAGCAACGTCCTGCGTCTTTGATAGCGGTACGTTCCATGCACTTTTGGGAAGTTCGGTTTTTATGAGAAACCTAACAATATCAAATACTAAATGCACAGCTTTTAGAGAAGAAAAGGCGATAATTCTGCTTTTTTGCCATATAGTGGTCGCGGCAGGCGCTTAAAATTAAAGAATGTTAACACTTAGACACACTGTAAAAACGCAGAGCAGGTTTTGCCAAATGTTTGGTACCATGTGAATTGCCTAACAGTTGAGCAAACAGATCATCTAACCGCATTGAATATCTCCTAAACTTATGGGCAGGCTTGTCTCAATTTACCCAACGGTCATTATTTCTACATCCATTTTTTTACTCAGTGTTATGATCTTTTTGCCCAACAACGTGCCGTGTTTGAAGTTAAATGTTAAAAGAAAAATCCCTTAACCCTAAGTTGAACGGCACAAGTGCATTCGCAACATCAGAGACACTTCTTGATAATAGATAGCATGGACTCTAAATAGTTACAATAAATATGCAGCTGAAGAACTAACCTAAAAGCTACCCTCTTTATTTTCCAATCAGATGTGCGAATATTTATACAAAAGGTGTGAAGTGATTCCATGGTCCCTTTAAAGCAAAATAAAGTCCACCCTCATGAGTGTGTAAACAAGTACAGCATTAGGTACCTAATTTCTCGACCGTATCTCCCTGCACTTTGGTCATTACATACGCCCCAGCGACACCATGTTGACTCGTGTCCCATGATAAATCCAACCCTGATACGCTGTCCTAATTCGTGAGACAATGTCTTTGCGTATAGCATGAAATGCCCTCCTGTGTAAATGATGCCAGTACAAACACGAACTGAGAGAGATTTATGATTATTATTGCAGTTGATATCAATTAAGCAAAAGTCCCATTGGGACTCATTTGTTATTTCTCGCACGCGATGCATACTGCCTTGCAGCACGGCCTGCTAACTACCTTTTGTCACGGCAAGACGTCAGATGAAGTTAAGAAGAAAAAAAGGCTTCCGTTAGACCATCTCTCGCGCCCTCCACGTTTTCCACTGCTACTCACCATGCCGCGACAACATGATGCTAGCAGTGAGCCACGTTGTGGTACCTTTCCCGCGTCTTTGTATAATGCATACTGCATGTCTACACACGCGTGCAATAGAAATGCTATCTTCCGTAGATAGCCGCAATCCTGGATGTGGCACGCTGTATAACGTCCAGACGGCGCGGCGGATGCGTGTCTTTCGGGGTGTTGGATTTCGCACGTTCTATTCCGATCCAAGTTTCATTTCCCTTTTCAAGGGCAGCATAAAACCTCTCGTCATTAACCTTTTGACATTTTGCTTCATAAGCATTATTGGAGGTAAATTTGGTCGCCTATGATATGCGACTCATGCTTCCAATCTGAACATGCCTCCACAGCTCACGGGCCGGCCGTGTGCGGCTCAGATTTACTACGTGCACGCTAGATGTGTAATTACTCGTCTTCACTTCTCTACACGGCGAGCAGCGGTGTGGCAGGCAGGCACAGAATTGGCCCTGGAAGGAGGTGGCGCTCTAACCCAACCGCTCTAATCAGAGGCTCTTGATTTGCATACTTGGTTAATTAATTGTCTGGGGGAATTTCCGTTAAGGACGTCACCTTGATGGCTCGTGGAAGGCAAGCATACGCATGCCACTGCGCATGACTAGCTGGTAATTATTATTCATCATCATGTGTTGTTCATCATCGCGTGGATGGTAAGGGTTCCGCGTGTGCGCGTGTTATCACTGGCTGTGGCCCCAGGGGCGATTTATTTTGATCTGATTTAAAAGAAATAACTCCAACACACGTAAAGTGACATCGAAGAGTGATCTGTCGGTGATGTAGCAGCCAGCAGAGCAATGTCAACTATGTCTGCACAAAAAAACCAAGGCGCCAAAAAACCGGTAAGTATTCCTGTCATCGCTTAGTGTAGTAATGTCACCGCGTTTCGTTCCCACCCATGCCAAGAAACGATACTCCAATTGTCATGCAATCTGGACCCTTTATAAAGAACAGGACAGTACCCGATGTCTTGGAGAGTAAACGTTAGCGCCGTTAAGGACTGATGACCTGAATAAATGCTAGCTGATATAGAATTTCAATTTAATTTGTCCTCATTGAGGCTTGACCGACACGCAGTATTGCCTTTTCGAGACGTACTATGGTATCAACTTTGAGTTATTGAGGAGACGGTGCATTTTTCGACACACGAAAACCTTCGTTTCTTGATGCAATGTATTTTGGTCTGACAAATACCAGTTTATATAAAGTGCGACATAATTTCAGCGATATCTACTGGTTAGAGTGAGAAACAAAACAGATGTTTTTCTCGGTCACTATTATAAGATTTCCT
Organism: Acanthaster planci; assembly: GCF_054643075.1. NCBI lineage: Eukaryota > Metazoa > Echinodermata > Asteroidea > Valvatida > Acanthasteridae > Acanthaster > Acanthaster planci. The sequence goes on along the minus strand of NC_141777.1, from coordinate 13,718,160 downwards.
TATTCCAGATTCTAGGCCACGCACAAAATTGAACAACAATAAAAAAGCCCTATTTTGTAAACAAAAACTAACAATTATAGATGTGCCAAATTGACCGTGAAAATTCCAAAACGACAACGACTACAGCAGAGTAACAATATACTCATCACAAATAAAAGTAAAAACGGGCACTGCGATGATGACAAGGACGATGACAATGGAATGTTGTACAGCAGTACGAACAGCCACTGCAACAGTAACATCACCAACAGCCATAAACGCGCAGGTGCAGCTGCATCAAGCCGGTTCAATAGTTTCCCGATACTTGCCATAGTCTCACATAGTATCCTGTGAAATGTCCCCTGGCTATCTCCTCTGCGCCCTTCTGCTATCGATCTCATCCAAGCAATCTGAGTATCTGGACGAAACCTGACATGATATGTGAATGAGACGGCAGTACACGGGTACTTTGACAAGGGGGACATGTTTTGGATGAGGCAAAACATTTGAAATTCAAAGAATGTATTTTGTCACGGGAAAAAGTGCAGGATGCACACCGCGATGGCACACAGATTTCATATGTTACCGTGTAATCCCAGCCAAATGTGATAAGGGCTCAGGCGAGTCTTTTTCTGCTCTGGTAAACTCTTTGATAGACCATGTGTTGTGTGTGTGTGTAGAAGGGGGGAAGGAGATTTCGACAGTTTAATATTGGCTGCTACAGCTGACTGAACACTATCATGAAGCCTTCTTGGTGTCATATGTGTAATATATAACGCCAATGTTCTTCTCTTTCAGATAGACGAGCTTTCAGAAGCCCAAATTGCAGGTGAGATTTAGAAAAAAAGATAATTCTCTTTTACCATGCGTTACCGACGAACATTGTGTTAGCACACAAACAAATTTAGTTCATCCGCTGGCAATTCACCATTTATTCTTTGCCGGCATATCTTGTGGCGTGCGGTAGTTTCAGGGGGTTTTCACAACGAACATTCACCATCTTACAACATTGGCACTTCTAACATTAGAAACAGCAGGACATATCTTTATAAACGATCTCCAGCGACTTTCATAAGTCAGATAACACCAAATAATCGATATTTGGTGTTCTTCCTTATTTTTTGTCTGTGGCATGAGGGGAATTGGTTTGTGAACAAAAGTACCGATGCTGAAACACAGTTCTCTAAGTGGTTCAGAGTGCAGTGCATTAATTTGAGATCATTTTGAAAATTGAATCAACTCAAAACGATCAACGCGAGTATGGATATTGGTACGAGGGTAAATAGCTAGCAGTTATTATGTAATGTTGCACGCCGATTTCGTACTTCAGGGCCGACATGTTTTCAGTTGTGGTAAGACTGGTCACGACTAATTATTGGCATGTACTAGCAGCAAACACATTACGTTTATAAATGTGTGGCTTCTTCTATTTCTGCTTAGTGGTAAGGGAGTATAGTCCCTTTTTGTGACCAACAGAGTTCTGAAGATTTAAGTACAATGACTAGAACCTATTGAACACCCTGCAGTGAACAATTTTGGTTGGTTTCTGAATGTTCAGATGCTTGAGTCAACTAATCTGTAATAAGCATTCATTAGACTCCTGTCAGCATGGCATAACGTCGACACTCGATTAATCGAAGAACTGCTTAGCCGTGAATCGTTCGTCAGAGTTCGTTGCATGCGAAGGATGCATCTTCAACCGCTGGAAAAGTAGCGCCTTTCGCACGACGTAGAGAGACTTGAACCCGGCAGTTCGTTCTCACTCGCTGTGCGACGGTGTGTTTTCGAACCGAACACTACACACGAAGTAGTAGATTACATTTTGTTCTTGAGGGAAGGGGGGACAAATTGTTGTACGGAAAAACTCAGTTGCGGAATTGCTACCTTGAGAACATCTCGGGTATGCGTGAAGTTCGAAAAGAGCATCTTCAAATACAAGCCCCCTTTAAAATTGTCTTAGGAAAATATAACCCCTACATGAACATCTCTGTCCCACGTCACTATACAGTGGCTCATCTTATTTCATACTGATGCCCATGAGAGATGTGTTGTCCGTAAGTATTAAAAAATAGCCAAAATTACAGCCTATTGACGTTACGAGTGTTTACCCAGCTCAGTTTTACAGTCGAAATTAATTTTCTCATGGCAGAACTCTGTATCGCTTATGATTCTGAGCAGGGTATTCATTTCTCAAGCCACTACTTCAAGTAATTTTGGCATGCCAGCACCCTGTCCAACTTTAGATCAATCGTCCACAAAAGCAAAATTTGTAGACATTCCGGGGTGACAGCTGTTGTCAATTAGTCTTCTTTCATACCCCCCCCCATCCTCACATATCGATTGCAATTAATACCCTGACGTCATACTCTATGGAAGTCTTGTCGACGGCCGCCAATTTCTACCGCAGGGGCCGAGGGATCGCTGCAGATTCGGGAAATCAACTTTAACCGGTGGGTCCGGGTGCAATTTAAATGCATGATGAGCCCAACGCTACAGACTGCTTCAGATTTCATCAGATGCACAAGGGTTATCGTCCATTGGATAATGCACCGAATCTGTGAAGCTCAACCATCCCACATGGGAATGTCTAATAATGTGCGGAGAGTATTTTAATCGTTCTAACGGCGTGAGTGCGGAGTTTACAGGAAGACTGCAAATTATTTGTTGTGTGCTTGCGAATTTGCTTTTTAAAAAGTTGTCGCTGGATTAGGGCTTGTTTGAGGATGGGATTGGCTAAGGTGTAGGGTTAGGACTGTTTTACTTCCATTATTACTACAGATAAAGTATACAGTTGCAGTTGAACTTGTTTTTTTTTGGGGGGGGGGTTGGAATGTTACCACCGACAGTGTATTCCTTTACATCTGTCAAATCGGTTCAAGAAATGAAAATAATATAAAAGTGACAAACGTATAGCCAGTGCTGTGTCTCACGTCTGTAATCCAAATGGAGGAAGTGTGGGTTTGTAACATAATGATTTGGGCCACTGTCGGAATCCACCTGATACTCTCTGAGATAGCATATTCCTAGCACTCAAAACTGCGAACTTGTTTCTCATTATAAGCCTCTGTCATGGGCGTAAATCTTGGAAGGAGGAGGGGGTATATACCCTCACTTTTTTTGGGGGGGTGGGCTATTGAATCATCTCCTACTTTTTCGTAGTGAGGAAAAAATAACCGACAAATGTCTCCAATAGCACTCAAAAAGGGAGAACAATTTAAAAAGCTACACATATGCCGTTCTGATGTTACATTCTGCAGGAAATACATTACAAATGTACATCTGTATCATGAACATCACCCCTATAGTGTCATATGGTGTCAGCACTCCCCCCCCCCACGTTTCAAATTTCCATGGCAGGGCAAGTCAATCCCAAAAATTCTTCCTCACCCCCATTTTTCGGCACAGATGTTGTGGCATAAGGCCTTCCAGTTCAGATTGTCAAGGGGAGAATGACTACCAAACACATTGCCCCATAACGCTGGGCAGGAGTTCTCCGTACCGTGGCGGCAAGCGACCTGAGCATGTTCTTCACGGCGTACCAAATCCAATAAACTCAGTAAGAAGATTCTGGATTGGGGTTCCTTCCATTAAACGCTGAATGACCACTATTGAATTTGAGTCTACACAGTACATAGCCATGCGGTCTCGAGAAGAGAGCGATCCTGTCGTGTTCATTTATTTAAAGGGAAATACATTACTGACAGTATACACTGACATTTATTGGAGGAATGATGTCCTGAAATTCTGCGCTATTGATACTTATGTAAATGAAAGGGGAAAAAATGGAAACTTGAATTCAGACAGTTTAGAGAAAAAAAATTTAATGATATGTATTTGAGTTTAATTTGAGCTTCAAAATGAATTGATAGAAAAATTACAAACACAAATACAAGCCTTTTAACCAAAATACCCATGCATTATAATGATGTCCTTAATGAGGCGAGTCCCCAAAATCCGGTTCATTAATTACCTTCATTGATTATGTTCTTAATTAGTTTACCCAAAAGCCAAATGCAAATGTACCTACCTCCTATCTTTAGAATTCATCATTAAATAAAAAGAAGAACGGAGACGGCTGGGTCCGTCTGTCCTTGAATAATTAACTGATTGTTTTGAGTTAAGATACGATGGTCTGTGTACACTTTAAAATGTCAGATGCCTCGGCCAACCTGTACTGGTACACTTTCTTGAGCGTCAGGAGCAATTACGATAAACCAACTCTCTGTCTTGTGAAGGAAGGTGTGTAAGTGCGTCGTGCCTTTCCTGGGCTTTGTGGAATATCACAGGTTTTGAAAATGCAACGTTTGCAAAAGTTATTGTTTGGCAGTGGAACGCTTCCGGGATTTTTTTTTTTTTTTTGCATTAACAGTACCTCTGTTTACTTAACTATGAGAAAGTCTTCCAGTAAAGTATTAAAATGTCAGGGTTCCCATTTTATGACACTTTAGCATCGTATGACCCAGTAAAAAAAAACCAAAACGTCTTTTGAGAATCCTCCGACTGAAAGGCTGAGAAAAAAAAGACCACAGAGCTATGACGAGTACCTCTAGAATCTGGTGATTTGGGGATTTTTTTAGCATGCATTGCGGACCTGTAAGAGATTGTTTCCTCTCTGGGATAGGCTCACTGTCCCAGCATCATTACGTATTGATGGCATGGAAATTGAACAAGCACATGCAATTATTTCGCTGTAGAATTTAAATTGCTGGGACATCAGTGGGGTGGAAAACAAGTGTATGAGCCCTCTCTGGAGGAAGGGGCTCGAATCGCCGTGGAATAGCTTTCATAGGAGTTGCCAATTTCTACGAAATCAGTATATATGGCATAAATATTGGATCAGTCGAGCGGCAGGCGAGGCGCCCGCGGACATCCCCAACGTCTGCGCAAGAGTGCATTGAGGTTTATGATATGTACCGTGCCTCACACCTCACAAGGCAAGCTTAATACGTATTTTGGACTGCCAGATTTCTTTTGGGTTGGAACAACAATCGATCATGTTCGTGCGGTACTTTACTCCGCTCAGGTGGTCACTGATGTTTACAGATCAATTAATGGACCGTGCCTTGTATTCATTTTAGTACATGTACACGTACAGCACAACTATAAGGGACGTTTGGTTTGGTGCAATTTTGATTTATAAAGGATCGTTTGGAATCGAATCGTCGGCCTTACATTTACGATGTTCTAAAGTTATGTTTCCCTTGAAATTTTCGATGGGCACATTAGCGCCGTTACATGCATTTCTTATTTCTATTCCGGGACGCAGGAATGTTAGAGTTACTATACTGAACGTTAATCTGAATGGAAAAAAGTGCCATTACCCCGTAAGGGTGGTACTTTTCACATCCTCGCCCGAGTTATGCACGAGTACAGTACACCCACGTGTCATGTGCCATCCAATCCGCTGACCGTGCAGAACCTATCAAAGGTTGGGGGTCACGGTACGGCGTACTTCTCTGGCCAAGGGTGTAAATGTGTAGCGAGATTATGATGACAGAAGCGATAATATACACATTAATTATGTATACTGAAGGCCTCCCTGTAGCTTGACAGAGAAACCTCTACTGTGTGGTGATTGAACAGGGATGTTGGTGCGAGGGTGGGGCTTGAGGCTGTGGCGTAACTCAGGCCAAAGTCACTTAGCGACAACTTCAGAGGCCATTTTGTGTCAAAGTCTGGCCCGGGCGCACCCCGCCCGATGGGCATGCTGTACACGTGCTTTTACGCAGGGAGCAATCAATTGTCCGACTTTAATCTGTCGTATATTCATTTTATGATCAATTTGTGCTATCCTAAATATAACAACCGACCAATATTGAAACAAAATGTCGCCCAACATCGACCTCACGTCGCAACTCTGTCTACGTACTTTGCATTGGCACATTCTATCCTCTAGGGGGAGCCAACAGTGAATGTGGCAATGGTTAAAACGGGCGTTATGCTGGAAGGGGGTTCGAGGCCTAAAGGAACAGTTCACAAGTGTGTGTCTTGTGTCTACCCAACCTTCAACCCTAAAAGAGCTTGGTCATTGTGGACCATGACACAGTTGGGGCCAGAATGCGTCCCAAAGAACTTGGCTGTCTCATGTCCAGATTTTTTTAAAGTTAAACTTAGTATAAATGTCAAAAAGGCTCCATATCAGTACAAATGTGGAGTTTTAAATCAATTTGACTGAAGGTGCTGTTGTGGGCTTTTGAAGTTGAAGTGCCAGTGTGCATTAGGCATGGTAGTGGAAAAGTTTACATCATTATTTGACCGATCCTATCGGGAAAAATGGGTGCTGCGCGAGAACGTTTTGTTTGTTTGTTCGTTCGTTCGTTCGTTCGTTCGTTCGTTTGTTTGTTTGTTTGTTTGTTTGTTTGTTTGTTTGTTTGTTTGTTTGTTTGTTTGTTTGTTTGTTTGTTTGTTTGTTTGTTTGTTTGTTTGTTTGTTTGTTTGTTTGTTTGTTTGTTTGTTTGTTTGTTTGTTTGTTTGTTTGCTTGAAGGCGGTGTGATTTTTGGGCTCTCGTTTAACGTAAGTTTTATCACTGTACTAATGACCTTTTTGGTCCTTATTGGTTGTAGTTGTGTACGTATATTGTTGTAGACTTGATAGGTCTTATTGAAGGACTGTTACGGTATATCATCTTGTAATATTTTCACCTCTTTTTTTTGGCATAGTCCCGAACATTCGATACACGTTAGCTAGCGGGGCTGGCCGCCATGGCTAGTCGTGCTGCCGACCGTCCTGTTGTTCGGGATCACTCAGGTGATCAGGCGACTGGCTTCTCAAAGACCAATGTTGCATCTGAACCTTTCACTAACATAACTCGCGAGAATGGAATCGTTTTCAAAGCTGAAGACAATGTCTCTGTCCAGTGTTATGTTAATGCACTATCTGTCTCGGGTATGAACCCTGCTGAAATAGTTTCTGCCTCCCGTATATCAAATGGGCGTGTAGCAGTCTACCTCAAATCAAGGGAAGCGGTTGAGGAAGCTGTTGTGTATGGTTTGGAGTACAACGATTCGTTTATATCCATCACCCCCTTAGTAAAACCTACTGAGAGACTTGTACTGTCCAATGTATATCCAGAATTACCAAATGCAGTCATTGCACGAAATCTATCAAGCTTCTGCAAACCAGTTTCAGCCATCAAACCGATCCCCTTGGGAATTAAAGACAAAGAGTTATCTCATGTTATGTCTTTTAGACGTCAAGTGCATGCTATCATAGAAACCAATGTCACTATTCCCGATCACATGAACATATTTCACGCAGGGGTGAACTACAGAGTTTTCATCTCCAATGATTCTGTTAAATGTTTCAGCTGTGGAGAAAATGGCCACATAAGTAAACATTGCAAAAAAACAACACAAGCTGAACCGTCTACATCTGACACAAACATGGCAGATTTTAACCCACTGAATCCCCCTCCCAAGTTTGTACACGGTAAAAAATCTGACCCGAAACATCCATCAAAACAGAGTCGACGAGACAGTTTGACTGACCAGAACAAGCCGTCTACTTCAGATAAGCTAGCTGATACTGATGCGCAGCAACAATCAGCCACTGAACCTGATGCTCGATTTTTAACAGGTACACGCTTAAAACAACAGGAGACAGAAAAACAAAGTGATTCCACTGCAGACAAACATAACACCACTTTAAGTCCAGCTCCTTCAAAGCAAAATACACAACATCTAAAAACATCTAACAATACTACAGTGCCTTCCATCTGGGGTTCGCCTCCAGCTCCTTCTCGTGAAACCTCTCCTCTCTTTGCAGAGGTTGTTGCCAAAGGACACCGCAAAAAATCAAAGCCTAAAGAAGTTGTGTCCAATCCATTGGTGCAGCTGAAGTCTCCGTCTCCACAGCGAAAACTGCGTAAGCTAAGTGATACACCCCAGATGGAAAGAGATGAAAGTGTCTCCCAAACTTCAACGGAGGAAAATATCTCCCAAATCCTGGACGAATCTCAGATGTCCACAGAATCACCACCGATACACCCATCTCAACTGGATTCAGAGAGCGACCATGAATCCGTCTCCTCTGTCGTAAGCGTCTTCGATCAAGAGGGAGATGGGCCAGGGGACCTAAACCTGACAAAAGGACCACTTCAAAACGAGGAAGTCGTCACCTTCCTTAAGTGCGTCAAGTCACGTCGAAAGCCGCTTGACGTTGCCAGGAAATTTACTCATGACATCCCCGGTCTAGTAAAACAGCTGAAGCCACTCCGCAACAGCCCTCTGTTCACGAAAAATATGCAACAGAGGATTCGAAAGCTTGTCAGAAACCTCGATCCCAGCGATCCCATCCATCTTTTTCCATGATGTTTCTACTTTTCTTTGTTTTGTATATGACTTTCACCCTAGTAACCCTCAATACAGGGGGATGTTCCACGCCCATCAAAAACAACTCTGTTCGTGCGTATCTAGACATAACCCTTGAAAATCCCGATGTTGTTCTGCTACAGGAAACGTATGATCTTAGGAACGAAGATTTGTGTTGGAAAACATGGCCGTATGATGTCTGTTGCGCTCCTGGAACCACCCGGGGATCTGGTGTAGCTACTCTCGTCAAGAAAAATAATAATTTTAACATAATAAAATCTTGTACGATCTGTGCTGGATATGTTCTTTTTCTCGAGCTTAGAATTTATTCAACCACCTATCATATTTACAATATCCTGATTCCTCAGGATGACGTTGCTGCAATGAACTGTCTTATCTCCTTGGAAGAGCATTGTTCTTCACACGACAATCCAGTTATCATTTTTGGCGGGGATTTTAATTGTACACATGACCCGCTTCTGGATCGCTTCTCGCAAAACATTGAAAGGAGACACAAAATTGCTTCCGCTGTAGAAAATATCATCAATACTTTTTCTATGTGTGATGTTTGGCGTAGAAATAATCCCAATTCATCTAAATTTACTTGGTTCAGATACAGCACTGGCAATTTGAGAAGCACCTCCAAAGCTAGACTTGATAGAATTTACTTCCCTGTTCACCTTTTGCCCTCTGTTGACTCCTGTAACATTCAACCTTGTTCCTTGTCGGATCATAGTGCTGTTGTTCTTAAAATAACACTTCCCGATGTAAGTAAGAAGGGTAGCGCCTACTGGCACTTCAATAATTCTTTGCTTCAAGATGAGACCTACAAAGGAATTTTTCAACAATTTTGGAAAAAGTGGCAAGCTACAAGATGCCAATTTTCCTCCATCAGTGTATGGTGGGACATGGGAAAGAATCATATTAAATCTATCACTCAAATGTATGGAGCTAAAATTGCCCGTGAAAAACGGGACAAGATTCATTCTCTTCACAAATCCATTGATAATTTACAGTGTTGTCCTGATCTTACCCCAGAGACTCAAAAAACTCTTCAGGAACAGCGGGATGCCCTGAATGAACACTTCAAGCATGACGCTAAAGGGGCTATCATTAGATCTCGCTTTAAGCTCACAACAGAAATTGACACTTGTTCTACATTCTTTTTTAATCTAGAAAAATCCAACTCTACCGCTAAAACTATTTCTAAAATTCGTCTCTCATCTGAAGGACTACTGATGATCCAAATGAAATAAAATGTCACATTCGGGATTTCTACAAAGAATTGTACAGTGAGGCCGAAACTGAACCCAGTACTATGGATCACTTGTTTAAAAATTTACCTACGCTCAGTGAAAGTGACTCTGAAGATTGTGACAAACCAATAACAACAGATGAAATGGATATGGCGGTTAACCAGTTAAATTTAAATAAGTCCCCTGGCTTGGATGGCCTTACTTCTGAATTTTATCAAACTTTTTGGAATATCATTAAGGACGATCTCATGGCAGTACTCAATGAATCTGTTGCCAGCGGCCACCTTCCGGTTTCTTGTCGAAGGGGAGTTATAACCCTTCTTCCCAAAACTGGCGACTTGCTTGAGATTTCAAACTGGCGTCCTGTCTCTTTACTAAATACAAACTACAAAATTTTTGCAAAAATTATTTCAAACCGACTCAAAAATGTTATCGATAGCGTTGTTCACCCTGATCAAAGTTATACTGTTCCGGGTCGTTCAATTTATGATAATATCATCTTAATCAAGGATATTCTTATGTATGCTAATTCTCACTGTATTCCTCTTGCTGTTTTAAATCTTGATCAAAAAAAGGCATTTGATAATGTGGATCATTACTATTTATGTGCTGTTATGAAGACCATGGGTTTTGGAGAAAGATTTATCTCCTATGTCAAACTGCTATATAATGATGCTCAGAGTTTTATCAAGGTTTGTGGCTCCTTAACCGCACCTTTCCCTTTTAAAAAGGGAATTAGACAAGGATGTCCACTTTCAGGTTTGCTATATGCAATAGCTATAGAACCTCTCCTCATGCTCTTCGATGTAATTTAAAACCTTTTGGCTTTATGATTCCTAATTCTGATTACACTGTTGTTACCTCGGCCTATGCCGATGATGTTTCTATATTTGTTACCAGTGATAAAGCTTTTAATATTATTCAAGATATTTATCATTGTTATAGCCGTTGTTCTGCTGCTTGTTTGAATTTTACTAAATCTCAAGGCCTCTGGGTCGGTTCGTGGATAAATAGAACGGACAACCCCTTAAATTTTAAGTGGAATAATACTGGTTTAAAATTCCTTGGAGTTCACATGGGAAACTCCTTCCATTTTTTTCAACAAAACTGGCAAACCTGTCGAGAAAAATTGCAAAACGTTCTTGCTCGTTGGAAAGGATTGTGTAAACTGCTGTCCTTCAGAGGCAGAGCCCTGGTAGCCAATCAGTTAGCGGCTTCCAAACTTCTTCACGTTCTTGCAGTTTTATCCCCCCCTCCAGAAATTCTCAGTGAACTCCAAAGGAAACTGGTAGATTTTATTTGGTCTGATGGGCGACATTGGATAAAGGAAAATATTTTGTATCGTTCACCTGAAACAGGCGGTCTGGGCCTTACCTGCCTCCAGTCACGAGTTTTTACGTATCGCTTCTCCTTTGTACAAAGATTTCTAAAAAAATCACCTCATCCTGTTTTCGCTTTCATGAGCTACTTTTTGCGTCAATATTGCAAGTTCGATTTTGATGCTCAAATCTTCTTAATAAATCTTGACGCTAAATTTTTTGTTCACCTCCCAACATTCTACTGTAATGTGTTACAAGCTTGGAAGATATCGAGAGCCCAAATTGTCATACCGCTCGATTCTCTTCATTTCATTTTGAATTTACCGTTAATTTCTACTCATGTAATTAAGTTTGCCGGTATAGATGACCATCTCCTTTGCCCTCGTCTCCGGATGTGTGGTGTTCGTACAGTTGGAGACCTACTGGACGTCTCTTCCGGAAAATGGAAAACAACGGAGGATATCCAAGCTGCAAACCCAGTGCGAAGGTCCTCAAACAGGCTTCTTCGCGCTGAACTCTCTGAAATGACAGATCTCCTCTTGCGTGTCTTCCCGCAGTTTTTCAACCGTTTTGGATACCGTCTCTCCACACGTAATCTTCAGAGCATCCCAGCCCTGAGAGAACTTCCCGTCGTTGTTCACTTCCCTCCAGACATCGATGCCACAGGCGCGTCTTCAAAGACTATTTATAAAACCCTCAACGCAGAACTCAACCAGCTGGAGATTCCTCTTCAGACTTACTGGCATGAACAGAATGTAATCCCAGAGAACCGGAAAATCGAATGGCAAGCAATATATCGTCTGCCTTCCTCAAAGAAAGAGGGCGATGTCCAATTCCGCCTATTACATAACTTTCTGCCCAGCCTACCGGTCCTGCAACACATTAACCCAGACATATCTCCACTGTGCCCTTGGTGTGGACAAAGAGGAACAATCGTTCACTTGTTCATCATGTGTCGCGCCATCCAGCCAGCATTAAATCTTCTGAACTGTCTCTTGAGTCGTCTTTTCCCGAGTGTAGTTCAAGATTTCGACCTGTACTGGTGCCTCCTTCCGTACAAGAATGGACGTTCAAAGGAGATGGTTAATCTGGCAAATTACTTCATTATCAGTCTGAAAGCAACCATATACTTTCTCTACTCGCGTTCATCTACTGCTGACCCTCTTATTGTATGGAAACTTCGAATGAAGAGTAAAATTCTGATTGATTACCACTTTTTCTCTGCAAAACACAACGTTGGCCTATTTTTGAGCAAATGGGACCACAACAACACCTTGTTCACATTTGTGGACAATAAGCTTTTCTGGCTGATATGAAGACTGATCTTTTTTTCATGGTTGTCATTGTCTATCCCTAATGAGAAGTCTCAGGGTTTTGGATGACTATAAGTGTGGTTCCAATCTTCATGTTATAATTAGCAAATTAATTCTTTTTATCTTTTTACTGAGAATCCTTTCTTTTTTCTGTTAAGTTTATTGTATGTCAGTATTTACTTATTCCACTTGAACCTTGTTTTATTTTAAGAATCGTTGTTTTGTAGATATTTTCTGTCATGAATTAAAGGTTCATTTGGAAAAAGTGTTTGTTTGTTTGTTTGTTTGTTTGTTTGTTTGTTTGTTTGTTTGTTTGTTTGTTTGTTTGTTTGTTTGTTTGTTTGTTTGTTTGTTTGTTTGTTTGTTTGTTTGTTTGTTTGTTGTTTGTTTGTTTGTTTGTTTGTTTGTTTGTTTGTTTGTTTGTTTGTTTGTTTGTTTGTTTGTTTGTTTGTTTGTTTGTTTGTTTGTTTGTTTGTTTGTTTGTTTGTTTGTTTGTTTGTTTGTTTGTTTGTTTGTTTGTTTGTTTGTTTGTTTGTTTGTTTGTTTGTTTGTTTGTTTGTTTGTTTGTTTGTTTGTTTGTTTGTTTGTTTGTTTGTTTGTTTGTTTGTTTGTTTGTTTGTTTGTTTGTTTGTTTGTTTGTTTGTTTGTTTGTTTGTTTGTTTGTTTGTTTGTTTGTTTGTTTGTTTGCAAAAGTGTGAAATGGTGTCAAAATGACCAAAAAGAGTCACCTAAAAAACTGTGTGGGCTCGGCTCGTGAAAAAAAATGCACTGCGGTGATAGGTCCATTGGAAATATTGTTTGGGTGGATTCCACACCCGGCTCGTTTAGGGATAAAGTTGCGTCACTTTTTCCCAGTTCCTCTTGCCCTTTATCCTTTTCCGGTATGCTTCTGTCGACAGAATTCAGACAGGCCTTCTCAATATTTGACAAAGATGGGGACGGCACCATCACACACAAGGAGCTAGCCACAGTCATGAGGTCTCTGGGTCAGAACCCTTCCGAGGCAGAGCTGCAAGACATGATCAACGAGGCAGATCAAGACGGTATACACTTTTTTCTAGTTATATCGAGGACTGTGTAAAATGATCCCCAACATCACCGTACACGCTATCTGAACGTAGGCTAAATAATGCTGGGTGTGTCTCAGTTCCTCATGGGAAGCATACAATACCAACCATTCTGACGCCCTTGGGTATAACAAACCTAACACTATATAGCAACGTTTCACGATTACACAGTGTTAGTCCAGATTAATGATGGTCACCCTGACGTTAATTAAAGGTATATGCGTCTATCTCTTGATAAAATTTTATTTCCAAACATATCCCTTGGATGTAAACAGCATAACGTGAAGTCATGTCCTGCATGAAGATAGGAATGTTGTCTGGACGATTTCAGAAGGAAGAGGCTTCTGAGGGCTACATTTTGAGTGAAAAAGTCAAATGTGCAACAAATACAATGTATGTCTGTAGTTCATTCCACAAACACGACGGACATTGTTGGCTTTTACAGGTATGTATAGGATCTGTGTATTAAAGCTGATTACAAGCCGACCAAGTTTGAAGTAACACATCATTTTAATCCAATGGTTATCGTATAATACGTTATACATACTGTGGTACACCAGCACTACCTGTAACATTTAATCTTGTGCTGAGATTTAATCCTCTTGTATGCAAGGGGGAGGGGTCTTTACCTGCGTCATCTTCTCAATCACATTCGTGCATTTCATTAGCACGAGAGCCAGATGTCGTGCTTTCATTTATGGATATTAAAAATAAGAGGGATCTATGTATAACAGATCTAACACCTTGTCCGTTCTATTGAAAAATTCAGCTAGGAGTTATGTTTCCGATAGAAGTTTTCTGGTCAGCAGGGCCTTAGACCCCCTGATGCTTTTGGAAATGCGATCCAAGCATGACCCCACAGGTTTTTCTGTTTGCTCGTCGACTAGGTTGTACGTCGGGATAGTCGTCATGCATGGAATATGCAACGCAATATGCATCATTTCATGTCGCCCTGCATTTCGTGTCTGTATGTTGTGCATAAATTTTATCGCCAATTCATATTGAATATGTCAGCGACGAATCACTGAATTTCATTTTTCCTCGTGAATCATAAAATTAGCAAGTCTTTCCCCACAATGAGGATCCTGATGAGGACCAACTAGCTGAAGACGACCAAAAGTGAATAATAATCACGGTTTAACTTGCTGTAGTTTGCGGCGTGACTCGCTCAACACGGAACAGCCACATAATTGCGGAACATGTATTGTTCCAGGGTATATTTTGAGTCTCATTTACCCATAGTGCTTTGTCAGTCTATACAGGAGTACCTGCAATCTATAAATCTCACACCCTCATCTCCCAAGCATTATAATTTATTAATGCATGCATTGGGCCCCATACGCTTCATTTATCCACACCATCATCCACGTAGTCGGAAACCTTCTGAATTAGTTCCCCTCTACCAAACAGCGGTACCCTGAAATAAAATGTATTTCTCGAGTTTATTCCCAAGTGCTGTGACTAGAATTTGAAATCGACACCAGAAGACTGGTTGTGATTGATAATTGGCAAACGCTTGATATTGTTTCGAATTTTCCCTCCCTATACCTCTTTTTTTCTGTTAGGATTTTAAGATTCAAAGTCATGGCAATTGAAGACAAATCTCCAAGAATCATGTTCACTACCGCTTACAATGGTAACTTGCTCGCCTCTATTATGCTCTCCGTCGAGATAACTGCACTATTTTCAATAGCGCGGTAGACATGCTCATGGCATTTCACTTAATCTTAATGATGACGCCTCAGCGTCGATGGAGCCTTTCCTTTCATCTGCTGTGGACGTGTTTATCTTACTCTGCCAGTGTAAAATACTACTTTTGTGCCAATCTACGATGACATCTAAAAATAGTCTTTCTCAACGATTTCAGAGAAGATAGTTCGGCATTCAAAAATTCTCCCTTATGAATTAATTATTATTTTTTCCAGTTGTAGTTTTATATTTGATGATAATTCCCAATGATGGGCTTTCATTGCGTTATTGCGTAAACTGTAACCCCGGGCAGCGTCATCCTCCTGTGCCAAGAGTGACAGGCTTGAAATCAATGCTGTAATCTGAAATATTATTCTACACAGTGTCTGAAGGCTGCACTCCTCTCGAAGTGGATTTCCACTCTGCGGACTAAAGGCAACATACAATGGAACATCAACTGCACACCGTTTCAATTTATGCTTTTCTTGAGACAGGCCAACTTACTGCTTTGAATTTGCCTCGAGTTTCTGCGTGTGAGAAAACGGGGGGCCAGAGAAAAACTTCATTCTGCTGTGTTAGTTTTATACATTTCTTTTTTCTGTTTTTAATTGAAGTATAGCCATTGGCAAACAACTGAACTTAAGTGGGTTCTTAATGAAGTAGCGACAGTGAGTTCTTAATGAAGTAGCGATTTAATACTAAGACAGTCGGAATTGAGATTTTCAATTAAACCATTTTTCCCTTAGTATAAAAACCTCCTTAAAGCTGAAGAGGTACTGAACCCGTATTTAGAACTCACAGTTTGACATATGAAGGCATTAAATTAAAATGTTGAAAAGATGGCTACCATTAACCGTTTGTTTTCCTTAAGAAATAATTTCACGATCTTTTCTCTTTAAAGGGAACAGTTGTAATTTTTGGTTTTTTGTTTAAAAAATCATGTGATATCGACGTCCTTGATAATGGCAACTAGGCAAAGATGGGGGGCGGGGCTGAGCTTCAGCAGTACTGAAAGTATAGCTAACTCACTACAAAGACCAGAGCCTGATTTCACGAACCATAAATGGAAGATGTTTGCATGGTCTAACTGTGAACTAATCAAAATTACCTGAGTCTTTTCTAGGCCAACATCCCATATACACATAACGTTTTAATGGTAAACTGATTTTAAAGTGTCAGAAAAAGAAGTCATGTTTTTATCTATTAGGCTTTTTCATGGTCGTAACAGTCCCATGATATTAGCCGTAAATGTTTTGCATGTCTAATTCAGAGTGGGGATTTTTTTCTCGCATAATAACATCAGATTCGGCGCCTTTCCATGAGCTCGCACGCGCGCCGTCCACTATGCACGTCTCGATCGCCGCAGAATACACGCATCAGCACAGCCGTATGTGTCGCATCGCATGTGACGTCGCGTTTGGTGGACCAACGGCCTGAAACCGAATGACACAGCCAAGCGGTCGTCTAAATGCCAATCTCTCTTGGTTTATGGGCCAGAAATCTTTGGTGTAGATGGTGATTTAGTTAGAGTCGAAGCACTTGACACGAACCGGACAGACTGATTTGTTTGCACAGTGTGATGCTGACTTTTAATGATTAAACATATTCAAAGACTTTCCAAGTACAAGAATGTGTTCCGTTAATATGATCCTGCGTGGCCAAAGTTAAGGAATGTTGTCTTTTGATCATAGGCCTACTTAAATGTAGCCGACGTAGATGTATTTGCAAAGGTACGGTAATCTCAAGGAAGACAATCACAAATATAATGTCTCTTTGAGACAGGGAATCACAAATATTGGTCTCGTGTGATGACCCCTCAAATTTAAGTGTATCATTCACGAGACCCCTTCCAAGCACAGAGATCTGTCATGCGCGAAAACATGAACATGTCCTTCAAAAAGAATCGATTGAAATGACAACAAAAGCAGGGTAACCATACAAAGTTGTTGAAAGTTCTCATAATTGACCTGTTTGTGTACACAAGTCACGTGGACAATAACCAGGCTTAATGTATTGATCACTGCATTGTTAAGTAATATGCACCTGCAACCATCACGATAATATTGTCAGCCATTTTCAATGTGAAGCCATTTTGAACTGTGCTCTTCCCCTCCTCTTCCCCAAGGCAATGGGACGATAGACTTTACTGAATTCGTCAGCATGATGGGACAGAAAATGAAAGAGCTGGACACCGAGGAGGAGATACGAGAGGCCTTCAGAGTATTCGACAAGGACGGAAATGGATTCATCAGGTAGGCTGCTCACACCAGGACGCATGGTGCCTGTGGCCGTGCAGTTTCTTGAAGGCAACAATGGAAAAGTGGGTCGGATCTGCAGTAGGGAATCACGGAACACAGAAAACAAAAGTTCGTATATCACTTCTGAAAAAAAGACATGATTCCACTCGACCGGCCAGATTCAATTGACTGGCCAGTTTAAGCATGTGCTCCTGTCAAAAGAAATCGATGGAATCCAGTTCCTTCATGCACTGGTAAACCGTGGCAGCTTTGTAGTTAGGGGGCACACACTTCAAAAAATGTTAGCGAATTTCCTTGAAGCACTTACTTTTTTAATTATATATTTTTCTTTGATGTAGTAAAACTACAGCGGGTTTGCATGGCTGCCAGCTTGCAGGCTAGTGATTTTTATTCCGCAGGGTATGCGCAAAGGAGGTTTCCCTGTGGAACAAAACTAATGCCTTGCAACATGGCCACCCCGCAAAGCCTCTAATGGAGGTCGATTTGGGATTAAGTGTTGTGAAAACTGCACCCTTCTACACAATTTAAATAATTGTCCATGCCTCTCCAGACAGCAGAGGGCACCGTTACTCTTTGTCATTCAGTGGAGACAGTTCGGTTGATCGGTTTTTGTGTTCAAGTTGAAAACCCGAATTTGCTTCCGGAAAACCTTCTCTGAGAAAGAGTTGCTCGTAATAGCTTAATGCCATGTGGTCACACAACGATGAATCAGCAGAAAAATGTCATTCAGCACCGCAAAATATCAAAATTACAGGGGTTTTTTGTCATCTTCTATCAATGCAACATTGAGGATTTTCCCCTGGAATGACCTCACAGTTCTTTTCATAAAAATGGACATTCGTATTTGCATACACATCGAATAGGAAGCAAAATATTTATCAGAAAGCAAAACAAACTTGACAATGAGGGTGATGGAGCATTCTCAAGGGCTAAGTAAAACAAACTGCATTGCGTATACCCAGTGGCGTAAATCTGTACCGGGAACGGGGGGGTCTGGAGATCTTTAAGGGATGATTTACCAGGCCATAGACATTTGACAGGCATGGGAGTGATACTGACACCATATGACACTGTGGGCGATGTTCATGATACATATGTACATCTGTAATATATATTACACTCCTGCAGAACCTTAGATCAAAACTGCTTCAAAAATTGTTCTCCTTTTGAGTGCTGTTGAATACATTTTGGTTGTTGGAAAGTCCGAAATATTCTTCACAATCCTCCTTTTTTCACCACAAAATTCGTCTAGGTGTGTTGGTGTCCATGTGTGTGTGTGTGGGGGGGTCTGATTCCACAGCCCACCCCTTGGTCAACAAAAAGTGTTGGGGGAATATACCCCCATCCTCCGGTATTCACGCTCTTGGGGAGACATCCCTGGCAAAAATGCCCAAAACGTTGCATTTGCTAAAATCCCTCTTTTTCCCCAAACATGCAGTTTTGATTAGCTAGTATTGACGTCATCAAATTCACGTGACATCAGCATTTGCGTTGTGTATGTACCTAAGGCTCACTATGCACGACATAAGAGGCTGCGCGTATGACCCTTTCATCGAGTGAGGTCGAGATGACGGCGAGCGCCGGAATTACTCCCCTACCGAACATACGACGCTCGATCGATGCTGCGCTTGTACCGTTCAGGCGTTGCTGAGTTGACCGGCCAACGCAAGATCGATCCGTATCACGGGACTAATTTCCCCTCTCCAAAGCCGAACCTGGGTGAATGGATTTCAATTTACTACGTAACGCCACACAAATCCAGAGCAAGATTCAAAGAAGTTACTTTGGTGAAGGCGATAGCAATCACTGCATAATGCACCCATATACACAGATCAGCCACATACTATCGGATTTTGCAGCAGGACCAGCGTCTACGAGGAGCAGATGTTGCTATATTTTTTGACAATTTATATTCCTCGCATTGATCGGATGGAGCTGAGTAACGCATTGGGGATGCGTCAGTTCACTCGTAAGTCAAACCACTTAGCCCACTCGTGACCTGCGCCCAAGAAGCCCCCAGTGAGTAAACTCACCTAGCAATGGCTAACCACTTTCCCAAATCAGTGCTTGTCTTCAATTTGGTCTTTCTTGTTTAAAGTGTTGAGCAAGGTCCGTGGCAACCAACCAACGCCGAACAAGCTTTTACCGTGCGACTCGCTCCTCTTTTTCTAGCTGAAAATTCCCTCGAAAAATTATTCCCGCTCCCGCAGGACCTATCGCCTGAATTAAAACAGGGAAAGAAAAGAAGAGCAGAGATTGACCCCAGCACAAAATCTGTGTGTCAGTATCCAAACCAGGCCCTTCGTGCCTGAGGCAGCTCCAGGGGACGAGGGAAAGCGGTAAAGGTATACCGGATAATACGGGATAACGGATATCTTCTGGCCCATCGATTGCCCTGACCGTTTCATAACACCTTGCATACAGAACACCTCTATCAGTCTAGAGTCTGCTTTGCGCTACCCGTGGTATATAGCATGCAATGTTCTTTTTTAGCGTTTAAGTGCGCATGTTATACTCCACTGGGGTCAGCAACCCATCATGTAGATGCTGTGGCTATACGTAGGTATCTACGTTTAATGGCGGTACTTGGAAGAATTCCGCGCATGTCGAGTCTCCAATTTTCTGTACGTAACAATTGGTCGCATGTGTGGACAGCTGGACTGGATCGGCATTTTGAGTACGAATTCGCATGGAGCATATAATTTAACATGAGATTAACCAGAACAACGTAACCCTCGACTCTTGGGGCTAGCTATAACAGTGACCTGAACTGGCAGTACTCTCAGGCAGATGCTGCCAGATGAACTTTAGTCTTACCATATCCTAAAACATGTGTACATGCTACCGGGCATCTTTGCCGTTGTGCTTTAGAACTGACCTGTCTCCTTTTTATTTTGAGGTATCGACTTACGTCCGTTCGGTACCAGATCTGATAATGATATTAGCAAGGACTCGCAGTTTCTGTAGGAGACCATGTGCTGTCCCCCCCCAAAAAAAATCAAATCACAATCTTGTTATACTGTGTGAGCCGTGTGCCATGCCACCCCCGCGGGAGTTGTGGCTGACCGAATTGTGGACCAGAAGCAACTGCCGCAGATGTCATAATCCACACAAACAGGCAAGCTACACATTCGCGTACCTTACGTCATTTTCGACACCAAGTACACTGAACGCTTTTGCGGTGTTTTTAAAAGATGTTCGTTCTATTCACAAAATGGCCACCGTGTACTGTTTAAGTTCACAAACTGATTCTAATTTATCTGTTGTGAGTTTTAGCAAGACGAAACAATAGCATTTGGAAGACTACCTTAGACGGCGTCATATTTTGCTCTTCCCCCAACAAGCTATCAAATAAACTAAAATCTTCCCGATCCACTTGGTACTAATACAAAACTATTTCTTATTTTGGAATGTTTTTCAAATGGTTAGACTGTATACATTTTCAGACACTAAGATAAGGACTTGGCGCATGGTTCATTGTGCGGAGCGCTAGGTATTTGTGGCGCAGAAGTGCACGCTATGATGCATCAGATTCCAGGTGAGCTCAACGCACTTTCTTGAGACACTCTTGCAAAAATGCAAACGCAAGCCGTTGATGGGATCGAGGTAATGCGCTTGGCAGTTCATACAAGCGTGTTTTTTTTTCATCCTCTTCTTCTGTCTCTCCCCTTGACTGGCAGTGCCGATGAGCTTCGTCACGTGATGCTGAGTTTGGACGAGAAAGTTGACAAGCAAGAGGTGGAGGAGATGATACGGGATGCCGATGTGGATGGCGATGGACAGGTCAATTACGAAGGTATTCTGCTGTGGCAGGCTCGGTCGGTTTATTTCCCCTTAAAACGAAACACCGACCAAGACCCCCTTTTAACATCTGTTCTTTTTAGAATAATATTTACGAAGTTTCCTAAAATTGACTTTTAAAAAATCTCCCCTGCACTCTGTAAACGTTGGTCAGAAACACGTTGGGCAAAGCTAAATTACCCCGATGTTGGTCATTGTTAACATAAACGTTGGTCCTTTCCAAAAGATTTACACAATGGTTGGACACCTTGTGACCAGAAGTTGGGAACTTGATATTTACACCAAGTTAGGGCAAAAGTTAGTCAAAATATGCCCCTCTCTTTTTTACAGCCTGTAAAACGTCGCTATTCTGTAAAACGTGAAAGAATTGAACATCAGGTCGCCCATAAAATTCTCGTTCTTTTCCAAAATACCTCATAAAAGGCAAGTGGGTGGAAACCACGTACGGAATTATATATTACCCCTTTTCTGTGATCTCGCCGAAGCATATGACATAATCCAATCGGACCCAGTAATAACACGACTAGCGGGTGGTATATGTACACGCCCTATGCTTAGGCTATATAGGGATTTAAGAAAGATTTCCAAATTGAGAACCGGTCCGTGAACCGCAAGTAACTATAGTAATAACTTTTGACTCCCTTAACTGTTGTTTGAGTAACACTGGCAACTGCGCCTTGTGCCAGTTACTCGTCATGTTCCCTTCTTTCTTTCAGGCCTTGTGACAAGTGTAAGGCCACTCATCAAACTTCAGGCCTGATCTACATTATTTTATTTCCTGTATAATTCCTTGCAGAATTTGTCGCCATGATGAGCTCGGACAAATAAAGGATCTTGGGGAAAGCATGATGGAACCACTTGTGCCTCCGACTACACGCTGTCAGTTTCCTCTTCTGCACAATAATGTTAATCCCTCGACATCAGGACTCGCGCTTATTTGCACGACCAATTTCTTAAAACAATTTATTGCAAGTTTGACATGAAGTCGGCAGATAATTTCTTCAGGAGTTGATTTGCAATGTATAAGATGCACAGTTGAAAATGCGCACTTAAAAATTAAAACAACTCAGTTCTTCTTTTTCCCTGACTAACACGTATTTACGTGAGCCAAATGTACAAATATTTCTGTGAACGAAGTAAAACACCAAGTCCAGGCATGGGATGTGCATCGTATTCAACGGCAGTTGTCTCAAAAGATCGATCGTGCATCGACACGTTCGATTTTAAACCTGATTGCATTGCCTTTATTAAGGAACTGAACATGAAGTCATGAAACGTCTGTGTATATTTAAGTGCAATATGTTGTTTGTACATGTACTACACTAAAGTAGCAAGGAAAACTTATATAATGTACAAAATATTTAGCATAGTTATCGGTTTCGTAGACAGTGTTACTGTGGTGGAAGAAAAAATGGCTATACACATTCTAAACGGCAGACTGCAAGATTGTGTTGTATAAAGTGTATTTTGACCACCAGAGTTAGAAACCGTTTCTGCGGTGGCACGACACTCGTGGACAGGTGGTACGTGCGCGTTACATGCCTCGTTGACCAACATTGTGTAGTGATTTGCAAAACGCACGTGAGCGTCAAGCCGAAGAATATGTTATGTGTGTGAGTACGGTGCCACCACAGTTATGGCTTCTAATCGGATTAGTCTTTGGTCGTGTCTGAAACGGGCTTCCAGAGCCAAGCTTTAGGTCTTTCGTCTGCGCGTCTCCGCACATTTCCAGTGGAGCGAAGACCTAGATCGATTCCAACAACTACCAGGGCTGAAAACAAAGTCAAAGTGACACGGTGAAACTATGAAATGAAGTGTCGGTTAACGACAGTATAATTTGCATCATTTATGTTTATTATTGATGCTCAGTATCCAGTATCAAGTTTCAGTGTGTTTGTGTCAATTGGCTCGTGTTGCATCATTGGTATTCTGAGGTGCTTGTCAAGCAGGGGAAATACAATTAACGAAGTGTTTGTGTTGAATGTGATATCCTATTTACATGTTTATTCATTTGCACTCTCCCACTGCGCACTGTTTCACTGCGAATAATGAAGCATCCATTTGAAATCATCTCACGATATGTTATCTCAACGCGAAAGCCCAATCTTAAATATTTATAATTTAGAGTGTGTCTCTACAAGATTTCGGATGGTATTTTCATATACGTTATTGAATAAATTACACATTAATTAAACGATTCTCTTTATTTCCCGAGCCCGGGCCGGTCCGGAGGGTTACTGTGGAGACTGGAGAGCGCCTCATGCACCTACGTTGAAGTGAGGAAACGTTATGTCTCGACAAGTGTTCCCGTACGTTGCGGGTTTCACAGGCTGAAAAATCTTAAACCGAATTGCCATTTTTGTCACAGTGTTGGAAGAAACATTGTAATGAATGATTTCATGTAATCTTATTTAAAGAACTTTTGCGAGTTGAATTTCAAATCTGGTAACTGAGTTCTTTAAATTCACGTGAACTGAACAATTTGAATTCCCCAGACTGAAGACGATGTTATTTTGCTTATGGTTGCTTTAATAGTCCCAGCAAGATGTGGGATCAGGAGGGGTAGCCCCCACCCTTATATGTCAAATCCCTGTACACATTCTAGATTATTGTTACCTAAAACATCCGCCCAAGATGTCTGTAAAGAATTCCTGAAATTCCGATCAAACAATGACCAACGCAAAGGTGTGGGTGTGTGGGGGGGGGATGCTGTTCGTCCCATATCTTGCCTCATATTATGTAGTTGCTGATCCCCGTAACTCCGGGAAAGCTTTTGCATGACGACCACCATCTCTGGAATGGACCGGTTCCTTTGCGCCCTTCTTATCCATCGAAAACAGTATACTGGCGTGCAAGGCCTCTATTATGTAACCAAGTAAAAGCTTCCTCCAAATCGCAAGGTGTAGCAACAGTGTCTTAAGTGTGGAGGGATTCAAATATGTTCACGTGAATTAAAAGCACTCATTGTACCAGATTTTCTTCAAATTTATCTAAGAAAGGGCTTATTATTTGAACATTAATGCTTGGCAGTTTGGAAGCATAGGCGAATATTCACTGCAATTAGTGCCAAGTGCTTTTGCGCTGGAAATTTCGGTATTATTCAAAAAGAATTATAGACTGTTCTGAAGGTTTCAGCTCAGCGGGCTTACAGAAAGTTTTTATCAGAACCTGCACATACGAAACTGAAACATGTATAACTGTCATAAATCTCAGATAAACGCCTTTCGGTTTTGGGGTATTATTTGTGTCTCTGTGAATGGTCCTCGATATTACAGTAATTGCGATAATACTCTGTTAATTTTTTTAATTATTATGTCTCAATGTGGATACTGAGTTAGCCCTAAAAAAGCCGCAACGGAATCCACTCTCCGCAATATTTGTCCTAATATCGTCGAAGTGCACGTTGTTTAACGCAATGAGCCTGCAGGATTTTTTTAAATAATTTCTTGTGGTTATTTTACATCGATGTTTATAAATATCGTTCTCGCATGGCGTCCGTTTTTCTTGGACCTATGTAGGCCTCTATACATGTGCTTTGTTTTCAATGACGGACTCACAGCACCAAGGCTGGAACGAGTGTGGCCTTTGAACTTCAAATGACCGTAATGACAAATAACATATATTGATTGAGATGAAACTTGGATTTTCTTTAGTGATAATGACTATTCCAACATCCATGACAAGCTAAGAAACTTAGGCAAAGGACAACCGAGTTGGGGGGGGGGGCAGAATCCACCTCCCTCCAGTTGTGGTCCAAAAATAACCCGGCTCTTTAGGGTTGAATTCATTCGAATATGGCACTATCAAGGCGTTTATTTTTCACTTAACATGCTGTATAACCTGCAAAATAAGTACTCAGTACATAAAAAGCGCTTTGTACATCCGTTTAGAGTGATTTACTACTTTACCTGCGTCATAATGCTGTGGTCATTGTTTTAGACTTTTATTGGACAGTCTAAACTTTATTTAAGAGAGTTTACCAATGCAATCGCACACAGAACAAGATAGCAACTGCTCCCCTATGCCAGTTTCCCTTACAAGCTTATCTAGCGAATTGCAGTCAACTCAATTCCCACAGGCTAAATAGTTTGTTCTCTTTTCAAGACCAGACAAAACTGGCGAGTACTGGTGTCGTTGAAGTAGACATAAGGAAGAGCACTAAACTAATATGGATGACTACAACCAAAACGTGCATAAAAATTTCAAACAAACATGAAAAAAGAGATAGATTTCAGTTCATTTCTAAAAAGTCACCAATGAAACTAGGGCAATTTTCCCGCCCCCATCCTTTATATATTCCTGATAATGTCCAGAACTTCTGAATTGAAGTAATTACAAAAATTAAAACAAACTCCCACTGCCATCTCCCATTTTGTGGACCACTAAAATGAAATGAATGTCAGCTGTCTTGTAGCAGTGTTATGGGTTACTTTTTCTGCGTTTCATTCGTTAACAAGACTTTGCTGAAGGTACAGTATTATTGAAAGGCTCTTCCTTAGCAAAATTTTAGGTAACTTTCTTTTCGATTGCCATTGTGCCATTCCTTTACAGCATTGCGATATACGTTTCGTATATACCATTGTGAATCTAGTGACCTATTAATTCGGTCGATTCGTGCTGGGGTATAGTCACAAAACGTTAGCCTTAAATGCTGATGTCAGCTTGTGGAATTAGGCCAGTCTGTAAATCCAAATCACTGAATTTAGTTTAAAACTGTAAGCTAGTAGGAGAAATCTATATCGACCATTTGAAAGTCATGCTTTGCAGTTCATAACAGGAATGACGTGTTTTACTGCCAACATGCCGCGTGGCAAAGCTACCATTCCGGCCGAATCTCGCAGGCTCCACACCTTGCCTCCAGTCAGTATTATCTCTCATTGCTCACTCTGTGCTCAAGCCGGAAATAGCAACATTGACTGGGGGAGCGGGGAACTTGGGATCAGTATGCTTACTGTGTCGCGCCCAGTTTTGGTCGGGATCGTAGTTCGGGCTGGCATTAAACATGAATAGCGCCATCTGTTGAACCACAATAGCTAGAATTTCACTATTTTATTATTGTTAACGCTGGTTCTTGCTCTTGGCCCATTTTACTTTGACCAAGAATAGACTCTGGTAAACTCTGAACAGCACATCTGTGAAGGATGCTGGGAGAAAGCAGAATATTAAAACAGTCAGTTTGGAGGTCCAGTTCCCGGGAAAGTATCGTTCGTGTGGATTGGCGTCGATGAGGGCGCTCGCACAGGCCTCCGTCACAAGTGAGAGGCTTGTCGTGGCAGTGTAGTGGGAAGCGTTGACCAATGCATTTTTAAAGGCCTCGAAATAGTCCGTGCCATACACGCCTCTAACCTCCTCTGGTGCTTCGCTCCACGCCCTGTCCAAGTCTTTAAACATGTTCTCTCTAGTAAACATAGCAGACTGCCCACCTTAAATGATCAAGAACAAGGAAAATTTGATCTTTCATCAGAAAATAAGTTTCATAAAATAAGCCTAAGTCTGGTTTCGGCAATTTGGTGAATAAAAGTGTGGAATATTTTCAGACACCAAAGCTTAATATAAGTTGTATTCGTAATGCTTGACATTTCTTTTGCAATTCTTTATGAAAAATATTACGTAACCTCGGTCAGCAGCACGTACTCTGGGGCAACGCGTACGTCGTGTGCATTGACAGTAAGTCAATATTGCCTGTCACCTACAGGTGGGTTCTTCTCAGAACCAAAACACCTCTAGACGAGATTGATGTCACATGGTGTACCCGCAAAGCCTCCTTATAGCCTCAATTATTCAAAGCTTCAAATCTTACTTGACCATTACTGTCCCGTCCCGAACTGCTCATAGGTACAGCTCTTTCATCTGTCTCGGAAGGCCTGACATGAATAGGCCAAAACAGCTACATTTTCAACAGGTTTACTTTTATTTTATCTGAGTGTTTAGGACGCCGTTACATGTAAATCTCATTTCCCCTCAGATGGAAATTACCTGAGAAGTTGCCCGGTTCAACAATGACGGCAGAGACACCAAACTTGTTGACCTCGTTGCGCAGACTGTCCGTAAAAGCCTGGACGCCATACTTTGTGATGCAGTACGCCGAGCAGCCAGGCGCACTGAAATGGCCCAACATGCTGCTAATGTTGACCACACGACCTATAACAATATTTGTGGCACAGACGAGGAAAACTGTTTAAATGATCTAGGACGTAACTTGGGAGTAACAGCCGACCAAAAAAATTAATCACCAGTTTACATTTTCATTTACATGTACATTTATTTTCCCCCTTTTTTCTGAAGCAGTAGAAACCAGCGTATGACTCAAGAGTAGTTGTGACAGCGTCCCATCAGATGCTATGTTTGCTACTGGAGGATCATTTCGAAACTAGTATGACCTCACTCATTCGGGTAGAGCGTCATACCTAATTTCAACACTGATTTCTGCCAGGCAAATATGAACGATAGATGGTGTTTGCGCTAACCGGAGGAAGTTTCGCCATATTGCCTTGCAACGCTGAGGCTCTTTCGACCAGCAACACACTGAAACGGGTTGTGTTCAACAAGGCACAAAGCAAACTGTGTAGGCTATATGTCACCTTTTTCATGAGTGAGCTAAGTCGCACAGCAAAATACGGATTGATGATAGGCCTATATTATAGGTGCACGATATTCAGGTGTAGGCATGCACAGGTGTTTCAAACTATTACAGGTAAAAAGTCTCTGGGTCTTAGAACACGGGGATTTACTCGAAGTACATGTATAATGGTCTCGCTATTTATCACCGCTATAAAAGCTTCCAAACTGAAAGCATGCCAAAAAAATTTCATTCAAGAACACCACTATTTACCTCCGCAATTACGAATGAAAGGTAAGAAGGCCTTGGTGACCCGAATCATGCCCCACACATTGACCTCTGCCAGTCTCTTGTATCTGTCAAGCGACACCCAATCCACTTCACCCCAGCATGCCATTCCTGCATTGTTCACCACTCCCCACAGTACTGGAAAGAAGATGGGCACATTTGTAATAGGAATGTGGTAATACATACAACATCACTTATCAGTACACCCATATCACAGTATATTACACGGCATGTTGGAACAAAGCCCGTCCGACAAATTGTGTGGTATAAGAGTAGTTTATTTAAATTGAAAAACATTTTCCAATGATGCACACGGTTTGAAAGAAAAACTTAAAAAAAAAACACTACTCCCATGTTCACATCACTATGATTCGGTGTAATTTAATAATAGTATGAGAGAAAAATCTCCCACAGAATCCATTAATATCACTAAAATCCTAAAAGCCTTTCTTCACAGGTTCAGAGGCAAAGACACTTCAAGGGACGCCAATTCATTCAGATAAACTGCAAATTTATATTGATCTTCAAAATAATGTCCGAAGTCTTACCGTCTCCCGTTGCAGACAGAGAATCCCTTACATATGAGACTGCCCGTGAGACCTGTAGGTCACTCGTCACATCAAGCTGAACCACTTCAAGCCTCTTGGAACATTCGGCCGTCAGCCTGAGAGCCGCTGAATCCTCAGCAAAGAGACACCCCGCGAACACGCGGAACCCCAAGCTGTCCAGATGCCGAGCCAGCGCATTCCCGATACCCGTGTCACAGCCCGTGACCAGCACGGCTTTGCCCCGGACACTAGAGATTTTCCCTCCGGTGTACCAACTGGAAATGAGGTAGGAAAGGCCCACGGCTAGGAAGCAGCCGACAGACTTCGTGAGCAATTCATGACCCAGGTGAGGTACGATCAGAATTAGCGAACTACCCAAACAGAGTGCGAACACGGCTACCTTCCGCAGGCTGGCGGCTGCCATTTTGCGCAGATGCAAATGCAGTAGATATAATAGGTATTGTGGCCGACCTATTTTTATTCTTTGCATAAGGAGATCATTACTGAGTACAAAGTACGGGGGCGTTAGAGTTTATTATTGCTTCTGTGAGTACATACAAAGGCTCAAGGGATTGAGTTGTCAGGAAATAGGGATTTGAAGGCTGTCGTCATCACCAAGTCACACAAACACACTCTGCTTAGCTAGCCAAAACATCCAAAGTATTTCATAATTGTTAATTAACAAGTGACTCAAAAGTCACAATAATAGTAGCTCGACGTGAGCATTTATGAGCAACACATATCAGAGACTGCATGTGTTGGTATTCTGAAAATGATTTTAATTGAGCTTTTTGCTTTTTCAAAGTATAATCAAGTTCAGAAAAAATACCGTCTCAAAGCCAGCTGAAGCAGAAAAAAATACTCTAGTAGACCTATCTAGAAATAAATATCATTGCATTTCGAAACACAAAACTACACCTACAAATAAAACACTTTTTAAAAGTAATTGGCTAGATGCTCCGTGATATTCATCATTATCATCACTAAATTAATATAAAGAATGCAGGACTTTGCACAGTTTTTAGCACAATAATATTTATGATTAGTTAAATCTCCTCCTCGTCTGAACGTAGAGTTTCAGTTATGGCCAATCTCACGTTGCCTCTGCATGTACAGTCCATTTCAACGCTGTCAAAGTGCTAACAAATGCCAGATAGATACGCGCTCGACTTACGAATACCAAAGGTTTTCCCAGACGATCTGTGTACTGAGATATTAGATGAAACAGTAGACACTACACGTGTTCATGAACCTCGATATGTTCACTAGGATGGCTCAACCGTTTAAACTCCAGTCGCTTTATCAACCAACATGGCATAGGCCAATTTGTAGAGATTGTCTGTCACGGTGACGGGCAAGTAGCGGAAAAACCAGGTCAGAAGCTTCGACAGAGTGTTGCTCGGGGAAAGCCTGTCTGGCGGATTCACGTCGATGAGGGCGTCCTCAACAGCACTTAAGACCGGCTTCAAGTCTGGGGCGCTGGTAGTGGTGGTACTCTTCAGCACCGTCAGCACGGTGTTAAAGTAATCCTCACCGTAGACTTGCTTGACGTGGTCTGGTGTGTTAGTCCAAACCGTGTCCAGCATCCTATCGATGCTGTCCCCATCGAAAGCTTTAGAAAATGCTGCAAGACCAACAGAGACAGAATTGTACTTGACGTTTATCTTTTGTATTTCAAATGACGGACTGCACTCACAGGATTGTGACTAATATCAAATTCCATTTCTCATTTCATATTCAATTATTTCTATTCGAGACATTCCACGAGTACGTCCTCAGTGAGCTAAATACTAGCCTGCTCCTCTCATATTTGATCCTTAATAAATCTGGAACAAGCTTGTTTGGAATTCGGTCAAGGGAAGGTAGTGAACAACATTCAAGTCTTATTTTGAAAAATATGAGGGTAATTTAAAAACCAATTGTCCCAATGAAATCAGAGACCATTTTGTGGGTCAGATTCACAAGGAATTGTCGGCGTACCTGAATAGTTGCCTGGTTCGATGATGACCGCCTTCACTCCCCACTTGTCCATCTCGAGGCGGAGACAGTCCGAGAACGCCTCCACTCCGAACTTGGAGATCGCATACGGGGAGCCCGAGGGAGCGGCAAACAGCCCCTGCGCGCTGCTCATGTTCACAATTCGGCCTGGAACGAGTACAACAGCGACTTCAGCCTGGTGTTTGGATACAACAACAGCACAGAGATGCACGCACGGATCTATACACAGCTAAAAGGATGAACCCCTGCACTTCTCTGCTCTGCAGACAGAGCTAGTTCAGACATTTCCCATGTAAGTAAGCTACAGTAACGTACAGACATGCTACCTTTAATCCAACTGTTCTGAAGGCAAACAAACCTTTGCATTTCCGAATCATGGGAAGGAATGCCTTGGTCACTCGGATCATCCCCATTAAGTTGACCTCCATGACTTGTCGGTAACTATCCAATGACAGCCACTCTATCTCCCCGAGAATTAAAATGCCAGCATTGTTCACGACTCCCCACAGCACTGTGAAAAAAAGAAATATTTATATAAAGTTTCTAATCAGTGAAAGATTTTTTTTTATTCTCGGCGTTTAATAAATCTTAAACACATTGTCAACGATTTAGGACCTTCGAGGGGAGTTACCGTGTGAAAGTGTAAGATTTTGCTAAATTTACTTCAAGATAAGCAGGAACATAAACCCGAGGACTGAGAGATGAGGGATGACATAAATTAAGAAAAAAACTGCCCATGACTAACAGTGGGGGTGCTCTTCATGATACATCAAAAGTGTATTAGCCACTGCACCTTTTCTCCCCTTTGCAGTACGTACATGCGTTGAATACATTTTGGTTGTTTGAAAGTTCGAAAACTCCCTAAAAATCTGGAGTTTTCTTACTCATCATGAAAACGTGGGTTCGTGTACGTAGTGGTTCTTTCCTCGCTTTGCACTTAAGATGAGACGCGGGCTCGAGTCCTGGCTTGGCCCAGGCTTTTAATGCATTTTTTTCCACTGTCCACACTCGCTCTCGCAGGTTTTCTCCGGGTACTACGGTTTCCTCCTGCTTCCAAAACTGCACATTATTCCTGACTCCGTAAAGTGATGTTGATCGATAAAAGGTTACGTAACTATAAACGTAAAGCTATTGGCGCAAATAGCCCGAGTTGCTGAAAGTGCCGTTAAAACAAATATAACTATTTCAGTCTGTGCACAGCTACTGATTTGCATCCGAATTCGCTGCCCATGACATAAACTGAGACTTGAGGTCAGAGCACCAGTCAGTCTCCGCTACCCGGTTTGGGAGTCTGTTTATGACATACGGCACGCCTCAATTGACATCCGTAACACAACAGGAAGGGAGGCGTTTAGTGTTTGACCTCATTCGGAAGGAGCATAATTTGTTTTCTCCTTTTATTTTCCTTCCTTGCCCTTCTACTTCAAACCTTCTCCTTTGTTACACATGTTTTGTTTTGTCACAGCGGTTGATCATCGATCGATCGATTGACCAAAAGTGGGCCTAGCTGACTATAAAATGTCTGACGCAACACTAAAATAAATAACTCATGCCTCGCTATATACACGATCAACGGAACTACAATGTACATGTACATCGTGCAACCTTAATGTAAGTGATGGACCTGGATATTTTCTCATACAGTGTGCACCATTCGTGCGTGAGCCTGATCACAAATAACAAAGCTTACCATCCCCTGACACCGAGACAGCACTCTGTACAAACCGAGCCACCCCGACCACCTGCTCGTCACTAGTCACATCCATCTGGACCACTTGCAGCTTCCTGGAGCACTCCTCTTTGAGTTTTCGCGCCCCTTCACCGGTCTCAAATAGACAGCCAGCGAACACCCGGAAGCCTTGCTTGTCCAGGTAGCGGGCCAGCGCGTTGCCAATCCCCGTGTCGCAGCCGGTGACAACCACAGCCTTGCCGGCGACCTGTAACTTGCCTTCTTTCACATTGACGGCAATGACATAGGCCAGAATGATTGAAACGATGTAGCCGAAACATCTGGATAGGAGCTCTTGTCCAATGCGCGGAACAACATATTTTGCAAACACGAATGCCGACAAAAGAAAAACAGCTAGGTTTTTTATCGTAACGGCAGCCATTTTTTCTACAACCACTGGGGCTTCTTACTACGGTTACACTTTAAAGCAAAATTTATCGTAAAATGCACATGCATGCTGTCTTCTTTGGCCAAGCGTTAATTCAC
This sequence comes from Acanthaster planci, assembly GCF_054643075.1. Lineage (NCBI taxonomy): Eukaryota > Metazoa > Echinodermata > Asteroidea > Valvatida > Acanthasteridae > Acanthaster > Acanthaster planci. The sequence continues at coordinate 13,685,560 of NC_141777.1, read as the reverse complement.
GCTGAGTGATTATAAACTGCACGGCCGGGTGAACAGTTCAGAGCCCCATTTCGCGATCGCTTGGCAACGCTGTAGTATGATTGTACTATAAAGGCACATGGTATTTCATCAGCATATCTGCAAGCCATGCCGAATACTTTACTGTACAACACTGAAAAGCGTATAGACACATTCCATCGTCACTCGCACTAGATAATAATGCTTTGTACATGTACAGTACATATGTCACCATTTAGTATGCAAAGGTGACCTACGGATACCCAATTGTGCCATGTATAGGCTTCTTTTGGGGAGTATATATAGATTCCTCATGTTGTACAGTTTACATTGTGATGTACCAGGTTTATAGTTTAGAAGACACTGCAGATTGCATTTGCATCCAACAGGGGATGGAATTGGCTCTGTAAAATTATTTTCTTTCCAGTCATCCCAGAAAATCCAATAAATGCAACTGTGCTTTTGCATTGTTTACAGTATCTGGATTGTCTGGCAGGAAACTGCTGCCACGTTTAATAGACTCTTGAAGAGTCTATTAAACGTGGCAGCAGTTCCCAACATGAAAGGTTGACCCAAGGCCTAACATATTTTTCATTTCCCCCCTTTTCAGTGAGGTTCAAAGCCCATGCACGGACTAAAACGATATGGATCCGATGTTCATAACACGCTGTTGGATTGACCTTACGTGGACTCGTTCTAACTTGAACGCACAGCCTTATTGACAATAATAATAATATAGATTATATAGCGCACCTTTCTGGAAAACCGATCAAGGTGCAATTCCGTTATTGTTATATACCCCCTGCTCATTGGGTCCATGAAACATTCCAACTACCATCTCAGCTCCCTGGGAAGTATACAAGCTCAATGCATGCTATTCGGCGCAATGCAGTCAACCACAATAACTATCTCTGCTCTCTCCTCACAGATACCCAATTGCTCCTGGGTGGAGAGAGGCAATGAGTGACAAAGTGCACAAGCACCATTTCCCCAGGTTGGATTTGAGCCCGCCGCAACCTTCTGCTTTAACCGCCGACTACGAATCCGCTCTTAACTGCAAGGCCAGAACATCCGACTTCTCCCTCAAAATATTACTATCACGTACTGAAACATTCATACGGAAGCGTATATAGGACATGATTGAAAAAAATTGTGCCTGCTATTTCGCCCGGGCGGATTACTATTTCTTCCGTGCGGATTAGTATTTCGCCCGGGCGGTTTACTTTTTCGCCTGGGCGGGTTACTTATTTCGTCCGGCGCTGATTAGTATCCCAAGAGACTGGGTGTATATAATCGCTCACTTTTTGTAGGGGATGGATCATCCCCAACGTTTTCGTATAAAGAAAACAAAACTTTTGAGTGTAACATTTTTTATTCAAAATCACTTCAATTACAAAATGTGCTTTTCGGGGGGGGGCACAGATTGGGGTTGGGGGAAAGGGCAAAATGATTTTCTTCTACAAATTGCCGTCCATTTTTCTTTGTTATGTCCCCCGCCCCAAAAATAAGGCTGGGGCGGTTTCCGCGCGCTCTTCATTTTTCTCTCCAGCCTCACATTGCATTTTTCATGCTTTGGGTCTTCCAGACTTTTTGAGTAACTCATTAAAGTCATTTTCACCTATTTTTTGAGAGTCGGACCTGCTAAGCTCGCGTAGTGTTCATTTTCCCGAAGCAGCCAAAAGTGTATAAGGAAGATGCCCCCTTGGCTGTAAGTGGTCCTCCATACTTCTGATTTTTAGGGTTAAGAGTGAAGTAATGTTCGCATGAATTCCTTTTGAAAATTACAAGGAAAAGGAATGGCTTTAAACGTCGTTAGAAATCGTGTTGTTAATTTATTACAGTGAACCGCTACGCTAAATCATGGTAAGCCAGTGCTACACTAAAAGCTGTACTACAATTCACCTATGTACCGTCCATCACAGTTGTGAAAATCTGTTGATCTTGTGATAACATTACTTTGAAGTTTGATCGACTAAACAATAAAATTGATTTCCCGTGTTGTAAGCTACAGTAACGTACAGAGTAACTAGAGACGTGCCACCTTTAATAATTCAATTGTTCTGAAGGCGTACAAACCTTTGCACCTCCGAATCATGGAAAGGAACGCCTTCGTCACTCGGGTCATCCCAACCAAGTTGACCTCCATGACCTGTCGGTAACTATCCAATGAAAGCCACTCTATCTGCCCGATCATAACAATGCCAGCATTGTTTACGACTCCCCACAGCACTGTTACAACAAGTATAAAAACTAACTTTCGTCTTTGTGGGTAAATTTTAACCAATCAACTGTGGCGGTTACCTGACCGCAAATAACGTGGGCTACTGCCCGTAGCAGCCTGCTACCCCCCCCCCAGCTCTCGTTTTTTATGACAAAAAACGCAAAACCTATTATAAAGAGTAAGTTAGGGCAGGATTAAGGTACCAACTTTTACGACAGTGTGCTGGTAATGACATTCGTTTCCTATAATTTCTATGAAATCCTGGAATGTCAAAATTTGATTAACAAAGTGAAATGCGTATAGCAGCAGTGACCGGTCAACACAGAATGTTGTAAAGTCGCCTCCATAGTATTGACACAGCGTTTCCTGGGGGCGGGCCTTGGACTAAAGTAATGTTGGAAAGTACTGTTGCCAATAATTTATTTTTCTCATTTACACAAATCCTGAGGGGGTAGGGTATGTATCTCCCCATCTTTGGTGGAAGGATGATGGGCCGTGGAATCACCCCACACCCTTTTTGTGATAAGCAAACAAGTTGATTTGTAAAATGATTTTAATATGCTGTTCTGAGTTTGACGATTTTATGTACAATGTTTATCATGAACATTGCCCCAATAGTGCCTGGTGTGGCATTGATTTATAATATAAACTGTTTCAAGACATGGTCACTTTTCCTGTATAAACTGCTTTCCCTTTTCTCTTTGGCAGCCGTTTAATAGCAAACATCAACAATCATACTGATACAAGAACGGATTAACTAATTAGCCTTGGATGACTGATCGATGATACAATCGTGCCTGGCATTGATTTTGTTCATTAATTGCAAAACACGTTTCTTGTGTTGGTGGGTTGTACATGTGATAAATTATTATCAAAAAATTACTACGCAAAGAAAGAAATTAATTCAAACTGAGAAAGAAAGAAAAATTCACCAGGAAACAGACTTTTTAAATAACCGTCTATCTACCTGTACATTGCATGGAAAAAGAGAATCAAACCCGCTTGTCTCGTGGATTGGAATATAAATGAATTTTTTTCTTGTATCAATTATCTAAAGCCGCAAAAGGCCGTCTAAAGGGTCTGTTTCTGCCATACCCAAATATTTGAAATCCGCTGGGGGCCTAAATTCTATAAAGCTGTCTGGGCCTCAGTTATTCGTCCCCCAACTATGTATTTGTATAGTGAAAGGTTTTAATGAAGGGTCAAAAATTTTATCAAATAAGCTTTAATTTAAAAGTGTTCTGAATTAAGAGGGGCTTATTTTATTCACAGAGCTACAAGAAAATCATTCCATTAGGATCTTACAATGACGATTGAAAACTGTAATTACAAAGGACTAGGACAAAAACTGGCAGTCAAATTTGTTACATTTTGACATCTCAAGCTTTCATTCATCACATGGTTTTCCCTATTTTACAACTCCTGATATTCGGTTTCCATTCATTCCAAAGACCTTACTTATGGAATCTATATGGGATTTTTCTTGCAAGACAATGTTCTGAATTATATATTTGAAATAGGACTCAGTTGACCGAGTCCTCAGTTTCAAGACATTAAGGCTTCCTTTAATTGTGGACAGTTTTAAAGTCACATTTACCGTTTAATTGTGTTGAAGCACGGTTGCCGGTGAAAAAGGGGATGCGAGTGGGCTTAGAAAGGGATGCAAATTGCCTCGCTGGATTGACCATGTCAGATGGGGCTGGTTGCCGGTGAAAAAAGGGGATGCGAGTGTGCTGAGAAAGGAATGCGGATTGCCTTGCTGGATTGACCGTGTCATACTGGGCTGGTTGGCGGTGAAAAAAGGGAATTCGAGTTTGGGGTGGAATTTTCATTCTAGTCAGTAGGGGGCGCATGCCTAATATGAGGTGACAATTCGATTGAACCTGTAGAAGTACCCTTTTCGTCGCAATTATTTCTAACGTTACATTCACTTCTACACATGAAAATAATACCAAAAATATACCTCTGATATAAAGGAGATACGATGACGCCGCTATAACATCTTAGATAAGAAGATGGCTTCAAAATGTCTGTAGTTGTAATCACCAGCATGCACTTCAATGTTGCTACTGGGAAAACGATTTAATAAACTTCACTTAAAGTTTGCCTTGGCCAGATACTGAAAATTATCGGTAACTGTTACATCAATACAGAACAGCAAAAGTGAACACCTTAAACATTAGGTTTTTATTGAATTTACATTTCCAGAACTAAATTAAAAATTAAACAGTTTAAATTGATACGGCGATGAAAGATTTCTTTAAGTTAACTACTTGTTTAACATACAGTTCAGCTGATTTTTCTGTCTCGGTCAACATTGTTACATTATTTGTGATCTTCCAGATTCAAAATGAATGAAACAACCCTCCAGATACACGAAACAGGAAATATTCAGACTTGGAGGTACAGTTGTGACATTTCATATAAATGACATGTAAAAACTACCCAGCAATAGTTGCACTAGCGCTAACATCCCTGTTTTGTATTTAAGTCCGTTCTTTTGATGACCATGCTTGAACTGCTAAATGACAAAATCATTGAACAATGATAGTAATATTCATGTATGTTCTCTTTTCAACGTTTCTTTCATCTAGCTTGTAATTCAATTGTTGCATGCGTACTGATATTCAACGTTCCATCGAAATGTGTTAATGAAATTTCAATTTCAGCATTTTTCTTTTGTTATTCTTATGTTTGTACACAGCCCATCCCACGAAATAAGGGTTTCTATTAAAGAAAGTGTGGGTTTTAAATTACCGAGATGAAACCCACTCCTATTCGTTTATTTATTATCAAACAATACCACCGTGCATGAACACGATCAGCCAAGTGGGGAATTAATAAGTAGTATAGTTTGAATTCACCGATGCATGTCGGGTCGTATCCCTTGACATATTTTTCCATTTATACGCACTGCGTATCCTGTGTTGTTTTACAGACTTAGCATATTTTTATTTGCGACAACAAATTGTTCTAGCGTATCCTGTCAATACTCAACCCTCCAATCAGTCCATAAGTTTGAAACAAGATGCAACAACTACCTCTGTGCTTAGGGTGAAGAATAGCTAACTCTTGCATTCATCTTAGCTTTCACAGTGGCAGTTTGTCTTCTAGGAGCAAAGAAACCAGGCAATAGTTGTCGGAGATGCTCGATTATTTCCATGGAAACATGGAAATGCCGTGCAGATTTAACTTAGACAACGTCATCATACAGAGAAAATCCATTTCTCGATTCTATCATCTTCAAGATAGAAATTATGTCGCCTTTCGTGAAGGCCATTCCAAGCAGCCATGTTTTCATTTGTTTCCCCTTTCTGCAGGCTACAGTCAAAGCCATACGTAGTAAAAAATATTCTTTCTCACCAAAATTAATGTCGGGTGCAATGCCCATGACACTCTCCCTCTGCTGCCGTAATCTTTTGGCAATTTCTCTGGATCGGCAGTCACAGTTTCGGGGATCTGAGTTGTTGCATCTTTTTCCAATACCGGTAACTGTCTTATGCAATGACTTGTTGCTTTTCCTCTCTGCGCCTCGCTTTCTGATGTGATGTGGAAGTGCACCATTTCCAATTTTGAACAATTTGGAACTGTCAAGAATGGAGTCATGAAGCTTTGATCATTGTCGCAAAGTGTAACCCTTTCCGAAGTGAGCGAATTACACAAAGGAAAGAGCTTTGTTGCAGCATAAAGTATACAACTTAATGAGATAAGGAACTAATAAAGTTGGCGTTATAACCCGGAAAGGGTTACAGTTTGCGACAATAAACTAAGCTTCATGAGACATGACTCTCTTTCGTGTTATTGAGTTCAGCTGGGAAAAACCTATAGCGGATGAATGGGCATAATAATTGTTTGAAAATGTCATTACTTTTCCATGGACGACTGGAATTACTGATGTAATAATTTCGATGCGGAGCCCATAAATGGATCAACATTCACACCCATAAATTTCTGTGATCACGGTTTGTAAATTTATAAATACAACTAAACGAAAACAAACAGGATGAGTTGTGACATACAAGGTTGGGGCAATCAAGCTGGTGAAAATGTTGGCAAAAATCCCCGCTGCACGAAGTTTCTAATAGTAACTGTCCACACCCATGACGAAACATCATGCATTTACTTTTTATTTACAACCGACAGAAAAGTGGAGGGTTAAAACGAGAAGAGGTTGAAACAGCCTTCTGATACCATCCTGGTCACCGACATAATCAATGTGCACTGTCAGCATGCATAAACACATGTACAGTGTAGTGTGTTCAGCATGCCCTGCGGTTTCAGCAGTCGCTGACTCTGCTCTCCCCTGTGGCTGCCGAGTTAATTGAACGTGGTTAGGAGTAGATACTTGCGGTCTGACAGGGTTTGTGCATAAACCCCTTGTGCAAGGGGTGTTTGTGTAGAAGTATTAAGATACCAACTTCTACCACAGTGTGCTGGTAACTGGTAATGACGGTAAACTTGAGATCTTGCATATTTTACACACTGGGTCGTTTCAGTTGCCCTCAAAATGAATTTAAATTTGTGTGGTCTGCTCCAGCCAAAACCTAAACCTCCTCATGAAATCCCTTGCAACATGAATGGAAGGGTAGTAAAGTTTGACGTCATTCTGAAGATAAATATTCATTTTGCATTCGTTCTTTTTCTCACAAATTAAAACTCCCTTCCTCCGTTTTTCTTTATTGATGAGCTGTCCTCTAGTTTAATCAATTGATTATTGATTGATGGTCGATTACTTGATTGATTTGATTGGTTGGCAAGTAGATTGATCAGGCGCGGGACGTCCTCAATATATCCGTGGCAAAAGGAAGGGCGGAGACTAAAGTGTTACGTCATTTCAAAAGACGATACATTTTCTTCCAGTATTCGGTTTTTTTTTGCTCACGAAATTATCAAAAATGTCTTCCTCCTTTGTTCTTTATCCGTCGACTATTGATTGATCGACGATTGCTTGATTGATTGATTTGCTTGATTGGTTGGTTGATTGATTAGAGGCGAGATCAGTTAATCAGTTTCTTTTATATTCTTTCCATCGCAAAATCTGAATACTCCAAAACGAGCTGCAGCATGGCACAATCAGTGTTTTACGTAGGTTTGTTTTTTGTTTTGTTTTCACAACCTTGCTTGGATATCGTGCCTGCAACATTCAAAGTCACAAAGCTTTACATCCCCTGATACAATTTTTTTCAAACCAAGCCACCTTGGCCACCCGCGCGTCACTAGTCATAATTATCCATCCGGACCAATTTCAGCTTTCTGGAGCACTCCTCTTTGAGTTTTCGCACCCCTTCGCCGGTCTCAAACAGACAGCCAGCGAACACCCGGAAGCCTTGCTGGTCCAGGTAGCGGGCCAATGCGTTACCGATCCCCCCCTGTCGCAGCCGGTGACACAAATGCCAACAAAAGAAAAACGACAAGGTTTTTGATGGTTATGACGGCCACTTTTCTTGATACCAAAAGGAGGATTCTATTTCACTATGGAGGAAGAACCAGACTCCAAGCACCTTATCAGAGTGCCACGTACAAGTTTGTTACAGATGTCATTAAATTCATACATTTAAGCCTACATATTTCATTGTTTGGATGGATACAGTTACTGCTCAATATTGAATGCCCAAAGGTTAAGTGCCATCTGGAGTTTGCCTCATGATCAAAGGCTAATCCTTCTGATTAAAAAACGGGAGAAAAGATTATCTCAGCGACTTACGGTGCATAGTTGCGTAAATAATTTGCGCGCTGAGCGGTATCATTTTAGCATCCCATCATGCACACATACAGGCAGTATAGGAATTGCCTCAGAGCAAGTGGTGTATATTTCTGCCTGAGACTGGGGATGAGGACGGCTTAAATCGAAAATTAACCCCGCCTTGAAATTCCAAAGGCCGGGGGGGGGGTATTTGCATGACACCACATAACACTTGGCACTTGGGGACGCTGTTCATGATACCATATGTCCATCTATGTGAATTTACACACCTATCCTTTACACTAAAATGGCATATTTGATAAAGTTGTTTGTGGTTTCCAGTACCATTGAATACATTTTACTTAATGGAAGTAAAAGACCTTAAAATCCCAGCCTTTTTTCTCACCACAAAAAGTGGGGGAACGATCCACACAATCCACCAGTCACAAAGTGGGGAGGGGAGGATATACAGGTATTTCCCTATTCCGCCAGAATTTTGCGGTCTCTTCAAAGCTGCAATTCTTCGTGTGGTGATCGATGTCTTCACGTGATGATCGATCATCTCATCTTTCGTCTGCTTAATGAGAAGCAGACTGAAGATGAGATGATCCTGAAGCAGAAATCGATAAATGGCGAAATCTTCAAGCACCGGCGTCCCTTGAGCTAACAGTTACTATTGCTTTAAAGGTGATTAACCCTAACAGCTCTGAATCCTCCAATTTTAATATGATTTTGCACATACCCTAGAGAGTTAGGGATTTCTTGTATTCTTAGAGATAAAGCCTGAAAGTAACGCGGAGCTTCCAGAACCCTCGGGCGGCTCGCCAATGGCCGGAGGTTTACATGGGGCCACCATGTCAGTTCTATAATTAAAACTAACTCAATTTCAACTTTAGATTTGTTCCCTAAATTCAATAACTGACTTAATATAAATATATATAAGATATATATCCTAAATATTGAAAATCTTACCTTTTACTGCATTGGAGGTGAAAAGTCATGAAAACTGTTAATAAAGCTCCGTTTCATGTGTTGTAAGTCTTTAATTAAAATAAAATACAGTCAAATTGTTCCTTTAATCTTTGCAACCTGGGAAATCTTGGCGTTTTACAATAGCTTTTTTTATTTTGTGGAGGATGTACAGACAAAATGTATGAGGCTCTTGCAATTTTGGCAGTTGTAGAGCGGCAAGTGTTTTTCATTTTAAAACAGGATAGGATGTTTCCTAAGTAGGTTTTATGCTGGAAACAACACAGCTTCCCACAAAAAGCCTCGTGATTGTAAACACTGAAACCATATATTAATATTGTGATGGGCTTTGACCTTACGAATATTTTAATCATTTTTTTTTCATATAACTGACGCAAAGTACTAGTACATCTTCAGCATTGCCCATATTTGGTAATTACCAATTTTTGTTGTTTTTCCGATTTTTACCTTAAGTTACATCAAGGACGTCTCTGGGATTTTTTTCCCGAGGAAGCTAGGTACCAATTTTACAGGGGGGGTCCAGGCGTGGGAAGGCCAAGAAAGTCATTAGTAACGAACTGATAAACCACTGAAACTGCAAGGTGGTGAATTTTTTCAGCACATTCTTCATATCTCTCTTTTTCTTATGTATTTTTATTTTGGGGGGAGGAGTAACCCCCCACACCCATGCTACATTATCAAGTCAATCACAATGAAGATGAAGGTCAAACCTTTGCTGTGGTTATTGTCAATGCTAAAAAAAACTTTGGTTTGTATACTACCTTGGTTTATATGCGGTTAACTTGCAAAACAAAGAGTTCCACAAACGTCAAAACATAGAATAACATACATGTGGCATTAGTAGCGTCACCAAGATCGTTGTTTCCTTAGAAAATGAAAGCACCAGAATTCGAGAGAACGAACTCCCCGTCCTTTCTTTGGTGGGGGTGAGGTTTCTTTCACATGATGAAAAAAATGGACCTCGTTTTTGCGAAATGACCCAACACTTACTAAATTATGAGCATTACATAGCACGCAGGGAGACTTCAAAATCATTCTTGAAAACCAAAAATATATTGTTTTATAGATATACAGTACCGTATTCTTGTCATAGAATCAAATGTGTGGATCATTTTTGGCATTTCGTGATTGTTTTTTTTTTCTCTTGCTGTATTCATCAACACCACTCAGGTTTCCAGTCTTTTCATAATGGTTCTTGTTGGAACATAGTCATACTGGTGCTGGAAATTAACGGGCCATAGTATGATCGTGATGCTAGGTGCAATAGATTCATGCTGCGTCATTGCTGACCTTGTAAATGTCCATGTTACTGTTGAGGGCATATTTTGTACATTTCACTTTTCGGGAAGAAGTATTTTTTGTTTTTCTTTTGTGAAGAATATCGTCATCAGTTCATGTAGTTGATAAATCAATCACTGGGAAGATCAAAACGTATCATATTTATTATTTGTTTTTCCATTTTTACTAAAGTCTTCGCTAAATTAAAACCATCTCGAACACTAAGCCAAAACGGTGATCACGGAAACTTAGTCCATTCACGTTGAAAACTCTCCAGTAGCTTCATTTGTCTTTACTAGTCAACATGAAAACCTTGTAAAAATAGTCCGTCAAGGTGGCAGGAAAGGTGTGCACAAAAAAGGCAAAAAGCTTTGGTTCAGCAATTAAGAGCCTGTCTGGCGGATTCACGGCAATGAGGGCGTCCTCAATACCACTCAAGAGAGACTTCAAGTCGTGTTGAACACCCATACTTCTTTGAGTCTTCACCAATTTCAGCAAGTTATTGAAGTAATCCTCGCCGTATACTTGCTTTATGTGGTCCGGTGTGCCACTCCAAACCAAGCCCAGCATCTTATCAATGTTGTTTCCTTCACCGACTTCAGAAAATGCTATAAAATCAAGAAAAGAATGCTAAACTTGATTTATCAGCCATTCTACATGGCGGGCCATCTTTTTCTTACGGGGTGCACTGTCGAAGCCACCAACTCATTTATCTGTAGGTTTTGGTATTTTAATCAATCAATACAATTCTAAGGTTTTTTCGTTTTTGTGAAATAGTCAATGGAGTCCTAATTGGTTTTCCTATTGATAATTTGCCATCCTTGGAAAATCATTGAAAAAGCTTACGTGAATATCGGCTAACTTGAACTGGGCAAAAATATAATCACTAGCCACCTTAGTTGAAATTTCAAATAATTCGACAATTTACTAATGCACTGCTGTGACACCTGAAAAATTTCCTGGTTGGATGATGACCGTTTTCACTCCCCACTTGTCCATCTCAAGACGGAGACAGTCCGAGAACGCCTCCACCCCAAATTTGGAGATCCCGTACGGGGAGTAATAGGGGGCGGCATGTAGCCCTTGCGCGCTACTCACGTTAACTATTCGCCCTGAAATAACATAAAAATTGGAAAGTTTAATGTAATCACAAGCATCAAAAACATTTTGAGCTGATTGGTCCAGATACCGTCACATGGATGGTTTCTATTTATCAAATGTTTACAACCATAAACGATGCCTCTGAATCCGGACAAACATATGTTGCTTTCGACGTTTTATACATGAAAATGTTAACTTCAGGTAAATTAAGACACATCCTTTTTGGGAGGGGGACATGTATAAACCTTATCAAGAATCGTCGTCCAACCAGAGAGAGTGAATTACTTATGACAACCGTATGTACAGGGCGTCCCCAATTTGTTTATTCCCAAAGTTTGCTGTTAAACTTGGAAAAAGGGTCACATTAAATTCCAGAAACGTGTAATTTTCATCAGACTTAACAAAATCGGTTTATATTTCATCTAAATTGATAATTTGTTATAGTTGAAGTTGCACCACACTTAACTTGTGCACTGTGCTTTAGAGTTGCAGCAGTATTGATTGTGGTAACAGCAAGATTCAATTTTAAGAGAATTTTATCCGATAGAATGTATGTGTTGGGATAGGAGTTGGACATTCTGAACAAATGTTACTCCCCGTTATGTTCATATGACAGTGCAAGAGTTTTGGGGATAAACCGAGAGTGCATAAGACTACAACGCTGTAAGATAGAAATGGCGGATATAATTTACGTTAACATCATCACCAGCGTCAGAAGCGTATACAGCTTGTGCTCTGATGGGAGAGCAACCTCCCTTTTAGCTTATTTTGTAGTGTGGGCTTTGGTGGTAATATTTGATAAATTAATATTTTTATTAAGATTTGACAGAGTTGTAGACTCGAGTCACTTGACTTGGACTTGAGTCAGACTTGAGTCGCTATTTTTGTGACTTTTGATTTGAATTGTAACTATCGGGTCATGACTTGTTACTTGACGTGGATTTGTAAATATTGACTTCTTACCACCTCTGAGATTTGATAACAAAAAATCCGTAGGGTGGGGGGTGGGCAAGTTTCCCCGGCCCACTGCTAGATACGCCACTGCCAATGAAGGACACTGTCAGTAATTGAGGATCAATGAAATCAGCCAAATAAGACATGCCAGTTAATAGTTCAAAGAGGACATCAACATCGAATCAATCCACCAAAGATGGCTGCATGGACAAAAGTAGACCAGTGGGACTGAAACAGATCATGCAGTGTGACGTTCATGCAGTGTCGCGTCCATCGAAAAATATCGAGAGACAAGGGGAAGACCTGAGATTACTAAGCTGAGGAAGAAGTAGCTCAAGAACAAGTAGGAACTGGAGAAACAGAAAATGATGCTGGAGATGAGTTCAACAACAACAATGTCATGATTGTACATGCATGCACGGGTTGAACTGTACTAGTCATGCACAGTGCCCTCTGTTGACCAGTGCACAGAATAAACAGTAGTCTATGTTAGTGGATTCTGTCTATTGGTAGCCATCTTAATGGCTAAGTACTGTATGTGACAAGACATCAACTTCCGAATATGGAGGATAAATAGGAGCGGGCACAGTTAGAGGCAAGTATTTAGGAGGAACAAATGCAAGTAGAGGATGAAGCCACAGTTGACAGACAGGATCTCACGCAAGTGACCGACGCAAGTGAAAAAGTCACAAGTAGTGCTGCTGAGTGACCATCAACAGTGATGATTAAACATGGGCTAACATAAATGATTTACGCAGCACGTTTCCTTCAGTAGTGCAGGGGAGAGTGGCACAACACTGCAATAACCTCACTGTATACTCCAGTGTCAAATGAGATTGCCACATTGCCCACAGCAGTCTCACAGACTGTTCCAGCATCAAATGATCTCAAAACTGTGCCAAGCCTCACCACCATGACCATTCAGAAGCCTGACATGAAGTCTCTCGGCGGAGACCAGCTTAGCATTTGGCATTTGTGCTCACTTTAGGTCATGCATAATAAATTATAGGCTCTTTTCACGTACTTTTACAGGGTTTTCGGTAATCATAGTAAGTCTAACAGCTAAAAGGGTGTGTTTTTGATTATATGTCTTCATTTTATGAGTGCTCGTTATGGGGAATTATCATAAATTATGTGCAATGTAATACTAAACAAAGAGTATGAGGGAGTTTCCTGGGGTTTCTCGGAGTGCCATTGTTGAGCCCCAAGGCTGGTGTGAAACGTTATTGATTACACATATCTTTTTACTTGTTTTGTGGAGGGAAACTGTAAATCATAATGTCAGCGCTACGGGTTGCAAATTGTACAAGGGGTGATACGGTTAGTACATGTACATGTAACATAAGTGATATTCACATTCGTGTGCATGTGCTTGTCGAACTTAAACTGTCCCATACGTTTAAATTTAATTATAATGTACAATCAATTTTTAAAATGGAAAGATAGTTATCTGCAATTTCTTACAAGAGATTAATTTGGTATGTTGTCCAAACAGGTTTTTTTTACACTTGGCAATCGATGGCAATGAACCAGTAAAATCATTGGCAACATTAAACCTCTTCACGGAGATCCTACCTCTTTAATGAGTCTACTACACTACCACGCTACTTCTTTTGAGAGACAGCAGTTTGGGCAGCTACACTTGATATTGCATGCCCTGCTACAGCAGATACGATAAACGAATGCGGCATCCTTTGGGACTGAGCAAGTGACTGTCCCAACTATGAACAACTATGAGAATCTGCCACACTCAGTACACAGTCATGATAAGCTCAGTCTTTACCACAGAACGAGCGCCCTCGATTGACTTATTTGTGAAACTTAGTTTTCTAGTAAATAGTCCATGTACTGATGATGTCACGTCTTGTTTACCTGTGTGCTTTCCTAATGTGCTCCACTTTACCTCCACCCCCCTTTCAATGCTGGTGGGCGGTATGTGCGTCTTGGGCAACGTTGAAATGGGGGGGGGGCAGATTAGTTTGTTCGAGGATATCATTATATTTCAAATGAAATTCTCAAAGCATTGTGTAACACACATTGCATGTCTACAGTTTTTGCAGATCATACGAGTCTGGCGTCGCTTTGCCTTTCACACATAAAACAATCGCGTTTCTTGACACTCCGGCCGGGATAGTGTTGATGATCTACAGGGCTGGCACCACATGATGGATGTCTAGGATGCTGTGTTGGGTTGCACTTTCTCATGTGGAAAGAAGTCCCTCCGTCAACTTGACAAGGAAATCCAAACTGAACAGGCGATTGTTTGTGGCTGTACTGTCGTAAACGATGGTAGCATTCAGCAGACAGATACCCAGGATAGTGAAGAAGTCTCTCTACACCATTTCAGCCATATGTGGTTGTGCATGTAGTGACTGTCACTTTACCCCATTAACTGATTGCAGTCGCTGACTATTGAAGGTCGAGGCACGTCACGGTATCCTGTTGAACTGTTCTTGCAGCGAATCCGTTTACTAGTGACACTGCAGTCGCCATAGTTTGCAGGAAAAGTTACATGCTTAGCGTCCTGCTGTATGACACATAGCTGGCCTGACTTCTCGTAAAATTGGGCTGATCTCCTCTCTTCATGCGAAATTTTGGGGGTTCGCCGCATTTGGTATACCTTGAGTATTGTACCCAAGTGTTCCACAAGCTCCATATCCTAGTTGTGATAACTTGGAGACTAGAGCCGGGCTGTTGAACCAGTTGTCCATGTATAGATGCAATGTCCCTTGTTACAATCCTTTGACAAAGTCCACCACTATCTTCCCCTGCGCAGGGAGGGGTGGGGGTGGTCTTTTTCAGCAGAGGTAGCACAGGGTTGACTTTGCCGTGATCTGGCTTGTGCCCCTGTGAACAAAATCCAGATACTAGTGTAGCCGGTTTCTGACTCATTTAGAGAGAAGTATTTCAGTCCCAATTTTACAGCTTTTCGTGGCATGTATTGCTTGAAGCCGAGTCATCACTTGAATTTCACTTTCGTCTGGCGAGTTGTTTCTTCCGGGCCTATAGATCCGAAGGATGAATGACAATACAATATTTAGCAGAGGGCGAACTTTGGACAGCTTGTCGTGGGGCGAGTCGTCTGATTGATGAGCTCTGTTATTGGCAAGGTGACAAAACAAAAGGATTGCTGTGAAACGGTTAAGAGCCATGGTTTAAGAGAAAAGGGGACTTCGCAGAACTCCAGATCTGGACCAGTGCATGGCATATCTAGGCCTTTGGTTGATGCATGTTCAGAATTCGCATCTTGGCATGAACAGGAAAAAGGCCCTTTTTAGCTTGTTATAGTTGAGCTCTTAAACCAAACGACAGTGCGTTCGATTTAGATGTTTCCAACTTATTTGAACAGATAAAAATCAGGGAAAACATGTTTTCCCTTAGAGTTGCTCTTTAAGGAAAAGCGGCTTTTATATGCAGTGTGCTCACTCCTAGGTTGGACGCCAACCCTATTTAAGAAAGGAGCAGAAAGTTTCAGTAACCATCATGGCAATCAAGCTGAAAGACTCCAGTAGCTTTAGCACGTCTGGCGATTTTGGAGGTAGAGATTCAGGTAAGTTATTCTTGGATAACAAAGTGAGTCAATTGACGTTCAGATCTAGAGGGCAAGGTCCACCGTGGAAAGTGTGCGAGGCTGGTTGACGGCCAGTATGAAATGAGTTTGCCATGGCGAAGTGAGAATCCCAACTTGCCGGACTACCAAGCACTCTCTTTGACAAGGCTGTGTTCCCTTCAAGAGTGCCTGCAAAAGGTTGATATAACTTGTGTCGCCAGTAACAATTGATGGTTTCATCCAAAGGGAAATGCAAGGTCGATCCCAAAAGAAATACCAACTGCTGAGACGAAAAAGGAATGACATTAGCCACATCACCCTGTATTTCACCCTCAGAAGCCGGGCAAAATAAGAATGGTGTTTGATTCAAGATTCGGAGGTACATTGCTCTATGATAATATCCTATAGGGCCCAGATTTTTTAAGCAATCCAGTTGGTATGCTGACTTTGCGAGGCAGCAGCCGCAGCAGTACGTGATCCTCTAGATAACCCTCTGGTGTCAGTGAGTTTTGCAGAAATGGGTATCGATCCTGCCTGCCAGCTTATCAATTTGCCAGGCAAGGTAGGGTTTACACTGAGGAAATGGATCAGCAATATCCGAGAGGTTTGTGTAGCCACCTTCTGCAGTGATATATTCATGTACACAGGACTGCTACTTTGCCTAGGACTAGGTTTGGGCATTCTTGATCTTGCCTTCTGCACTGTCGAGATGGAAGCAAGTTGCCAAGTGGGAGATGATGTTTTCAGTTCGGATCACAGTGCACTCAGCGTTACCATCACCATATCACCGTCAATGAATCACGTTAAATCAAATCGAATGAACTTCAATTACCGTTCAGCAGATATGAATGACCTACAGAGGACCTGGGAGTGTGTTCCATGGTGCTTACTAGAGGCAACATCGGACTGCCATGAAGCAGCTTTACTCTTTCACGACTTTGTTGGGGCTGCCATCACAGATGTGGTGCCAGGAGTTATACCTCGCCGTACTACTCCACCGTAGTTTGATGGAGAACTCATGCAAGCTTTGAAAACCAAAGAAAAGGCTTTCAAGAAAAAACTTTCCAATTCCATCCCTAAGAATGTGCAAGCTTTCAAGAGGGCCCGCTCATCCTTCAAACAGCTAGCAAGGAAAAAGTACAGGGAGTATCAAGAGACATTAGGTGGGGACCTGGGGAGGAACCCTAAGCGTTTCTCGAGCTTCATAAAGACATGATCACGTACACGCACACTGCCCCATGGGAAAAGCAATGCCGTGTCCCAATAAGTCCAAATCAATACCACAATCGGAGCTTACAGCTGCTGTTCTCTCAGCTCATCTCAGCAAGATGGTCCTGGAAGAAGGCTAAGATTGTGATCATCCACATCGTCTTACGGACCAATTCCACTTCTCAGTTTTACAATAAACACGAATCGAGAGTAGGCGTTTCCGCGCCTTTTGTGGCAGATCTAGTCGGAAGGATCTAAGAGGCTACTGGTAAGTTGCAGTGCCAGTATGCTGACTCTGAATTCAGCCCAGCATACGAGGGGTCCAGAGGATTGGGTGCTGACAAGGTGATCTAAGAGGGCCGCTGACTAAAGGGACCAAAAGTTCTTAATGGTGATCGAGGATCATTGGCCTGTTCCCCAATTGTTCAGCAGGAACCGTACCGTATCCTGAAACCTTGTCTCTCTGGGTATGCGCTTTAAAGTTATCCAGAAGTCAAAAGAGTTATAACGCAGACAGCCTCACTACGGGAGAAATCAAAGATTGACGAGTTCCTCATGTGTTCGACTTCGATCCGACTGAAGAAAGGAGTGGCTTGACTCTTGCAATGACCTTAATGGTGAGATCCTCAAAGCAGGGAAGTTTTATATGGTGGAAGAATGCTAGGCTTCAGAATGGGAGTCTGGTCCTGGTGGCAGACGAGAATGTGTCTGGCGGTCGTTAGCCTTTGGGAAAAATATAAATCTTCCCAGACCAGGAGGGCAAGAGGTAGTAGAGGTCAAAACCAGCACCAGCCACTTGAGACGACTATTCTCCAAGCTGGGTCTCGTGGAGGAGAATACCAAAATCTAAGTTCTCAACTCTCGGACCGCGATAGGACGTCATAGAAATTTGGAAATGAACAAATCACTAGCTGATTCATTAGGGGTAGGGGATATAACTTTAACAATAATAAATTATTATCATAACCCCCATTTGTTTATCCACTAAGTTCTGGGTCATAGACTACGGTTTTTGCCGCTGCAAAATGATCATGTTCAATTCCAGAGCCAGATGTAATTGGTCTAATTTGCTATCAATCATAAAATGTAAACCTTAAAGAGTTCATGTAGGTAAAACTTCGGGAAATTTCAAGGGTTGTGAATTTGTGTCGCTACTTACGTCTCTCTTGGGGTAGGGGGTCGCTATCGTAAAGAATGAGAGTCATTGGACTGACGTATACACTCACTACTGTTTTATTACAAAAATTATTATTATTATTTACAATGAGCAACTGCTACTAGTAAGGCTGGATATTACTCAAGTACTGCTCGTCCAAATCTGAGCTATTTATTCGGGAGTGTTAGAAAGGTTGGTCATATCGGAGCTATACACTGACAAATGGTCAGGGAGTTGTTTCTTCAAAGCTGCCCGCTCGGGAATGATCGATACTGACCGCTGGAGCTGGTCACTTTATATAGACTTTTGGGGCCGCGTCTTAGACGATGGGAGCAGTGGATTGGGGTGGTTGTGAATAATTCATACATGTACAAAGTCTTTGGAAGAAAAGTCTATGGGGATTTTGTACACATTTGGTCTTCGCTAACTTAGTTTCTGGCGAGCGATGAGGTCCGAGAAGTTTGGGAGCGGGAGGGTGAAAGGCTGTTCGTGGGTGAGCTGCGGGGGACTTGGTCAACGAGGGAAAGGAAAGGGTGAGCCTTTCTCGGTACATTGGGTTGTGTACAACACTTGGTCTCTGGATGGCTGGGAAATCTACACGTAATTCTTACGGGGTAAAACTGGGGGTGAGCGGAGGTAATTGAGCTCGCTATGTCGTGACCGAACTCAGGCTTTCGGTGTGTGGTTTGGTGGGACACATACGGTATGAGTTTGGGGTCTGTGTGGGTCGAATGTACGGGTTATATGTGCAACTGAAAGTAGGATCGACTCCGAGCAAGATTTGGTGGAAAAGCCTAGTTGGAAGTGTGCTTCGGAGTTGCGGTTCAAGGGCATGTTGCATGCAGCGTAGAGCAATGGGGTCGCGCGTGGAATACAATGCGCAGTGTACAATGCGTGTTATCTAGATGGTCATTGCGCGCTCGCTGTGGGCTAAGTGGTGTGTGTTGTAGCATGTACATGTACTGTACATGTACAATATAGTGCATGCATATTATGGGGAACAGTGTGGGAGCGTAACACTATCTCTGTGTCATGTGTATAAGTTTTTTAAGGCTTGAGTTAGATTATCACCCATAACGCATTATTTTTTTGGGACTTAATATTACAGTGAACCGCTATGCTAAACCATGGTAGGCCAGTACTTAGACTTGGAACTGTACTACTTGTGCACCGTACATTCATCACAGTTGTGACAGTATCGATAATTATTGTGATAACATCATTGTTGATGTACAGTTTGAGCTAATAAATAGACGAAGACAGTTCAGATTATGGACTGGAAATTCTGGATAAAATTGATTTCTCATGTAGTAATCTACAGTAACGTATAGACATGCCAAATTTAATTCCAATGTTTTAAAAGCGAACATATACCTTTGCATTTCCGAATCATGGGAAGGAATGCCTTGGTCACTCGGATCATCCCCATTAAGTTGACCTCGATGACCTGTCGGTAACTGTCGAATGACAGCCACTCTATCTCCCCAATCATAACAATGCCGGCATTGTTGACAACTCCCCAAAGCACTGTGACAACAAGGGAAAATACAACAACTAACTTTCTTCTATGTGGGTAAACTTTAATCCAATTTTGACATACTAGGAATTCTTATAATTCTTAGAATTCTTAGAATTCTTAGAATTCTTATATTCTTTTCTGTTTATAGGAAACGAATGTAAAGATTTTGCATATTTGACACGTAGAGTCGGTTCAATTACCCCTTGAAGTTGTTATTGTTGTTTAAATGATCGATAATGTACTTGGCCAATTTTAGGAACTTTAACAAAGTTCTATAAAATTAAACTGGTTTTAAAGCACAAATCCGTATGAAATCGTACTTTCAAAGTTAGATCCCTTGTCTTTTCTGTTTGTCAGGATTTACCCTTCCAATGAAGAAAGGTGGTGAACCCTATGCTCAGCGCCGTTACCAGTGCTGACAAGCACTTGAATGATGCGGTTTTGATGCTACATCACCATCTTGCTTGTTTAAAACACTACGCACGATCATCCTCAGGACCGTGGTTGCCTCGTGGAAACTAATCAATCGTTCTGCAATATAGGCCTACTGTTTATTTTGTGATCTGCGCTAGCTTGCAAAAATGCATCTCTAAACCTCCAGGAATGTGGGGGTACTTAAGTTTGATGTCATTCCGAAGACGATAATTTTTCTTTTATATATATTTGTTCTTTTTTTCACATATTAAACCACTCTTCCTCTATTGTTCTTGATTTGATTGGTTGACCTGGGGCAGGATCAGTTGATCACTATACTGTTTATGTTCTTTTCATCGAAAAATTTGAATACTCCCAAGGAGCCCAGCATGGTACAATCACTGTTTTACAAAGTGGTTCTGTGGTGCAACCTTGCTGGGATCTCGGGCCAGCATGTGCATTCAATATCACAAAACTTACCATCCCCTGACACCGCTACATCAGTCTGTATAAACCGAGCCACCTCAGCCACCTGCTCGTCACTAGTCACATCCATCTGAACCACTTGTAGCTTCCTGGAGCACTCCCTTTTGAGTTTTTGTGCCCCTGCACCGGTCTCAAACAAACAACCAGCGAACACCCGGAAGCCTTGCCTGTCCAGGTAGCGGGCCAGCGCGTTACCAATCCCCCTGTCGCAGCCGGTGACAACCACGGCCTTGCCTGTGACCTGCACTTTGCCTTCTTTCACATTGACAGCAATGACATAGGCCAGAATGATTGACAAGATGTAGCCAAAGCATCTGGATAGGTATTCTTGTCCGAGATTCGGAACGATGTAGTGGATAAACACGAATGCCAACAAAAGAAAAACAAGAAGGTTTTTGATCGTTATGGCGGCCATATTTCTCGATAGCAAAAAGAAGGTTCTATTCCAAACACCTATCGGAGCGCTACGTCAAAGTTTGTTGCAGATGCCAGTTACATCAAATATTTGTTAGGACAGAAGGAGTTTTGCTTATAAAAAAAGACACAAGGGTAAACTGCTGATACTGAAGCGTGGCATTCAAGGTAGATAAATTGGTAATAGAATCCAAGGTCCTGTTATCTTCAGAGTGTACATAATGCCACAGCTAGTTTGGGTCACCCCTAGACGACATTCAAACTCACGTAAAACGCCCCCATAAGTCTTCCAAAACTATTGTTTAGCTCACATTTGAGATATCAAGGTGTGCCTATCATGCCAGAGTTATAATGACTCAAATCAACGACTTTACTCGTGCCCCAGTCACAATTTTGACGACTCAACTCAGCAAAAGATTTGATACGACTCAAGCTTTCTGGTGAAACTGAATCAAAGGTGAATCACTCTAGTCAAAAACTGTGTACCGAAAAAAAGATCTCGGTGAAAGACGGTACAGAGTTTGTGTAATCTTTGCGCACTACGCGTTATCATTTTGACCTCCGATAACCGTAAGGATAATAGGGCCTAATAATAACAATGGCTATTTATAACGCTTTCCATGCCACAGACATTTCAAAGAGTTGTAAAATTACAACAATTGCAACATTTTACAACTTAATTAAAAGTATCAAAAGTAAAAGACAATAGGTGCAGGGATAAAGGCAGTATAGGGAATTGATTAAGAGCCAGTGGTGTAAATCTGTGTCGGGGACTGGGAATGAGGATGACTTACGAGTGGTGAATGGTGGAGGCTGGCAGAAAGCAGCTACTTGTACTTTGCCAGGCCCAATAAATTCACAATTTAAAGTACAATGAAAGAGACAACAAATTTGCAACTCCAAAAAGATTTCCCTTAGTTCAAACTGAAGAAGTGATCCTAAAAAATACTCATTACATATTATAATCAGAAACAGTCCAACTTAAATACACGTGAACAATAATAATGTAATAGGATGAATTTTGTGCCCCCCATTTTTTGAAATTCTAACTCCCCCAGAGTTAGGTCATGCAGTTTTTTAGAAATGTGTGGGGTTGCTTGGCAGCGCGTGTAGGCAGGTTGGTAGCAGAACTTACAACCAACCACAAGAGTCCTTGTGGAGGAGCAGATAAATTCAGTGGCCAGTGACCCTTCACTCCACTTGGCTACTGGACTCCACAGAGACTGTTCTGTTGTCTCTGTGATCTCTCCTCATATGGAACACCATACTCCTTGCATTGAACCTGCCACAATTACATATTCGTCCCTGTCCTGCTCTAGGTGAGTTTGATGATACTTTTGTCTTACTTTTATGCCTAGATTGAAGTGTCTATTCTTCAACGTTTAGACCAAGTCGTCATAGGTCAATATCACATTGCATTTCTGAATTGCAGTCATTGTAATTTTGGCTGAGAATGTTTTGAAAGAGTAAAAGAATGTGCGCGTCTTAAGCCAAAGTCTATTTTAGAAGTTCTATCCATGTTGACATCTGTTTAAGGTTCTGTTGGTTCCAGATACAAACACCATTTCTTGTGCGATATCTTTCACGATCCGTCCAAACATTCTGACTTCCTAGTCCCAGAATACTGAATGAATATAACTTGCTGTATGAGTTTCCATTGATTTGGAAGTTTAACATTCCCATGAAAAAGATCTCTGGCGACTTGTCTAAATTAAGTAAAACTTAATTTAGAAAGACGTGATTCCTAGGATTACTTGTTTAATATTATTTTACTTAGGTTTTTATGATATATTACCTCTAGCATACATTGAATAATCACATTCCCTTGACTAAAGTGAAGAGAGGGATATTTCCCTCTTGTACAAGTTAAGTCTTTGAATTTGCAACATTCTTCTGTGTTTTATCACTTGATAAGTTTCAATCATTTGACTTGATTCACGTTTATCTAGTTTTTACCTTAGTTCCATATATTCAGTAGTTAGTTTTTCTTTATTCTATTGCAGTTCTTATATCCGGGTGTTTAATCTTTTGATGTGTATTCCTTTTGCTTTAAATCGATTTGATTGCCCAGAACTTTGACATTTTAATGTTTAATCTTAATTAACTTTTACCTCCTGATTATGAGTCACTCATATTTCCGGACTCAGACGAAGTTTGACCGCAACAGTTGTAACCTTGTGATTCCTAAGACACCGGTCTTGGTATAGTGTCCTTGTAGCACCTTAGTCATTTCTGTGTAGACCAACCCACACACACAAATGAGGTACCCAGGTGGACGAAGGCATTGGCCGACACTGGTAACCATGACAACCTTACAGATAGTGTAGTGTTTTAAAGGGACTTTCACTTTTGATAGTCCATACAACTGTTTTACTTAGTATAGTTAGTATTTCACTCCACTTGGCTACTGGACTCCACAGAGACTGTTCTGTTGTCTCTGTGATCTCTCCTTGCATTGAACCTGCCACAATTATATATTCGTCCCTGTCCTGCTCTAGGCAAAGACATCACTAGTACTGAGGCACTAAGGTAACCTCAGTGAGCCTATCGATCTGTATGTACTGCTGGACAGGGAGTGACTTGAAGCGGAATCGCATGCATTGTGTTCCCCACACCTGATTTACCCAAGCCAGGGAAGGAGAGACTGTGCAATCGAGTCCTACACACCATCTGCACATAGCCAACGGCCCTCAGAGTTCATCCAAGCCCCCCTTGAACTGCAAGTTCTTCAACTGCAGGCTCCCCAGCTTAGTGCCAAGTGAAGCTAGGGCCAGTCATCCCCAACTTCAACGCAAATTCAAGCTACGCCCTTCATTTATTTTTATTGTTAATTAATAATTATCCTGTGTAAACAGAATCCCTGGGTTTTCCTTGTTGTTTTTAAATATATGTATCCGTTAGATTTAGGATATCTGTATTTTTGTACAGCGTGTTAAAACTTTTCGCTAACTTAGCCGGAAACGCACTTATCTCCACTGGTTGGCTTACAATAAAATGGCGTAAACTAGTAAACAAATAAATAATGTAAGCAGGTGTCATAATTTTCATATTATGCCCGCTACAATAAGATAATACTTACAATTTATCATTCAGTTCATTATATTGTAAAGTATTTTGAACAGTATTTCACGTTAGGTTTTCACTTAATCGTTGCACTAACTTTTACGTTCATTTTGTTAGGAGGACTATCTAGCTGAAGGTGGGTACAGAGAGATGATAACTCCTTATTGGTCCTTGATGCAAGGTCCTAAAATTTCTTGTATAATACCAATGGATATCTGAATTCTTCGTTGAAAAACTGCAACGTGAAGAAGGCAATTAATTCCTATCATATTTAAACACAAAGACTCCAAACTTGTAATTTATCTCTTGGATATCGGAAGCGTATTGAATATTACAGAAAAGGGGGCGGCGTCTGCCGTAGATTTGAATAATTCATTATTCTGAGGGAGATTTCTTTTGCACACCATATGTGTTTTATAATATATATAAATTACAATTTCGCTTGTCGTGTATATGCCAGAATACCATATTGCAAATGCGGTAAAGACAACGTATTGTTTAGAGAGCGGGGATCAATTGCTATGCGACGATTCACCTACCTACACCTCATGGCTTTTCGATTCAGTATATCCAGCCTGATGTAGGCCCTATATAATTATATCCATTTTTGTCAGAAAAAGTTACCACTGACTTCAAAGTCTTTTGTAAATGCCAATATTTCCTGTAAGTTATTTCTTTAAAACTTTCAAACTGGCAAACCTTTTTTCTTCCATAAGTTATTACCTTAAAACTGCCAGAAAATTATTTGTATCTTTGATTCTACTTACGGTACAAGTGCGCCAGTTGCTCTGGTTTTTCAGATTTAATACGTTGATAAATATCTTACACTGGACTTTCTCGCCAGTGATTTTCTTGAGAAGAAAATAAACGAAAAATAATGGCAAACTCTATAAAAGGTTTCGCACACGTTATCACAGGTAAAGCTTCATGCTCTATTATCAGCTTTTGATCTGCCATGTAATTTAGATGAGCTGTTGTGCAAGCAGAAATTGACCGAGTGCGTCTGATTTTCTTCAGACAAAATGGGTAGAGTGAACATATCCAATATCCAACGGTAATATTCCCTGAAAAATTAAAAGCAAATGTTTTAACACCTTTCTGGTAACTTTTTATGCACACGGTGTCAACAATCCAAAGCCAAAAACGTTGCGGTGTTTAATTTTTAAACAAAGACATGTTGATGTGATAATAAATTTAGACACATAGAAGCCTTTAAGTTGTTAATAAACAATACACAGAAACACGTTTATAACACCTTCTGAACACCGAAACACGTTTATTTAAAGCAAAATGTACTATAGTCACTTTCCCGAATTGTGCGACCTGTACCCTCGCGGCGACAGAGTCGATTCACTACCGCCCTCTGTTGTGACACACTGTTAAAAAGAGAAATTTAGGGGTGCAGACCACTAATTCAAGTGACAGTTTCTGGCCAGCTCATTAGCATCAAAAGTGCCCCGACAGTATCTTTTGAAAAAGAAGATTGTTTGGCCCCCAAACAAAGGATCAACTCCCTGGGTCTTAGAGCTTTCATGTGCAGAAGGGCTGAAAAATACGGTTGCTAAATGGTCCTAAGTGCCTGAGAAAGGGTTGCCACGTGATAAATGGCTGCAATCAGACTTCGGAAAAATCACTTTTTGGAGGGAGTGATTTTATTTTGTGGGAATAATTAAAAATGTAATTGGTTAACCCACAAACAGTTGAAAAGAAATTGAAAGATAATTAAGTGACCAGACAAGAATTTCATTTGTGTTTCAGAAATCTCAGGGATGTTGGCGTGCGTGTTATTGGGCCCTGAACAGTGCTGGTTTTACACCGTTTTAAATTAGGCTTGAATTAGTGGACTGTACCCTTAGCCTGAGGTTACCGTCCGTTTACAGAAGGTCATGGGTTTTTCATACTGTGAGCCATAAAGATGTCGGCACTTTGCTGTAAAAGGGGAAACAAACAAACTTCGTGACACCGTGATGACGTCTAAGTGAAGCTTTCCACGCCACTTAGCATGCACCGTCTGTTGATACCACTCAGTGCCGACCAATCTCGAGTTTACATCACTAAGAAAAAAATGAAAAATGAAATAAAGCTGCATTACATTTTGTTAGTAACCCGTCAGCAACTTGTGCAGAGTAGCTCCGTGAACTTAACTGCTGCTATAATGCAGATAGCACCGTAGGCCCCCTATATATGCTGGGCTATCTCTCTGTATAAGCCTATAGGCCCTATACATATGATGAGGGTTTGATACTGAACAACTGAATAATTACTCAGTTATAATATATACAGGGATGTCCCGTATATAAACACAATATCATTGCTGATCTGATAGCAATATTATTTCCTCATTGAGTGGACTTTTTATCATTTTGTAATAAAAGTTGGTAATCGATCATATATACTGTTCATACTTCGTAACCATCTGTGATTATGTTCACAACGCCAGCTCGACTTGATTTGCACTCACCAAATGTGATCCCGTATGCAGTACATGTATCGCATATCCTCGCCTGTTTTAAAAGGATCACGGCCAGTAGTTTGTGAATAGTAGCAAAAGTTTAAAAAAGAATACATAGAGTAAAATATGTGGAAGTCTGACAATAATATTGTGTCAGAATTTGATTGAACAAATCCATCATCATGGAAGCCCTTAACGTTTCACGGCACGTCGTTCACAAAAGCAGTTCCACAAAGGAAGGAACACTGCTGGAAAACACAACCTTCACATGACTCCTGAGAAAGGGTGTCAAACGCTGTTAACTGTAATACATTTTGACGGAGCAACAATTAACTGCCAGCCTATGTCCCATGAATGCCGCGGGCACAGAAATGGTGCCTAGTCGAAATGCTGCAAGCACTGATTAGAATAATACCACACAGTCAAGTCTGTAGGAACGAGGGCATCTTTTGTTACTAGTAGAGTGATCCTTAAATTTTTAATAGGCCCGGCATTGTGGGTGTAGAGATTATGAGAGAAGTGACGTACGGTACCACAGTGTGATCTATGCCTCTGCAATTTCAACGTTTAAAGAAGAAATTAAACATCCAGTTTTTTTTACTGTAAACGTAGGCCTCGACTGGAATTTCACAGGGTTTTGAGGGATTAATTGCTTTAATATAAAACTTACAAGTTTACACGCTTTTATATCATTGATCAGCAAAACCAGTTGCTATGAGTCGTTCCCACACTGTTGTTCTCTTAATAAGGCATCTCCACTGAACGGTTTGTCCTTGAAAGTCAGTGTCAGTCTATACAGCGCATCTTCAAAAACGTACTTTTCAAAGCTTTAGTGCTAATCATTGAGTTGTTTTTGTACACACAAAATTAACATAGTTTGAATACGCCTTGATGAAGAAACCAATTATGGCGAGTGGGGGTAAGGGACTCTGGAAAAAATTGGGGAAAAACCCAGAAAATATAAAAAACAGATCCTTGTAAAAACGGCGAAATTGACTCCCCTTCAACTGTTCAATGGTTTCCCTCCTCTGGAAATCCCCTCCCCCTTGCCGTATTTTGCCCCCCTCCACCTAAACAAAGTCTCGTGGAAATTATAACAAACATTATAACAAACAAGTTCTGAGAATTCAGGTCTTTGGATGGGCCCAGAGAGGAGTGGAATGGGTTTTTGAGGAGTTGCATTAGTATATGACATGCGATTATAGGGAAATTTTTCATTTCAGGACCTTCCCCAAACCTGGGTGGTTAAAAAAATCAGCATAGACTCCGGCCTACCAATTTCCCTATTTTGAAATACGCGTTTCGTTTAGAATCGTCCCTCACTGTATGTCCGATATTTTCACCATTTTCTTCACTTTTTTTACATATACCACGTGAACAAACCTGCTGTACAAAAGATTTCGAGGATGTGCTGCATTATTGAAACTCTTCCTTTGACACAATCATTGAAATGGCTTGAAATTCTCAGATGCCATCGAGTGTACATGTATACGTCAACACAGCAGCACGTACGCTGCAGCATTCGCAAGCGAGTACTGCTTTTTGCACGGTAACCGCCAGTCATCATTGTTTGCGAGCGCAAAGGATGGTGGGATGGTGGTGCGGCATTCCGTGTTATTATAAGTGGTGGTCGACGCGGTGAGACGCAATGCAGTCACCGCTACATGAAAGCAGGAACTGCAACGGCAAATGTGCTCATTAATAATTATGCATCATGCTGCTCACTGTTTTGTCACAATGGAGCTAGTTGGAGGTCCAAGGTCTGTCTACCATAACAACGTTGCCCTGATATTGAACGTCTATGCAACACAGTCATAGGTGGGGAAAATAATAAGGAAATAATTGCACCATTGTGCAGGATGGTAAAATTGCCCTTTTTGGATAATCAACTTTCTGTTTTAATCATAGCACCAACTATTTCACGGTGACTGACTAAAAAATCGATTATTCGAGAGTGAGGACTGTTTAAATGCTAATTGTAAATGGTTTTGCGGGTGTTGTGATTGCAAACGATCAGAATATTACATGTATATGACTCTAGGTAGGTTTCACAATCGAGTATTTAGTCAAAATATTGTTCATGCCGTAGTAAAGCTCGTGAATTATAAATGATTTTATTCAAAATATGCCAGCTGCATTGTATATACCTCACAGCTACTGTACACTACGCATGCCCAGTAACTTAGACTGCGCATACCACGCCCATTTAAACGCGCCGGCTTTTTTATTTTTCGCTCAACGAGGCTTGCTGTAAAGGAATATCTTGGTGTGCGTCTGCACCCGATTCCGACTGCATTTGCCGCAAGACAAGGGAACGCGGAGAAGGATCGAAATTTCACGTGCTTAACCTGTTAGGATAATGGTGAGTGTCACGAATTTTATTTTTCATGTAAATCCGTTTGTAGGGAAAAAGCCTGAAACTCTATGTTGGTATCCATACTTCTTGCGGCTGCATTGTGTATCCGGGCATGACCTCTGCGAATTTAATTATTACAGCCACATCGCACAAAAAAGGTGTACGTGATGTCTCTATTATTTCCAGCATTTATCGTGACGGGACAAACAAAAACCATGCAACTTCTGCAAAAATGTTGCAATGAAATTTAATACAGGCAATATATAAAACCCAAAAGCCTTCCCGTAGCTGAAATGCGGACCAAATTTGTACTCAAGTTGTGAACGCTGAAGACATGGGTACACAAAATAATAAGTTGTTTACGCTGGAGCAATGTTTACAATGCAGGCTACTAGAATGTTATGAGAAGTGTGTGTCTCCCGGACCATTTTTACACTGATCATCTTTTTTTTATTTCAGGCAGATCAACTGACAGAAGAGCAAATTGCTGGTAGGTGTGACTTAATATTAAAAGATTAAATTTAAATCCTCATCGTTGACGACTTTCGCACATCAGTTAGATCACTATGCTTACACTGATTTTTGTTTTTGCAAAAAATAAATTGTGGAAAGCCTTATGATGCAGCGTTGTTGTTTCTGTGACCAAAAGTGGAACCGATTTCTGTCTCTATTCACGGTTGTGAAACCGCTGTTTCCAAGGTCATGGATTTGATCAAGAAAATAAAATTCAGAAGCTTCTGCAAATGAAACTGTGTCTACAGCTTTTCAAGCACAACATCATTCATGGCTTATTCTGGCTACTCACTTGAATTGGTTCTATAGTGCATGGTTTTCTTGATGGATTTTTTAAGCATAGGTCTACTCGCAAGAGTTTCTGTTGTCGCTTTGTTGTTTTTTCACACAAATAGAAGAAATGAAAGCGGGGTATGCGGGAATTGCTTTATTACATTTGTTCGTTTAGTTACTCTAATTTAATCTCGTGTTTGTCGTGTCATGTAATTATTTTAGTACTGTGTATTGCCGTCGCTTTAAAAGGCTTGACACAGCAAATAATTGTCATACGGAAATGTTAAATATGTGTAATTAGTTTCAAAAAGCAGTACCAAAAACAAAATGCATGACACCCGATAAGGTCAGCGTGTAGGCCGCCAAGATTGAGCTCAGTGACACGGCCTTATCATTTTTTCGTGATGGGACACAATTTTCTGATTAGAATGTGAAGGCTATATATACATGGACATGTATCTAGTATAGGCATGGAGATGACTAAGTCCCTGGTTTATTCAAGAGAGAGCCCTCGTCGGCAACTGATAAGTGATTTTGGAGAAATCGTCGTTCAGCGCACTCCCAGCGTCTCAACGAACAACATTGTGCTCCTGGGCTCACTAATGTCAGTGTACTTTTTGCCACATGGGTGTCACGGTAACCACTAATTTATTTGCAAAACCAGGTTGAGTTCAGGAGTTATTGTATAAAGCCCGCCTCGAGCCCATTTTTTTCTCCGCTGCTTTGCTCAGACACTTGACAAATACTGCTAGTAATATCGTGCAGCATAAATGTTGCTGATGAACGGTGCTTCAAACTAAAATGGGCAATTGCAACCCAACAGAATAATGATCTCAAACGATGGTCACATGTTGCCTGAATAAATCCAACAAGGGTTTACTACGGATATGAATGGAATGGCTTTTATTAAAGATTTATAATTGGATTTATTGCACGTCAAAATTTCAATATAACGAGGCTCATAATTATTACCCGTACCATGATGACTGTGTTAAAGTCCATGTTTCTTATCAGTACCATTATCCTACATTCTCTGCTCAAAAACTTCAAAATCGGAACTTCATTTGAGAGGCATTCATCCAGTTCATTTCAGTAGATCAGAATGTCTGACCTTTTTTGGACTGTGTTTCCGTGGAGGGCAAATATGAGGGTCTGAATATTCTTCGGGAGAAACTTGAATGTTCTACCCGCTTCTGCATCGGAAGTTGCTGTCCTAATGTTTTTATTTCGTTTGTGTGTGTGTGTGGGTGCTTTAGTGTGTATCCATGTTATCTTTTTTCTGGTGTTTATTTTAGCTTTGCTTAGGTTAAATGGGGGTTTCACTTTCAGTCAGCAAAAAAAACAAAATAATTTTTATTTCAATTCTGTGAGCAGCATATGAATTTTTCGAGTTACATGTAGTACAATTGTGGCCTAAGCTGTCAAGAAAGAGTGTAGATCCTGAATATTCTAAGTGTATATTAAAAACTGTTTATATAGCCAAATTTAGGCCTACGTTGGTTTATAAAATGTGTACCCGGTATTTGAACACTTTTATTTCAATACATTTCAGAAGAAAGGATATCTGAAACATAAATTTTCAGACGCAGATTTCAGTGTTCTTTCTTCGACAAGCATTCGTTGGTGCATCAACACACTTGTATCCACTGCTACCTTGCACTTAACAACAATTCTAAATAATTCATTTCCCGGTAAAGTGAAAAATAGGCTCTACTGCGTTTTTAGTGATTTCAAGCAAGGAATCATTTTCTTTTGTGCACAGAATTCAAGGAGGCGTTCTCCTTGTTCGACAAGGACGGCGATGGCACCATCACCACCAAGGAGCTGGGGACGGTCATGAGGTCACTGGGTCAGAACCCCACGGAGGCTGAGCTGCAGGACATGATCAACGAGGTTGATGCCGATGGTAGGTCAGCAATATCAAGCGGCCATTTTAGGACAGCATTATAAAAGCACTTACATGTACACGATGAAACGTATTAACTTGTATATAATTTGGTTTTATTTCAGTATGTGTAAGCTTCAAAAGTGACTTCTACCATTCTTTGAGTTTACTACCCTGTTGTCCTCATCTTTTTTATTTCTGAATAACGTGGACTGTATACTGTAAACAGAAATTAGGCTGCTCATAGTCGCCAAGCAAGCAGGATGTAGAGATACTTATCACACAACAATACCGAATACCTGGGATTTCTCTGGAACAGTCAACGTATAGGCCTATAACGTGTAAAGCGTTTTGCGCCAATGCATCAAGAGTTCAGGCAATATTGTGCATGTTTATGTGCCTGTTAACAAAGAAAACTCCTCGAGGGAACTGAATTCCGAGCGTTCGTCGTTTAACTCCATGGTCATCACCGTCTCTGAGCATATCCACAAGGCCTGCAGATCAGCATCCTGGGGAATTGTCAAAATCGGCAAAATTAGGAAATATCTGACCAGTTCCTCAACAGAGAGAGTGGTCCATGCACACATCACATGTCACACTGATTACTGTAACAGCCTGTTGTCTGGTTTGCCCAAGTCAAACATCGCCCCACTGCAACGCTTTCAAAACTCTGCTGCCAGAATGGTTACTCGTACTAAGAAACACAAACACATTACACCAGTCCTTTGGTCTCTTTATTTGCTTCCAGTTAACGAACGCATCATCTTCAAAACACTTCTTCTTGTTTCCCAAATCATCTACAACCTTGCCCCATTATATCTCCACAAGGTCGTTTCCATTTGGTACACAGCCTTATCATCTACATCCGTCACCTCCGATCCCATTCTACCTGGACCTAAAAGCAAAACCCGCTGTACATGTGGCGCGACCGTGCCTTCTCTCTGCTAGCCCCGAGACTCTTGAACTCTCTTCCCATGCACATCCGTGAAACATACATTAGACTCATTCAAGATAGTACTTAAGAGCTTTCTTTTCTCATAAGCCTTCGATCAGTAAACTGATTTTTATACATGTACTTTCAACTTGGCGCTTTGAAACGTTGTGGAAAGCGCAGTATAAATGTTGTAAGTTATGGTTATAGTTAATTTGTGATCATTGCGATATTGGTCCGCTAAATCAAATGGAATTTCGATTATTAATTTGGCATGAATGAAATTTTACTCCGTG
The DNA here is from genome assembly GCF_054643075.1 of Acanthaster planci. Taxonomy (NCBI): domain Eukaryota; kingdom Metazoa; phylum Echinodermata; class Asteroidea; order Valvatida; family Acanthasteridae; genus Acanthaster; species Acanthaster planci. The sequence goes on along the minus strand of NC_141777.1, from coordinate 13,652,819 downwards.
TGTGCCTCACAAGGCTCTGATATCGGTCACAAATGAAAATAACATTCTATAAACTATCTTTTAAAAAGTCTTTATGAACTGCTGGCATTGCATTTGACATTGTAGGTATTATTTTGGATGGAATTTTTACATTTTAGATAAAGAATACGACTTCAGTGTGGATTTCCTGTACATTTTTGCGGTAGAAAGCTCCAGAGATGCGGCCATTGTTAGGCTACGTGGTAAACGCATGTATGCAGATTTATCAGTGCACAATAAACAACTCCAAAGATGTAAGCCATTTTTTCATAGAAATTTTTCCATGACCAGTAAATTTTTGCACTTTGTTTTCTTTTAAACCACCCCTAGAAAACCCAGGTGCCTTTTGCTTAAGTTAGTTACCTGGTTGATGTTATTATTTGTTTCACATCTGTCCTGCAGGCAACGGCACCATTGACTTTCCTGAGTTCCTGACGATGATGGCGCGCAAGATGAAAGACACAGACAGCGAGGAGGAGATCCGGGAAGCCTTCAGAGTCTTTGACAAGGACGGCAACGGATTTATCAGGTATATAGGCGTGACTAAGTTTTGTTCTGCATTCGCATATTTTTTTTTTATTTTGCCCCAAATCCAATCGGTTCACGGTCATTTCTTGCTTCCGTTGGCAGGTGCGTGAAGTAGACTTAGCGGTTGACAGTAGTGCCACGTAAGCTTAACACAGCGTTAACACAGTCACCGTTGCTTCACAGCCATTTATCGATATTGTAGCATTCTTACGAGTGTACCGAGTTTTACGCCTCTTTTTCGACTGATTGAATGATTTTGCGCATGTAGGCCCCTCTGAGGTTTTTGCCGAAAATCTACTTTAAAGATAGCACCAGTGGAAGTCATTTCAACAGAATGGATTATTAATTTTCCACCACATCTTCCACTTAATTGCTTCTCTTTTAAATTCTGTCAGAGCATTATTCACCTCAAATTGCCCGATGCCTGATTTCTGTAGGTAACAGAGTGCATTTTGGCTCTTTGGAAATAAAATCCTTATTATTCCTCTCTATCTCTCCATTTCCAGTGACTTTTTACATTATTTTTTTCATATGAATAGCTTTTGTTTCTTTCTCTGCTTATCCTTTATGGCCCTCTTTTTGGTTCACTGTTAATCCGCGAATCGTACCGCATTATTGTGTTTTTCTTTGTTCACTCCAATACTGTGTTTAGCAGTAAAACCAATCTTGCCACCGGGTTGTAAACATGAAGCTATATCGTGTCTAATTCCAGGGCGAATGTCAGTGTTCAATTGCTGAACGCATTCCATCAAAATTCTGACCCGTGAAGAATTTGAACAGTTTTTCACCGAAAGCAAGAAAATGTCTAGAAAACTTTTTAGTTGCTAAAATTGCTTGCAATGTTGATGCAAGCTGTCACGTTGACAATTTCTTTACGACTGTTTGAAACACTGTTTGTTCTCTTTGCGTGGGTTAAACGTGTCTGATATAACAAAAAACAATAGCAATTGTCGACAGCCATGTGAATTAATGATGTTATGTACATCTAACCAACAAATAGTTGAATTGGAGAACTTAGTCCAGTTATTCCCATCGCCGTTTTCAGACAGTTGGCAGATAAAGGCCGTTTTCCAATACTCAACTTCGTCTCCGTCTCAGGCTTCGTTCCCGAAGCGTTTAAAACAAATTGGATTGCTTTGAGTTTTTGCTCTCTCGCATCTTATTTGGTGTTTTGTGGCACTATTAGACTAATTAGTGGGCTTACAGCTTCAAAGTCGGGTAGTAAAAAAACAGTTGAAGCCTGAGACGGAGCCGAAGTAGAGTATTGGAAAATGGCCAAAGGCACCATCGTTGGCGTTTCATTCATACCACCGCTCACTTCCTGTTATCGCAGTGCTGCTGAGCTTCGTCACGTGATGACCAATCTCGGGGAGAAGCTGACGGATGAAGAGGTTGATGAGATGATACGAGAAGCAGACATCGATGGGGACGGCCAAGTCAACTACGAAGGTAAGGCTTTCCTTCAAATTACATGTATATTCATTCACTTGAACACGCCGGTGTCCCACCAGCAAGTCCATTTTTAAAATCAAATAGTTTTCAGTAAAAATCCTGTTTTGTCAACAGTTATCGTGGCACAAAACCGGATGTTTGAATTAAATTGAACCTCAAAATCCACGCGAACACCTTCAAGTTCAACTTAAGTTCATAAAACTTTGATCGCGCGAAACATTACCGTAGTCACTCGGGTTACGCTGGCGGCGCGACCTGCGACGCAGGTGACACTTTAACCCGTATAACGGAGGGGTGACGTTGCATGGGAGTTCTGACATTGCAAACAGAGGAGGCGGATCCACAGAGTGCTGATAAGGATTTCATGATCCGTCGCGATCGATGATCCGTCATTGGTTCACTGACACCAAAACCCGTCTAATGGATGGAGCGAACCAGTGAGCGAGATCCAGATCTGTGTGAAACAAATAAGCCCATTTATCCCGTGACAGTCGCTCGGTACAAACCCAACAAAGCGCTTCCCAACATTACAGGGGGCCATCGAAAAATGTCCAGTGAAACGTCGCTAGATTAGTCTGCACGCGGTCGATCCTGTTCGCCTACGCCGTTTGTCAGTCTAACAGGGCGCTTAAGGCTTTTGTTAAACGACAGCCATGGCATGGTTCGGGAGCGCTTATATATTCTCATAAACATTTCTGTATGACAAACTTCATGAGGTGAATAAAATATTTTTTTCCGTTTTCCCTGTAATTTCTGCAGAGTTCGTCTCCATGATGACACAGAAGTGAGCCAGGATCTCCCACAGTCTGTGGCATGTGCCTCTATTTGTAGAAAATATTCAAAAGATTCAAACCTCTATTTCGGGGAAAATTACAGCTTGATTCTAAGGATTGTAAACAAGAAGCAGTTTTTCTGCCTGTAAATCATTCCCCCTTGGGGTCGAGCATAGTAGTCCATTTCATTTTTTTTCTAGTTTAACGAGAACTATATACTTTTAAGAACGCTCATTTTCAACTGGCAATTTTATTCCAGAAACAGCTAAAAGTACTTGTTGGATCCATACTGTACATAGTGTTCAAAGATGTCAAACTTGTATTAGGACCAAAAATTCGTTAAGATGGTCACATCGAAATCGAATTCCATAGAAGGGGAAGATTTTCTTTTTCAAAGCCCGTCTCTACGGAATGGGTTGACGTTATGGGTTGGAATGTGCGCTGGTTGTTCATGCCGTTTGCCGTCATTCCATTTTTAATGCTTTAATGCCGAAATGTTTTAGTGCCGGGTGAAGAAGCTTCTGATTTTAATCTTGACACTTCAATTGTGTTTACATACTGCACAGTTTAATTGTAAGCTGAAATGGAGGGCAATACCAGAAAAACTCACGCCACACCACTGTTGTGCATGTTCCTAGGGGTTGTATGTGTGTTATGCGTTTTGTTTTAATTAATTTCACCATTAACTTATTACACTGTGGTGTACATGTACATTTTATGGAGACTTTACAAGCTCACGAGGTACCACCTTGAAAGAGAATCTAATTTTCATATTCCCTATGGAATCTTACTTCTTGCATTCCAAGAGTTGTAGCCATGACATTTACATCTCAACAGCCTGCCTTAAAGGTTACTCTTGCAGTGTAATTGTTGGACTGGTCCCTGTCTCTTTTATGTAGGGACCGGTCCTACGTTCTAGATATATATGCATCCACGCTCGGAGGAAATCTGTAAAACGCCTGGAGACTACGTACGGGACGGGAACCAGTCTGTCTAATTGCCTGCAGCGCCCTCTGTCAAAGTCACACGCAATAATATGATCCATCTTGTTTTGTTATTCAGCTTGTATTCAGTTTCAAACCTCTGTCATTTAATATACACTGTTTTATGAACAGTAAGTTGTTAACCCCTTTCTTTTGTCTGGTCTGTGCTGTACAACTCAATTCTATGGATCATTAATTTCTTTGAGATTCATCGTCAGAAAATTTGAGAGACTCGGTGTTTGAATTCGTCCTCGCATGTCGTTTCTCTTTGTGTAGATAATAACTCAATGCGATACAAATATTTACATTCCAGTTTCCCCTTTTATTATTTTAGTCGAGCTTTAAATATTTTTGTATTATTTACTTGAAGAACTTCATCCGGTTGATATAATGTTTCTGAAGATCTGAGGTCTTTAGGTCTATGTACATGTATAACAAAACTCTGTTTGAATAGAGGGGACTGAGTCGACCTTTCGGAATTAGGTGCAATAAAAGGTCATCGTCGTGTCGCATTAATCGTTTCAAATAAACTCTTCTCTTTTATCCGCAAAGCAAGTTTAATGGCTATCGTCTGTTCCACATAAACGTGCTGTATATCTGGAACACAGTTTCACAAAATGTACAATATGATCTGTGCTTTATAGTCATGGAATCGAGTTAACAGAAATCATGTCAACGTCGAGATGAGATTATTTCTAGTCGATAAAACTATACTTCTAAAATATTGCGTTCGCTGTATATTGGCGTGAATTAATACGTTTTAGGTGTAATGTTCATTTCAAAATGATAAGAATGGAAAAATGTATATTATGCGAATTAAATAAGCAAAAGCAAATCAAAGCATTTCCTTAGACTAAATATTAACAAGCAATCGTTAAACTCCAAGGAATTAGATAAATATGCATAAATGTCCTTTCTTATATAAGTCACGCAAAAAACTAAAACAAACCAAAACAAATTTAAAAGGGAAACATAAAACACAAAATGAAGATGCAAGAAATGACAGCTGGGTTCACAGAATACTTCAGTGCTTCTTTAGTGACTTCCTTTACATGATCTTCACTGGTTAGATGCGGCAAATCAATTTCTTGAATTCTGCAAGAAAAGGTGGGAAACCTGCATGAGGATTCTTGAACGGGCTGAAGGGAGTACAGATCCACCTCCCCCCATGCTACATGCATCAGTGGGCATATACTGTGAATGCAGGACCCCAGAGGACTCATATAATTATCTTTTCACATAATTTATTCCGCTGGTTCAATTTGTTGGGCGGTTGAAAACAAGGTCAAGGTCACGAAAAAAAATATGGGTCTGGAAATGGATTTGATCTGAAGTTGATATCGCCATCACCATCTGGCGAGTGCCAGAATCTTGAATATTTGTGTCTTGAACAATTTGTGTTTGCAAGAGGGCGCTGCAAAGCTACAAACAGCAGCTGTTTGTTTCTTCGAGCGTAAATACATGTAGCAACCAAGAAACTGCCTGCAGACCAAAGTGATTACAGTTTGCGCGTCCTCTTAATTCCACTTTAAAGTAGAGGCCGCCGTCCAGCATTCATAGAGTCTTCGGTTCTCATTTAAAAGAGCAGTGGAGGGTTTTTCTGTCAGAGCATTGATGGGGGAAGTCCAGACTGGAGACTATTTTTGCGGGACTTGTGGCCTTTTAGAGTTGATTTGGTTCGGGCTGAGCTGGTGCTGACTCGGTAGCCATTCTTAATGCCTGAGCGGCAGTTGAGGGACATTTTCAACGGCCATTCTCTTGAGCTGGTCTTCTGGCAGCGCATTTTTATTTACATTTACAAATGCTTTTTAAGTAACAAGTCAAATCAAGTTTTAAACATCATACATTTCCAACAGTTTTATTCAACGCTTTTACCTCATGTTTTTCAAACACCTTCTAGCCATGTTATGGTTAGACTTGATGCCAAGTTTGTCATTGGCTCCATAAAAATGGTTCTCCAAGCGCAATGCCGTTGTAATCTATACACCCTCATTACTTGCTGCCATCCGGACGTTGTACTTGTGCGGGGACGTTGGTTTCCTCCCCTACCAGTGGATGATCGACCATCCAATTAACTACTCGGAGAATTCGTTTTGTACACAACGTACAACGAGAATTGCCCAATGTTCCAGCGAAGCACTCTGATTGGTTTAGATTCTAGAGGGGATACATTAAGAGCAATCTTATGCTGCACAAGTCATGTTCTGGGGCGCTTCCCGAGGCTCACTCACTCTGGGTCGGTTTGATTCGCGCTGATCTGAATAGAGATCAGTGATCTCACGTTGGTTCACTCACACCATATGGACGGAGCGAACCAGAGTTGGGATCACTGATGGAGATCCGTGTGAAACAAACAGACCCACAGTGCGTTGTTAATCGATCTTCATGTCACAAACATAACGATTCCAGGAATGAAGTAAGTTGTCGGTAGAATTAGAACCCCCGTTCCACTGAGATAGTGGGGGTAAGCGCTGCAAAACCTGAACAACTACAAGCAGAGCTGTTCCATTCATGAATATGTGTTGTATTGTAGAAAAAAATGTTTTCTGCTAAAGCAACATTCTCCTGACTAGCATCCGACTTGGATAGGACTCGACAATTTGCACTAAGGCAGAAATAGACGGCGACGGTTCCAATGGCGACTATCACAGTGTCAAGCGATGGCTTGCTATTTAGTTATCATTTAAACCCTTTATACCTTCATCTGATTGTGGCTGAACTCCCTGTTGGGGGGAAAGGACTTCATATTGTGAGTGTACATGTAATGATGCATTAGAAACTTTTAGCGACAGATGCATTCTTCTGTATATATGCATAATATTTCGACCAAATCTCACAAAGCGGAAATGAAGGCCAGAAATTATTTCTCCCAGCCGTCCATAAACTATCACTGTTCCACTTCAGTATGTTCAATGAAAACATTCCGATACAAACGCACCTTGAAAAGTCAGTTTGCCGTCTGTGTTGAGGTCCACATTCTTGATCTCAGCTTGTAGTTTCTCTGGTGTCAATTCGATCCCCATATCCTGAAGCAATGCGTCTAACTCCTCAGGGCTGAAATACACGGAAAGAGATAACTGCATTTTATGTCTTTGCACCCTTCTGAAGAAAATTCATTCATCATGAGCTCTTGAACTAGAAGAGTTTACCCCGACGAAATAAAATATTGGACAATTAAATTCACAAAGGTTATTCTCAGATACTCCTCGAATATATTATTATTAAATTTGATTATTAAAATACGACTGTTAAATTTACGGTCCAGTATTGTTGGAATACTCGTACGCAGCCGCACTCGACTCTCGATCGGTACTCGCAAATAATTTGCGTTCGGCCCATACTTTGGCGTAGGATTATAGTGCTCTTACTCGAAGTCTTGTAGTCTGTACCCTACTCGGGTACAAGTACAGGACATGTATTTTTTATCGATTCCATTTTGATAGAATCACCGAATCAGAAACCGGAGCAATGATATCTGCGTCTGTTTTCAAAGATGGGGTACCTGGTTCCGTCTATTATGGCCTTAGATTCTAAGTACTTTACTTTCACGAGTACGAAAGCCCACATGGACTGTTAAGGACTAAATTCATGTTGATGTGCGTTTGTTTAATTCACGTCTGCGTTCATCAACGCGTACCTGCGTTTGCGAATGTGCACCATAATTTGAAATTGATCCTCTTCGTTTGGTTTGTTCAGTCCTTGATGTCGATTACGTTTAGAGTTAGAGATTACATTTAATGCTACCTGAGTTCAACAAAGTCGTAAGTAATTTATATGCTTCAATAATCAAGTGATTCGTACACTGGCTTACTTCTAAATAATCCGATATAATGAGTGAAACCAAGTATCTGGATTTCATAATGTTCGTGTTGATTTGATTTAGATTAAATGAAGTCATCACAAGTGGCCAGCTGTCACAAGTGAAGTTTAAAGTAGAAACCGACCGTAGCATCACTGAAAGCTTGTCGCTGTACAATCTCTTCAAGTACCATGAAGAATGCCCTGACCTAAAGCTACCCATGCAACCTCAGTGGCTAATGCAAGCACAAACGGGGAGCGAGAGCAGTATTATGGCATCATTAGATGCTACATTTGTTTAGATGCGAGGAGAATTTGCCACTTTCGTCATTATACGGGTAATAATGACCCATTAAATTCTCTATTTAATTACCTTTTCGCGTGAAAGAAACATGACTGATCTTTAAAAACTGCCTGATGAATTCCTGAATAATGCTTTCAGCTCATGACATCTACTTAATCATAGTTAATGCGCTGTCTTTACTTAACAAAGCTTATTGAAGTTAATGGTAAAGCAAAGATATCTCTTTCGTTCCCTGTTAGGTTTCAACCACACACTGTATAGCTTCCTGCAAATTCGAGGAATTCCATTGCGACATAGTGAAAGACCCCAGGGGTGACTGTCGAAATGGTTTCGGTTAATAAAATAATTCAAATACACTCAATATAAGTGTCTTTATCCTTTTTAAATTTGTGCATTTCCCCCATAATTTTATATCTAGCCATTCTAGCACTTAACCTGTCTAGTTCTTGAACAAACTGTTACCTTGTGATGTGATAGTCTAAGAATCATTGTGTGAGTTGGTTACTTTGCATAAAAAATGCCAAAGGCTCCCCAGACTCAATGATATTATTATTATTATTTAAATCATTTTAATGTAGTCAATTATTTCCTTTTGCTGCCAATCATGTTTCTCCTGTGAAATGTTTACATTCTTTTGACATTATGATTTGTGCCACTGTAAGAAAGTGAAGATGTTACATCATTGGAATTATGATACATGCAAAATATATCTAAAAATGAATCATGTTTTGTACAGATATTGCTGTTTGATTTTTTCCTCTGCAGTTAAGCTACATGAATTACTTTAATATAGCTTTACGTTTTGCCCATTGTCAAGTCTATCATGATGGTTTCAGGGAGATCTTTAAAAATGTGGATTTGTGCATTATGCAGGACCAAACTGTCTCCATCAATCTTCATGAACTTAGTCTAAAGTTAAAAAAATAATAATAAAGTGAAAAAAAAACAACCTACCAGCAGCAATGGTGAGCACAGTATCATTAATACGGTTGCGAAGCATGCCCTACCTAAATACACTGCATTTAAATAGTCAGGTACTAGCATTTCTTTTTTTTTCAACAAATGGAGGCTCAAAAGTACAAATATCCCATAAAAATTGTCATACTGGCCTCGAAAGGAAGGCTGTTAGAGTGGAGTTGAACTGCCATTCTATGCATGTTAACGTGACGAATCCACTGGCCTCTACATTTTGCGTTTTCCGGAATCTGCGCGCAGTGTTCAGTTATATGAATGGGCGCGCACCGGCGAATAAATGACCATTTGCACGGACTGGAGAATCCTGATTCCCCAAGTCCGTTCAAGCGCTAATTCATGAGAGTGGCCAGTTCGCTGCTTTTAGTAACTGACAATATAAGTAAAAAAACTACGCGTTTTCAAGTCTTAAAACTTTTGCGGGAATGTATAGGGCAGACAGAAATCCCACAAACCGAAATTGTTCAAACTATCGACTCGAGATTTTCCCGGATTTTTCAAGCTTATATGCAAATAATTACACAACCTTTTGTAAACATGATAAAATGCATGCATTCAACTTACACTCTTTTTAACATTTCATTGTTCATGTATCCTTATGTGTGATGCCAAGTATAGCATCCATGTGTTTTTTTAAGATCATTAAATTTACAAAAAAAGTAAACCCATACATATTCTTCAAAAGTTAAAATTTCTACGTGAATTTCATATTTTCGTGTAATTGCGCATGCACAGAGCTAAATCAACCAGGCGCGGTCCCAAGGAGCATAGCTACCGGTCCCTCTATATTAATCAGGGACCAGGACCAGTCCAACCCAAAGCATGGGCAAGCAATGTGTACTAATGTTACGGTCTTAGGTGTATACACGATGAATAGGGTGCTATTCACTAATTCAAGCCCCATCGAAAACAGTGTGAAATCAACATTGTTCGGGGCCCAATAACACGCACATCAACATGCCTGAGGTGTCTGAAACAAACACTACGTTATTATCTGGTCCCTAATCTTTCAATTTTTAATTATGAACTGATCTGTAATTGGACTGCACCCTGAACTGCTGGTAGCGTTTTTGTGTGTGTGTGTGTGTGTGTTTTTTTTTTGTTTTGTTTTGTTTTTTTTTTTTGGATTGCATTCTGGTTTGGCTGTAGCCAGGCCGTTGGAACGATGCCAAATCCCGGCCATGCGATGCGCAGCATACAAGGTACGCACGAAGTTTCCAAGCATGACTGAGGGTGTTCTAATTATTTGCGGTTCGCGTCTATCAACAAAATTAAACAAGTTCAACGCCTTACACGATATAGCAATATTTTCACTAGAATTTGATAGGCAATTCAAAACTTCATGCGTCATTATTGATTTTTTATTGTGATTTTGAAAAATTAAACGTCTTTTCATGATAAATTCTTTTGTGATGACGTCATCAGCCTGCAGTTTGGCACAGGGATTGTATAAAGGTCATTTCATCTGCCACTTTTTCACTTGATTGCGGCAAACTTCGCCACAGACATTAACTAAAACTACATTTTCATTTTTTTCAACCTGCTGCCTTAGGGAGCTCGAGTTTTTCATGAAGTCACCTATACATTTAAGAAACAAATTCCTATCTGACACAGTCAATGGGGTAAAATAGATATTCAAAATTTAATAATAAATTACATGATGACGTTATCATGATGTCATTCTTCACAAAATATCTTTGCTGTATATTCTGTGCGTCAAGTCTCCATATCTTAGGACTTTGTTTAATGCCCAAAATACCGACAAGATTAAAAATATACACAAAGTCTGTGGGATTTGGGAAAGAAGACCGAAAGGAAAAAAAAAACAGAAAACAAACAAATTAGTAGACAGACATTTAAAAAACGAAAAAGACAAGTGGAAAAACAAAAAAATCTTTACAAAAAGAATGTCTTGCTGGCAAAATACAAGCAACCCCCCAAAACAAAAACAACACCTTTTCCCTCAATATGCGAAAAAGCCCATCACGACGCTTCTGTGGCTCTTCAATGACTAAAATACATAGAGCGATGGTTCCCTCTGTGTGACTGGTAGTATTTAAATTGTTTCCCACTTTCCGGGCAATAGTCTTTCCTCGGTTGCGAAGACTACTAGCAACAGGTTAGCGAACCAAGCCCATTTTCAACCTCAACCATTAACTCTGGATGAAGCGCTCTGTCTAAACGAATCCATCGGAAAACCTCACCTAATATATCCGTTGTTGTCTTTGTCGTATTCCTCGAAGGTCGGTCTCAATTTCTGGTCAATGTCTGCGTCTATTTTGATCATCAGCTGAACAAACTCGTCGTACTCCAGGATTCCAGTTTCTGTTAAATTCGTTCCACCCCAACAACAAAGACTGTCAAAAAACCTCTGTAGAACAATCAATCTTGTTTGCACACAGGCATTATTATGACCAGTAAATTCGCCAAACTAAACTGTATGTTTCTTCACCCTACATGTAATCTATGCGAATCCAGCAACCATGGATTTTCGAATCATGTGTGTCTTGAATACGGACCCGACTTCAAGTTGTAGTTTATACCTATTTTCAGTGCGTTTTGTTTGTTTTTTCTTCAGATGAGAATATCTATCATTTCCAACTATGACAGCTTGTTTAATGGTGTGCAGCCGTAAGACTGAGCTAACTTACTGTTCTTGTCAAAGCCCTCCATGATCTTCTTCAAGCTTGTCTCGGTGGGGTTCCGATTGAGCGCCCTCAGCAGTCCCCGCAACTCGTTCTTATTCATCTTGCCATCTCTGTTCTTGTCGTAACTGCTAAACGTTTCTTTGTACGCTGTTTCAATCAACAAATAAGGACTTGCAAGACTTGCAATGTTTGCATGTGCTCTCTCTCTCTCTTCAGGTCGATTTTTTTTTACAATTACAGAATAAAAAACACGAACTGATCGATGCAAACATTACAACATGTGCAAGTCTCGGGAAAATTAAGGAAAAAAAGTAAAATCTCATTCAAGTTATAGCGAGAACGCTCATGTCTAATCGATTTCATGTTGCAAAAACAAATACGTCTCTTCTCCATTGGCGGCCATTTCTTACTTCCGTTGGCAGTGCACGGTACAGTGTTCGGGCAGCCAGCCTATTAAAGCTGTGTATGGTGTTCTTCATCTACCTGCAATCTCGTTTGTGCCTCGCGTGAAAAAACTATAAAACTACATACTATAAACTACAGAACTTTAAAACACCAATGTTGTTTCCTTACATGGTGTCCCCGCTCCGCTATTGCCGCGCTACAGCCATGGTTTACGTGCTTCCTGTCATAAGGTATATAACTATTCTGTCGATGTTTGCAGTGTATTGCACTATCACCTAATAAAGATGGGAAATGCCGCGTGCGACGGAGAGATTCAAACGCGAGATGCGAGATGGCAGACACAGAGCACCATAGCCCTGGTCACGAGTCGACCCCATTGAGCCGACACACAGACGGCCCGTAGGCCTTTGCATAGTGCTCAATAGCAGCAGTGCCTAATTATTCCTGAAGGTTATATCTCTAGCTCACAGCACTACGACCGTTGCAGTCGACGGAGGAAAAGTGTTTTACTGTAAAAATCGCTGTAATTACTTCTCTTGATGTATCAGTCCATCCCTGATTACCCCCCTGTCAATACAGTGCTCTGCTATATTTTTAAATCATCGAAAAAAACTGGAGTGACATTCTCACTGGCAAAAATTACATTCAAAAGAAAAAAAGGGATAATTCTAAATAGACTATTTTAAGCCGGCCTCAAATTCTAGGCCCCCTTGTTCTTTGGCTCTTTGTAGGTAAACAGACATCGGAATAATGCAATCCACGAAGGTCGTTGAGGACCATATAGTTTACGTACCTTTCTTTTTCTCAGCGCTGAGTGTTCCCTGTCAAAGAAAAGGAAAGTCGTTCAGCACTTTTTGCTAAAGCTAGAGCAAACAAAAAATCTTGGAAACACGGTGCTGGCGAAAGTTACTAAATTTTGAGGAGACTTTCTCGGGTTTCGATAGCATCCGTTGTAATTTTGCATGTACATGGTGAATTGCTTTGTAGGGAAATCGGGGTTTCCTGGTGTGCGCTGCCAGTTACGATAAGTCGCCTAACTATTCAAGACCCGGTATTCGCCGAATATTAGGCCTACTGCCGCGCTGAACTCAAAGTATTCAATATTTTAAGTTCGGCAGGGCAAGAATAGTACGGCGTTTAGCGCAGTTCGGCACAGCAAATTGAATTCGGGACTGTAAGCTCTTTAGCTTGGCTGGGTATGCCGCGCTATCGTTGTGCCAAATGGAAGTGGCACGACACTGCTCAATTTAAATTTGGCGTTTAGCGCAACCGCCGCGCTATTGCCGCACTCCTCTTGGCCTTAGTTACAGCGCATGGTAGAGAGTGTGCTGCCTGCTCACGCTAATTCACTACCGAGGAGTATGGAATTCCATATCTGCCGTCGTCCGTCGCATTTTGTTTTTTGTTGTGTCCCAATTCTGCCATTTACCAGTCCCAAACATGCCATTTTCCGTCGTGCGTCGCCCGTCGTGCGTCGTCCGTCGCCCGTCGTCCGTCGCCCGTCGTGCGTCGTGCGTCGTGCGTCGCCCGTCGTCCGTCGTGCGTCGCCCGTCATCCGTCGTGCGTCGCCCATCAAATGGGTTGCATAGGACATGCAAAAGCCGTTGTTTAACAAATGACAATGTGATGATTCCATTCACTTCTAAAGATCTTTTCCGAATAAGGCAAGTACAAATCCCACCTGTAAAGCATATACTAGTTACATAATTAATTCCAATAATGCTAGACTACCCCTGCCCCTTGACATGAAAATATCGCCTCTCTGAGTATTCAACCAAGTATTTTGGGGGGGAAAACATTTTCAGCAAAAATGTTCCGGCCAACTTATCCACAGTGTTATTCTAATTTGCATACTGTAAAAATGTGCCGACTTGTTTTCATCAAATTCCAGGAAGAAATCTGCCAACCGATACAGATATTCTATCTTGTCATCTCGATTTCACCTTGAAATCCAGAAATACTAGACGTGCTGTAGATAACAAACTGTTTATTAAATGCATTGTTAAGGGGCAATTACCACTTGTTTTAAGTTTCAGAAAATATGACGTGTTGGTTTTTTGTGGGTGTGTATGCCATGGTGGATAGACCAATGAGAACAGGTTGTCCAGCACATCAGCATTATTTATGGGGCTAACAAGTAATGTTACTGTTTAAAACTGAGACTTCTGTGAGCCAACCTGCAAATAAAGTCATGTCTAATTTGGAGTATACAGCAGATTTCATCATAGGTATACCCGCCCTCAAAATATTGTTGAATCAGTTCGTCTCTTATGAAAACCATTGGGAATCAAACATTGTAAATAATCTATATTTACATTCCGTTCTGTGGGATATCGTGCAGGGACAGACAGAAATATCACATAGGCTATAGACCTAAAGTCTGGCTGTTAACGAGTAAAGTTACGTCTAGAGTAACTAAGTTATCGAGAAAAACAATCTACCCTAACAAAAGTCTATTTTGTTGATTTATTTATGTAACCAAAATGGTGTTATTTCATTACACGTTACTTAGCCGATGTCAGGATATTATTTCTTCTTTCAATTGGAGTTTGGCGCAACCGCAAAAACGAATACATGTACAAGTACATCTTCTAGTTCTATTGCTAAAATGAGAGTCAGGCATGGTGGATCGATCGAACAAGGACATGTACATGTGAAACGATCAAGGGTCAAAGTTAAAAATACCACTGCGCAATCGTGACAAAAAAACACGACGGGCGACGCACGACGGGCGACGCACGACGAGCGACGCACGACGGACGACGCACGACGGGCGACGCACAACGGGCGACACACGACGGGCGACGCACGAGGGGCGACGCACGACGGCAGATATCGAATTCCATAGAGGAGCGAGGGCGGAAACTAGCCACCACAGGCTTATGATTCAAAAGAAGATGTTTGGACTCTAGTGTAAAGGTCGTTCAGGCGAAAGCTGGAGTATTATCCAGGCTGTAATCCGAAGGCTTATAAATCATGAGTATATCTGAATCACCTCCACTAACGAAGTCCTGAAAAGTTTCACAGCTAAACCTGTTTTTATACATGCACAGAAATATCTTAAATGGAATGAACTACCATTACTCAACGTTATGATTTTCAGAATATCATGGAATTCATTGATTAGTGCCTATTTAGGCAGACCTACATGTGAAAATATTGACGAAACCAGTTACCACGGTGTGTATAATTTTATTATACAATATACATGCAGCGACGGGCACATTTGGAAATCTCGTGTTCATCAGTTCATATTTGGGGGTTATATGATCGGTATTACAGAGTCGCTGTATTTTATCATGTGTCTTGTTGTTGACAGTGTGTAAGTATGCTTGCATCACTCGGTCGTCCATAACTCTGCAGAGCGATGACTATTTTCCTTTGTACCTGTAAACTACAGTCACAACGGCCTGGATAGGCATTTGGAATCATGTGATCTTGCACATGCCTTGTGTCTGACCTCCAGCTTTAAGTTGGATATTATTTCACCATATGCCTCTATTTGATTGATTTAGACCGTGTTTAGCTAACGATGCAGACACACACAAAATGAGCAGTGATAACTTTTAGGCCCCCCAAAAATCTGCACTTCACCACATCGTCCATACCCACCAACGCAACAAATGATCACTGATGGACTATCGTCTCGTGAATATGGGACAGGTTGCCTTTTCCTAATATTGCTAAGAGATACTGAACATCATATTAACAATTATTGTGTAATTATGCCTATACCAGCTTTCCTTACAGTGCTGTTCTAAGTAAATGCTTAATGCCCCCAGCTACAATTATCAATGTTAGCCGAAAACTGTAAAAACCTTAACCCCTTGGATGCTGGTTTGGCAAAGCCTTACCCAGATTAGCATTATTAATGCGCAGCATTACTGACCAGCATTTTTGTGTGACGTTGCTTCACTAAGCGTCAATTCCTCTAAATATACTCCCATTATTTCAAAACTAAATTTGTGTATTATATCAATTTCATTAAATCCTGGGTACCTTTCAAAGATGCCTCAGTATATGGAAAAATGTTGGCAGTTCATCGGAGCGATTTTGGTTACAGTCAAACCAACGACTTTAAATCATGTTGCTGTGTTACAGTAACAATAGGTACCCGTATAAGCGAAAAAGCTGTTCGGTGTTTCATGTTTAAATATAAAATGCTGAGAACGTACAACCAGCCAAATTTCCTCAATTTAGGAATTTCTTGTTCCATGTACTTTACATGCACTTGGTGTACACCCCGATAAAGATAAAGGTATCTGGTTTCTGTAAAACCCTTAACCCAACTTGAAATAGAGCTCCCAAAAACCATGCTTGATCACCGACATGCCCTTAAAAACTTGTCCGTTCACCCGGTAATTTTCGTCCAATAATCTTACAGGTATAGTTATAGTCCCGAAATGAGACAAAAGGTTATACATTCAATCTAGGCCTGGTACATGTAATTACTATAAATGAAATCTTACAGCCATCGCAGACTCGGGTTTTTGTCACAGTCAAACACGTTTCGATGAAGCGCAAAGTTCGCAGCAGTGATGTAAAATGAGAGGAGTTGAAGCCACGCATCCATCGACTTCAATTGGGAGTTCTCACTCCAGTAACCCTACGCTGAGAGAAAGTAATCCAAGTTCGGCAAAAGGCCAGTTTCTGTTTTTTAACATTCTAACTTAAGAAATAAATACCAGGCTTACCAGCATTTCGTCAGCCATATGCTGTAGAATATTAACGAACGAAAGAAACAAACGGTCGATGTATTGATTGCTGGTTGGTTATGTCTGCATAATAATTTCTGATTTGGACTCACGGCACTGCAGAGCTGTAATGGACTTGCTGCACGAGTTACCGATTTCATGGGTGAGGCCTTTATACATTTTTGGGAATTTGATGGAGAAAAGAAAAAACATCAAGCGACAAAGAACAGAAGGGAAAAGGATGAGCTTCTCGCTCCCTTGAGCTTTGTACACTTAATACCTGCATTGGAGCAATGTGTTACCCCCCAGGGGCGGTGATTTAAACGGCTTTACGCTCGTCGAAGCAGGACGCCTCTATGCTCATATGCTCGTATACATTGTGTAGTAAATTTGAAATTGGCAACAACTTTGTATAGACCTACACATAACACTGCAGAAAGACAAGTAAATGTTAGCCATGTTTGAAACATATGCACAGTGCTAACAATTAGGCAAGCTGACACACACATGTTGAATTCATTTTAAAGGTGACTTCATACTTGACGCTTTCTTCACTTTTGTGACGGTTAGCACTTGAGTATCTTTCTCTCAGTGACAATCATTCTGAACAACCGCTAAAGCTCAATCTATAGCTGCACGGTCATCAGACTTGCAACTGGCATGTGGTTTGTGCACCGCGCGCCCCCTTAATGCCGTCCTGAAGTTTGCAGTATCCCCAAATGCCTGAAACTAATCACACCCAATATAACTGAATGAACCAATCGAATGAAACATCGTTGAACTGTCTTTTACTAAGTTGTTGGATTGTGCATGGCAATAACTAATTATTCTGTGGAGGTATATTCAAATTGACTGAAAAGTTTCACAAATGAGGATTCCTTTTAAAACACCTTCTTTTTATTTGGCAAAATATAAATTTAATAAAAAAAACACCTTTGAAATTTGAGATTCGACCTATGAAAACATGACATGTATCAATTTCATATGATATGGTAACATTTTAGGGGTTAAATAAATGCAGATACGTTTTCATTAATTGTACAATGAACCTTTACCTTTGTGGACGAACCTTTACCTTGCTCAATTCTAATTAAAATCACATTCTGAATCTTCCAAACTGTTGAAGTGGACAACAGCTTTTTTTCACGTGTTGATTGTGTACTTTTTCCTTGCATGTATGATATCAACAAATATAGCTATACAATTTCCGTTCAACAAATATGACATTACACTTCTACTTGCCAAAACCTCTCTGAAGAAAGGATAGACATGGGAATTTGTGGACAGCAAGGTCTGAATTGAAGAAAAATGAAATGTGTCGCCAGGAAATTTACTTTCAGCCCACTTCCTGCTCTCAACATCTATAAGGAAAACATTGAAAAGTTTGCTGCTCCAGACTACTGGTTTCACACATTGATTATTGACGATTATGTCTTTTTCTAAATTCAGCAAAGTCCTTGTTTTTTAACTAGTGAACCTTTCAGGGTCAAAACGATTTATAATACATCAACGAGCACCAATAAAGAACTATATGCCTATCCTAACGCCTACAGTCAAAGCCGTGCTATAATTTGAGGAACATGTAGAGGGAGCCCTTCATGGGTCAGTATAAGATCTGTTTGTACAGAGTGTAGCGCCAACTCGACTTTGGAACCGAAATGTCTGTTCATTATGTGTGCGGTACATGCACCTATTGTGCTCTAACGGTCCGTGTGCATGCATTATCAATCATTTTGGTTCCAACCAATTGAGACACTCATGTCGGAACTCTCTCAAGTAACAGCTCTGTTCCGTATCAGCGCAGTGCCCGAATAGTGAATATGCAACCATTATAACTCCCCACCTCCTTTAAAAAATCAGGACTCATAGCCGTCTCGTGTTTATTTAACAGTGTTGTATTCGAGTCTATCATGTAAGTCCATTGCGTGTCATTCAGTCTTAATAACACAAGCTATTCAATTGAACCTATATTGTTCACCTTGTTATTTATGACTGGCCTTGTAAAGGGACTTGTGAAAGGACTTGTGATGGACTCGACTCCAACACTTGTTTGAGACCAACTTCAGTCGTCATTCAACTCTGAGATAAAGTAATGATTCTAATATCTAAGAGTACGATGTCTTTACGGAATTGTATGTGATAATTATCAAATAATTATGCGAACCCCGAGTTGTGACTGAAGAGTGCCACACGGTATTGAATGAAGAATAAGACTCACTTTGACATATCCTTAACTTTGTGGTTGAACCCGAATTACTGAAATAGCCCCATCCTTACTGAAAATTACATATCTAGCATACATGCATAGAAATACGTTGAATGGATATAAATTCAACATCCGATATCAGGAGACTATACTGCAGCTCTAATTGCTGCTACTATCCTACATTTCAATCGACAGGCCGCCATATTGGATCACATGGTCCGGGAAATCACAGACGTCCATGATACCAACTACGCAGTCCAGTGCTTAGATACGCCCAAACAATTTCTTGAACTCTGCAACAAAAACAGTAAAGACATTTGCAAGTAAATGCAAACTCATTAGAGCAAGCAATTTTAAAAGCATATTTTAAAAAAAAATAAAAACTTGTTGCCAATTTAATTTAGGTGCTTTGGTTAAAACCCTGCGACGCGTTCGCAATTTTTTCTCACGGTGCTGCAGGGGCTGCTCTTTCGTTGAGTCCATCCATTATTTCACTGTTATTGCTGTTGTTTGGGCCCAAATTCTGTTCTAAAGGGATTAGAATGGATAGGTAGGCTCCCTCGACTCTTGTGGCTATGAATCATTGCACACAAATAGTTTCCAAAAATTTCCAGGTACTTTTTTTTGGGGGGGAGGGGACAGCACAAGAAATATGGTAGATATTTGCAACACGTGTGCAGGAAAATTGAAACATATATTATTCTAACAAAATATCCACTAAGCAGACTGAAACTAAACTCTGAAACCATAGAGCTTCAATTTCTATGAAAAAGAAAGGAAAAAATAGTAGCCAAACTGTCAAAAACTGAAAATATCAGTGAAAGTACATGTAAACTCTGAAACTGTACAAAAGCCAAACTACTTTCAAAACCCAAAAATTACACAGCGATTGAAACTAAACAGACTGAAACTAAACTCTGAAACCATAGAGCTACAAATTCTATGAAAAAAAGGAAAAAATAGTAGCCAAACTGTCAAAAACTGAAAATATTAGTGAAAGTACATGCAAACTCTGAAACTGTAAAAAGCTTGAAACTGTACTTTCAAAACCCAAAAATTACACAGCGATTGAAACTAAACAGACTGAAACTAAACTCTGAAACCATAGAGCTACAAATTCTATGAAAAAAAAAGAAAAAAATAGTAGCCAAACTGTCAAAAACTGAAAATATCAGTGAAAGTACATGTAAACTCTGAAACTGTAAAAAGCCAAACTGTACTTTCAATCTACTGCTCTTTCATTTTTTTCACTCAGATCACTCCTGCATACACTACAAACAAAGCCATGAAACAGCCATCTGCAATCACTTCCTCGTTTCCCACACAGGGCATTCCCAAAGCCCAATTCGAAGACATTCCCCCAAAGCCCCTTCACAGTGCATTCACCAGAACCCGGCCAAGTGTCTGCTCTAGTCTACCCGCATCAGACAGACCTGCCGGCTTGGCATTGATAAGAACTGGCTAAGCCCTTGAGTCAGCTGGGGCCAGTGTAAACAAACCCCTGTGGAGTACAGCTATGCTTTGTGCACGGTTGAATGGGCCTTGGCAAGGGACCCGCTCGAAAGTTTATTGCCCTGGCTCTGGGCCAGGCCTGATGTTAAAGGTGACCAAACCAGCTTTTTAGGCATGAATAGAGGTAGGATATGATGGAAGGTTATAATATTTGGACGTTTTGTTTTTTGTTAATTCAAAAAATTGCGACAGTAGGCTCGCTGGGAGAGGCCACTCCCTCTTCCCAGAGTTGGAAAATAAATAAATAAAAATGACGTTGACTTGAATGAACGTATTGAATTCCAGAGTAAATTTTATGTGTATAAAATTATTTATTTTAAAAATATTTATTTCTCTGGGTAAAAATTCCATCCCTTCTGATTGTTCTCAAATTGGAATTTTTTGAGGTGAAAGGATTGTTCAATTTCAAGCAACTTGTGTAAGTTTGGTCATGAATCCCGAAAGACCCGGCCAGTGTTTCATTTCTAACTATGACACTTCCAACTCACTCACACAGACTTATCATTTAATTTACTTGCAAGAAAATTTGTTTCGATTTGAATGATCGGTTTGTTCTGTCTCTTTCTTCGGAGACTAGCCTTTATGATAGACCTACCGTCGAAGTTCAGTTTGCCGTCTGCATTCACATCCGCCCTCTCGAGTTCCTGTTTCACTTCGTCGGAAGTTGATTCGATGCCCATGTCTTCGTAGGCTGCCTGCAGCTCATCAAGACTGTGATGCATTGCAGAAAAGAAATGCATATTAACACCGAAGGCTTCTTCGAAACATTATCTCGGGTGAAAAATCATTGGCGCTCTATCGTCAAGGTGACATATGACATCCGCCCTCACATAATTTAACTCAGAAAGGTTTGGAATGGATACTTCGCTGACAAAATGACTGTGAGGAGATAAAGTCAACAGCAAGGGATGGACAGATTCTATGACGTGGTGAAATTCATTGCCAAATAGACAAATCATGCACCAATTTAATGGACATAAATTCCTGATGGGCCCCTTTAATGGCAGACAGCACTGTCAGGTTTTGTGCGGCGTGATTCTCATTGAACAGTGGTTCAACAATAGTTGTCACAATGTTTACTGCCACTGGTACTGCATTAATGACCAGTGACAGCGTTGCCACGGTCACCACATAGATTCATATACACACATACTTGAATATCACAAAGAATAAAGCAACAACTAACTCACAAAACTTTCTTGAAGTGACTGGTTGGTCATTAAAGTTCGCCTCTGAGATTACAGAACTAAAAGGTCCTTTTTTCTTCAAAACTTTGTTTCAAAACTTAGCGCTATACACAAAACATACGTAATGAATCCACTCTTGTCCTTGTCGTACTGGTTGAACGTTGCCTTCAATCGTTTTTCAATTTCCGCGTCAATCTTGATCATCATCATTTCGAACTCGTTATACTCAATGAAGCCACTCTCTATTCGAGGGAAAAATACGATAAGTATTATGCAGAATACGGGTGATTCACAATATTGCGCCTCCAAGAGTTTGCTACGAGTTGGCCAATTACACGCGTGAAATTTGTCGACCATTTCCAAACGCACTTTGGGTTGACAGATTTCGCACATTATGATTGGCCAACGCGTTGCAAACTCTTGGAGGCGCACTATTGTGAAACGCTCGTATTAACGCGAAGTGTCACTGACTCAAGTCAAGACTTTAGATCAAGGCTTTAGGTCTAGTGAGCCGAACGATAAATGGTATCCTACATTCACTGTCCGTCGATAGTGGATCAGTTTTCGGGCAAGTTGCAGACTTTTTTCCTCGTGAACTGAGCCATATCAGGTGAGCCGTTGGCCATCCACTCCCTCTCACACTTTTTTTTTTTTAATTTACAACGTCTTTATCAACAAGCCCTGCACAATCTCTTGCCAATGACACCAAAATTTGTATCCGCTAGAAAAAACCTACTGTCCTTGTCGACGTCGTTCATGACCTTCTGCAGAGCGGCATCGGAGGGGTGTCGACCCACCGTCTTCAACAATGAACGCAACTCGTCCTTGCTTATCTTCTTGTCCTTATTTTTGTCAAACTTGTTGAACTGTTCCCTGTAGGCTGTATAATTTAACAGGCACTTTCATGTAGGTTTCCACAATTAACCAGATAATAAAATGAAAAGCAAAGGTATTCATATAGAGGGAAGAGAGGTTTTAAAAAGGTGAGTATATAATGTTTTCAGACTTGAAACAATTATTGTTGTTATCGAGAGAAGAGCCGGAGTTGGATTCACCCTGAATACATTTCCAATATCGCCGCATTGCGTTTTTTCAAGGGCTAACCCTTCTGGAGTTTTCAGAGCAAATCCTTTCGGTCATTTTGACACCAATTTTGTGCAAATCGAACATAATGTTGTTGCGCAGCGCCCATTTTTCTGAGACAAGTTAGCCAAAAATGTATAGGCCTACTTTTCAACTTATTAGTGCTGCATGCACGCGGGATGGCATGCGTGAACTTCAAAAGACCGTAACAACAGAACCATTTTTGATTTACTTTAAATTTCATGTTTGCAATGATAAGGACCGTTTTACATGTACGCCAAATTTAAAAACTTTGAGATGGCACAGCCGAGTTCTTGGAGGCGGAATCCGCCTGCGGCTGTGAGATTGGCCAAATAACCTTGCTCCTTGAGGGTTCAGATGGAATAAAAACTTTATATCTGAATGGAAAGCTTTGCATATTTTCGACACTCAGTAACACCAGGAGGTCTTTTCGGCTTGAAAAATATGTTCACATTTAACAAGATTTACACATTCGAATGTGCTTCCTGCCTCTATTTTTATTTCTTGCACACTGTTCCACGAGAAGGATTCCAGAATATTTTGTAATAATTTGAAGGACCGTCTCACTCTCAACCTTTTCCTTTGAAAGTGACGCAAGTATCAACACGAATCCATAATTCAAAACAAACACAATGAGGCTAATCCGCAATATTTGCACAAAAATTCGCCTTAACTGAACTGAGCCCATACACGTATGGCGAAACCCGGAATGGTGAACAAATTACTTTAATTTACTTTGAGGCAATCATTCAGTCAAATAAAAGTATTTTTCCTTCTCTTTTCTCTTAAGGGGTTTAGTTTTACTTGCTTTGCAACTTTCAAGGGAAAAGAAAATCCTGAATTAAAATGATTTTCACATTAAAACAGAAAAAGAATTCAAGGCTTTCAGCTCATCAGGACATTGTCAGTCTAAACCCCTTGGTGAACTACTACAATATCTGACAAATCAGAAAGAAGAATCTGCAACCATTCTTTCTGAAATTAAATATATATACATAAACGCACTGCCGTCCCAAATTGAGACACTTTGGTTATTTCAGTAGTGCACAAATGAGGTATACAGGTCATGATTCATAACGAGAATCCTACCTTTCTTTTTTTTGTCGCTCAGAGTTGCCTGTGGAAAACAAACGAGTAAATTTTAAAGTTGATGATTCAGCGGGAATGTTTACCTGAGAACAGGCTTTGGTAATGCCACAATTAGCTACAATGCATTTTCGGCATTACGGTAGTAAATCTCTCAAAGTGGGACCTTGAAGGAGATAAACGGCCCTTTAATAAAAAATATATAGTATTAGCAATCGATCAAGGAAATCTTACTGCCATTGCTGCAGAGGAATCTCGCTGCTGAAGCCAAAAATGTTCCACAAAGCTCAAAGTCCGCGTCCGTATACGGTGAAGTATCTAACTGCGATCGGTACCGCACCTGACGATTTCAAGCCGACTGCACTTCAGTTCACGCCCACAAAATACAATCCACAGATGGTGAAGCTCGATTTTTTTTTTCACATCAGTAGGCCTATACAAAAGTCAGTACCGTTTTGTTTTTTCTTTGTACAAATATGCACAAGGGGTTTGGCATTTCTCATAATGAATGAATGAAAAAATGGAAATTGATTAGGATGTTAAAGTGAACACTGGCTTTCGGAGACGCGAACCCTCAGACTGTAATTATGTTTCCATGTCCATTCACTTCTTAAATATGGGTTACAAAAACGCCAGTTGGCGTAGACGGTGCTGGACGAGAGCTTTTGGAACAACGGCTCCCACAAGGGCCACGACAGGTTGAGGCAGTGGGCGTAATTCATAAAGGGCCATCTCCAGGAATGTCAGAGAGATCACGTCTGGCATTAAATTCATCGATGATGGGTAACCTCAATACCGGAGAGCATATGTGCCTGGGCAAAGTTCAGCAGACATCATGATCTTGCGTCCCTAGCGACAGTTTGGGCCTACTCCACATTTCATTGTAAGGAGCAACGAGGGCGGCAATTGTCAAGTGCACCTTTGTATCCCATGTAAACACGCTTGCAATATTCATTCTGCTGCTGTTGGGACGTGTAGTGTCTTTGGGCTTTGAACTTATCCAAATTTGCATATTCCTTTTGTAAAAGTGTGATATTATTTCAAGAAGAAAGCGGAGTGTACAGTTATTTCAGATTTACCGGAGTTGAAAAATTTAAATTCATGAAAAAGTAAATTTTCCAATTTAACTAACAACAGGGATGACAAGAAAACAGTTTTCTAACATTTGAAAGTAGGAAGTTACACAAAATGTGTTCTAGGGTAAATTAATTCCATTTATGTAGGGCCTTATTGAAAACAGATCAGTAAACTGAGACGTTGTAAAGATCATATGACACCCGTCAAGACAAAATGATCGGAAAGTCTCATTCTGCTCTTTCCTATTGTGACAAATATAAACTTCATCATTAGTCCAAGTTAACTACAAATGATGTGTTCTTGTCCAAAAGTAAAAACCTAAATTTGACGTCACGTTTCAGATTAAATTTCTTTCTTGATGTCATCCCATGTCCACTATACAGCCCTGGATCAATTATTAGAGATTTCTCCCCAACTTGGTACTCGTGTTCAGTAGTGTATCAGGCAATTACCTGAGCCTCGCTCCAAAACATCTGATCAAGTTGCTGTTTGGTAAAATGACGCAATCGTATAGCAGAGGTGTCTGCTGATTGGTAACAGTCTAGTGGTCACGATGTAGATGGTATTACTTAAGATCGCGATCACCTTCAGTTAATGTGCTGCCCGCAAATGTTACAGCCACTCGATGACACTAACGTTACTGTCATTTTATTATTGGGTTTTAAAAAAAGTTCACTGGGCAGGTCCTGCATGTGTGTAGCAGCAGCAATAATCGATAATACAAGAATTCAAAACTCGCTGCAATAATGCAAGGCATGTGCATTGATGACCAATAATAGAAAGCGATTCTAGTCAGCCCTGGATCAAGTACAACACTTCGAGTCGGATCCAAGAATCCTATCGTTAAATTTATTCTAGTATATAGGCACAAGCACGGCTCGAGTTAAAGGGCCTGCCCACTTTTAATGCATCTTTTCAATGAAAATCTATCGGAAAGGAACAGGTGATTTTTGAATGCTTTTCGAAAGTCCATACAAGCTGAAAAACAATGGAATTACATTTAAAAGCAGAGTACACTCCGACTGGTCACTTTACACAGAAGGACTGCTCGGGCTGTAGTTATAGCCACGCCAAATTCAAATGATTTGTTTTATAAAATTTGGCCAGGCAATAGCACGGTGTTGCGCAAGCAACGGCAAGCCTAGCCTTCAGTATGACTCACACCATCTGTGTTCTGAAAGGCAGTGGCACGACACTGCCCGTATAATTTCAGTGCGGTGCGTAGTGCAACTGCCGCGTTACTGAAGATTTGCATGGCTGCCATCTTACAGGCCAGTGCTTTTGTTCCAGAAGGTATACACAAAGGAGGCTTCCCCTGTGGTACAAAAGAGCTGCCCTACAAGATGGCTACCACGCAAAATTTCTATTGCGTGGCACGGCAATAAGTTCGGCACGGCAATAGCATGGCTTGTAGCCTTGGAATAAGTGACACAAACATAGCGAAAACACCTGAACAAGCCCTCCTAACAACACACTTTTATTTGTATGAATTCAGCTTATATATTAAAGACAAAAATGCGTTTTTTAAAGGCGTTAATAGTGGGGGAAACGCAAACGATAAAAATTCTGCACTGAAATAAATAAACTAAAGTGCTCCCTTGGAAAGTGGTGCTTTGTCGCAATTAGTGTAAGTACGAAACTCTTGATTCTAAAATCAACCTTGTCGATTATATTCTGCCTAGGTTATTGCTGGTAGTATCTTCATGGACTTCGTCGTAATTTATACAAATAACATTTCCTGTCAAAAAGCACCCCAGATAGATTATTCTCAGCAGCGTCACTAGCTTGAACTCTACTGGGAAAATATGATAATTCCTACATATTCATCTAAAAGCAAGTTCAAGTTGCCGAGCGGCCTGTTCGCTTTTCATGTAATATCGTTCTTGCTTTACATTGGAAAGGTACAACATAATTCTCATCAATATGCATGTAGAACTGTTCTCTGTTGATGCTGGCCAGCGAGTCCCGTCGCAGGTGCCCGTGTTTAGAATTTCAGCATCATCTTCTCGAACTCTGGGAACACAAAAAAATGTGCAGTTTCAAGAATATCGTGTCTCCAGAAAGCAAATTAAACTGAATATGTACTGGTGGGACTCCATTACTTTCAAAACGACTCCCAATGCCAGCAATTTCAAAGAAATGACAAAAAAGAGAAAGTAAGCGACAACGCTAAATAATAAAACTCAGGAATGTCATGGTAAGGCCTGTCATTCAATGATATTAATTAAAGGGTCATACAATTTTGTTGAACCCTTTCAACTGAACAGTGAATCTCTCCAAATTATGTCAACAGTGCCCTCAGTTGTCCAGAAACGAATGGACAATTTGATAATGTAAATAAGTGTACCCTTTTTAGTACAAGAAAGACAAAAGATGTCATAATGTTTAATTTATAAGGCAGAGAGACCACTGAATATGAGTGTAGAAGTTATACAGCATATGAATACAGAAAAATTTGAGAGGCAAAAATAGGCACCTTCGAAGCTGATTTTGTTATCCTGGTTGGTATCTGCTTCGGCCATGGCGTTTTTCAGTTCTTGCTCAGTCGGTTTAACGCCCAGACTTTTGAGTAAGTCCTCGATCTCGTCCATACTGCAGCGGGAAAAAAATGTGGGCTTCATTTGAGACACAACAGTTTAACACACTGCATTATTTGACGCAGTAATAAAGTACAGCGATAAGGTATTCAAATTTTCTGCCTGGGAACAAGCCTTTGTTTGTGCCACTCATAATATTTGCTTGATTTCAAAGCGATAGCAAAATAATATTTATGCTAAGGAGCCTCAAACAAAACGAAGAAAAGCAGAGAACACACGGAACTTTCATCTTGAAAGCATTAACGGTAGAAACTGCTCGTTTTGCTGACTTCTAGGGAAAAACTAGATGGAGAACAGTCGTTTGTGCGTCCACTCAGTCACGCAGCCAATAGTGGTTATTAAATATCGACAAACACGGCGTCCACCAAAAGCAAAGTGTTTCATATTCACTGACCCAAAATAAAGCCGACCTTTGGTACTGTACTCAGACTACTGATGTACTGGATGGTGTACTGTAACTTTGTTGTATTGTTTTGTGTAAGCAATACTCAAAACACAAATTTTAGATTTAGCGGGCTCAATTGGTCTATTACAGTATAAGCAACAAAACGAAAAGGAAACAACTGACAATGTTAGCCTAATATTGTGGAGCCTGCATTTTGGTAAAAACCTACGAGATGTATCCGTTGCCATCCTTATCGATCGCGTTGAAAGTTTCCCTCAAACTCGCCATAATCTTCTCATCCAGCGCCATCATCATCTTTTCAAACTCGTCGTATTCAATGAAGCCGCTGCCTGTATTAAAGGAAAGAAAATGACGCAGGAGATTTAGAACATACCGAGAAGTGACAGGCAGGTGAACAACGAAGGTAGTTCCTTTACAATAATATGACGTCTCTTCACGACACAGAACCATCTCATTTTCATTTACCGAACAGACACATAAAGAACACGCAGTATTGCTACGTGGCCTTCCTTGCACCCGAAGGCCTTGCACAATACAACGTGAGCGAGAGCAGATTTGACCCTTAGCCGCAGTCACTTGAGAAGCGTCCCATATTTTATGGAGAGAGGGGACTTTAAAAAATCGAAAACTAGTGAATTACAAGGAGAAGAAAACACGAAAATCCATCAGACATGCTCTGAAAATGCGATTTTTTTCTCTGATAGGTGAAATAACGAAAGAAAGTGCATTGGTGTATCTGGTTGGGGGGGCACAACTCGGCCATCTTCGTACATATGCGGCCATTTTGTTTTCTTTTACGAAAACTGAAAACAATTAATACTAGGGAAACAGAAAAGTGCATTTCATTTCGGGTAAAGGTTTTTTAGATTGAAAAAAGGGACAATCTTTTCCTCGAAATTCCGATTTTGCCGCCACCCCGGAATCAAAACCTGGATACGCCGCTAAAAAGTGCACAATATTGGTTCTACTTTGGTGAGGTGAGCAAAGCGCCATTGGAAACTGACGACTCGGTCACTGTGGTGGGTGTGGGGCTTTTCTTTTGTTTTGCTTCTGAATCATAAGAATACTTAGCTTTTGAAAATTGAGATAGATTGGTTCTGAAATTTGGAGAATTACAAATAATTCGTTTGGCAAAAAAAATGTGAAAAGGTTTTCATTTGGGGAAACAAACAAAATATCTTCGAAGAGGCTGTCTATCCCTTACAAATGTGGAACTTCACGCTGAACGTAAACGAAGGTCAAAATAGCCGTACCATCTTTGTCGATATGTTTCATCAAGGCCTGGAGGTCCTCATCACTGGGCTCCCGATGCAACAACGTAATCACCTCCCGCAGTTCACCTTTGCTGACCTTACCGTCGCCATTTTTATCAAACTGTTTGAAGACACCCTTGCAAGCTACGTTAATTAAATAAACAGTGCTTGGGTTAATGAGTTGGATCTCTGAGCCTACGGCTTCATTTTCTTGGTTTGTTTGATTGTTTTTTTACTTTAATTTCTCTTGTCAAAGGAATGACGTAACGAGACAAAGCAGGCATACAACTAGGGGTGCTACCCTAAGACGTGGACGGTTAAAAGGTTACAGAAAATATTTTTAGAGGAATGCAGCCGCCGTTTACTAACAAAATAAAGAAAATCAATGAACATTGACATTTGCTACAAAAATATGCCTGTATCATTTTCATTTCTACAGAAAAAATCAGCAATTTGAAGGATATTCGTACTGAGTCTAAAAGCAATTCCTCACTTTCTTCTAAAAGTGTGGTTAACCTACCTTGTTGTTTTTCGGCATTCCAGCTTGCCTGCGAAAATAAGAAATATTTTATTTAGATTCAAATAATACAAACACGTGAAAAAGATCACACCTTGCTTGTCTGGCTCCCTCTCTGTCACTAATAATCAATTTTCACGTTACCATTGCGGCCCAATATGGTCTGCGCTGTATCAGGGAAAGAAAACTGCTCCACACGACTGAAGTAGGAATAATGTGTGACAGAACTGTCTCTATGGGTCTGTTTGATTCACACGGATCTGAATCGCGATCAGTAATCCCAGAGATGGTTCGCGCTATCCAATACGCGGCTTCTGTATGAATCAACTACGGTCACTGATTTCGATCCGGTCCGCTTAAAACAACTGCCCCTAAATTTGCCCCCTTCAGCTAGATATCTGTCCCTTGGTAGTTTCAATTTATCCATGTCTTCGTCTCCATTGGGGAGTAATATACTGAGTAGTCGTTCGTGTACCAGCGAAGTTTAGTTCCGACCAAAGGAGCCTCAGTTGCTAAGAAAACTGCCTTCTCTCTTGGTCCATCTCCAGGCTCATACCGGAGTGTTTCAAAATTCTGAAGCTGGCGCTTGTCTCTGTACACAGATCTTCAGAATACTTATGACTCTGATGGAGACAAGGCGGCGCTTTTCCCGTTAAAAAAGATGAGGAGGGATTAAAGAACTTGGGAGAAAAGAAAAATGGAGGGGGGAATCACCAATTTGCTTCAAAATTCTCTGAAAGTGACCACTTTTAATCAGCTTGCTGTTGAAAAGTGCTTTTGTCCCCAGCCAAAAGGTCCAGGCTCGAAAACTTGACTTGACTTGGGGAAATGAATTGTGACTTTTGCTCGAAACAGAAATTACGACTTGATTTAACTTAAGTAAATTCGGCCCCTAACACTATCAACTGTTGTTAAAATGAGTTTCAGGAAGAGAGAAGAAACTCTGTTTTTGTTTGTTTAAACAGAGCCTAGGGCCAAAGTTCACGGAGCTGCTTACCAGTTACCAGAAACGTCGTGCTTTAACTTTAGCAGAAAATGTGCTAACGTTAAGCGCTATAATTATTTCATGGAGGTGCTTAGCGTAGTTGTGCTAAAGGTTGCAGCCGCATAGACGTTTTTACGGTTACGTCGTTAAGTCTATGCAAACTTTTCTTCCAAGGTTAGCATGCCTTTGGATTTAGCTTGCATGCTGCTTGCGGTCTCCGTGACAATGACGTGGAGCGCTGTTAGAGTTAAATCGTGTGCTTGGGCCCTGCACGTTTTCATAATACTGATGCTTTATCACTGGATATATCAAGGTAATGTGGTTAAACAAAGAAGGCGGACAAATCCAACATGTTTTGCAGGGCGCATTGTAAATAAAACGTGTCAAAGAAATTGTAATGCACAATGCCAGTTAAGATGTCAGATAAACTTGGAAAAAGAGGACCGCAGGCTTGTGGCTTGACTTTGGAAATATACTAATGCGAAAAGCCACGTTTATAATTTTCTGTTAATCTCTGATGGTACTTTGAAATACGCCACAATTAATATTATACTATACAGGCAACACCTAATATACAGACATTATAGGTAAATATTTCGTGCCCCTGCGATGTGTATGGCGAAAACTGCAATGTGTTTTGTGTACCAAATAGGCCTAGAGTCCATCGTCATTTCCCCTGCACAATAAAGGGTGTGGCCTGGACAAACGCATTCTGAGGATTTTAATTGAAGGAAAGCAACACATGAATCCATAAGGCTCGAGACCCAGTACAAACGGTCTGAGAAGTTATGTTTTTACTCATCACTAAATAGATAACTTAGCTTCCAAAACGCATATGGCCGGAGACTTAACTAAGTGAGAACATTCCAAAAATGTAAGCTTTTTTAATGTTTAGGCCTAATTGATCTACAGAAAGAGCAAATAGTTCCTGGACGTCATCACTACGTGGTTATACTGGGGCAGAGAGCCTGTCTTAAACTCAAGCGAGAATCTTTTAGAAGCACGAGATTTTGTGAGACCCACGGTACTTTTTGGGTTTGAGGCAAGTAAGAGTCACCATACTGTGTCTATGAGATTTTTATTTGAAGTTAAAAACTGGAGTTCGCAAAGTAATTAGCAAACTACAATTTTAAATGGGGGCAATGTTATCCCATTGTACACTGTACATGTTTTGTATTTTTGATTTGCAGGTGTTGCTCGTTTGTGAATCATTGTGTCTCATTGCACGCGAACTGTTTTCCCCACATGTCTGAGTATTAATATGTAAACCATATTTACTCTTTTCAGCAGATCCCTGAAGGTTACGTCTAGGTAATGCCTGTTTTTTTTACCCAAAACGCATTACATCATACAAGCACATCCAGACAAACTTGAAAAATCTTTAAAAACTTGGCTTACTACAAGTCATTATTGTCAATTTTGTTATTTCATTGGACATTTTGGATTATGATTTGCATGAGTTGCTCGTTTGTAAATAATGAATTTTGTCTCACTGCACGTGAACTGTTTCCCCCACATGTCTGAGTATTAATTTATGTTCATTAATTTTTTTTTACCCAAAATGCATGACATCATACAAGCACATCCAGACAAAGGTGAAAAATATGAAAAAAAAAACTTGGTTTACTACAAGTCATTAAAATGGATGTTTGTTTGATTTTTTCCCGCTTGCAATGGTCCGTGAAAAGGGTCAAGCATATTTTGGAAACAACCATAATAGCACACGTGCTGGCTTGCAATTTTTACGTGTTTACAGACATTTATATTGTGTGTCTAAATCGTGTGTTCTATGCCAAAGAGAGCTGAACCAGACTAAACTCAAATCGGTACTGTTCAGACACATTACATCACGATTTCCGACCCGTACACTATTCTTCACTTTTTATCGATTGTCTGCAACTGCTCTGTGTACCTTTTGTTGCCATTTCAGCTTAAACAGGTACTAAATATGGTCCGTATCGATAGAGCAATAGATACAGATAACTATACAGAGAAAAAGTTCTACTACAAAGAAACAAGTTAGTCGTAAACTGCATGTTATCAATTATAAGTTTACCATGGATAGATTACGATTTAAGAGTTCCATACATTGACTTATTTTCCTCTGTAGTGGTTTCTCAGCCATCAGAAAGCGAGAACATGTCCTAAACATGTCCAAATTTAGCCGGAAAGTATTCAGGAATTGAGCTAGGAAAACAAAGTTTTTCAGACCAGATTTCATTGAGTTTGTGCACAGGATGTCACAGGATGCCCTTGTATAGAACTTTTTCCCTGCAACTATTTCGTTGTTTTTCCAGTGGCTTCGTTTAATCATTATTCTAGAAGTTCAACTCATTAAAGTGTGTTGTGATCAAGTTAATCACATAATTGTTGAGGGAAAGACTTCAACGAGCTAGCGTAGCCCTGTAGATTGAGTAGCGTTTCTTGATTAGTGATCTGTACTGTAGGAGGGGAAAAAGCCATGTGGCAGAAGCACACTTTTATCATGCTGTGATTAAAAAGCAGTGCTTTATCTGACACAGATTAGCCCAAAGATCAAACTGTAATGAATTAATTTGATTATAAAATATGTGTGAAAAGCAGACTGCGTGCTGGGCTACGCCAGAGTACTTGCAACTATCAGGTGATCTTTTGCACTTGGCACTTACTGAGAACCATAATATACCCAGACTTTCAGACACCCAGTTGAATAAAAGTAAACATGCAACTCGAATACTCGACCAGACGCCGGCCTAACAGGGGAAGAGGAGAAAGAAGGGATGGAAAGAAGGAATGAGAGAAAATGGAGAAAATGAACGTTATGAAGGGTATAAAGCAGGTTGATAGGGAATAGTGGAATCGGAGAATACAAGATACTTGAAATTGCTCAGTCAAAACTGCACTGCTATTGCACTCCTACTGTTGTGTGAAAAAAACGTTACTCTAACCAGTAATATACAGACCCTTTGAAACACTCCCTGAACTATCCCCCAAATGTATTCATCCGCTGAGATTTTGAGCAACACAGAAAACGTGACAAAAAGGTACTCAACCATGTTTCCGTCGAGAGAAGTCTTGGTGTTTAAAGATTCGAAATATGGATGTAAGACGGCGTCCTCTTCTCGCTTGTACCTGTGCCTGAAGTGGCGTGCTGTTCTCAAGCGCAGTCTTACACGCCCTGGTGATTATCAACGGTACTGTGGTCTAAAGTAGTTCTGCAAACCAGACACAGCGGGGGCGTCTAACATTTTTCCCTTATCTCAAAAGCTGACATTTAATAATCTCTATGAATTTATATTACAGTTGGGTGCAGATTTGAATAAATTTGTATGGATGGTAAGTAATAAACATTGGGGTTTGTATCAGTGCGCGTTTCACAAAACACAAAAACAGAGCGAGGTAATATCTTTCTTGGGTATGCTCGAGTACATACAGGTCATCAAGGTCTGCGCGTGGTTATGGCCCTAAGTGGTTGTTCGGTTCGACGTCATACTCGCACTCATCTAGGTCAGCCACTAGAAATCATAGCTGCTCTTGGGTAAAGTCATCGTTGAGTACGTTACACCTACGCGTAGTCTTAGAGCCCATCCCATAGCTCAAGCGAGAAATAGGCCTACGTTGTTCGGTTTGTTTGTTTTATAAACATAAATTGATACGGTTGGCTAAAATGTGTAGAAGGTTCGTTTTGCCTTGTGAATTGAAATTGGCAACAGTTTTAATCGCATAAAAGGTGAAACATCACTCTCACATTCAAAGCACTATCTTGAAAAGTAAAGCTATATTCAATTTCCAATAAGAAATGGGGGGACCTTCTCTGGTATTTTAGTGAGGACAGCTTTTGTGTTCGTTGAGGTTCTTTGTTAATCAGTATCCCTCGTAGTGATGCCCCGAATGTCTATAGCTAATTTGCTATTGCTACTTTTAATTCCCATTTGTGATGCACTGGTTCGCTTTTCCTGGCCAGATCCGAATGTTCACTTGTGTTTTCTTATCGAGTCCTGTACCTTTCTTAATTTATAAAGGCTATGCATTGTTAAAAAAAATGGGCATATTTTGACCAGCTTTTGTCCGAAAGTGGTGTAAATATCAACTTTTCAACTTCTGTTCACAGGGTGTCCATTGTTAGGTAAATCTTTTGGAAAACGACCTACTTTTTACACTAAAAGTAAAGTAAAACATGTGAATAATTTTGCTTTGCCCAACTTTTTTCTCGATCGTTTATGAAAGAAATAATAACCGTTTTTATCTGGCAATCAAAAATAAACCTGAAGTCAAAGTCACAAGTTAACCTAAATGGAAAAATCATGGCTGATATCAGAAAGCAGGGAATGGTGAGTGCAAACCAAATATCTAACTGGATCACAACTTGTCTAAAGACCGAACTATACTTCAATGTTTTGACTTTCCACGGTGATATCCTTGCTTACGAGACCGGTGTGGATTTTTCCAGACATTTGTGGGATTTACGAGACTTGCGTGATAATATCAAGACTATTTCAAACGTTTCAGTCAATGTCCTCAAAGGTTATTGGGTTTATCTTTGAGTTAAAAATTCAAGTAGTATAAATTAAAAAAAATACAATATCCATTGGTATGGAGCACATTGAAAACCAGTCTAACCTTGCAAATGTAGCCACCAAGTTGAGGTTATGAAATGGAAACTCGTGACAAGACAAGAGATGGCAAAGGATATGATAGGAGGGGTAATAAAACGAAAGGAACGTCTGCTTGTGGAATATGCCAAGTGGCGACATTTTTAATACAGGGAAAAAGACGAAGCTACATCGGCACTTTCCAGTATCGAGCACCCCTCAATGTCTTTGTGACCAGCTCTCCTCTAGAAGCATGCCCAAAACACCCACCAAATTACTCACCCATGACTGAGATTTGGAACATTAAACTACATGACAGAACAAAAAAACACCCACGCTCGTGTTGAGTGAATCCTGCGGTTTCAAAAGCCTGCAAAAAGGCAGATGGAAGACCCTAAAGTGCCTGTGCGACAACCCAGCCTGGGGCACGTGAAGTTGTTATAAATTCGCAAATGCGATTTTCCAATCAGACATGTACATGCCCAGCGATAATCAGTGGGATTAGCTCTGGATTCGCCACAAACCCACATGGCATTTTTTGTAGTTCAGCGGATCAAATAGATAGTGGTTACACATGGTATCACAACGATCTCAAAAGTCAACATTACTATTATAGTCTTGAATAAGTTCTTGAATACCTCCACACTGCAATAGATTACTAATTTCAATTGGTGTATACGAAGATTTGTTTACATAATACGCTAAACAGATTACGGCACTCCTCCCAAAACACATACTTTAATTTGTTGAAGCTTTCATTTTAATTTGCAGAGCTGCTGACTCGAATCGTGTGACTTGGACTCACATATGCAGCAAGGTATGAGACGGAGAGAACCCCCCCTGCTTTGTGTTGGTCATTGTCTCGCAGGAATCTGGGGAATTCCTTTCAGACATCTTGGGGGGGGAAGTGTTAAGTAACATTAGTCTGGAATGTGTATAGGGATTGGACATGTTTGGGGGGGTACCCCTCGGTCTCATTTCTTGCTGGGTATATTTAAGGACTCAGTCGGACTCGAGTCGCTATTTTTGTGACTTGTGACTTGACTTTGACTTGCAAAAAATGTTGTTACCAACCCAAGTCAGACACTACTCGACCGGCCCCATATATTTTTTCATAACTCGTAACTTCGTAAGTTGAAGCCTGGCTCTTTTTGCTTGTTACAGCTGGACAAAATAATGTGCAGCTTGACTTGGACTTGGGCAAGGAGACTTGTGACTTGTGTTTAGACCAAATGAGTTGTGACTTGACTTGACTTGCCCTGTGACCAAATGACCTGTGACTTGACTTGGACTTGCATAAAATGACTTGCTGCCACCTCCAATTTGATTGTGGAGAACTCTTTCTATAAAGTCGCACACAGTAATGGAGAATTGGCAAGTGGGTTCACTCAATGGACACCTTAATTTGAAGCCATGCAACGACAGTCAAGAATTTCTTTTTGTGCTCCAGATGCTGTAACTTGATTTTGTTTTTTTTCCTTTTATATACATCTGCAGTATAAATATGCATAAATCTATAAAAAAAAATGGAAAGCATATGGCCCTGAGTTCAAGACCCCCTATACGTCACCATAAAAGAGTCCGTGCAGTGAAGTTATTTTTTCCTTTTTAAATTGATTATGAAATGACTATTTTCATGAAATCTTTATATCCTTCCTCAATGTATGAAAATTGTTCGAAATCCTTTTGGAGTTGAAATTAAAAACCGTCAAAGCTTTTCTGGTCAACACACTGTTGACAAATTTGCTCCTGAAAACATTTCTGACAAAAGGTTGCGTATTGTCTTGTACATACACACACAAAAGCCCACAGAAACGGATGTGATACAGCTAAATGTACGACAGTCCAGCAGATTTTGTCTGTGCACAATAAGAGTAGTGTTGCAGTTCAGTGCCTAGGACGACATCACACTTTTGATGATGAATATGAAAAGGGAGCCTTTGGAGTTCTTATGATAATGCAAATTTCATATTCACGATCAAATACGTAAAGGTAATCGAAACACAAAGGTGCGTTTTCAAGGACTGTAGTAAAATAAAATGCATTGCATGTACCCTTGAAGTCACGTGGTCGAAGTTCACCTTCTTTTGGCCTCGGAGGCTCAGTAAATCAAAGATAAACAATATTTGAAAAATCTCAAGTAGTTATATACACAGTTCAAACAAAACAAACAAAATGTTTCTGGAAAGATCTAATTAAAGAAGTTGCTGAAGAGAGCTGTGCGCCCTCCGTGAAAATAAACGCCTTTCATCACGGCCCCTCTAGTCAATTCGCACGATGCATGTTAGCTAGACACAGAAACCCGGAATGTGACATGACAGAGATAAACATTTTCACAGACAGCATTTAATACGGAAGCTTAAAGTGACCATCCGAGTTTCGACGTTTCCAAGATATATTATCAAGGAGAAACGGAATACAGAGATCTTTCTAACGCCATTCCTTGGGTGGTACTGCATCTCAAATACGCCTTTCCCTGATATCGGATCTCGGTCTTTGATGTGTTACCTCGGAAAGGCGTCTTCGTCGGCTATCCATTCTCGGAAAGACCTCTTTCCCCTATTATTGTTTCTCTTAAACAGAGTTGCTGACTCGGGTCTTGTGACTTGGACTCGAGTTGGACTCGAGCCGGTATTTTTGGGACTTGACTTGTAAATACCAGCTTTGACTTGTTACTTGACTTGGACTTGCAAAAAATGACTTGCTGCCACCTCTGCTCTAAAAGACGTCGTTCCACGATATCGTGTCTTGGTCCTATATAGGGTGAGCTGTTTCAACATGCAGATCACTGCACTTGAACTTCAGCTGCCGTAAATTTCGTGTCACGTGTCTTTCCGAGAGAGGATATCTTGGAAAGACGTCTTTCTTTGATATTCTGTCTTGGAAAGATGTCTTTTCGTGACATTCTATTTTGGAAAGATGTCTTCCCAAATCATGCGATCTACGAAACATGTCCAAATCAGGGTATTCGGTCTTTCCGTGATAATATATCCTGGAAACGTGGACACGCGGGTGGTCACTTTAAGCTTCCGTAATTTAGGGTGGGTCAGAGAATGTAAGTTAATCGTAGATAAGGCCATTAAGTCAATGTTAGCTTTGTACCGTATCTTGGACTTTGATGCATAAATATGACGCCGTACGGGGAAAGGGAGGGGCGGATGACGGGAAGCGAGAGCCGAGCACGTAGGAAATGTTCCTCTACCTTTGGTAGAAAGGGTGTGCAAAATTGCAGTCAAAAAAAAACCTCTCTTGACATTAAACTTTTCACATTTTGCAATATCTACAGGGATTATTTAGATTTGTCTCTAGAGGATTCCAGAAAAGTTTTTCCTTTTTTGAATCGATTTGTAATTCTCAAATGAATCCTGCACGCCAGCACTAGAAAGACATACAGTAAGCGACAAGGGGTGCACCCTTGTATTTAATAGGCCAGAAATATGTCCGCCGAGCTCATTAATAAAAGTAATACACTTCAAAATATTCTATATTAGAGGGTCCTAAGAGGCATGGAACTGGGGAATCGAAGAATTATGGCACAGAACCTCTGGGCCGGACTCAGGGCTTCCAATTCTGAGCAATTTGGATGCAATTGGGTCCGAAAATGGCACTATTTGAGCCATTTTGCAGAGGGGTGCATTTTCAAAAATGGCTACTTTCTCAGGCAGTGACATTTCCTTCGTTTTAGGGGTGGTCTGCTTTGGGTGAGAATTTCTCAAAAACTCATTGGTCAACCCACTAAAAGTTGAAAGGAAAATGAAAGAGGACGTGTGGAACATCGTTTTTCTGTGCAGCCTGAACACCTGTGAGAGTTGTGAGTATTTTTAAAATATTTGTGAAAATGGGGGTTTATCACTGAATTTACCACATGGACTGTCCCCACCCCACAAATTTAATGCATCATATATTAATTTCAGGTTTGTTTTTCCCTGTTGGACAATGGAGCAAATTACCTTTACCTATTCTTCTTTGACAATTTTACCAGACTTTCTGGTTAAGACTACTGCTTATGCATCTGTTAGTACAAAACAAGTTTGCTCATGAGTTTTGAAAATGGCGCCGTCCATAATATTCACTGATCTCCATTACAGAGACTACGCTCTTGTGCCCTCTATTGTCAGTCTATAGATATTTTTAATGAGTCTGTGGGAACAGGGCGACGTCTATAAGATATACAAGTAGATCTGTAAGGGCGCGTCTAATTTCCACAAGTTTGAGTCGACAGCAGGGCAAAGACTCGACGCTGCAGTGGCACGACGCAACACTCTCGCCGGCATGACGCAAACTTGACTTGTGCGCGCATTCAAAAAAAAGAAGAAGCTGTCAGGGAGAACATTAATGTTGACGACCATCGTTTCTGTTTTTGCTACGTTATGCACTAGTGTTGCGTTTAAAATCGGTCACTCAGTCACACAGAAACATTCTGTACAGAAGGCCTAACGTTAATGGCTTTGTTATCCCTTTAATATGAACAACAAAAAGCATCTTCTTCGAAATGACCTAATGGTTAAGGGCGCTGTATTCAGATCGTTAGTCGGTGGGTTCGAATCCCTGGGGTGGCTTTTTATTTTCCCAACGCTTGCTGTCAATCAGTAGCCATAAGAGACTCTAATTCACCCCGTCAAATACCATCGGTACCTTAGCCGACCAGGCAAGCTCTTCTGTTGGGACTGTCCTCGAAGTCCAGGTGAGCGCCTTAGTACAGGTTCGAGACGTATGGCCGCCGACTCGGCGGCCAGGGCTTTAGGGGCTTGTCTCGTTTCCTCCCTTGCATGGTCGGTCGAACCCTTTTGGGGTTAAATGGATGGGCAGGGAGGAAGTGTGGTGGGCCGAGACTCAGAAGAGTCCTATATGGAAGCCGGTATCTGCGATTCCTTGCGAATTTCAGGAGTCCGTGCGCCTGAATGCTTGGTCAGCACCGCATAACTTTTGGATTTTTTCCTTCACCACATTTTTTCCATTTCCTTGGCGCAGAACCCACGAGGCAATTTTCTAGGCTTCAATACAGTGAGCTAAAGGGTTGGTGCTGATTTACTCCATTTATAATCTTAATTTCCTTCATTTTCGACAATAAAAGGGATCCCAACCGTGTTCGGGTTACATTTCTTCTATTAAAAGTGATCTCGATATAAAGCAGTAGCGTATCTAGTGATTTTTATGGTTCAGCAGTAACAGAGCCGGGGGTGGCACATTCGAGTACCACTAGCCTCCTTGTTTTATTGATGAAAATACATTTTCATTGTCAAAATTACCAAATTTCGTTTGCTTTCAATTGCAGAATAACTTGATATTGTCAAAAAGGAATTCTCACAAAGGATATGTCCCACAATTTATTGTTTTAATCTTCTTGGGTCAAAGGATGTGTTGCAACTGCCGCTCTTTCTCGTCAATGGTTGATCTATCACCAACGAGACAGGTCTGCCCAAAAAATACACGCACGAAAAATTAATGATGACTCAAAGCAAACGATTCCTGATACCGACAACCTCAACAACAGATAATGGCATCGAGAATCCAATGCATGGATGTCAAACCAGTAAAGCTTTTGGTTTTACCCCATTCTCGCAGCAAAAGCTGCATACAACCTCTGTATATTACGGCGTATTGCCAATTCAGTTCCCACCCCCCACGAGTAACCAATGTTACATTTAATTTTGATCTGACTGGAACTGAATGCTGTAATGTTGTTGTGTTTAATATCGGTATTTGCGTGCAAAATGGCAAGCCAAAAATCACAATTACTTAGTCAAGTATGTCGCTTTTCGAAGTCAAATAGAATACTACTACCAAAATGTACATGTCATTTCTCAAAAACTTCTGAAAGTGAACACAAATGCTGACCATGAAGGGAGCATGAAGACGGCGTGATGCAACACCTTCTTGGGAGTGGCCGTAAAGTTTCGCAAGAACTTTGGTGAACAGAAAGCAAAAATCATTTCACTTATATAAACCCAAGTTTAGTAATCCAGATTTCTACCTATAACCAGTGTATAGGCGGGCACAATTATGAATGAAAGCCCTAGAATTGGCAGGTGTCCATTCGTGGATTAATTAAACTCTCATTGTATTTTCAAAGTGTAGTTTAAACGTGATTTTAATGCGTTGCTTTTTGTCAAAAATAATAATACCGCAAATACAATACGCCTTCAGAGGATAGATTTTGCTCAGAAAAGACGAGGTGGCCTTCGGTGTGATTGAGGGGTGTACGGCAACTAAAAATGGAGGCGCGTGGCTTGCTATCCCAGCCAACTTTCCTGAGCTGGACCAAGAGAGGGCGCAATTTTCTTAACAACGCTGGCTCCTTCGGTCAGAATTGCATGCGCTTCGCATCGTTATCAACAAAATGAGCACTCCCGACAAACATGGTTCTTTTCAACCGAGGAGGGGGTGCTTCTACTCAAAACGGATATCTTCACCTAGGCCTACTTTACTTCACTTTATTTTCTACACAATAATGTACTTCCATGAGGTGCGTAGTCCGAGTAACTCTAGGGATCGTCTCTCCTACCATTACCATAATTGGCGATAGTAGAGTCATCGAACCTTTCACTTGCCTAACTTGTGTAACATTGATTATTTCACTCAAAAAAGCGTCTATCCCGAATATAAAGTCCCAGATTTCCTTGGGGAGGCATAGCACCTTTGTGTCGGGTATACAGGTGATGTGGGCCGCTTTAGGTCTGGTAACGACAGCCAGTTCAGGCCCGTTGCCTGACCAGAGACTGAAGGGGGGTTTGTCAAAGCAAAAAGTAGAACTTTTGGCACTGTGAACACATTTTTTTATACAAAGGCCTATCACAATGAGCTTTGAAATACAACATTGAAAAGTTGCATGTCTGTCGCGAACCAAAGGTTGCATGTAAGACTTGTACACTGTAGTTTGCAATATTGAATAAACTTAACAAAAATACATTGATTTCAAACCCTTCGAAACAATTGAAATGTGTATATTTGCCGAAACTTCCTGACGCTTCAACTGACTCGAGATTGACTCATTAATAGGCAGAATCGTGGTCACCTTGAGCTTGAGAATCAACATATTACTATAAGCCGTGGCTTGTATGCCGAATATTACGGTATATTTAAAATATTCAGTACACACACACAAAATACCACCAACAAGCAGAACACAGACGCGAGTGGGGGGTTCGTTCGAACCCCTCGACCCCCTCCCCCAGACAAAATTAACTCACAAACCATCTAGTTTAGGTTTTCCAATAAGACGCACAACTCTCGGCTTGGCAAATAAAAGTCAATCGACGAAGATGCAAAGATTTGTTTCCAAAGTTTTAATTAGAAATCGCGTAAAAACACCAAACACGCGAGGTAACATCAGAAAAACAAGACTTAGTATATTAAAACCCCTTGTGCAGGGTACCAATTTACAATGAAAGTGTGCAGAAACATTCAGTGTGTGTACTAGACACAATAATGGAAACTACTTTCTTTGGAAATAATGCAGAGATTCTGACACTTTTAATGGGAAACATTTATACTGGTTTTATAGAATATGTTTCAGCGTTCGGAATACTTTCACCTAGTCCTTTTTTTTTTTTTTTTTTTTTGCTTTCCCATTCAAAGTTCAGGCAATGCATTGCAGAAGCAAACAGATGTAGTATGTTTTTCATTCGAGAAATCGCACAAAGAACTCGAGGATGTATGGTGTCAGTATTGAAGTTTCAGTTTCCACATTTGGCGTCCGGTTAATTATTTACACAGGCAAACCTTTCCGTTATCTGCTGTCATTCTAACACCCATATTTTGGTAAATGATGCTCACACAGAGATAATGTGATTCGGTAGTAATTTGTAATCCTATTTCGTTTTGAAATTTGTCAAAATGGAATACATTCTGATTTCCCGTATGCCAACGAACTACACCGTGGATGACAAAGTTTTGAAGGGATATTCCGAAGTTTCTGTCTTGGCGTCATTTTCCTTTTTCACTGGAAATTCCCAACTGACGGATCAGGCCCATTAATGTGGGTGTTCAAATGACATCAGCCATGTGACGTCCGGCGGGGAAAAAGCATTTTCTTTTATTTACAAAAACGACTCCATGTCGAAAGCATGGCATCAACTACACATTGTCACTGGTTTGCTCAGTGTACAGTACAATCATAAGCAAATCCAGTCATTAACAAGTCCAACAAAGTCTTTTTTCTAAGTTATACTGTGGCATACTTATTTTGTGCAGATTTTCATACTCACGGCCGAAACGCCGATGACTACCGAAATTAGAATCAATAAATAACGACATTAATATATACTTCTTCGTGACTTCCTTTGGGTTAACTAGGTCGGTTTGTATAAAATATACTCCACCCGGCTGTTTCTACTCCAAACTCATTTACATCGAATCACACCGAAGTCGTTTCTCAGGCAGAACAAATAACCAAACTTTTGTAATGGCCGATGACGCAACGTAAAGGAACCTATGAAGCAATCCAATCGAGTTCACACATGCTATCGACCACGATCGTGTTGCGCAGATTGCTGTCGGTCATGACTGTCTCGTCTTGGCATTGTGCGACGCCACAAGCGGCCAGCCTTGGCAAAAAAAAACACGCCCTCTGTTGATGTTGTCCATCAAGTCGTTCGAGGAGTGGGGACTGTTTTTTAAGACACACACGTGACCTCGAAGCATCTTTTCATCAGTTGGTCGTACACAAGAAGACAAAGTGAATGGAGACAAGAAGGTATGATGGTAAGGTGCAGGGAGGGAGGGACTTCATTTTGATGTCATCATCGTTACAAACTCTGGAACCAAAGAGACAATCAAGTACATTTTAGCTGTCA
The DNA here is from genome assembly GCF_054643075.1 of Acanthaster planci. Taxonomy (NCBI): domain Eukaryota; kingdom Metazoa; phylum Echinodermata; class Asteroidea; order Valvatida; family Acanthasteridae; genus Acanthaster; species Acanthaster planci. Next base: position 13,608,948 of record NC_141777.1, on the reverse strand, counting down.
TTCTTAAAGACTGGGTTTTTTTCGAAGTGTGAATCAGACTTTCTCAATTGTTACGGCAAAGAAAACCACGTGCACACTGCAGCCTAAACTTTACCTTCAAAGTTGACTTGTCCATCCCCATCTATGTCTGCTTCTCGTATCATTTCATCGACCTCTTCATCCGTCAGCTTCTCCCCGAGATTGGTCATCACGTGACGAAGCTCGGCAGCACTGAGGATAAGACCAAAATAGACCTTTTCACTAATAAATTCATAATTATATGCGCACAAATGGCCTTGGTGGCAAGGGCGATTGAAAACGTACAGGGGTGCGATTTTGATCATTTTCTCTCAGTTCGTGTGCATTGAGCACCGCAGTAGAAAAAGTATACATTTCTGGCTGATCCGTCTTAGAATCAATACGTGCTGCGCAAGAACAGTATGCTCGATTGTCACAAAAGTAATGTTAAAATGACCGAAAAGAGTTACTCTAAGAACTCCTGAAGGTTCAACTCCTGGAAAAAAAATACAATGCGGCGGTACCGGGAAAAGTGTTGGGAGGGGTTGCATTCCACTGCCCCGTCTCTTTTAAGGTTGATTCAACATTGTATTTTTGAAACTTATAATGTTAAAACGTAAGTCCGTCCTAAGGTCAGAAGTCAAGCGGACTCTCAAAGGGATAGATAGGGTCAACGCTTAACACGATTTCTGAAAGTGTTGGGATTTACCTGATGAACCCATTGCCGTCCTTGTCAAAGACTCTGAAGGCTTCCCGGATCTCCTCCTCCGTGTCTGTATCCTTCATCTTGCGCGCCATCATCGTCAGGAACTCGGGGAAGTCGATCTCACCATTGCCTGAAAGTCAACGTTCCAAGGAGACCTGAACTAATAACAGTGTCTGCTCGAGGGAACCGATTTGAAAAGGTTCAGACAGACCATCAGGCCTTGGCTGTTTATAAACCAATCAATTAGGCCCGCCCCATTATGGGACCTGCCATAGTGGGGACGGAGCTGCCTCCAGCGGAGGTGGCTCCCTGCTCCCCCCCCCCAAGTCCGCTTCCGCCGCAGTGGGTTCAAAAATATTATAAGGGGTAGGCCTACAGTGCTTACGCCATTATTGGTACTACTGTTTTCCATCGTTGCATTGACCTCGGCCTTCATGCCTTCCTAGCGTGACACAAAGGGCACATGGTATACAGTGTAACTGTATAAATCTAATTCTGCAAAAACCCATTTCGAAATGAGTATGAAGCACTAGTATTGGTGAACTACGATATAACGGAAGAGCATTGCACGAAAGGAGATAGCAAATGATTTTTGGCGTACCATCAGCATCAACCTCGTTGATCATGTCCTGCAGCTCAGCCTCCGTGGGATTCTGACCCAGTGACCTCATGACCGTCCCCAGCTCCTTGGTGGTGATGGTGCCATCGCCGTCCTTGTCGAACAAGGAGAACGCCTCCTTGAATTCTTCAGGATTGGAGGGAAAGGGGTAAATTTTCATCAAAGACTCAGTTTTGCTAATGTCCAGTCGATTTCATATAAATGTTTTTGCAAACGAGTAGCTAAGATATTAAACCCGTATTATTAAACCTGTATGAAAACTACTTCCTGTTAGCGAAACCTTATTCCAATTTTTGGCTGCACGGGCAAAGTTTCGGCTGTATAATAAAAACATATGGCCTTGGTATAATCACAGTGTGGTAATATGTCTGCTCACTAAGTATCAGAGATCACTTGTCTTTTGGCGACATAATTTCAAAACATCGGTTATCGTGATCAGTTTTGGATGAACGAATAAAATGTAGTGAGAATATTTTTAACAATGAGGAAGAAAAACAAAGACATTAAATTGATAACAGCCGCTTGTGTAAAGCTCGCGTGCCTTTCAGAAATTTATCCACAATGCTCTGCGCGTCGCAAGCTGTGGACCCCGTGTGACGTATTTCCTTCACTAAAATCTGTGCAAAGCCGTCAGTCTTTCCCAGCGCCCTGTTCAGACGCTAGGTGAGGAGCAAATAAGTGCCAAGTGCAAGGGGTCTATTGTTCATGCTTTTTCACACAACTGGGGGCGCTGTTGCTGCCATCCAAGTTACTGCTCTGACTTCCAGTGAAATATAAGACTGTTTAGTTTGGATTTTTTTCTATTGGTATTGCGAACCAAGAATTTGTTCTCTGAAAATATTTCTGAGAAGGAGTTCCTCACTGCCGTGGGCATTATGTATACATCAAAAAATCAACAAAGAAAAGGAAATTGAGGACAGTAAAAATATCCAGAAATTGAGCTTGCTTTTGCCTTTTTGTGTGTGTTAAATTTAGAGTGAAAGAAGCAATGCAATGCTGATGTTTTCTCCTTAGGATAATACGTGCACAGGTTTGCCATGAATATGGAAATTTACATTAGAATAAAGAAAAAGAAGCAAAAATGCCTTTAGCGATAGTAACAAAAAACTAAATCAAATTTGACTGGAACACAAAGCTTCATTTAAAAAGGGTCGATGTGAAAAAGATTGCACGGCATTTTCAGTGGCGAGCAGACGCTACGCGTAAAATGCAAAATAAGTTTTCCATTAATAGGCTAAAATGTTGCAGCTGGATGTTACATGTACAAACCAAGTTTCAGCATACACCAACGCACCAGATATAAAGAAAGCTGGCGTCAAATATAAAAATTCAATCCATTCCTGAAATATTTTACAGGACTCTCAAAGGCATGCTCTGTGCACTACCGAACTATATTGCCGCCAATGAGTTGTTTCCTCGTCGACCTCCATAATGCTCCAAGAACTGAAGCACAAGATTACACGATCGTAAGTCGATTTTCCCTGTGAAGCTTTAAAAGGTTATCTGCAAACAACTTGTTTCAGTACAGCCCTTCAAAATGCACCTTTGTGTTTCAGTCATCCTTACTGTCTACTTTTGTATTACTACTTCAAAGGGTATTTTACTGCTTTTTGTGCTAACGATTTTTTCATATTCATGAGCAGAACTGTGACGTTCCATAAAGAAAGCCTCAATGTTACATTGGTTTGTACACAAAAAGTGCTGCATTTTGGTAGATTTCATTGGACTAAATATTCTCTTCTATGCTGATTGCTGATTCATTGTTATTCATGTGCATAGCAATAAGTGAGCATAAAATCCTTTGTCATAAATGCTTTACTAAGTAAATTCTGGGTTCACAATTCAACTTGAACAGAACTTGAAACCTAGGTGCACTGAACTTTGTCTTGCATCACCGCAACAGCGCCCTCAGTTGTCCAGGAAAGCATGGAAAATTTTAAAAGTTTTAAAAAGTCCATTTTTTTTTCAATGCATTTAATCAAATAAGAAATTGTAAAAGAATTTTCATACACACAAGAAGAGTGCAATTTGCAAAAAATTATGTCTAAGGACAGTTAATTGCAGCTACACTTTAATACTAGTCAAAATACACCACTAATATAAGGTCCGTGTTGCACCTGGGAATATCACTTCGTTCGGGCAGACTTGTTTCCCGTCATATCGAATAAACAGGGGCCAAAAGAGCTTTTAGCCAAGTTCTGCAAAATATGTTATATATATTTTTATGGGGCGGTTTTTCTCGGTGATCACTGTACATTAATTAAACACAGTTTTTAGAATATGCCTGTGCCAATGTACATTATAGACGATGCCATACTTAATTCAATATTATAACTACAACAAATTGCAAACAAAAGTTCACATACTCGAAGCACACCCAATCATGGCCCAGGCCTAGGTCCTAAAAAGTGTCACAATATACTAAAAAAAATTTTCACGTTCTTAGCAAAATGTACAATGATATCAGTAACGATGTCTTAGGAAGTCTGCAAAACAGATTATTATCCATATTCAAACAGGAAATAACAAAGAGTCGTTCATTTTTAATTGTTCAAATCATGCATCCATCCAAATCGTCCGAGTGGCAGGCTAATGAAATTAGATGGCTGCAGGCAAATCGTTCACGAGTGAAGCTCGTAAAGTCCATCCAATCGAGGTGGCATGACAAAATGTCCACTGTGGTTGTCCATATGACAAACCATTCCACATGCAAACTAGTTTAAAATATGGTTACAATTACGGATGTGTTTGGTAAAAAGATTAAGGGTATTCGTGCAAGGAGTTTTACTCACCAGCAATTTGTTCTTCACTTAGTTGTTCTGCCTTTAAAAGAAATGAAAATAAAGAGAAGTTCAAAGACTTTTTGAAGGTGAACTTTATTGGGGTGAGCTAAGTGGCGAAGTTCCATTTTTGGAGTGAAAATATGTCCAAATTTTTTCCTCTTTAGCTCTTCAACAATATAACCAAGAAAACCTTGAACTTACCATTGGTGGAAACTGGCTATTTTGTCCAAGGTCACGGACGGGATGGGAGCGAGGAACGGAAAACCGTCGATGTTACTCGGGGTAAGTGAAGAAGGAAAGTGCGCATCGTCGCCACGCGATGTAGCTGCGACTCACGTCAATGGAATTCCAACTTTGCTAAAAACGCGAGTCATGCAGTTCATGCAGCGATGTGCTGGTAGAGTGGCGTAGCCTCCTGAGCCGGCCAACTTGGTTCACACCGCTCGTGGCTCTATAAGTCCACCATCGTTAATAAGTCAGCCTATATTTTCTGCCAACAGGATTTACATAGCTTTTTGTTTTGTTTTGTTTTGTTTTTTGTTTTTTAGTTTGTTGTTGTTTTTGTTGTTTTTTGGTTGAAGGATTTGTTGTCTTAAACGTGATATCGCTTGATCCTTGGTTTGAAAGCGCCGATATTAGTATTTGTTTGTTCGGCTAAACCATGGAGGTAGAAATCTATTTCTACTACTAAACTAACCGATTCACGACTTGGGATTTTATGATTACAGTTACTGGCTTCGCCACAGTGAGACATAACTGATATAATTATTTTATCACAGGTTACTAGGAAAGGACACTTGAACGAATTCTTTGTATGCAATGAAATCCTTCTTTCTTTGAAATCAACGTGACTCAGACATGCGTATTATATGGTGTAGACTCATAGGCGTGCTCACCATCAGTTATCAATTATTATAGACAGAGGACCTGTTATATATAGCTATACCCCCACAATTGAAAAAAACATTCTTGCAAGAGCCTTGGCTAATTTTTATAGGCAATCACATAGGCCTACATGCCTTTGGGGCTCTGCGTGCAAGGTTGTGTGCTTCCTTCGCTGGTAAGTAGAACTTAAGGCCTATACGTTTCTGAAATATTATTAACCGTGGCTAAAGGAGGGGATGACATCCCACATCCGTTTTATTGTGCAGATCTGGTTTCGGATTGTCGTAACTATTCAGATTAAAACCAAATACAAATTCAAGTTAAAGAGGGGGTCAGAGTGCATTGAAGGATACGTTACTGAGGATTGTCCACCATCAATTTCTAACACAGAGAGATCAATGTAAACTTCACACTGTAGCATCGCCAGGTACGAGCGTCGGCTATCGATGGGGGCCTGATTATGCGAATCGACGAAATACCTTTAAGGGTGCAATGCGTCTTACTACCCCGCTGCATCGTGACATGCGCACCAGCCGGCCTGCAGCAGTATCCCGACCGCCACCAAAAAGGCAAAATGCAATCCTGCATTGACTGAGCGTTCGTGTGAGCAGTTTTAGTCACCAAAGAAATGATGTCTTACCCCGCACTGCAGAGCTGACAGAATGATTAGAACATGGAGGTAGGCACGCGATCTAGGTCTATTACGAACAAGTGGGGATGATCCCCAGGAGCAAATTACATTCCTTAATGATAATTAAATGACCACGTTCTAGATACCAGTGACATCTTCCGCTTTGCCGAACCGTAGAATTCTCAATACTAAACGCGGGTGGGCCTAAATGGGGGGGTGGGGAGGTATGCATAACCTATCCATGATTTTCCCTTTTTTAATTTTTTTCTTCTTCCAACAAAATGCAGTGAACGAAAAAAGAGAATATTTTGACGGCTGGTGCCAATGCAGCCTTAATAGGCCTAAGCACAGCGGGTGTGTGGGCCTGTGGCCCCGGCTACAACTGCAAAAGGTTTGCAGGCAATGGACATTCATTTACATTTCGAACGCGTCGGGGACGGAATTTACATACTATCACAACAAGTGTTAATGCCAATTTACTAACTTTTTCAAGCTCCGGCCAAAAAATACATGGTTTCTATATAGAGGATAATGGTAGAAAAACGACCAGTAATTTTTAACTGTCACCCGTTTATCTTGGAAACTCAACATACAAATGTTGTTGACCCACAGTCTCAAACTCCAGACCATTAGATCGTGGAATCCAAGAAAAGCCTCTCGGTAATTCCGTCCCGGGGGCCCTTTCATTGCATTTACTAATGTTTACCTAAAGTAAGAAGCCATCATTTGTGTTTTTGTTAATTTCATTATCAAGTCACAAAGGCATCCTATACAAACTCATTAATGTAACACCTGACAAAGTGTCCAAAGCAGATTGTTCGGTTAGAGCGTTCTACTACCTCCTGCGATAGAGGTTGCTCCTATTTCCCAGGCTTCGTGTCCCAGCTCCTGAAACTTCCAGGTCTCCACCCAATCAATCATAATGATCCGCCGCCAACATATTTGGAACAGAGTATAGACTGTAATTTGCTTGGGGTTGGGTATACATTTTAATTGCTGAAAATAATTAAGAGCTCTTTTCGGTAATTGGCAGTAGCAAGGGAAATACCATGAATTCCTCACCAGTGTAGACCTTCTCACTTTAAGTTCGCTTTCTTGCCTCCTCGCCACCCCCTTGAATTGAAGACACCGGGAAGCTTATTAAGTGTCTTGAATTAGTTATGTAATGGAACATGCAGTAAGTTTTACAGTTTTAGCCAAGCCACAAAGTATTAGGATCTTACGAAAGTGTTTTTTATTAACGATCCAAGTAATACAAAACAGTAGAGATAACAATGTGGATACAATTTTAAGCAAGGCAGCAAATAATAGCAACGAGGGGGTTACAAATTGGAAATTCCCAGTTACTATTTTTTGTTTCAAAATAGCTTTGTAAACATTCTTTGTTCACTTGCACCAATGCAACAACTTTTCAACACTCAACGAACATCAAAAACACTACTCCTCCGGGTCGTTAGAGACCTCCATTACTTGTAAATATCATTAATCCGTAAGGGCTTGTTTTCTCTTTTCCAAAGCTAATACTGTCCAACATCACTAATGCACAGAGCAAGCAATATTTGGATAAAAAGCACGAATATAGAAAAAAGGGAATCGATCTGCAGTATTTGTTAATAAAGTTTTTAATTTAAAAATAAATCAAAAACGTGGTGTGTGACCAATTTTCATCCACTTGTCCCCAACGCATTTCAGCAAGAGCAAACCGCAGCTATAAAACACGATTTGTAAATAAACAAGCCTGACGTCCGTGCCTATGATAGAGAAAACTGTGATCAATGAGTCGTTTTGACTGTTGCAATTCCAAAAAAAAATGAAATGTAATCATACACACAGTCATGTACTCAGACCCAAACAGTGTTTTTCACATTTTTTTAGCCTTCACTGATAATTTTGAATTTGTAAAACCATGTCATCCAAAGGTAAATATTTTAAAGTAAAAACAAATATTCCAAACTGTCTAACAACCCTAAAAGCCTGTAATTTTTATTATCAAAATGGACTTTTCTTGGCCAAGTTGAATTCAACAAGTTATGGGGAGAAATCACGTAATATATGTTGACAAGATAAGACAAAACTTGAAGTAACAAATCAACAATTCGATTGATTAATGCGTTTTAAGTAGAAAAAGTTCAAAAGCACTCGTTATAGCCGATCCCAAGGATGTAGAAATGTCCAATGCTGAGTAGAATGATTTATCAACAGTCCTTCATTCCCTTCGCAATGTCTTAGCCGTGTCAGCGAAGACAGACAGGTATTACAGTCAGAACAGTGGAGAGCACAGACAGGCGAAACCACGGTGCCAGCTGCGTGTGTCTTCCACGGTGGGAGATGAGAAATCCACCAAGCTGAATAAAGACTTGACCCACCACCAGCTGGCACATTCACTTTGATGTCATCATGGTCACAAATTCTGGGGAGGCAAGAAACAGGCCAGAGTCCATCTAGTTATTTTCAGAGCTAACATTCGTGAGTGCAGGGTTGGCTTGACCGTTCCTTGATTTGTTCCTTCAAACTTGATTGCCACTTCGAAGTTGTTAATATCTGTTTATTTTCTCACAGGCGACCACGATTTTAAACGTTGACAGTTTGCAAATAATAATAATAATTATATTTTATTCCAATTACAAAGCTTTTAAAGTGAAATTCTTCTTTTCAATGTGCACATAAAAACAAGATACAAGAATTTAAGCACAGAAACATTTACATAAAACAACAAAGACTGTAAAAAAGGCCAAACCTTAAAAAAACATTATTATAAACGAAGCAGATCTAGCATACTGATATGCCAGATAATTTATTTAAAAAGTCTAATCTAATTAAAAAAGTGTTGGATACATACAATAATTATCTGCTGAAATTTGAATTATAAAGGTGAACAGCACTAAGTAAAAAAGAAAATCTTAACGGCTTTGTGTGAGTGGGGAGCGCTTGTAATCTTCCTGATCGGAGTATGTGTACAGATGAATGGAGAGGATGGGTTTGGTCCTTAATTATAGTCTGCGGTTTGGTGAGATAGTTTGTTTCAACAATTTCGTTCATATGTTTCACTTCCGAACCAATTATTTTCCTAGTAGTTTTTGTGATTCGCTCAGTTTTCTTCCGGTTGTTTACAGGTCAAACTATTGTACCATACAATGCAGCTAAAATAAATAATAAAGGCGTGCTGTGGGCTGACCATGCCCATAAAGGAAAAGGAAATGAATTAAGCAAAGCGAATAGGGTCGAGTCAAGCTTCACAAATTCAGCTTTGATAATCAGATCACGCTAAACACTCACGCCTTTGGCTCTAAACATTACTTGATTTGATTTTAACTTTTATTGTGGTGATCCATAAATGCTTACGGGTAAATTTTATCATTGATCATACTGTGGCAAAGAAAACCTTCTCAAGGACACAGCAATAGCAGAAATAGAGAACGTATTTTTTCTCCAGTATTTCTCCAGTATGTTAATAACAGAGGAAATGGCCAAGTAGGTTAAGTTTATGGAGAAATGTTTACTGTCCTTTCGTGCCTATCATGGTTAAGATTTATCATTTGGGAATGAAGAGAAATGCATGACTAAATATCAGCACAGGATACCCAGTGAATAACAAGATTGGAGAAATATAATATCCACAAAATAATCATCAGAGGTTTTGAAGACCCGGGGGGGGGCTGCATCTGTCATACAGAATTGCTTGCCCACAGGCACCCCTTGAAACGTCAATTTAATGTTTTCTACATCAACTTTTACACATAAAACACCTTATTTGTTAACTACGGGTTTTCCCAGATTGCAAAAGAGATTGTTTGAAAATTCCTGATATCAGTCAACTCCTGATGACTAAATCCTAGAATCAGGAAAAATCCTGAGAAATCAATCTATTTTCTCAAGAACAGATCAAAGAAAGAAATTCTTCACCTTCGTAGTTGACTTGTCCGTCCCCATCGATGTCTGCTTCTCGTATCATCTCATCAACCTCTTCATCCGTCAGCTTCTCCCCGAGATTGGTCATCACGTGACGAAGTTCAGCAGCACTATTGTAACAATGCATTAATGCAGATATTGCAACTTCTCAGCCATATCAGAAATTTACTTCATAAATTGACACTTGCTTTAATTTTTCAAGGCACACTTAAAACCTTCATTAATTTCAATCACGTTGTGTAAGAGTCACAACAAAAAAGCTGTTCTTTATATTGAAATGCCCAAGAGATAGCTTGCTCATTCAATGCTTTTAATGGAAGAATTCTTGTCAAAAGGCCACACGCAATCAATTATAGAAACAGCTTTCACGCAAAAAATCCCATACACGTAATGCTATGTAAATCATTCGCATTCTCATATATCTCTGCCGTCACAGATTGATGGTCACATAACTAGAATTGTCACTGATCCAAGGAAGTACATATACATAATATGTCATGCTCAGCTGGGCAGTGTATGATACTATTTGCATAATCGACGATGCTCTGCAGTGGTGAAATCACCGTACTGCACATGTTGTACACACCTGATGTATCCATTGCCGTCCTTGTCAAAGACTCTGAAGGCTTCCCGGATCTCTTCCTCGCTGTCTGTGTCTTTCATTTTGCGCGCCATCATTGTTAGAAACTCAGGAAAGTCTATTGTACCATTACCTGAAGGAATCAACAGGAGAGAAACATTCTAGTGAATTACCAACTATAGCAAGCAAACTTTCTACACAGGCAAGGATCCAGGGGGTGAGGTTTGGGGGTCAACCCCTCCCTGCTCTGATACTGTCCCCCACAAAGAAAACAATCAATCATATAAATAAAAAATGAAATAACATAAATAATATGACATCCTCTTAAGGGTTATTATTTATACATCAGCAACAAGTAATACATTACCCGTGTGGGTCCCTCTGTCTACAACAATTGAATATAAAAAAATCTGATGGTCTGACCCCACCCACCCAGAAAAATTTCTGGATCGTGGATCCTATAAACTTCTGATTTACGATAGCCCCTGCTATGAATGAGATTACATTAACTGCTTTTCCCAACAATCCAATTGTTGTCATGGATGCTCCACTGTATCAATATTCTCAATACGAATACTGATGTACATTCATAATATAGCAAACACTTCTTTGTGTGACTCCTTAAATTCATCACTCGAACCATTCTGGCAACAGTAGGCCTACTCTTTTTACAGTTATCATCAGCCATGGCTCCTAAATTTCAATAAGGCTAATTAAAAAAATTAGCTCTGTTGTCCATGCCACGGAAAAAAATCAGACTGGGAAATGTTTTTAATAAAAACACTTTTGCCCACCTTCCCAGTTTTTCACCACAAATCTTAGGGCGGGATGATGGTTAAATTGTTCGCGTGCACTCATATGGAATTGTCAACAAGTGACAACGCAAGATTAAATATCGTGTATGTTATGTTAATACTATGTAAATAAGTGGTTGAGTGGAAAAAGATTTGAAATTAGGTGACTGCGGGCATATAGGGCCGTAACTACAAACCACATTTTGAGGCCCCCAAAACTGAAAAAATTTAGAACAATTCTGCCTCTGCTTTTCATTCAGGGCCTAAACACCAGTCGACAAAATTACACAACATCTGCACTGCCACCTCCCCCCCCCCCCACGGTGCATCTTATCTGCCGGAACCTACCATCAGCATCAACCTCGTTGATCATGTCCTGCAGCTCAGCCTCCGTGGGGTTCTGACCCAGTGACCTCATGACCGTCCCAAGCTCCTTGGTGGTGATGGTGCCATCGCCATCCTTGTCAAACAAGGAGAACGCCTCCTTGAACTCTGTAAGCAAAGGTCATAACAGAATGCTCTCTGTATGTAAAAAAATATATATTACTTTCCCTTCTTCGACTGTATTTCAGTGACCCATTTGTTTAAAAAAAGGAGGAAAGTATTCCAATATAGTTCCCCCAGCAATTAAATGAAGCAAGTGATTGCAATGATACTGTAAGCTACTATTAATATAATCTTTAGTTGTTTATTTCAAAATCAGGTTTATTGCTTAAATGTTTTATGAATGTAATAGGTGGCCCCTGTTTGACTATGACCAGCTTTTCCTTCGTAATGAAAATGAGGCACTGTCCCTTGTCAAATTAAATTTGCCTCAGGTAGTAAATTTATGATTACAAAGCACTTCAGGAAACTGATGATGAGGCCATTCATGAAACTGGAAGGGCCTGAGTAATAAATTGTTATAAACCCCACACAGAATGAGAGTGCCACACATGTGTGATGTACAACAGCCTCTAGTATTTTAACATTTTAACAGCTGTTGATTTTAGTGTTGACTTTAGACAAGCAGGTAGGAGGGGGAACATGGGCCCACCTTCCCTCCAGAAAATTATATTGTGATGTGCATTTTAGTCTGTAGATCAGAAGAGGGATCCCATCTTCCTCATTTGCAGTCATTTTCTGGTTCTGGTGAGTTTGTCCCCAAAGACAGGAAGGGGTTGATGATCATTTGGGCAAAACTTCTTATTCTATCACTGACTTTAATGCTCCAGCACTTACCAGCTATTTGTTCCTCAGTGAGCTGATCTGCCTAATGAGGGGAAAAGAAAAGATATTTCAATTCAGCATTTGACAAATGTCTAAAAAACCAGAAGGCCTAGGCTTGGAACTGTAGAATTTGAGGCCTGAGGAGCTTATAGGCTAAAATAAAAATAACCCATTCGCGCCTGGTTAAAGTAGCCAGCACTTTTATCGCCTAGGCTGTGTATTCTACACTGAAACTCTGTTGTGACCATGGCGACCGAGCTATGTTTTTTAAGGCTTTAGTCTAGCCTACGCCTACTTCTGGAAGCGACCTTTCACGGCTTGTGACCGTTAATTTGAGCCAGGCCTATCGGACATGTATGCTCAGGGCCTACACAATGTTCAAATCAGCCAAACAAATCTGAAATTGCCTACACAGCAGGGTCCGGGAGAAAAGTTTCGTAGGCCTACCACAGTACCAGGCTGTCTAGGCAATGAGCATGATAAAACCAACCGAAACACTGTAGGCCCTACTGTGTAAAGTGGTCCTTGAAACCTTGAAATATTATTCTATTCCTACTCGAACCAAGTTCACGAAAGTAGCCTAGGCTGCCACTGACTTAACCTAAATGGGTTGTCAAAAAGTTGGCCAGCATGGTGAGTCTGTTGCGCCTTGCTCGCTTAGCTTAGATTATGTTGTTGGAAACATTAACATTTTCCGTGGACAGAAAAATAATTTGTCATTTCTAATTGAAACAGAAATTTTTAATTGGATCACTGGTACAATCTTCACAGAAAGCAGTTTTCAGTAAGTAGCTCCTCAATCTCAGTAAGTCAATCGTAAGTGGAACAATGCACTTACCATTTCGAACGAGGGTCAGAAGGGAGCTGGTATTAATGCAATGCTGTTCTTGATAGGTTGGATACGTGAGTGCGCATATCATGCATCAAGGCCCAGCGCGCGCGAGTATTCGCTCGTCGATCCGATCCGTACCGCACTCGTACTGCGCTGGGATGGGCTACTTTCTTGCGGATGCATGACGTCATTTCTTCGAGGCCTTATTGGATAGGGTTTGCACGAACAGTAAAAGGAGGTCAACGCTTCCGTGCGTGTGACACGTGCGCGGTGAATGTGCGGATCAGATCAGTGTATTGGCCGAGCAGCAGGCATCCCACAAAGCCTCCCACACTTGCAATTCCTTCACAAAATTTTGAGAAAGTGATCGGTCCATCCCGACGCCATATCGAGGAGGTGTGATGGGAACGAGTTAAATTCAGTGCTGGCGCCGGGGGCAAGCTATATTGCACGCAAACGTATAATGTATGTCCGGAAAACTCGCTGGTTGACAGGCTACATGTGGATGTCATTTGCTGCTGATATTGGCATACCGAAACCCTGCGTCACGCAGCTGTGATGATAAATACGCGACATAAAAGACATTAATAACCACGCTTCCGCTCAAAGGGTAAATTTGATTAATTTATTTCAATTCTAGGCTTATTCAAGTAACTTAGCCCCAGTGTCTCAGGTTTTCATTCTGTTCTAAGCAGTCCTTTCACGCACGTTTTTCCTTGAATATTGAACTTGTCTTTGGCCACAAAAAAGTTATCCCTGCCTGGTTTGTATAAAGGCGTATGGATTCCAGGTTTATTCACACGCGCCCAAAACTGATGTGTATCGTATTACATCTGGTATCCTCTGTACGGTGCATTGCGCTGTTCTGTCGTCACGTACCGCCGAACTCGTCAGCGCAGTGGTATCCCGACGTTCTTAGCGACTGAACATTTTTCCATGATTTTCCCCTCCCAGGTTGGCAATGGCTGGTTATGTTGAATATGTTTGACATAAATCCAATACCGAGTCGAGTAAACTGCCGTTGTTCTTGTCAATTTCATATTGGCCTTGCACCTGTGCGTCTCTGAAATAGTTATATCATTTTTACACGAGCAGGCCAATATCGATCATGCTGCACTGTGCAATGTGGCATTCATGATTCAATTAGGCCTAAATGCTGAAAGCCTCATACGTGTCATAATTGCTTACAATACTGCAAAGCGCCACCGCGTACCGGCAGGCAGCGAAGTAGGCGCTGTGCTGTTGAAATCATTGCACGTAGTGTGTTTTTCGATTTTTGCAAGCAGAATACAGCGTGCAAAGTGTATTAAACAAGCCTATGTCTGAAATTAACCGTGATGCTTAGGCTAAGACCCCACAAACTTCCATCCTATCACGGCTATGCAGTTTCCGCGTGTGCACCGATTAGGCCGGCAAACAAAAATGCTTGATCGCTGGCAGATAATTGCGGGCTTCGATTATTTGCAGCATGGCGGTGGCATATTCAGATCTTCGGTCGGGAGGGTGAGATGGAAATTTTTCTAAAATACCATTTGATTTTCTTCCATCTGTAAAACTTCTCATCCCCACAGGTGGTACCAGTAGTACCGTTTTCTAAAACAGTAGTACTTTTGAACCCTAAAACAGTAATGTCTGCCTGGATATTCCCCCTCCTCCCACTATAGTGTCAGTGCAAAATGGCCAGTGGGATTAAGTAGCCTGGCTAGGCACTGTTTTACTAGAGGCAGGTTTTAAATACAACAAAGCTGATAATACATCCATTCAAACTGATACATTCAATTTTCAATTTTATCATTTTTTCTTACAGCCTACTAAACTGAGTTCATGTTGACCCCAATCTGGTCCTGTTAGGTGCAACGCTGTTTTAAGGCTATCAATTGACAAATCAGTGACAATCTGGTCAAAACGAACAAGATGGCGGCCAAAGTGACTCAGGAAAGACAATTTTTGTAGACAAACATGCTTAAATCCCCGTGATTGCTGGATCGTTGGTACTTTGTTCTGTTTAACGGTACCCGTTGAACAGAACATCACTTGACTTGTTCCAGCCCCATTTCGTATATACTGTATATGCATGACATAATTCATTTCCAGTAAGAAAGAGGAAAATAGCTACAGAAACCAGTCCTTCATTGCACGCTCGTACCAGTACTAGATGGCGCTTCGGACACTGAATCTGTTGCCCCAAAACGGACTCGAATACGCGAGGGGGGCCCTTTTTTTCTCCTAATAGAAGAGGATTTATGCAGGTAGCATATAAAACAAACGATGAATGTTTCACATTCATGCAAAATAATGTTTAATATTCCACTCGGCTTTGCTCGGTGGATTCGAACATTTCATCTGTAACCTCATGAAATTATTCTTACCATTGTTCGGATGTGAAACATTTAATATTTGCAATTACCCAGGATAAAAGGGGTTAGGTCGAATGGTTCTGAGAGGTTACTGTGTGCATTAACTGGATCGGTGCCTGGCATACATGCTGAACTTTGGGATAGCTCTCAGGAAATTGGAGGTAGGGGCGTACGTTTGCATGTGATGCACCTCCAGAGAAAGTTTTAGAAAAAAAGGCTTATCAGGTGATTCGAGATAGAGAAACTATCATTATTTTTTTGACCCAATATTTTATTTCCGACAACGAAAACGAGCAAAATGGACCGGTCGGACCCACTACTTCAGCGCAGCATAGAAAGAAAGGTGGACTAGGCCGCAGGGGCCAATCGGGGGGGCGTGGGTGGCGCACGCCCCCTTTTTTCACCAAATAAATAAATAAAAAAGAACAAAAAGAGGGAGGGAGAAGAAAAAGAGGGGTCATACTGCTTGAAATTGCACCACAGGGCACCAAGAATACAAAATGGCTCCAGACCCCAGGCCGTATGGGCATGTCATTTTTACTGCTTTAGTTACCCCCCCCCAAAAAAAAAAATGCTGGATCCGCCCCTGGCACAATATATAGGCTCATCCTAGTAACCTTGCTAGCTGTCAAGTTAATACAAAAGGGAAAACAATAACAGTTGTCTGCATTTTGCAGTTTGCGTTGTGAAATGATTGTATGAGGACCACAATCGAAATAAGCTGTTTCTAGTTTTTGTGTTATCCCCGACAATGCCCTGGATTTATATGTACTTCCTTTTATTTTGTTTGAGTTAATTCAATTCTTTGTGTACAATAAAATATAATCTGTGCTATAAAACTTTACGACCAGTGACGCGTGAAACAGCGCCCTCTGTTGCTTTCATCGACGTATATTAATATTATACATGAGACGCGGAGATCTAGATATGGGAATCGAGCCAGCTAGCTACATGTAAGTTGTGCATGGTTTGTATGGTACAGTGGTAGCGAAGACCCAGTAAACTAACAGTAGGCCCCTACGTAAAATATCAAAACACATTCGAAATGCCGCACAGAACAACTTTACAAACCCTGTGGAAGACGAAATTGAAGCATGCTTTCAATCAAGTTGTCGTGGGAAAACTTTTTCGGTAAGAATAGATACACATGATCAGAGATGGTTACTCCATGAGTACATGTACATGACCTACATTTATATGTACATGTACATGTACATAGGCCTACGCGTATATAACTTTACCATCCCTTCACTGCTCTTGTCCCGGGTGTACTTGCACTTCAGAAACTTAAAGCCATTACTCCGTCAGTATGTGTGCCTTATTTCAGGAAATTACATGCTGGCTTCACTTGACATTTTAAAACATGAAAATGAAACACAGGAGCTACAGCCATGACAGCATGCGGAAAAACATAACTTTTAATCACAATTTCCTGTTAAGAAAATTCAAAATGAGATCCCAAATGGCAGTGCCCTCACTCATCGATGCATGTCCCTAGCAGAGAGCATTAAGAACAGGAAGAACAGGCCATGGTAGCACTTCTTTTGGATAGGCTTAAGCCCAATATTACCCCCTTTACGCCCCTTTCTTCTCCGTACTCCAATTTGAAAATTCATTAGAAATAGAAGTAAATAACTGGTGTACATGTGTATATGGAGGAACACCAACAAGAGTGTAACATTGCAATAGGCCCTGAAGTTGACTGACACATTGTTCACCCAGGGCCAGTGTGGTAGTCGAGTACTTGTCAAGTACTAAGGATCTCTGCCAAACATTAAACTGGTTAGGAGGGAATAAAGCTGGAGTACCTGGGCATGTGATGGTAGATGGGAAGATTACAAACTAAATGTAAGACTTCAGATATTCTCAGTTTTGTAAAATCTAAGTTTTAAGGAGAAAAGTACTTGGCCGAGTACTTTTTGAGTACATGTACTTTGTCATAAAAACTTAATTTTTATCTAGCACTTTAGTAGCAGTAATGGTCTGAATTCAATATTAAATTTCCTTATCTTACCCTTGTGCATGTACATGTACTTACCAGATGCCCTTCCTAATTACCGTATAGCTCAACATTTGGCAGAGAACCTTGGTACTCGAGAAGAACTAGACTCCAACACTGCCTAGGGCCTAATAATTCCCAATTCTCTGTGAGTGATTGGTTGTCTACATGGTGGTCAAAATGTATGTAGACCTACATGTATGATCAAAGCACATTAGATCAGGGCTACATTGATGTTACCTTGCTAGTTTTTCTTCTTTATTTTGGCCTGAACAGCACATGCATCACACAGGAAAGTGTACAGTGTATGTATTCACACGTGCCGTGTGAGACATGTACATGTACACCGTGTGCACTTTAGATGCGATCGGTCGGTCTTTGTGTGATCTATTATCTTATTGGACAATTAACTTCTTTCTGTTATTTGCCTTTTCCTTCTTCTTGATCTTTTTTGGAAGATTGTTTTGAAAGAGAGCTAAGTTGGAGATTTCATACTGGGTCGACTGTCATCATGCAATCTCACAATAGTATTGATCAATCGATTGTGACTGACGTGTACATGTACATATCCGCTACTTTTTCAGTGGCTTTAATTACTGCCTAATACATGCATGCTGTGAAGATTGAAGTGAAACAACATACTTGTACAGTAGATCTGCAGTTGCAGAGGGATGATGATGTATGTATGTCTGTACATGTACCTACATGTATTCTAGGGGTACTGACTAACAGCATTTTTGTCTTCACTTGACATGCATAAATGTATGCAGCATACAAAAGGAATGCATCATAGTGGGTTGTGAGGACGGGATCATCAGAGTCTATGACATTCCATCGGGACATCCATCAAGCACAGAGTTACCTGAAATAGAAGTGAGTACGTTATTGTACACATATACTTTTAACCATAGACGAAGAGCAAAAACGTTACTGGGACAAATTGTTCTCCTCGCAATTCGGTCTCAACTTTTCTAACAAAAAAATTGTCCCCTCTGTACAGTGTTGTAGTCAAGTACTTTTTGAATACCAATGTTCTCAGCCAAATACTGAACTGGGTAAGAGGGAATAAAACTGGAGTACTGAGCTATAAAGCTGAAAACTTAATTTTTGTTAAACAGTGATAGTCTTAATTGAGCACTTTACTTTGTCCTCTGCATGTACCGTTGAATGACCATGTACGTATATTGCAGTTTTGTTCCCTCCTAATCAGTGAACTGTTTGGCAGAGAACTCAGTATTTGAAAAGTACTTGACTACAACACTGTCAGTGCGGAAGTATTGCCTGTTTGTTCATGTGTGGATGGTTTGGGCGTCAGGTTTGTTATTCAACCCTGTGTTTGTCCTCTCGTTGCGATCTTGCCACAGCCACACCTTTGCCTGGAAACCAAGGGGGGACCGGTCCAGTCACTGGTCCTGGCCGACATCACCCGCTTCAGCGAGGCGGACCTGATTGCCGGCGACTCGCGTGGTACCATGACCATCTTCTGCAATGGTCAAATCTTGAGCCGGCAGAGCTTATCGGGTCACAGTTTGGGTCACCTGCAAGTGGATACTGATGCCAGTAAGTCAGCCACCCGCTGTTACGCATCATGAGAGGTCTTCCAAATTTCAGCTACATTTTACAAATGCACAAGTCAAGAACAGATCTCTCTTCTGTCTACCAGTGATGCATGTGTTTTGTGCCACTGAAAATTAGGCTTTGACTACACATACATGTAGACTTAATGCCACACGGCGCAGAAGCCATTTAGGGAAATTAGTTATCGTCAGTTGTTTAATAAAAATCAGTTACAGCATTCTGATGCACATTTTTTTGTGTTTAACAAACATATCTCAAGTAATTTGATGAAAAACCCCACTTTATACGTGTACATGTACGGTTTATAGTCATTAAAGGTCAGTTCATCATTTGCAGTTTTCTCCAAAAAAATGATAAATTATTGTTAAAAGTGTACTTGGTTTAAAGATATTTATTGGACTAAACTCCCTTTGAAATTAGTCTTTCTGGTAAGCATTCATTTTGAAGAAAAATAGGAAAGGCCATTTCCAGTGATGTTTACCCATTTTTGACCCATTTTGGGAAAATGTATTCATTGAGCTGGAAACTTCATCAGGTTTGTGCTCAGGCACCGTTCCGTATATTTTGATTTGGTTGCCTCAGAAGAACGTACAGCAATGCACAAATGACAAATGATGGACTGTACCTGTAATCTGTGATTGTAATTTGATAAACATGAGAGGTTTGTTTACTGGTTTTTGTCCCTGCTTGCAGCCGGTAATGTGAGTGTAATCACTGGTGATACAGGGGGAGTTGTGCACGCACAATTACCGTACAGTCATCTTTGGAAGCTGAGACTGGACTCACCGATGCAGGAGGTACATTAACTGTTCCCATGTGTTAGGATTCCTTCTGCTAGGCTTGTCTGATTTGAATAGTCAAACTTAAAAAATGATCGCACCTGAGAAATTCATACTGTTGGCATTGGATTTTTTGTTCATTTAGGTTTTTTTAAATTTTAAATGTAGGCAGAGAGTCGGCCTAGTGTTGTCAAGTGTCTCCTAGCAGCCAATCTGGTCGGTTCCTCAGGCCGAAGGAGCAACTATATCCTTGCCTCGGACGACTGCCGGAACCTTCACTTCATTCAGCAAGGACTGATTGTGCTGACGTTGCCGACTCCGTCAGTCATTACAGCGGTAAGTTGGGTCAGACTGGACAAAGTTCAGCTGTGTCGGCATAGGCAAATACACGTGGGGAGGGCTACGCAGTGAAAATAATTACCCAAAGAACTGACTGGCATAGGATGGTGGGTTCCAGGACCTGGAACCAGTTTCAGTGGGAATTCCTGAAGGTGAAATTTTCACAGAAGTGATCAGCCATCAGATGCCCGAATGCAAATCGCACAACTGGGGGGGATGGGTGCACATACCCAAAACGAAGTTTGAATATTTTAGATATTTTACCTTTGAATTCTATGGACTGAAGACACCACCGCTCGAATGTATGTTTTGGGCTGAGCTTGCCCAAACTGTTTCCAGGTTACCTTTATTGTGACTTGCTGCACCAAAGTCCTATTAAGAGTGGGTGAGAACGGAGCATTCCAGAACTGAAGGTTGTTGGTGGAATTTTTTTTCGTGTATCAAATGACAGCAGTAGTGTGCTTTTAGAAAGCATAACCTTGAATGTGCAGGAGCTGCTGAAACACAGGTTGTTGGGGTCCAATTTCGTAGCATCGGCCTAACTGTTTAAACGTTGTGCTTACTCTAGCACAAAATTATGCTGCCGCCTGAGCACTATATCACTACTCGAATGAGCTAACAGTTGCATGCATGTGGAGATTTAAGCTTAAGGTTAAGCTTGCTTTTGCTGTGCTTACTGCTAAACAGTCTCTGTAAAACAGATGGAAGCACTGTAAGCACAAACGCACCTGTTACGCAGTACTGTGAAACTTGGCCCAGATGTCATCACATTTTTAATCGAGGCGTTGTCCAAAACTTCAACATGGCTGTTCAAGTTAAGGCTGTGGAAGGAAATAACATTTTTGAGTTGGGGGGGGAGCCTCTGGAAAGCAGCTGCAACCACTTCCCATAGGCTTGCATGCTACCAGCAGCCACAGCCTATCGATTTGGGCTCAGCCATACAGTGCTGGCTTATTGTGCTCTGCTTACATCCAGATGTGCTGTGGCAACTTCCTGCCCAAAGAGGAGGTGCAGCAGATCTCAGAGATGCCTGAAGCAACCGCCAGTCAAGTTGCGCTGGGAGGTAATGATGGCTCCATCATCATTATGACCGACTTCCAGGTGCGTGCTTCAGTCATTGTGTTGTGATTCCTGCTATCCAAACCTGTCCTCTCATTACAAAATGATCTCGTGACTAGTCTGACCTACTGTAAGCCGAATGATAAGACTACTTCCTGAGCATACTTGACTGAGCCCACATGCAGACTTACATGTAGTCCAAGGGTTGGAGTTCGAATCCTGTTTTGGGCCTACTTTGTGACCTTGAGCAGGACATTTTACCTTCATTTCCCTCTCGCCATCCAGGAGCTTGAATGGGTAGCTTTCCGGGCAGGGACGGCCATGTATGGTTGATTAACCTTGTCAGCGCCTGAAATGGTTGTACATTACTCAGGAAGTTGAGATGGTTATAGGATTGTTTGTGGGCCCAGTGAGAAGATGCAGGTGTATCAAAAGTTTATTGAGAGGCGATCAGGAACTTGAAAGTGCTATATAAATACATTATTATTATTACTGTCTTTTGGGATTTTGTGTCTTTCAGATCCACACAACTGAGTATGCGAATTTCCAGCTTCCCATCATGCACCTTGGCGCCATAGCAACAGGGCACGCTGACGAATTAGATTCCATGTTGTGTGCTGGTTACAGTCACTCCCTTGCACTGTACCACAGCAGGAAGGTGATGTGTTAACAAGCAGACCATTCACTTGTTGAGTTTGGCGATTAACATTAAAAGGGCAGTTTGATCCCCTCTCGCTGTCCCATGACAAATCGTTATGAAACGTGGTGTGCGTGTAGAAACCCAATCACAAGTACTCTGGTGAAGTTTCTGTTGAAAAGTTTCCATTTAACAAAGGTGGTTATTATGATAATTTTGCATACATGTATGATGATGTAAACTTCTAACTTTGTTGTATGTTATGCAAGTTCATTGGGCATGCCCAGTGGAATTACATTGGCCTGTCTTAGGAAAAAAAAATTTTGTTCAGTTCCAGAATAGTATGTCTGATTTCCATAAGATTTGTGTCAAAAATGACTACAAGACATTACCTTGAAAAGTCTCGGATGGTCAGTAAGATACTGAAGCACTTCTGTTGCAGTTATAGCCATGGTGGACTCTTTGCAGTTACAGCCATCAAATCAATGGACACTTTGATATGCCGCTAATTATACATTGGCTCTGAAGCTAATTTGTTCCCAAAAATTCTCATCACAAAGATGCCATCAGACGTTGCTACACAAGTTAATCCAATTACAGAATGAACTGAAGTGTGTGCTCTCTTTAACATATTAAACTTCCATGCCTGTTTCTAACTGCAGTTGCTGAACCAGTACGAGGCCCCTGACTGGATCAACTCGCTGGCCGTAGCCGACCTGGACAAAAACGGAGAGCCAGAAGTGTTGATTGGCTGTAGAGATGGAACTGTAGAGGCAGTCAAGGTCACATGACGATTTGTATCCCTGACAAGCACTTGATTGATCAAAACAAGCCCTGAAACTCAGTGGTACTGACGAGTTATGGGACCAGTGTCTCATGTGCGCACCCATCTGTCCACCTGTACTGAGGAGAGGCAGAAATAGGTTTAGAGACGCAGTTGTTGCTTGTTCAAAATCTACAAAGCCCCTTTCTACATAAATCTTCAACCCTTTTGACAAGGCATTGCATTTCTTTCCAAAATACTGGATGCAGGGGAAACATGGCCTCAGACGGCGCCAAGAGCGTCAGTGTAATGAGTATCCCTAAGTAAGTGTTTAAAATTGGCTGGGGACAGGCAGATACATGCATCTCAATCCTAGATGAAACTTTGTATACATGTAGAGTAATTCGATAACCAGAAGTAGAAGCCATTACTGCAGTGGACACAGACAGGTGGCGTGCGTGCGTTACATGCCCCGTTGACCAATAGGGTGTCATGACTTGCCAAATGCGCATGTGAATGTGCATGTGAGTGCAGTGTCACTGTAGTTATGGCGTCCAATCGGATTAGTCTGTAGGATTGCTGGAGTACGGAGTGTAGACTCTGCATAAGCAAAAGAGGCTTTTATGTTTTAAGTATACTACGGTTTCTGCTCTCCAGTCACTGTCGACATGCATAGTCTGCATAAGACAAGATGGCACCGAGTGGCTCCTGAATATCTGTGTTCTCTCGGGCGGTGGGAGGTGTTACAAATGCATTTGTACAAGAACACTGCCCAAGAGAGACTCCCATCTGTGACAGTGTGCACCCTGCTACACAGAGTAACTGCTGCATGATGGGTAACATTCTGAACAATTTTGGTTGTAGGGAAATAAAAAAAAAAATTCTTCACAATCTGCCTAAATATTTCACACCACAAAAAAAGTTGGGGATGATTCAGTGGCCCCCCCCCGGGAAATTTTAGCCAGAGGATATATGCCTTATTCCCCCCCCCCCCCGGAATATACCCATGGGCACAGTACATGTACTTCTGTCAGTAATGGGTATGAACCCAGCTTTGGAGAATGGCCGAGGATAATTGACACTGATACTGTCCCTGGCCTTCATCTCAGGCGCTGTATTAGCGTCCATTCTCCTGATCAAGTAAGAATGGTGTCGCGCATATCTATTCCCTAAAGTCAGAATATGAAATCATGGTGTTCCAGAGCACCGGAGCGCAACGGAGCCACACCAAGGACACGCCCCCTCACGCCCTTG
Source organism: Acanthaster planci (assembly GCF_054643075.1). Taxonomy (NCBI): domain Eukaryota; kingdom Metazoa; phylum Echinodermata; class Asteroidea; order Valvatida; family Acanthasteridae; genus Acanthaster; species Acanthaster planci. The sequence continues at coordinate 13,585,238 of NC_141777.1, read as the reverse complement.
AAGTGGAGCGTGCGACGCCCGCTGAGGTCGCCCGTACTGCGTCCGCAATACACGGCGGGGGACACGCGGAGGACGCGTTCCAGTGGTATATAGCGGACCCTGCAGCATCCAGACTTCAGTTGCCTGATGAAGGCTAGCAGCACAAGCAGCCGAAACGTCGCTACCAGCAACATGACACCGCGAGTCATCGATTATCTTTTTACTGTATTTGTCATCCACTGCGGTGATTATGTTTATCTCTCCTATGGTGTTCTCATTATATTTAAGATTTGGAGTGATTCGTACACACACAGGATTTATTCAGGCATTGAATGTAACAAGTCGTGAATATTACGTAGCATCCGCCTTTTTTTCTGTAAACTGTGATGGAAAGGGGTAATTCTCAAGACTGGCTGGTAAGTGGTAACTGTGTTGATAATAAAAAAGGAGACACATGAATGAATGGACTAAAGATGACACCAACGGTTTGTTTCCACTGACTTGTTTACTGACACTGACCACATGCCTGCATTTTTATTTGTGTCATAATACAAGGTACAAAAAAAATTGGCAAGACGTGCATAAAATTCAAGCACAAAACAACTTTATCTGTACGTACCAACATCGTCATCAGTGTGTGTAATGACAAGACGGGGAACTGAGCTATACTGGCCGCAACGTTACAGTTCACTTTAATGATACACCTATCCATGAACTTAATACAAAACATCTCGATATTTACAAGTTTGCCCCCCCCGTAAATAGGTACATGTAGATGCAGCCCAATTTATAACTCCAAGTTCAAATGCAAGTTTCACAACACAAAATACATCAAAAGTGATTTCCAGCTGGAGTTCCGCACTGTATTTCACTAGTTTGCAGTGTCCAAGAACTCTCTTTACATAAACCTAATATCCTTTTACATGTTTTAAACTGACAGGTGTGTGTGTGAAACATGGAATTTGAACTTGCACATAGACCATTGCAGTATGGAGTCATTGCATGTATCACTTTGGCCTAACAAGTACTTAATGTCTATGTGCTGTGCTATGAAACGTTAGCTGCCGAGTAAACCAGTAAAAAAAGCAACCTCTTTTCTGAACAAGAAGGGTTCCCACAGAAATCGGACAACCAAATTCGACAGCTTTAACCAGGACTGAAAGATTTAATTTCCGTCACATTTAATGCCATTTTGCAGAGAAAAGATGTTTGGTACGATGAAATGGAAGACTGCCATAGCCATTACTATAGACTAACATGGATAGCCTGTAAATTCATCATTCTGTTATTGCATCAAAACTGGCCCGTCAAAAATGACCCCAAATCTTGACGTCCATGACTTTTCCATGACTTTCCAGGAAACTGTTTTCTATGATTTTTCAAGATTTCCCATGACCATGGCAACCCAGTCTTGTAATTACTTTAGACACATGGTCCACTACACTAACCATCTTGACAACTTTCTAGGACTGTTGCACGGCCAAGGGACCACCCATTTATTCTTACAAGCTCGGCTTTATGCCATATTTCAAGGCGTACAGTCCACTGGTTGCCAAAGGCAAAATGGTTTCACTTTCTAACATGAAGGCGCTCTTTGAAGAATACATAGCTTATCATCCAAGAAAAGTGATATTATACATAGCCAAACTGAGAATAAAGTGGGTCCAAAATACAAACATCCCGAGCAGCAGTCATTGAAAACTCATTGCAACAATCATGGGAGTACATTTGAATAAATGAACTTCAACAAACCAGCAGTCCAACATCAAATCATTTCATTAATAGGCTGATTTTGTATGGATTGGAGCATTTTGTTCATCAGCGTAAATTCATTATCCACAGGGTAAAATTCCAAATGTTTCCTTTCCAAACTGATTATGGGAAGTAGTTACATCTGATTTTGGCCCCACTCTCATCACCCCCCCTCCCCCGACCTCTTGAAGTCCCTTTTTTTATGGGATCCTTGCATTTCAAAAGCTCTTCTACCAAACTTTGAACACTGTCGATTCACAGCTATCATTGTGTATAAAGAGGCTGCATTTCCCTGGGCAAGCTGTTTTCCTTGCAGTGTCTACATCAACATGCCCAGATGGGGCCATGCACAGTGTCCCAACCAGCATGTAAGCATGTCATTACATGTACAGAGTATTCCGAGTGTTGGCCACATAGCTTCAAAATCTGCCATGGACTAAGTTTCCCCATTCAGACGTAGGAGCTTAAAATGGAGCTGAGCAACTGCTAAGTTGTTTTGGTGGGCTGCACAACATGATTTGTAATTCTGCATATATTCTACGCAACTACGGCTGAGAATGTTTACTTTGTTCCGCAACATAATTGTGCCCTCTGTGGGCTGTGTGGGGATTTTTTTTAAAATGGAGAACCAGTGTTTTGGTCAAATTCTGAAGCCTATCAGCAACCACCCATTCAAACAAATAGAATCACTGGCAATTCAAGCGTATGTATTAAACCATAACAGACTCATTTGTCCGAGTTGATCCTCTGTCTAATTGTGACTTCGACAAATGAGTTGACTAAAGACTTCAGAAGGATATGGCTACAACTCTGATGTCATGCTGTAAATGAAGCCAACTGGCAGAAAAACATCTTTGAGTTGCTCAGCAAAGTACATGAAGAAGAATGACTATATGAATCATCACAGCTGATCACACGTAATGTACACTGGTCCTGGGCCATACTCCGAAACCAAGTTGTGCGCCACTGAAAACATAATGTTATGTACAAGAACAAGGACCGCTTTGGGTTTCTCTGACTAATATGCACAAAATGAGATAAAGTAGCAAAATAAATACTTTTGGTTTATCTATAAATAATACATTTCATACATGTACAGACATTTGAGACAATGGTTATATCTACACAACGAAGCAACCAGCCGATGGAAGCATTTACCTTGGCCGCACACAATACACAATGACAAAACTAAATATGTTTGGTTGAGTTCATGCCTGAACAATCGGCTGGAAATTTCACAGTGGATTCCTGGCTAATTCTCGGTGTGAATTAATGAGCTAAACAAATTTTGAACTTGCCTCAAAAGACATGTAAAGTCCAAAATTCTAATGATATCTTTGTTTCTCTGACAATTGTAAATTGGAGTTGCTTGAAAATGAAGTTGAGACAAAAATGCTTATCTGGGCTAGAGCTGACAAAACAGATCTGAAGAGCTGTGCTAAACTGGCATCAACAGGCCATGTATTCAGTGTTAAATCAGTTACGATCAAATTACAACAAAATTGTGAACATTTCATTCTTATTTTAAATTTTAACTGAGTTGAATTGCATGCTACATAATATTTAAACATACATGTAAATCTATGGTAAACGATTAAAACAGAAACTAACCAAGTGTAGAAATAAATGTTGGCAATGGAAGCTATAAATTACATGTTACTACACATCAGCTGTGTAATTTGAGAATGCTTTGGAAGCTGGGTTAGGCTAAGATTATTTGGTGGACCTAAAAAAGAAAAATTCAGTTCACGAAAGAAAGAGGAAAACAAGTACACAAGACTCTGTGACACCGTGGCTTGCCAAAATAAAAACACCCCAACGATGATGAGTTTGGCCAGAAAAACAATTTTTAGGGCATACATATACATGTACACACCTGCCCTGCATTAAACGTGAAGCCAAAATAAACTGAGCTGTCAATTTCTACTGATCAGTAACTCGAAGAGTCCGATACATTATGCTCCACCCCGTTGTGTTCCGATCAATCACAGCCGGGATTTACATCCGACATGCGTGCGCGCGTGTATGCTGCGCGCAGCTGGAATATGTACATGGAGCGTGCCACTGGAGAAGAGCACGTGTTCAGTAGGAGGGCCTCACTGGATTGGCCTATTAGTGTGTTGGCTGATAATATTTCTAACTGGGGAGTAACATCAATACATGTACCCTACGTCCTCACAGAAACAATCCAAATAAGTAAATGACCAATTACGTCTTGCTGCAAATCAGTGTTATAGGCAAATGGCAGCCCCTGGTTGGATTGTGATAGAAACCTCAACGTTACAAACATTCTTAGTTCTCCCAGAGCCGTACGAAATTGCAGCAACAACAGTTGACACGCACACTTCCATCACTATGGGATAGACAAGACACCAGATGCTGGATGTATATATACATGTAGTGTGTGTATAACATCAAGTCACAGATAATGAAACTATGCCACACTCGTGCCCTACAGCCTCATACGTGTCATAATACAACCTAAAAAAAATTAGCTGGACTAATAAGTTGGACTAATCCAGCAAAACAATGTAATTTGTTCATTTGAAAGTGGTCTACAAGACGGCACATGCACGACGCAGTTGACATGAATCCGAAGTATTTCCTGGAAGCCCTATGGTTGGGTGGCTGTGCAAAAGAAAGCTGGGGAGGCATTATGCACAACTTTGCCTTCAAGCTGAAAGTCGTAATCCTTATGCGACAGTCTTCTGTAACTGTCAAGCAGCAAAATCTGCTAAATTCTACGGTAGGCCAGACCAGCTTGACCTTGTGCTGTCACAAAAACACTTGTAATATGATCGTGTAGAAATTCTCTCAAACAACTACAGGTAGTAGGATCAGTAAAATGTTGACCAAACAACATGTTCAAATCTGCTTTCGTACAAACGTTACTCAATATTATTATACTCAGTAAATTTGCCACTTTACAAATTCTATATCATTAAAGCATTAAAAATAAAAAATAAACGTGAATTGTTTCCACAAGAAAAAAAATCTTGGGGATAATGAGCACTTGCTTAGCACTTAAATAATTGTCATAGGAAATCATACAACCTACGTGAAATTAAAAAAAAAACAATACTGAACGTATCTTTCCAATGTATGCCGGGATTGTTCACGACTGGAAGCTTGTGTTAGGAAATCCCACCAGAAATATGACTAGAAATTGGCACTTTAATCTTTTTATCTGCACTACTGTCAAAGCAGCTGTCTTATTATGCTTTATCTCATATTTGAGATCTCTGCAACTAAACCTGACTGAGTTATCACTCAGTTTTTCTTAGAGGGCAACTACCCACAGAAAATGGCCACTTTACTTCATTTTTGTACCCTGCAGCGAAGAGGATGCATGCCAGGGCAAACCTAAATGTGACATAACATGTTTCAAATCCTGTGAGATGTCTTGGCCAAAGTCTTTCTTTTAGAAACTACTGCTTGTGGGAAAAGAAGTTACTCTTTGGGGTGCTTTTCAACAGGATAAAAAAGTCTTGAATAGTTTTCCTAAATAGATCAATTGCGCCAGCTAAGTCATGTGACCTACAGTGGGTATCAAACATCAACAAAAATGGCTTCTTTCCATAGCAAATGTCAGAAGTGTTGTTTACCCCCCAAAAATGCAGATTTTCAGTACAGTGTCCAGCACATCAGAAGTCTGAGTATTTTACTGATTGTCGGCTTTATTTCTGATATTAAAAATAACCCTTACAACACACTTTGTTGTTGGAGGGGGACACTACATTTGCTGACGTTTGATATCCACTATAGGTTACATAACTTAGCGGGCGCAATGGGTCTATTATATATCTTTTTTAAAATGTCCTCTTGGCCCATTCATCTTCCACACTAGGAAAGCTGAGAGCCATCGTTGGGTTATGTTGCAGCACCATCGTATTTCTCTTCACAGAGACCAGGGCACTGTCAGCTAACCACACACAACTGTAGTACGTCAAGATGCCAAAACCTTATGTACTGGCAAAACACTCTCAACAAGATGAGATGCCACTCACTGAAGATTTACAATGATGCAGCTGGATACACTCGATGGGTGGAGAGCACGGTTTAATGTTCAGAGGAAAATGCAGGCTAGAGACTTTTTCCAAATAAAAGTTTGGAACGTTTGCAGTTAAGCAACAACAAAACTTCATTAAGATAAATCCATTAACGATTACCACCTTTGTAACTATGTGCTTTACTCAGTGTGCTGTGTTTTATGCTCACAGTATACCCTTAAACAACATGCATAAAATCTTGGTTTTTAGATACTTCAATTGGATTTAAGAATTCTGTCAAATTTCGTCGCTCTTAGGACAGCTGAAAGTGCAGGTTATCGGTAGTAGCTAGGTATCAATGCTTTGGTGGGCTTTTTTGGCAGGCTGAAACCAAGTTCAGGGGGACACTTTCTTTTGAAAAGGCATTTTGGACCACACTGCAGTGACTCTAGTGTGTCCCCAACAATTCAGTCCCCCCCAGGATTGTATGGTTTTTGAGGGGACATCTTGGGGCGCTCTGCAGCTCTCTTGCAGTTCAGCTGGGGGCACCTCAGGGAATGTGGAACTATGCGCAAAACGAGGAAGGCGAAACTGGTGTGCAGAATGCCTGCCCTTTGATAGTGTCTGCATTAAAAAGGGACTCGACTGAGCCTTCCCACACTACAACAAACTAGCCTTTACACTTGACAGGTCTTCAAAACGGAGAGGAGCATGGAAGAGGAGCAGGGTAGTTGGAAATGATGCAATTTTCTGGCATCCATGTAGACCCACTCCAACCCCTCTGGCCCCTCTGGCCATGAGAAAATGAACTCCATTGCTCTCACTGACAAATCAAGCTAGAAAACTGCTGAAATTATCTTTTAAACTGAAGTGGATTCGCAGGAACTGCAAACAAGACGTGAACATCAAGTTTCAGCACTCTTGGCAGTTGGATATACCATAAACAGTCAGTTCTATACATGGGTGTAAAAATGTATTTACACCCATCCGGTACATGTATCACTCTCTTTGGAATGGGTAACTTTTCTGATCTTATTTAGCAGAACAAAAGACGAACGTCTTTTTTGTTGAAGTGAGCACAAAATATAAGGTTCACACAAGCTATAGTGTAAGCCTCATTAAACCTTGTTACATCTTTCAAAATGTACATTTAGTTTGACTAATATTCAGTGAAGACTATAATTTGTGTACAATTAACAATAAACGTGATTGCACAACTCTTAACACTGGATTAGTGAACATCATTCATTCAACCAATCCTCTCAGTGAACCACTAATCTTTGGCAGTAACGTCGCCCATATCCAGGACATTTCAACAACAACAAACTTTCAACGAGCACAAAATGACTTTCCAGTGTCAACACACAACGCCAGACGCTGCACCACTCCGAAGGCCTGAACACAGGTTAGCTTTCCATGCATTGCCATTTTTTTTTCCTGCAACACTTTTACACCTTAATTTCATTGCAACCGCCCAAATTACTGTTAAAACGGGAGCAGAACAAGTACCGCACACATTGAGAAATACAAGAAAAATATCTCCCTGCGGAGAAACGCCGACATTTGTTCACAGCTTAATTTGCCTCTTGTTAGTCAAAATTGATTTTCGGGGCCACTGCTTGACCCCCCTCGCAGGGAAGGCTGATATCTTGGGAATAAGAAACCTGCAAAGGGGTGGGGTGGAAAGGTACCACCACTGGCATCTGTGCTTTGGATCATGTAGGAAGCCCCACCGCCCGCCTATGTTGCAAAGTAGAAGACTTTCCTCTCGGGTCAAACTAATGAGTCTGTAAGCTGTGGCCTCCAGCAATTGTAGGATCAAAAGGGAGCTGGACAGTGGCGAGGCACTAAAAGCCTCCATCGGAATTTACAAATTCTAGCTGGGTAGATACGGTACATGTAATTCATAAGTTGTCTTTTTTTCGGCTTTGTGCCAAAACAACAACATGCCGTCTTTCCCTTGGGCAGATCAGAACCCAACATAATGATCAAAACTGCAGTTTGAAGACAGATTGTTTGACAGTGACATCAATACTTATATAGAAAACCCTGCTTTGTTTCATTCTAACTTCTAGTCTGTTGATCTGCAGTGGCAGGTGTGTGTTCTAGCAGCAGTTACATTACAATCAGAACAAGCATTGGCATATCTGTACAGCACACCATCGCTCCAAGACGCAGACACCAGGGCTAAACGCCCATATTGCCTGCCAAATCTGCAGATTGCAGTCACTGTACACTTCCATCAGGCATGCCAACTCAACCCAATCAGTCATCGGGTGGAGGCAAGTAGTGAACGCTCGACTTCCTGCACAGCAGTAGGAGACTAGTATACAGCAACGGTCATCAGAAACGATTTCCTTATCTCAAAACTGGCAGTGATAGTCCAGCATCCTGGGTCGTCTGCCAATCCAGAACAAAAACCTGACGCCACGACATAGTCATTTCTCCGACTGCAACGCCGCAAGCGTCTTGTTCATCAGCAAGCTGGTAAGTCCTGAGCAAAGAGCGCCACCGGGAAATGCTTGATGCGGGTTTGCCACTGGGCCGAGAGCTGGAAGAACTTGACCCTGGTGAGTTCAATTCCGTCAATACTCACTGCAATGAAACGAAAATCATAAGCAGGGATTCAAAACCACGTCTACACGTACAGTATGAAAGGCTGTGAAGAATTACAAGCAAATTTCCTAAATAGACCAATTTCAACAAAGCACCATTACTGTTTGAGGAAAATACAACTAGCACAATACATCCTGTGGTATTTGCCATATGACATGCTACTCTTGTTAAAGTAAATGCGACTTTCACATCAGCAGTGGAGTTATCACACAGGTGAAGTTGAACAGACACAGGGAGCAGCTAAAGTCAAGTCATTAAAACTAATCCTAAACTGCACGCCACAAATGAATCACATGTCAGGCAGTCTCAAATCCAGTCACGTGCAATTTCAGTGTAACAAGGGCATTCCTTTCAGTCCTTTGGCACTGGTTACCCTGCCACTCTAGGACTGGCGGACTGAACGTATGATTTACTGGACAGCAACTCTGGATTGGGCGACCATGTTGAGATGCAACAATGTCAAACTGAACCCTAGCACTGCCTTAAGCACCCAAACCTGGCACTGAGTCCAGCTTATGATTAACCACTTCCTGCCGGGGACTAGCGATCGGAGATGTGTGGTTTATATGGGTGGCCGGGGTCTCCGAACTCGGACAAAGGAAACAGGGCCCTGTAACAAAAGACCGTACTTCGAACAAAAGACCAGGCTGCTGGGCATTACCGGCATTTTTCACTCTCAAAAGTGGTGATAATCCAGCGTTGTTTTGAAACCGTATACCAGGGTTTGGGTCATTGAGAGCGAGCAGATTACCACCGGGGACAAAGGCGCTCCACCACCGCAGGGATGAGCCACACAGTACCGCTGCACGCTAATGTGGCCCCTATTGAAAAGAGGTCAGCAGTGCACTGAGCCAGGTTCGTGAACTAAAGACAGTTATACAACACCGCACAATCCGGGCTCTGTTTACAAGGCTGCTGGCGTGGCTGAAATACTCGGGCGTCAATGAAGGCCACCTGTCAACTTACAGTAGCGCCTAAAGATTACTTGGTGCGGCTATAAACGACCGTTAAATGAAATGATGAATTTTTGAAGGATTTTGAAAACGGAAAAAATGATAGTCATGCCGGCCCAGCATCATCAACATTGAAAAATGCCCCGGCACGAAGTGGTTAATACCTACAAAACTGTACAGGTTTGAAGAAGAAATCTGCTTATTCCTATTTTCTTGGAAAGCATCTAGGTCTTCTGAAATGATACTTCAGAATATAGAAAAAACCTCGCAGTAAAGCGCAGAAAAGAAATTTCCTCTTCTCCTAGGAAATTAAAATAAAATTCACAAATAAAAAAGCACCCAACTCCAAATTTAAAACCTCATTCAACTTCAGTCCCACCTTTCAATGAGTAATCTTGACTTCTTGAGGTGCAGACCAGTCGGTGGATTCCATCAATCTCCTGACTCTTGAGGGCGGTCTCTATCTCCCTGGGCTTCTTGCCGATTCTCATGACTACAAAGTTGAAAGTACACAAGTGATCAGCAATGGTATCGGGCAATTTCCAGTGACGACTCAAGTCTGACTGCTGGTTAATAGTGCATGGACAATACAATTCAACTTGAGTGATTCAGGTCAAACCATTTTGCAAAATCTTACTAACTTTTATTGCTGTTGGTTGTATCACTTGCTGTGTTCACGGTCTCTGCCATCTCACACAATTATCTTCATACAAATGGCTTTCTAAGTATTCAATTTGGAAAAACAAGCTGCTGGTAATCAGATATGAGATCATGCCCCAGCGTCTGTGTGGTTTCAAATGGTCCGACCATGTATCATTCGAGTCCTGCTGGTTGGATGGTACTAGAGTTACCACTGGAACATTCATGCATTAAACAAAATGTACCATTGCGATCAATGCCTTCTTCGCAATGACCAATGGGTGGGGGCTAGCACACATCTCCCCTGCGCCAAAATCAACTAGAAGTCACTGACTGCCGTACCAAACTACATGTATCTCAGATGTGGTGACATGTGCACATCACTCCAACTCTGCATTTTAAAAGTTCACTCTACAGTACATTGCGGTTGAAAGTAAACACCAAAATGGGAAAATTTTTTCACATGACTTTTTTTCTCTTCCAAGGAAATTCCTTTTCATTTCACAAATTGTGAAAAAATGTGCCAAAAGTGGGAAAATATTTTCACACCTTTTCACACAAGTGGGAAAAGATTTCACAGATTTTCCCACAAGTGAGAAAAGATTTTCACACATTTTCACAGGTAGTGGGGAAATAATTTTGCAAGCTTTCTTCATTAAGTAGTATTTGTGCATGTACATGTAGACATCAGGAAGTTTTTGTTCTCTGTGGTTTCAAACATGCGCATCTCTGAGTATGGAAAGTGGAGGAAAATCAGTCTGAGAGAAAAGTTCTTCAATTCTCAGGAATATTCAGATTACTTGAGGAAGACAGCATTCAAATGCGCTCTCTTATAAGCGCATAACCCACTTGGATGGACACTCAACATGTGCACCGCATATGTGCACATGTACATGTATCCACATGTTGTCATGTATGTGAATTCCGTTTACATGTATTAGCAGATGTATGTACCGTAATTTTGGAATAAATGCCTTGTGTCCGGTTATTTCGACATTTTCGTGACGCCGATCAAAAAATATCACCAAATCTCTTCAAAAACCGCCACAGGACCTCGTGCATGCTGCACCGCATTGCGGAGCACACACTGCATCAACACCTACCGCTACATCCTGACTACTACTGTATGCCCATTCATGGACAGTCCAATTGCTGACTTTTTCCAACAACCACGTGACCAAAGAAAGTAACATGTCATCAGAAACCCAAGTGAAAACAGACCAGATATGTCACACCGAACACAATCGGCAAAAGACAAGATTTGCTACATGAAGATACACAAATGCTACATGTAGTATTTCAATGTTGATTGTTTTGTGTGCAAAACTACATCACGAGAATAAATAAAAAGTGGGCAAATAACCCATGTCGCTGCAGCAGAGCAAGTTAAGTTTGTTGTTATACACACATTTCATAAGCTTCATGACTTCATCACTCGGGGACTCCTGTTTAATTACTAAAAATCCACACAACTTTTTCAAAATTTATTCTCCGACATTGAGGAGTGTTTATTTATGATAATCCAAGAAAACAATGCACCACGCGGGCGCGGCTTGCGGTGTTGAGCATGTTCCCGCAATCGTGCAGCATGGACCAAACGGCTCAGCCGAGGAAATTGCTACTAGACTACAACAGCACACTCCACGTGGTGAGTTGGCCCTGACTGGCCCAAGGCTAGCGCAGCGCAGTCTGCATAATGGACTCTTCACTGCATAATAGTCGTGCGTGTGTGGCAAGTGTGGGGCATTTTCGCTGCACAATGCTTCTTGTTTTCGCATAATTTTTGGAACCTTTCGCACTGCTTTCGCAAAATTTTCACACTGTTTTCCCACACTGTTTTTTTCCTCAACGTTTTCGCAAAAGATTCGCACGGTTTTCACACGCCGTTCGCACGTCGTTTCGCATGCGAATTCACAGGGGGAAAAGTTGTGGTCAAAATGCGAAAGTGAATACGAATTCCTTTCCCATTTTTTCCCATTCCTTTTCGCAGCGTTAACTTTCAAATGCAATGTACTGTATATTTACCATAATCATTGCATCCTGTGTTCCATGCTACCTCCTACTCTGAGGCAATGACGAAGTACCGGTAAACAATGAGAAAAAGGAAATAAAAGAGTCCTACCAAAAAAGAGTACTGTGACTGAATTCGAGCAAACAGAAAAGCTGGAACAACTTACTCTTCTTATTCTTTTCCTTGGTGACAATGACCATGGAAAGCCCCGTGGTGGAGGGGTCAGCGTGGCTGGGCAGTCGCTGCACCGTCAGCGACCGGAAGGCGGTCTTCAGTGACGACTTGTCCTTCTTGCCGCCCAGCATGGGCCAGTACTCCACCTGCAGGTCCATCAGCTCGCCGGATACTGGGCTGGCACTGGAAGGGGGCATGGTGGAAAGAGAAAAAGAGATCAGTTGAAGCGTGCCTTTCATTGAACTAGTCGGTCTAGCTCCTTGACTTCACTCTCAACATCACTAGACGGTCACTGGAGTCACACCATAGAGCCGAATGCATAATCCTTTTCTATTCACAAATTTCCCAACTGCCTCCCTCCTTTTTTTTTTAATGAATGCCCCTTGTCATCCTTTGACTAAGGAAAAAAGAAAAACTGAAAGAAATATGCAATAATGCCATCCTCAGACGACATCAATCTAGGGTTAATAGAAAATGAAGCTTGATAAGGTTGTATTGGTGTGTGGTTAAAACTGTTCATCATGGGTTATGGCCTTCATAAGTGTATCTGATAAAAATGAAAAGAATGCAGAAATGCAGAATTGACAACATCTCAACTGACAAACCAACAGATCAACAAATTAATACACAATAAAAATCATGCTGCAAATTGGGATTAGATAGAACAAGCAGGATTTGTGCATAATACTTCCAATGAAAAGATGCATGCATGCATGCAAAGTCGAAGTTGGACGCTTGCCTTTTCCTCTGTACAGTGTGTGATTCCCATATAACCCCAATGTTTCACTACAGCAATGGCTTCTGGGTTTGCTCGAGAGGAATACTATCCTTTTATTATCCAAGGCACCCCCACTTCTCAGATTCAAATTTCCTGATCAATTTGGCATTCAGTGGAAGAAGAAATCTTGATTTCGTGCCAAGCCAGTACCAACCACATTCAACAAGGTAAACTGATAAAATAATCTGCTCAAATCTGAGCTGGAATGATACTTTTGTGCAATGCCCTTGCAGCCTTGTCGGTGTACGGCTTCACAAACAATGGAGAAAAGGAAGCTTAGAAGTTTTGGGACCAGCCAGAAAAAAAGTTGTGACCAGAGATAATCAGCTTCGGGAATTTAGTAGACGGTATTGAAATGTAAAGATGGCATAGCCTACATTGTGTTGAAAGGTTCCAACAAATAAAACACGGAAAGAGGATTGCATTCATATTTTCAATGGTCATTTGTGTCAAGCCGACAACACTCTGATAAAATAACTTGAAAAAAAGTCCTGTTGATCGTCAAACCTTTTCGCTTTCAATAGTGCTAACTTAGGAAAAGTAGACAGATGTATAGTATCACAAATCCAGTCAGTCCACAGAACTAAGAGGGGCGTCGTCAGCGCAACATTGAAGTTAGCCAATCATGCTTGACACTACAAAGTGCATATTTATAATGAACACCCACCAAGATTGACCAAGATAAAAAAAAAATCTGCTGGATGAGGATGATTTTGAATTAGTTAAAGGGTTAATGAAAGAAATGGAAGGCTGAAAAAGGCAAAGAAAAAATAACAGCACAGCTGCTGAAACCCCTCAGCCTAAAAGAAAAAAACCGAAATGACATTGACCATGGAGCTTTGACCCCAAGAAACACCAACATCAAAAACTCTTCGCTAGCAATTTCACGGAACCAAAAAAAAAGCGTTAAGACCAAATAAAATTTCTTTCGCTGTGTAATCAGTTTGAATATTCAAAACAGTGACCAATTCTGCCCAAATCCTCTGCTTGGCACACGATGTCCGCAAAACTACTTCTCTCTCACACAATGTTCAACTTGACCTTTTAACCTTTGAATGCTGGCACCTTTACCTTCAGGGACCAACCCAATACACAACTCCCTTTTCAAAGGCATCCCTCCACTAAACCGACATTGGAAAACGGCCCAAGAATGATGAATGATGGACAGATATGCCCACTGGAATATCCAGACATTATTGGCTGACAGCCAGGAACAAACGAAACCAAAGAAAACAGACTGGTTTTTCCATCCAACCAACCAATATGACTGAGAGGTCAAAAACAGGAAAGGGGGATGAGGAACTGGCCCAAAGTCTTTTTTACCTTGAATCGGTTACTGTCTCCTCTCTGCAAGATGGCCAACATAATTAGCACAGTCACACGCATGCACCAAAAATAAAACAAAACAAAAATAAATAAGAGACAAAAAGTGGGTATTTCTACAAAACAAAAGTGAAACAACACACTACACATGCTATGGATTCTGAACTAAATGGTGGTTTACAGGGGTGACGCATGGATTAATGCAGGTAAGTGTACATGTAGTCGGTTGGGTTAATGGTGACTTCTACTTGATTTGACCCGCTCTGTGAAAAGTTGATTCCTTGAAGGAAAGAAGCCCAAATTCAACGTGTCCTCCCTGAACTCTTAGGAAACTTGTTTTAAACCATTGCTTTGTATCAGAATTTTGGAAACTGGAAAACCATTTTTGTTTTTGGAGGATGCAGCTGAGCAAAAATTGTACGGAACTGATCCGAGGACTCTATTTACAAAATCGAATTCAAATCAAATCAATGTCCATTGATTCCACGCAATTCATGTCACACAGCAGATCACAAAGTTGACATATGGGTCTCTAAAAACTAATTCCCTTCGGACTGAGCTGAAACAATAATGTTACACAGGCTGTCTTGTTAAGCGTGTGAATTTAATCACACACTTGCTCAGAGCATTCTCTCAAGCTGAACTACATGTAAATTTTCTGGGCATCCTCAGTTTCATGTAACTATTTTCATCTCCTGCAGATGTCACGGCTCAATGTTTTCTGAACCTGTTATTGACGACAACCGGGCTCGACGGTGGGGTGCTGGAGCCGGCCACGTCTCTGTCCCGGTTGCTGGCTCCTCCTGGCGGGCTGGAGGAGAGAGGCCCTCCACTGGTGCCAGGGCTGGTGTCCTCCCCTTCTGCAAGATATGACCGGGGGGAGGGGGGGAGGGGGGAGTGAGGTTTGAGGGTGGGAAAAACACAAGAGGCTTTCAATAGGCCGCCCAAAAGAGGTTTCACTTCATCCCTGGGCTGGGCTCATTTCCTGGACTACAGTTGACAATATTTCCTTGGTGACACATTAAGTGTGTTTTACACAGGCAGAAATTCTACACACTACATAATGTATTTTACAGCAGATTTTTGCACATTGGTGCCTGGAAATAATTAGGTGCTGTTTAACACAGCGGCCTCAAACTAGTGAGAACTACAATTGAGGATTTTTCCATTGAAAGGTAGGCCACACTTTGCAAGACATATTTATGTCATGGTTAAGGATGTTCGATGTATTGTGTCAACATAAAAACTTAAGCCGTAGCCTCATGTGATCGGGTAATGGATATGGTTCAATAATCATTATTTCAGACTCAATGAAATGACACCTGAAGTCTGTTCATAATGGCTCACCTGACAATGAGAAGCTTACTCCATCAGCTGGCCCAATCCTGACATTCTGAATGGCAAGCAAATATATAGCATTCCATAAAACCAGTGTACAGCCTGGTACCAAGAACTGTTCATGTACCATTTCAGTAACTACCACAGGCAGGTACAAGCCAGAAGTGACTTTCCCTTGTTATAATGTTGAGTAGAGTTAGTGACCTAAAAGTCTAGGAATATCAGATTTGTACTTTAGAACAACTTAAAAACTCAGCACACTGTTACCGGTATGTCAACATCTTTGAAACAAGACATGTTCATGGAAGAAATTTACTTTTACTTCCATATAGCAGAATGTTAACACAATGAAACTAGTTTATAAAATAAACACATACACGTAGTATTGAAATAAGGTGACCTTATGACTTGACAGACTGACAACTACAAATTACGAATGAGGGACAATGACATACAAGCGAAAGTATCATTGAGATATACTGTTGTACATGTATATAAATGAGATTATGAATATTAAGAAGTTGTGTCATAGGTCATATGTCATAGGTTATACAGACAACACAGTCCTAGCCTGTGAGCACTATGATCTGACTAGGGAGCTAAACTCACGTTGATGAACGGGATGAATTTCTGGATGGATTCCTCGTCCGTGCTGCGCAGCTTACACGTCACCATGACCTCCCCCACAGGCAGCTGCAGACGGTGCTGGCCACCGGCTAAATACTGGCTGACCCGGTTCACCATCTCCTTGGCATCTGTAGAGACAGGGTCCAGACCAGTCCACCAAGGGAACCGGTGATCAGTATTTCTGTGTTCCATAATTTGGTGGGGCACAGTGTACAGTACATGTACCGGTATATTTTAGGACAGTTTCCATTACTTCGTACACTGTTCCAAGACTAAGAGTTCATGGAAAAGCGTGGAGTCCTAAATATGGCTTTTCTCTTCCCGTCAGCAGACATAAATAACATTGTTTTGTTTTACGTGCATTACTGCACAGTATTCAATACGGAACGGAACAGTACAGCCGAATTTCATTTCACCTAAATCAATGAATGCATTTGCTACACTGGCTGTGATGCCGCTTTAAAGAGGTCACCAGCTTGTTGCTATAGCAATCAGCCATGTTTTAATGTATGGTATGCTGAATGCTGTTATATTTCAGTGTACACACAACCTGCCACATTTCGCCCTTGTGAGTTTGAATGGTGAAATTTTAACATGACATGATATATTATTTGTACAGTGCAATTTTGTTCTTGACTCTGGTAGCAGTAACATGCCAGTATGACAGTGAATGGCTAAGCCCATCTCGCGATGCGCTGCTGTTGGCATGTTCAGTACGTGCATTCAATGAAAAATTCACAATAACACAGTGATACCTGTTTGCTTTGTTTGGTCTGATCATGAGTGATGTGACTGGAGAGCTTTTCAAATGCCAGTGCAATACGAGTACATGAAAGTGCAAAGCTTCAGAGGAATCAAGCACAATCCAATCACACTCTTGATGCGTGATCGCGCCCTTGCCTGATACAAGTCTGACAGATGGGTACATGTGCATGTGCATTAATGCAGAGAACAGAAAAGTGGTGCAGGTTACTCACTACACATACCTTGTGGTATAACAGAGCAAAGGTGAGATTCAAATACATTGTAACCTGCACAGCAATTATCACTTGCTCAAGATACAGCAATAAAGGTAGC
The DNA here is from genome assembly GCF_054643075.1 of Acanthaster planci. Lineage (NCBI taxonomy): Eukaryota > Metazoa > Echinodermata > Asteroidea > Valvatida > Acanthasteridae > Acanthaster > Acanthaster planci. Next base: position 13,567,982 of record NC_141777.1, on the reverse strand, counting down.
ATTATACTGGTACATGTCCTTGAGTAGAGCACAGGTACCTTTGGTTGACTATGTATCCATGTACATGCATCTACATATATGTATTCCACTGCCTCTTTGATACATGGTTCTTATTAAGATGAATCCTTGTTAATATGGTACAAGTCTGAATCCTATTATCACACTGCAGCAGTCTTGATGAATGGATGTGGCAAATCTGGGGGGTGGGGAGAAAACCGTTGTATCAACTGAGAGCGAAGCCAGAAATACACAATGTACGTGGGACTCTGCAATGCCTGTTAGGGCAGTGCCGAATATCCGATAACCGAATATTTGATCGATTATCAAATATTCGAATATTATTTTTCAAATTTGAATATTCAAATGTAAAATTCATGAAAGGAAGGGAAAATTTTCTTCTGTTTTAAATGAGAAAAAGTGCACTGTGGAGACTTGTTTCAAGCAGATTCAAATGAAAAGTGACAGAAATCTTACGATTGAAAAAGTAAATTATCAATTAAACAATTTAAAAGGAATAGAAATTTTCAACAGGCATGAAGTATTGTCCACCTCTTAAATCTTGCTAAATCGTGGCTGGAGATACTCGTAGATGTGAGAAGCTATTATATTAATTATAATGTAAAATGGTGTAGGTTATTGTAACTGATTTTGTATATGGTCTGTTCATCAACAATCTGCCAGTGGGTACGACCGAATATTCGGATATTCAATCAAATTGAAGGTCAAATATTCACATAGTGAGTTATTCAAATTGACTCAGCCCTAGCGCCTGTAAATACGCCACCTGTGCAGAACCCACAGGCCTTCCCATTGGCCTTGGCTGGGCAATTGATACAAGTGCAAAGTACATGTACACACACACCACAAGGGAGAGTCTGTACAAAATGCAAAGGGAGTTGGCACCATGCTGCCGCTCGCTCGCACGACCTGAAATAAAACACCCAAGGGAAGGGGTCTGCTGCTCGCAGGGGAAGAGCTAGCTGGGAGTGCAGGACTCGGGGGACACTGTAGGCACAGGCGAGGGGGAAAACTGAGAAAGGGTCTCAATAACTGAGCGGTGGCCACTTGCTACAAGAGACTCGCTGCAATCTGGACATGGAATTGGAGGCCAAATACACATCGGTGGTCAGACTACACAGTGATTTGTGTGATGTGCTGTTTGAGGAAAGTGCACAACTTAAAAGACTGATTACTGCACAGAGACCACATTCTGGGCATGTTAAAACCAAAGGAGCACCCTTGATACAAACACAACAAAGAAATCCAGTCTGTTTTTTTTTCTTCCGTGGTATGGGAGTAGCAGGGTTTTGGGGGGAAGGAGGGTTTGTACATGTAACTCAGTGGTTCTGCCAAGAAAATAATAACAATCCGCAAAAAACACCGATGCATCGCTGGAACACAAGGCAGGAGGGCAGGGCACACTTACAGGCCGCATTTCTTGTCCTGCGAGGTTTCATGTGTGGTTGGTTATCTGAAATTTGGTGCAAAAATCTGGTCAGCTGGGAGCCATTACACAAGAGAACCAATGAGTAAAAAAGATTTGCTCTGCAATAAACAAAGCATGTAAATTCCTGCTGCCAAAGCATACAGGAATAAAACTGAACACTATACTAATCCAAAACTTCTCTGCAGAATGATAAATGTGGGGCTATCTCAACAAAATACATGTAAACCACTACCTCAATAAACTGTTGTCAGCTCTTAAGAGACAGAATGGCACTTTGACAATCTGACAAGCTACAGGCTACAAACTCTCCGAACAAGCACAGTCTCACGAGAGACAGAGACCAAATTTGGGCCTACACTCGGAGGCCATTACCTCCCCCCACGTTACTCAAGCCTCCAATGCCTCTGCCATCATTAGAAAATACCATGAACTACAAAGAGTGTGTGACATCGTTGCTTGGTAACAAATGCCTCCTCTCGTTCTCACAGAAATCGTCATGGAAACGCAACATTAAAAAAAAAATCATTTAAAATTCATGGTTTCTTACCTGGGTAATCCCGATCAAAAAATTCCTTCCAGTTAGAGTCAAGAAACAGTGAAGAGTACCTGGAGTCTAATGAGCCCAGATACTTGGCAAGAGAACAGCTACCAGTACCTACAAACATCCAATCACAAAAGTATTCTTTTAAGCACAAACTTAACATGTACCAATAACTGTGGTGGAACTGAGCAGCTCTCTTTTCTATATTGGCTGGTAAAGGGTTTTGCATGGCGAAACTACATGTATCAAATCAAAACAAACAAATTAAAAATTCCAGTTAAGAACAAGTTCCTACGGGGTTCCCACTGAAATCTGACACCCAACTTCCATGACATTTTCAGGACTTTCCAGGACAAGATTTAAGTTCAATTTCCATGACACATAATGCCACTTGGCAGCGAAAAGTTGTTTTGTATTACGAACAGAAAGACTGCCACAGCCACCACTGTCATCTTACAAGGATATAGCCTGTAAATTTATCATTATTCCTCATCACATCAACATCGGCTAAACAAAATAGCCAGTGCACTATCTTGATTTCCATAAGTTTTCCATGACTGTTCTTCCTCAGACATCAGGATTCAAGGACACCCTATTTTTTCCCAATTTCCATGACTTTTCAAGACACCCTTTTTCATGACCATAGGAAATTTGTCTTAGCAATCTCAAACCAATGGCATTATTTAGGCAGCTTTCACTGCGAAGCATTGTATGTTGCACTTAGCATATTCCTGCGCATGCCAGCTGTTTTGTAAACTAGCACTGATCCATGAAGTTTTGGGTTTCTCCCCACTGGGGAATGTTTCCCATGGTGAGAGGGGCATTGATAGCACTTGGAACTCAGATCAACAAGAAACAACAGATCATAGGGCTATATTAAATTAGTAGAGCATTAACTTCTCATCCCATGCGCGGAGAAAATCTGACGCCGGCCTGGGCACAGACATTTTGAATCCATGTGCATGCTTGTGGAAAATTCGAAATCGGATAGAATGATTATCAAATTAAGCACTCTGAATGCATAACACATTGGATATCGATAAAATCAGATTAAAAATTGTCATGGCAAAATTATCTACAGTGCATACGCGCACGCGTTTGCGTTGTTTATGCAGAGCAAATGAAACGCTTATTTACTGATTGTGCTTTGGGTTTTTTGCATATCGGCTTTGTCGACACATGGTTTTGGAATACAGATGCAGATATGCAAATAGCCGTACAAAAGCTGTGCAAAATTTCGAGTTTTCCATAGCTCTGTGCACCAACACGGATGCGCAGAGCAGGCATCCCTTTGTACATGAGTCAGCACTCTAGTTTTTACATATCTCTACAGTATGTAACAAACCTACACATCTGCAAGTTGTTTTAAAGCATGCAATTTTCATGGAGTTTCTCTCTGAACTACAGCAGTGTTCAGGTTCCTGCCCGTATGTGGACTCACCTAAGGGCACAACGTAAAAGCTGACATAGTTCTGCCAATCTGCTGTCTTGGCCGAGAAGAGCTCCACATAAGGTCTGAGTACAGCCCCAACATAGCTCTCGTTACCGCACAGGGCTACCTTCAGCGGCTCAGGAATTTTAGGGTTCTGGTTACAACTGTCACAAGGAAGATTCACATACACACAAGTCAGATTATGAACACATCTATACAGTGGTTATTACATGTCAACTCTTGTCACTGTTTCATTTTCAAGAAAATTACAATGCCAAACAGTTCCATTTTCACCACTGCACGATTGGATAAAGCCATTTTCTCTTTGTTTACACTCATGATGGCTGAAATATTTAAGTTCAAGCTACCACATCATTTGTGAATGGCTTCTGGCCAGCAGGTGCTCTAAAATATTTGAAATGGGGACTTGCTGAACTCAGACGGTGCTTCAGTTGTTCAGCTCATCTTACGCAAGTTGCTATTAAGTCTGTGCATGACCTCTAAACAGCCACCTTCCATGTTATCACTCAAGTGCAGTCCCGTACTTGTTCAGTGTGAATAAACATGCCTTCTGACGACAAAAGTTCTCTACTTACTACTTTTGGAGCTTGTTAACAATAAACTGTAGAGTTGCTTCCACATCACTATGGTTACATGTACACACCACTTTCTCGCCAGCATTAGTTAAGGTCTTAGCCAGTACCTGAACAGTGGCAAGTAGTAAAAGAGAAATGGACAGAGTAAAGCATGAACTAGATATCAACACACAATTTGAAATCATCCCTTAAGGGAAAATGAAAACTTCTGTGTAAGAGATGTGGATGTACTTTACAAAATGTTGTGTACAACAACAGCCAGCAGGTACTACAACTATTTGAAAGATAAAACCAGAATACAGTCTGTAACTGTGACCTCCTAAAGCAACGACCCTCTTACTTGGTAAGCATGCACATTTGGTAACACGACACCATTAATAAACCAGAACACCACTATTTCAATGACAGGAAGAAATATCGCATGGAATTGTTGGCTCATGTAAAGATAATTATTCTGCATAATAATTAATTGTCACCCCCCTGGCCATTTTTGTCAAGAACCTTCTCCAATCTTCAAAGAAACCTCTAGAACTGCCTTGAGCAGAAGCACCCCCTTGTTAGTTGAAAAAGAGCCATGTTGATCAGGGGTGTTTATTTTTGTTGGTAGCGATGCGAATGCAACACATGCATTTCATAGTCATTTGTGAACCAGTGAAGTGCAGATCCTACAAAAGGAGCCGCCATTGCTAGGAAAATTGCACCCCCTGTTGGTCTCCCTCAGGACTCCTTATGCATATTCTTTCAAGTAAGACGTTAACTTTCAAAGGGCAACAAGTCCCATGTAAAGTAATTTAGTGGCTGAGCTCCAATATCGTCCAAGATTTCCAGGTGGACTTTGAAAGGTCTAGGAGGTACGGGTTTGAACAAACAAGTCTGGATCCCCACCCTGCCGTGCTTCTCAAGCACACTGACGAGTATCACCCTGTCGGGGATCTGGCTGTCAGTCAAGCCTTGCCAGAGACTGGTGAGCTGTTCAGCCAATGGAGTGACACCAGGGTGCTGAGAGAAAGATGAAAAAAAAAAAGACATCATTCAAAGGGCTTTGAAAAGAAGATTGATGTTATTGGGATGGTCTTGTAGAAAAGTGGAACTGTTTCAGTATCTTCTTGTCAATTACTTCCTTTTTTTCCAATCTGTAAAGATGTTGGTGCATCAACCTGTCTTTTCGTGACTTTTTGAAGTGTTTTCTGTAACAGAACTGCCATCATCACAAATTTTACTAGCCTTGTGCTCAGACGATTAACTAGCTGCTGGGCTTGTGTAATGTACATTTTATTGGCTTGAATGAATTTCAAAAGTCTGTGAGCACATTTCAAACTGTTTCCACATATTTATCAGGAAGCACATGTACCCTTTTACACATGGAACAGACTTTTCACAACTAGCCCGCTGGGCAGTATTTGCAGGACATTTAACCTGCCTGTAGCAGTAAATAACCTGCATGTTTCCCAGATGGGTAAACGAACATACAGGTGGTAATATTTTGCTTCATCAACCACCCATTCCAGGAATGATCCATAATTTTCATCACTTTCACTGAAATTTTAGCCCGCCTCTTGTCTGACATTACCGAGAAGTAAAGTATCGCATCACTTCAAAATGTCAGGAATATTAGAAGTCGTTGACATTTCACATGATCTTTGTGCGTAAGCAACAGCTGTCAGCCAGGCATTTTCTCATTTAGACTCTGATGAAGCTGAACAGTTACGAAAGCCTCTTTCCTTGAAAGAAAGCAATTGAGTCATCAGTGCTTTGCTGATGCAGTTATGCATCAGCAAATCTGACCCTGACCTTTAATAATCCCAAACGCACAACACGGTGATCTGTACCTTATGATCAGCCTTGCCAAAGCTGCTGGCCTTCTCCACTGACTTGGAGTGCTGCCTCGGCCCTTCAGTCGGTGAACCCTGCGATCCCTGCGATCCTTCCTTGCTCAGTGTCTTGGGCACCGAGTGGCTGTGAAGACGCTTCTCCTTCTGGCCAGCGCCGTTGGTGGCAGAGGGCAGCATGGCCTTCTCGCTGCCGGGCGAGGGTGTCGTCTTCATCATGATGGGCATGTCCCCTGGGTCGCTCTGGTGGGAGAGGGTGCTTTCGCTCCGGTTGACGAGAGAGGGCAGCATTTCTGACATTGGGGTTGTTTCGTCATCTCCAGGAAACTCCTATTAAAACATCACATACCGGGTACATGTGGATCTGTGACTGTTCAGCTCCAACCAGACAACCCCAGGTCTCAATTTTATGGGACTGCTACTAGTACTCATAAGCAGAGAACAGTATTACGGAAAAAATGTGCCATGCAAAAATCACAAGAAACAGTCACACCAAATACATATATGCAATTCATAGCACTACGGCTGGTCAATAACTTTTGCTAAGCATATCTTCTTTGCTTATGCAATCTGCTGTGTGTATGGGTAGCAGTGTATCAGTGTATGTATGGGTAGCAGTTCTATAACACCGACTCCTGTTGTAAAAGTGTTCAACATTTAACCATGCTCCCCAAACTGGAATCCACTAAAAAAACAAGAAATGAAAGGATCATCTGTTTCAAGTGACCAGGATTCAGATGTACATGTACTACAGGGCAGGGAGAGCATTATTATCATTTTCTTTTCAGCTTTTTGTGATTTTTCATTTTGCTTTTCCAATTTTGTTATTCCTTAAATTCAAGTGGCGTTTTCTCTGAAGAAAACCCTAAACAAGTACCGGTGTAAGATGAAAAGTCACATACAGATACGTAAACAGATGTCTGTGGGGAGGCATTCAAGTAAATTTCAAGTTTATGTAGAATCATCCACTCTAATGTCTATTCAAGGACAATCCTCGTGAGAGGAAATGAAAGGGTCAAGAACCTTTGGCCTACCGTATGAATCCCAGAAACACTAGATACAAAGCTTCAACAAAATTTCAACTGGATTCAAAAAACCTTTTGGGGGAAAAAACAAATTACCAATGCACTTTCCCTCAGCATTTTTGGTACACATCTTGGCATTAAATTTCCAAAATCAACAAGAAATTATAATATGACTCATAACATCTAAGTGGTGACTTCCACTTTGCGTAGGAAGAGCAGATGGTGAGGTCTACCACAGGGCTTTGAAAATGACAGATTGAAAATGCCCGGAATGCAATGTAGTCGGTACAGGTATTTCTGAATCCCTCGTGAGGAAATGTGTGTACTGCTGGGATGAATATGTTTAGCTATTAGAAACAGTTTTTAATTCATCATAACAGCACATGTACATATCTGGTGGTTTCAAATACATTTGTTTAACACCAAGAATATGGCACATCCTGTACATACAGGTACATGTGCATTTGTACATGTGCAAGTTTTACAAATGCACATGTGCAAGTTTTAATAAACTTGAAGTACACATACCAACATTGACTTGCAACTCTGACCACGACAAGATTCTATGTGATTTACCAGAAATCTTGAAGGTTAGAGAGCTACTACCAGTACCCAGTAGCATCCAACATTACCGTTTCATACACTGAGGAAGGTGAGGAATCTTCTTCCTCAAAAGATATGTACATGTACATTTATATGAAAATTATTTTTTATAAATTTAATCCATGAAAAGTTAATGTGAATAAGTACATGTAGATACATGTACCAAGAGCGTGAGAAAAAGCACTAATAAATCAAATATTTTGATGCACATGTACCAGTATGTATGGAATGTTCAATAATGCATAAAAACATTTCAGTAATTTAAGTACAGTGTACATGTACATTCTACATGTTACCCTGGACCTGCTGCACATGCACATGTACATGTATGTACGGCATAAAAACACCACACTGCAAGAGGACAGCTGAAGATAGCTCTTATAAAAAGTGGTGTCACCTTTACGTCTTGTAAAATCTTTCCACCCAAGAGTGCATGTAAATGTTTCAAGCCAAGTTACATGTACATGTGACAGATTGCTCTGCACATATTGTACACTAACTACTTGCATTCTGTTTAGGTATATCCAAATCTGCCTCCAAGGTAAATGGTGGAGTTGCCTACCTAGTGTGAACATTCCTTGGTTTTTGAGTAGCTTAGAAAGAACGGTGAGAATAGTCATTTTCCTTGAACTGTGAACAATCTTCTGAGCTAAGATTTTTGATAATGATTTCCTGGACTGCATGTTCCTCTTTACTTTGCAACTGATAACGCTGACCCCAAAATATCTCTAAACCTTTTCTCCAGGGGAGGGGCAGTTCACCTTGTGTGGACCGATCTTAGTCCACACAAGGTCCACACAAGCTGCATTATGTGGACCTCTTTTTATCAAAGGTCCACACTAGGTACAGGTACATGTATGTAAAGTTTCTACATGTACAGTACACACACTGATGGAGCTTTTTCCTATAAAACGTGAGTCGGGGGAGAAAAAAGCCCACAATGCTGAAACAGGCGGGGAACTATAAAATGGCCACATCCACATCAGAACCTCATGGTCTGCAAAGCTTAGCCCCAAGGCAAGCCCGCGGGAACGGGGGGTGCTTGGGGTACTGCAGCACCCCCAACTTTTTGGATGGGGGTGCTGGAATATGCTGCAGCACTCCCTCCCCCCATACTTTTAGCAGGATAAAATGCACATCCTGTAATAGAATCATCCCGAAGCTTTACCTAGCACTGTAGCGTTACCTCATCTCAACGGAAAAAATGGGGAAAAATGCAAGTTTTTTCCCGTCAATCATGTCGGCACTAGATCGCGAGCAAATCATGTGGAGGTACATGTACACAACCTAGGCATAGTCTGATGGAACGAGGTTGCTGTTCCATTTCACAGAATCTTGTGAAGGAAGTACAGATACATGTAGTATAATGGGTAATTTATCATGCCTACAGCTGTGGCGCATAGCGCGCCAAGTATGCGTGACTCAGTAAACACATGTAGCCCATTTGCACTGATCCAATCAGAGCTCAAATCCATGAGGTTTTCCCAGTGCCCTGTATACCCTGGTTACAAGCAAAAGAGCTGCACATACATGTACGTATCAACCTCGTGTGATATTATTCCTACGGTCACTCACAACAAAGCGGTAAATCGTGCATTCACGGGAAAGAGGATGCTAAATCTCTACACGCGTGTGTGTGTATATTGAAGAAAATGTGTAAAGTGCACTGTTCGAGTTCATCCGTACATTCGGTTGACGTTTTACAGAATTGAGCATCAAGGTAAGCCCTAAGTTTACAATTTTTTCTCCTTTCGTGTGTGTATTGTCAAATTGTCGTGATTGTGATTATGGTAGGCCTAGTATTTGTAAAGATAAAAGCCTAGTTTATCTTGATAAGTTGATGTTCTTTCCCATTGGTTTTGGGGCGATTGTGTACAGGCAGATGACGGGCCCCATTCCCTGAAAAAGAACAAAATCCACTTTGAATTGTACTTACAAACTAGCTGGCGACATTAAAAACCAGCAGGTATGTGATAGAAACAGCGCACATTTTTTTGTGTTGTGGGAGGCCCCCTATAATGACGCATCAACAAAAACAGATCGATTTGGGGGGGGGGGGCACACTGCACCACATGCACACTGTGCTCCCCGCCCTAGCTAGGTAGGCACATGCAGTCAAGAATAAGACGTGCACATGTAGTAGGCACACCGGTACCCTGCAGGCAGGTGCCCTGCATGCCGGCGCTACAGATCAAAGTCGAGGTGTCTCGACCATGTGTCGACAGTCGAGTTGTCTCGACTTGGGTCCGAGTTGACCTGGGTCCGAGTTGACTCAAAACCTGAATAATCGTGATGCTATGCAGCATGAACTAACATTAACACTTGGTTAAGCATGGTTGATTCGCATCAGCATGTGGTCTAAAAGAGCATCATAGGACCCCAGAGCTTCCGGGGCCCTTGAGCAGGCCCCGGACCCCCCGCCGAAACGGCTTCGCGCTACGCACTCGCACATTCTATCAAATCTCAGCAACCCCTGCAAAAAACTTGTTCCAGCAGGCCTGCCCCGAGGTCACCCAAAGAAATGTGATCATAGAGAATGCTAACATTAAATGCTCTTCTGACTCACCCCTGAACTGCCAGAGTCTTTGCTGTTGCCGTTGTCCTCGTAGCATTGGTCGATCAGTGGGAACTGCTCCATTTCCTCTGCCATGGAGCTGGAGGTAGGAATGCCCTGGGAAAAGAACGGCCTGTTTGGAAGAGGGGAAATACAGTGTACCAGAAAATATCAATTGATTACATTTACAAAACTTTAAAAAGATCATAAAGCTGGATACCAGAATACCCAGAAAAGAATAACCTGAGCATGGGTGTGAAATGCCAGAAATTATCAATAGATGCATGAATTTAAAATATATATATAAAGTACAGGTATGTAAGATTTGAAACTTTGCATGGTGGAAGTAGTACATATGATAAGGATTTGTGTGTACACCATGGGATCTATCTCTTCAAGAAGAGATGGGAAATCTATCTTTTCAAGAAGAGATGGGGGAATCTATCTTTTCAAGAAGAGATGGGGGATCTATCTCTTCAAGAAGAGGTGGGGATCTATCTCTTCAAGAAGAGGTGGGGATCTATCTCTTCAAGAAGAGGTGGGGATCTATCTCTTCAAGAAGAGGTGGGGATCTATCTCTTCAAGAAGAGGTGGGGATCTATCTCTTCAAGAGGAGATGGGGGAATCTATCTCTTCAAGAAGTGGTGGGGATCTATCTCTTCAAGAAGAGGTGGGGATCTATCTCTTCAAGAGGAGATGGGGGAATCTATCTCTTCAAGAAGAGGTGGGGATCTATCTCTTCAAGAAGAGGTGGGGATCTATCTCTTCAAGAAGAGATGAAAGACTACATGTATCTCTTCAAGAAGAGGTGGGGATCTATCTCTTCAAGAAGAGGTGGGGATCTATCTCTTCAAGAAGAGGTGGGGATCTATCTCTTCAAGAAGAGGTGGGGATCTATCTCTTCAAGAGGAGATGAAAGACTACATGTATCTCTTCAAGAAGAGGTGGGGATCTATCTCTTCAAGAAGAGGTGGGGATCTATCTCTTCAAGAAGAGGTGGGGATCTATCTCTTCAAGAAGAGGTGGGGATCTATCTCTTCAAGAGGAGATGGGGGAATCTATCTCTTCAAGAAGTGGTGGGGATCTATCTCTTCAAGAAGAGATGCGGGAATCTATTTTTTCAAGAAGAGATGGGGGATCTACAGTATCTCTTCAAGAAAAGGTACATGTAGGGATTGACATGTATTTTTTCAAGAAGAGTTCAGTTCTGAAAAGAACCATTTCAGAGTGTCAACTGGACGTTTTGATGCTCTAGCCGCCCCAACACTTACTGTACTACACAGTACATGTATGTTGTATGTACTGTTCAAGCATAGGGTCTGAGAAGGGAAAGAGTCGATACGGGTCAGAGTTCACATGCAAGACTTCACACCAAATGTTAACAGTAACAGAGTAGGGCCAGTTTGTTTCCAATCTTAATGACAGCTTTGGGGTGAACTCATAATCACTTAATCCATACATGTACATGTACATTGTAGGCCTGCTATTTGTACATGTACCGGTACATTGTACATGGGGTAGTGACAATTTGAAATTACATGTACGAGTGCATGTGAGCTGGCACATTGAAGAATTGACTTATTTGAAGTTCTAAACACACATTGTAAATAAAAACTGCAATCTCATGAAGTGTAGTTTGTCAATTTCTCGACTTTGTGCTGGCACACCTGCAGTCAGGAATGACTGAGCTCCACTAAGTTCATACAGGCTTACACACCTGTATGTTAGGAATCTGTGTCACTTTGGTATTTGATGAACCCATCCCCCAATGTACTAACACAATATAACAACATGTCCATGTAGGGACATGCTGACCTGAATGGACCTTCCAATTCAGTATGGTCCAAAGCAGCTACACATGTACATGTACCATACACATACACGTCAGTTAGGTGTGCGCTTGTATATGGGGCCTTGTGGGGTACCAGAACAATGGGAAATACCCCACAAGGCCAGTTTTGACCTTGTGGGGTACCAAAATTGGTACCCCACAAGAATTTCCCAAAACTGATATTTGGAAATAACTCAAAAAGGGGAAATTTTTGACGGGTAATAATCTGTAGCAAATTGAAGTGTTTTATATAGGCCTAAGGGACATACGGTCAAAATTTCAACCCACAAAAAAGAAGTTGGTTTAAATTGGAGTGATTTGACATTTTTTGCGTGTTGTGTGGGAGTTTTGTACACGAGAACAAAGGAAATACCCCGCAAGTATAGCTGTACTTGTGAAAGGTGCAGACGGAGCTCTTCTATGTATTAACACAGTCACGAATCGAGGTCGGATTGTAAATCGAGGACGTCCTCAGTTCGCAATAAGGTGAAATTTGAGGCCGCAGTGAGCATTTATGAGGGTCAGCGAAATTTCAAGGCATTTGGAAGCCGTCCTCGGTGTACGCATTTAACACGCCGGGTGTTTAAAAACACCCGCTCGAAATGGACAGTTTCGGCGCATCCCTGGATGGAATAGCGCCCTCCCTAGCTCTCTTGCTACCCTGTCCGATCCGCATTGGTGAGCACAATAAACGTCGCCAAGTGCCGGGGACGCATAACCCCCAACAAATATAAAAGCCTCCAAACTGTCGAAAAGCATCATAGCGTCACCTTGCCATCACGCCTGTGGACTTCTGTAGCCGTTCTGAGATGTAGGTGTCTTCTAGTGGAAAATATGGTGAGTAAAAACGATTTCATTTGAAGTAGAATGTTGAGCATGACCAGACCCTATCTTGGTACGGTTTACTACATCATTAAATACATGGGCCCCAGTGCTGGCTATAGTACCATGCTATTAGTTAGAGCGTGGTTAAAGTGTGGCTGCTATCCACCCCCCCCCCCCAATTTTGTCGATAGGCTAATGTAGATCTTGCACCGCTGTTCGAGTGAATGTGCCAGTGGAATAGGTATACGTATGCAGTCCGAAAAGCTCAATCACATAATCCAGTTGAACAGGTTCCTTCAACACATTTTTCCAGCCGCAAGTGAAGACTTTTCTGTCGTCCATATGTGGTGGTTCTAGGCCTAATTGTGTTTAAAGTGTTAGTTCAGGGTGAGGGTTTTGGGTGGATGTGGCTCTTGGGAGCCCCGAGACCTGTCCCCCCCCCACCACCACCACCACCACCAGTCCATACCAAATTAAAAGAAGACAAGCGGCTTAACGAAAATAATGTTCAATTTGTTTTCTTGCCAGCTGACCTGCTCACCATAAGTGGAGACGTTTGGACAGTATGGCTGATTCGTCCACCGGTTCCAGCAGTAGGCCTACGTCATCTGTTGCTCCAAGTGATGACACGTCTGACGTCCAGCAGAACTGTGGTGTGACCGTAATGCAAACCAGTAATGAGGTTGGCTGCAGGAAATGGGACAAGAAACACTTCTGCTTTTACTGCGATGTACCCCAGGCCAAGCTCCCCCGTCATCTCCAGTCATGTCACAAGGAAGAAAGAGAAGTCATCGAGATCGCCGGTGAGCCCAACGCTGGTGTGCGTAAGAAACTTCTGTTGAAAATTCGCAATATAGGCAATCACAGGCACAATTGTCAGGTTCTTCGTGAAGGTCGTGGTGTGCTCGTTGTCGGGTACAGGCCAAATTGCAAGGTATCTCCCGATGCGTATGGACCATGCGTATATTGTTACGGCTATTATGTGCGTACCGATTTGTGGCGACACGTGTGCCCTTTGAAGCCAGCACCCACTCCACAGACTGACAGCACCGGTAAGAGGGCTCGTGTGGGTGGACGGGTCGCTCACAAGAGTGATTTGTTGAAACCTCCTCCTGTTGGCGTGTCGTTCCAGTTACACCAGGTTCTTAGTCCAATGAAGAGAGATGATGTGGCTTTGGTAGTCAAGAATGACACGTTGATTGTTGAATTGGCCAAGCGTGAATACATGAAACTAGGGCACGATGTAGATCAGCATGGCTACATCCGTAACAGGGTGCGTGAATTGGGTCGACTCGTCCTACAACTCCGAAAGAACACCCAGCAACCAAATGCATCACTCGAATCATTTGTCCATCCGCACCACCTGTCTGATATTGTGAAGGCCGTCCACGATATTGCCGGCTTCAGGGAAGACAAACAGTTGTACGATGTTCCGTCACTAGCGCTGAAGATTGGTTATTCCGTCAAGAAGTGTGCACTCGTCTTGAAAGGAAGTGCCCTAGAGTCCGGCCAAAAACACAAAGCGGAGCGTGCGGAAGAGTTTCTGCAGTTGTGTGAATTGAACTGGCGAGACCTTGTGTCCACACACGCACACAGAACGCTGTACCAAGGAAAACGCAACAAAGTCACCATTCTCCCGACAAATGCCGATGTAGTCCACCTGTCGTCGTTCCTTCATGAAGCTGGCAACCGGGAACTTCAACTCCTGCAGGGTGCTCGGGGCAGACAAATCAGGCCAGTTTGGCAGAAATTGAATGAGGTCAGTCTGTGCCACCTCATCATGTTCAACCGAAGAAGGCAGGGGGAGGTTTCAAAAATGAAACTTGACGATTTCCACAAGCACAGCACCGCCAAACTGGAGGGGGAATGCCTGTTGAGTGATTTAGAGCGCCAGCTGTGCAAGATGTTCCGTGTTGTCGAAATAGTCGGCAAGAGAGGCAGAACTGTTCCCGTGCTCCTAAGCAATGAGGCAGTAGCGTGGTTGAGTGCCCTTGTCGCCAAGAGACATGAAGCTGGAGTAGCCCAAGACAACAACTTCTTGTTCGCACGGTGTTGTTATGGCGGGAGAGGCCACTTACGAGGGAGTGACTGTTTAAGGGCATATGCAGATAAGGCTGGCCTTGACAATGCATCCAGCATCCGGTCCACCAAACTCCGTAAACATGTAGCAACTGCATCGCAAATTCTTGCATTAAAGGAACATCAGCTTGAAACTCTAGCCAACTTCATGGGCCACGATCTGCGGGTACATCGCGAATACTACCAATTGCCAGATACTGTACAGCGGGTCACCAAACTGTCCAGACTTTTCCTGAGTTTGGAGAGGGGCAACCTGTCTTCCCAGCAGGGCAAATCCTTGGATGATCTGCATGTAACTGGAGGTAAGGGCACCTTGTACTCAAACCATGTTTCCCATGTTCCGTCTACCCAACGCTTGGCTTCGAACCAAGTCAACCCAACCCAGACTCCCATTTTGTAGGGCATCGTACTGGGCCAGAAAGAATACCTCTCTTCCTATTAAATTCCCCCCCCCCGGAAGAACAGACCAGTACAAAGAAAGACGGGGGACAAAAAATCCCCCCCATAAATGTATCTTGCGTCAAGAACTCCCAAAATAATGTTCCATTTTGGCCGTCCATCCCACCCCCCCCCCCCATATCTCAACACCAAGCAGAGACTGCCAGACACCCGTGCATGTATGTGTGCTTTAACTGATTGATCTCAATTTCGGGTTTACTCTCAGAAGGCTTCACCAGTGAAGAGGACAGCAGCGAGAGTGGGGACAGCAGTGACAGCAGTGACAGCAGTGAAGACTCCTGCGATGGATCCGTCAAAAACGGTAAGATTTGGTCTGTCTGTCTGTCTGTCTGTCTGTCTGTCTGTCACTCTGTCTGTCACTCTGTGAGGCTGTCTGCTGAGGTGTCACCTACATTTCTAATGTCCTTTTCTTGCCTCTACATTAATAGGACAGCTTCCTGGTGTTGCTGCTGCATCTCGAACAAGGGAACCCTCTCCGCCATCGAGACGAGTGAAGCGGCGTCCCTGGACTACAGCGGAGAAGACAGACGTCCAAGAAGGCCTGCGCAAATTCTTCCAGTTGAGGAAAGTTCCTGGCAAGCTGGACATCGAAGCAGCTTGCACTGTGGCACTGCAGACCCGTACTTGGAGAAACATCAAAGACTTTTGTCGTAACACTATGAAGTTGTAGGCAAGTTCAGCTAGGATACGCCACACCAGCCATTCCCTCGAGACATTATACCACATTGATGCAGAACCCTATAGTGGTAGGCCAATAATGCACTCAAATTTTAGCGGCCAAAACAACCAAAAACTTGTGAGTGTTGTCCTCGGTGTTATAGGCTGCACTCACATGGACGAGAAGTCCTCCGTCTGATAGTTTGGAAAGTATGCCCTCCATTTGCAGTGTCTACATGTATACGTGTGTAAGGATGTGTGTGTGACTTTGTTTCTGCATTCAATTGGGGACCCTGAACAATAGAGGACAATAACGTCCCCAACTGACAGAGGGTCCGGAATGACAACTGTGTACAAAACATATGAGTGGTCTTCTAAAAAAGTTAAAGTACAAACAAAAGAGGAACAATAGGGGGTCCCCCAGCTGCAGGCAAATACACACTTGTGTGTGTGTATCCAGTGAAAGAAAACACTACCACTATACGGTGCGTGTGTTGGCATGATTACATTTTCAAAGAAATCCACCCAACTATGAAACATTCTAATTACAAGTGATATCTGAGCTTTACATGAGGCATGTACTGCTATACATGTACATGTATGCACACAAACAGTACAGGTATACCAGCTTGATTTATTATCAATTCTTTGATCCCTATACACTGTGCTGGCATCTCATTTCTCAGGCCAGTGCTCCCCAAGGGTAATGCTCTGCATAATCTACCTTGCTACAGCTACATGTATGGTAAATCAAGAGAAAATCTCATCACTCTACCCCTTTGGTACAGTACGAGTAGAGTGTGCATGCATACATGATGGTACAGGTACCCCATACAATGCATGTATACGTATCGGTGTATTATGTTCAACGTAGTACATGTACAGTACACGTACATAACATTTTAACATGCACGTGTACAGTACATTTATAACAAGTAAATTTTGGATTTACAGGTTCTGTATACTGGTACCAATGCACACTGGTACCCGGTATGTGTAAATGTTCAGTACTGTTTTTCCTTAATATTCTGAGTGAAGCACTTGAATGAATACACTCCGATTGCTGTTGAATCTTCAGTTTTTCTTTCATTTTTCAAGTCACCTCCAATAAGTTGACACCATCATTGTTTCATGTAGGCCTATACATGTACACTGTACCCATGACGTGGCTTGTGATCTGCTCAACAATGTACATTGTACTCATATGTGTAGTAAAAACTTTATTAACTTAAAAAATTTTTTTGACTCGAGAGTAATTGGCAATTAGAGAGAAGCAAATTACTGGTACTTTATTTCAAAAGGAGCATTTTTATTGCTTCTGGCAGAGATCTATTAAAGGCAAAGAAAACGCTTCATTTGGCTGAAAGATAACCAGCTGAAAACTGGGCAATGAACTGGAGGCTTGTTGAAGAAGCACAACAAAATATTTACATAAATACAAGTACCGTAAAAGGCAAGAACAAACAAAATCTACTTGTAATTTTCCAAAACTCAGCCTCCCGTTCTCATTTCTGAAAATTTAAGCACTGCGCCTGCTAGCCTGCTAGCAAACCAATAAATTAAATGGCACTGTCTAAGAAATCTGAGCCTGTCAGCGGTGGGCAAACACTCCTGAGGATTTATGTATTTAAGTGTGGCCATGCTGTCCAGCAAATTGCAAGTGCTTGTGGGTGGTGTGTACAGTTTCTTCCATTAATCAGTCAACTATTCATGAATTGCTGCTGGTCACATACTGTACATGTACAACTGCACACTGCAGCTCCTTTCAACAAATGCAGAAACACTGTAGGAAAAACAGTAGGGTCTATCAGAAAGTCAGTCAGAAATGGTCGGTACAGGTTGGAAAGCCAAGACAGAAGGTTGATTTGTACATAAAGTTCTTCAAAATAAACTCCAACCATTTAAAAAGCTTCAGGTGTGATGTTCACAGAACTAACTGGAAGATCATTTTTCAGTAGTAAAGTTCCCATCCCAACATACATGTACATGTACAAAAAACCCTGCAATTAACATTTCTACAAGATACCGGTACCTGACAAATTTGCAGTTTCAATATGACAATTTTTGAATTGTTTTCTAAATGTACATGTACAAAATGTCAGCACACTACATGTGCATGTACATACATGTATGTAAGTAAACTGCAGATGATCAAGTACCTTTGAGTATTTAATAGCTTCAGTATCTATTTGTACAAGACTATCGGTACATGTACATGACGATGTGTGTGAGGGACACATGTGGCACAGAAGTCAGGCAGTTGGAAGCTTCTAAAGTATCATGGATGGGCGGAAACACATGGAAATTATCTTGGTTTTCATACATGGGTAGTTCCAGAAATTAAGGGTCCATTTTTTTGGTGTCCCTGTCACATCTGACATGGTTTTGCAAGTTCAGAACACATTTTCTAATTTGTAAGAGTGATGAATTAATGCAAATTACCTGTACCTGCCAAACAAATAGTAATAGTCTGAAATCAATTTCGGTGATATTTCCATGTCAAATAACAAAGGTCAGATGTAACAGGGTCACAAAAATGTCACACTTTTGGACCCCTAATTTCTGGACTTACCCACATGCATGTACAGCATCTTCATCCATCAGGGAGCAGATGCACACAAGACCCCAAGTACTAGTACATGTACATGTACGAATACCCCATTTAAAGCCCTCCTATGCAAATGTCCAAGTTCAGGAAAAAGTCAACACCAGCCAAGGGACTGGTGTAAACAGGGCCTACATGTACATGTACATAAAAACAGCGTTTACTGGCTGGGACTGTTCATGTAACTTGGACATACCTGTAGCTGTGCCTTGACTGTTGATTGATAAGCCAGCTTTGTCTACCAGTCACCTGCTTTTGTCTGTTGATTGAATTTGACTGGTCACAGTGCCAACCAGAATTATCAGTGACCTGACAGTTGAGTGACTGGCATGTGTATAAAGAACTCTATTGGCAGAAAAAGTAAACTGAATTTTTGACTGTCTGTGCTCAAAGAAGAGTACCCAAAATGGATGGGCAACATAGAACATTGCTGAAGTGCCCCAAACGAAGTATTCATTGTCACTAGCGCGGTGACATTCATTTATCCTTATTCTTTAATTTCTTAAATCAATTATTTTTTTACGTTAACTTGTACTGTGCCGTTGATCATTTTTATGGAAACGGTGCATTATACATTTTCAATTATTATTGTATACCACTCAGTGTACATGTACATGTACAAACAGGCACAACCCCACATGCTACATGTAGCAAACGGAGGCTGAGGAAAAAAAATGTGCTGCAATTTTCCTGAGAAAACCAACCAAGGCAGTTTGATTAGTCAGTGCTGCTGTGGTTAGAGGAAGACTGACCAAGTCCACTGTGGTACATGTATATTAGCCACGTACATGTAACATAACCACTGAGCAGTACCACAGCTGGTTACAGCTGAACATACATGTACATGTACTGAACATCATATTCAACCATGTGAGCCATATCAATGTTTGCCAGTGTAAGAAAGGTTAATATGGGAACTGAAGTCATGCAAAGGAGTGTTTTCTGGGAGTTGCAGTAAGTGTCTGGAGCTGAAGCAAAGTGCAAAATACATGATGTCAGTGCTTCTGATGTCAACTACTTCAAAGTAAAGGTGGTATTGGCAATGTGGCAATCTATATTCAAGACAGCGAATGGGTTGAAGTACCAAATGTTTCCTGAGCTTCAAGTGGCAAACGTGCAAACACATCTAATCCTAGTTTTCTTTGCATACACACGCCATGTAGATTTGAACGACGCGTACGCATGCATGTGTTGAACTTGGGCTTACTGTTCCAACTAGGCTGCTGCTGCAGCAAATATCCCTCAATGGATGGGTCTCAGAGTGTTGCAAAACACTGAGGTTGCGGTGAGAAATACAAATCTGTAGCATTTGGCTGTATGGGAAAGTGGGCAAGAATTCTCCTCGCCTGTTTTGAAGGACAGATATTTTGCCAATAAATAATGCTGCCGGTATGTGGTTAAGAAATATGGGACAGACAAAGCATGGCGGGCACACCAACCTCAAGACAGGCTTGGGCGTGGAGCCGATGCTCATCTCGTCGTCTTGGTCCACGTCCGGCCCGCTGTCGCTCAAGTTCAGGTCGTCCAAGTCGTTGTACAGCAGGAAGTCCGGGTCAATCTGGTTCCGGTCCTGGTCCTCGTAAGGGTACTGCTCCGTGTCGCTGTCGTCGCTCTGAACTTTGAACTTCTTGAGCAGGGCGATGAACTTCTGCTTGAAATTCCTTTGCTGTGGATTGGTGCCAGGACAGGAAAGAAGGCGGTGGGTTAATTTCACAAACAGAGGAGTGTATCTTTCTCACTCTGACCAGAAAAACCTCATACCAGTGTTGTTTGACAGGGTCACATCTTTTGGGTCGAGTAAAGAAAAGCATAAGACATATTTTCCAAGCGAAAGGCTATTAACCACAACTTCATTCCAGATTGATCATGTTTTCTGAGCTGGTTGCCATAAGCACGAGAATTAAAAAAGCAGCAATGAACAACTGGAATGCTACTTTCGTCATTCTGTTGGTCCCTGAGTAGCATTCATTTTTATTATGGGTAGTTTTTGACAAGAAGATATTAACTTCTGCCAAAGTACATGGTCTAGTTTTAAATGTCGACAAAAATATACATGTAAATAAAGTTCATTGAGCATGAGTGCATAGCAACAGTAAAACTGCTGCCTGTCACACTATATACACAATTCCTCAAATGTCTAAAACATGAAGCTAAACTTCTAATGAATGAGAGTTTAAAGTATTCTTAAAAGAAACGTCTGTTTGGCCTAGCACTGTTTCTATATTTCTGTTAGGCTTTACCCAAGGCAGCGTTGTACATGTACATGTACCGGTACATGTACATGTTCTTAAAAGCACTTCAGTGTATTTTCGCTAGACAGCGAAACTTTATATGACCTAATATACATATACGCTAGTGAGTACCTTTAATGAAATTTAGAAAATCTTTAAGTGCTTTGGGCTAAACCACTGTGCAGGAACAAATGGCAAAATGACCTGTCATGACAGCTCAACCTGTCATGCATGTGGGATGCAGAATGTGCACACGTGCCTAGACACTGCCTACCAGCATTATTCATCTGAATGTGCATGAGTTACATGTAGCATTTTGGAAAGGGTGACATGGCCAGGGTTCGCACGGCATCTGGAATTCCTTGTATATACATGTACTTGAAAAAAAGTTGACCCTTGAAAATCCCTGAATGTCCTAAAATTTTCAAACTGCTTTGTAAAATTCCTGGAATGTCCCTGAATTTAATAAAGGTCCTCTTGTTTTATCTTCAACTTCAGCTAAGTCTGATAGTCAATTATTTACCATTGTCACACCCAGGTTGTCGCATATCGCAAGTCCAAAAAGCTGTCGTTTAAGTGCCAGTAGTAGCATTAGAAACCAGCAAGGCTGAATTGCCAGCTTGCTCTGTTTAACGTTATGAAATAGGGGGAAACACATGTACGTACACTCGTGCAGTTTTATACAGTTACAGTGTGCATGCCCCTCAAAAGTGTCACTGGTATTCCGAACTGCAGTTTGTGCATACTAGTGCTATGACTCGGCAGCATTGAAAAACCAGTGAGGTCAAACCACCCGCACGCCCACAGACATTAACCCATTTGTGAAGACTGACCACCACCTGCTGAAAAACCACCTCCACCCACGGTCTTTTACACATATGCATGGGCATCATTCACGTTACAAAAATGGGAACGAAGTCGACAACGTTCGTACACATTAGAACGCTGGCGCGCTGTGATGGTAACGGTATGGTACATGAACTCAATATGAGTGTACATATACACGTACATTTACAGTACGTGCATACATGTACACTGTGCGTACATGTACATGTATGTTGTACCGTGGTTGTACATGTCATGAAGTTCAGTTCGGTCACATACCCCAGTTCAGGCAAGTCAAAGGATTTTTTTCTCAAGGAAAAATGAATTTTGATTTTCAATTATTTTCTTGATTCACCACCATTTCAAATGAATACATCAAAATTTGAAAACATTGAAAATTTTGAATGGCCCCTAAGCCAAGTCCATAAATGGGACCAGATGTGGCACAAAAGTCCTCGAATTTACTGCTTGAAGACACCTGGAATGTCGTGGGAAAAAAATTTTCTTGAGGCGTATGAACCCTGCATGGGAAAAATAGCATTTCAGTGTGCTTCCAGATCAGGTCAACAAAGCAGGAGAACTATGAATTTCAAGGTGTCCCAATTTCCAACGAGGGAGTCTGCGAACGGTCAGCTCCAGACTTTGAATCCTTACCCTGTTCATGGGAGGTCGCATTTTGGTACGAAGCCCCTTCCGTCCAGGCTCTTGCTCTTCCTCACCCAAGAGATCCTGAAAAACAATAAACCAACATACAGAAAGGATCATATCAATGCAAGGGTACATGTATGTATTAGAGCCTGTGCTAATTGTTTAACATCGTAAGATTGGAACCCAATTCATTTCCTTACGCACTCATGTATACATGTAAATTCTCTACTCTTCTTCAAAATACACACATCTTGTGCACTTCTCCAATCATTGGTATACTTGACCAAAAAAGTATCACTAATCCTTGGTTAAGTACAATTTAACAACTTAACATGTTAAAAAAGACACAGGTTCTGTTGGTCGTATTTCAGAAGGAACTACTGTATTGAAACACACCTGTACAAATGAAAAGCACATTTGCATATTGTTCATACAGTTCTGTATGTTTACATGTCACTGTTAACTCCGCTATGTTGGTAATGACAAGAAAGTGTTATACAATTTCATGTGCTGTACACTGTACAAGACACATGTACAATGATATGAATTCCCTGTAAATTAATACAAATAAACATATGTTTTCCTCTGTCAGTTTTGTCCTTCACTAAAAGATATAACATGAAAAGTACAGTATGGTGCCGGTAGTTCTTTCCCTTTGTTCAGACATGGTAAATACCCAGTGCATGTACATGTACCGGTATGCATGTACAAGTCAGTGTTCATGTACATGTACTCGTACATGAAGATTTGCCTTTGGTGGGCAATTAAAACACAACCGTACATAAAATGACAGACGAGATAGGGTACATGTACCCGGTACATGTACAGGGCATGTGCATACAGCCACTGATCTAAGTCAATACAAAAATGTACAAATGTTTTACACTATGACTCATAAGCAATACATGTACCATACAGGAGGTGTACTGTACATGAATAACTTGAAGAATACATGCACCTGTGCACACACTGCACAAACATTGTGCACATACCACTGCAGGTGCATGACCGTAATTTAGAGCTCATGGTAATACTGTACATGTAAATGGAAACCACATCCTCTCCAGAATTATGTATGTAACATGATCAACGATTTGGATAGTAGTGGCCCTCCTCTCCTCAGTGCAAACTGTACCCATGGCACCAATAGCTTGGTAGCCTTCCAGTAAATCACACAGTGGGTGTAAACCCATGTAGTGTAATCAGGGTATTGCTGACATGCTACTGTATAGGCATGGAGCTACAATACAAAATAAATAAAAGTAATTACCATAGCGGTACATGTACATGTATATCTGCATGTCTTCCCTGAAATTTCATGAAGAAATGGTTAGCTAAACTATAACAAAAACAGACGAAACAAAATTCAATCGTGAGGAACATTTACAGAGATACTGAAGCATGCATACCACACGTTTCAAATGCATATCTCTGATTTTAAATTGTGGCCATGCATTATTCGTATGCATTGACATTATGATGCTTACATAATAAATAACATAAAGCTTAATGCTGTTTTTCCACAGGTACTGTAATATACTGGCACTTCCTTTGCCAGGTACGTGTACATATGTACATGTACATGCCCCTACTTGTACAAACTCCAGTTTTTCCAATCAATGGAGATTATTCTTGAGCAAACATCCTGGATTACCTTACCAGTACTACTCACAGAGATAATGATCTCCGCCCATGCTTCTGTGCTTGAATGACTGAACACATGTACAGTACATGTATGTAGGAGCAGTATGTGCAATTATTGATTTGCCCAATTTGTTTGGTTAACTGGTAGGAGATGACAACCTGTGGTGTCTTGAGAAATCTGGGCCAGACTACTGATGGAGGGGGGGGGAAGAGTAGAGATGGCCAAAGCCAATAAAGTGGCTTACTGCTGGAAAACAAAGAAGGGTCCCCTGGTAAGATACTGGGATAACCCATTCTACTGCAGAAATGACAGACATGCTCACTGACTAGGCCAAGTTTCACAGTCAATAAAAGCGAAAAAAATTCAGATCTTCACCACACACCACCACACGTACAGTACCGGTACATGTACATAAAACATTTGGGACTGGAATAATTCCTGAGAGGGACATGGAAGCTATGCACATGTACCAGTAAGAACTGTGATTCAGTTGTCCTTGTACATGTACGTTGTGTAACTGTTGGATTTTTATGAGTGAAATATTTCCAGATGTCGTTTGCCACGCTTGAGCCTACATTGACATGTATCTGCACAGTACATACGTGTAAATGGCAATCATATGGTAACAGAAATTCTAAAACAGGCAGATGCATATGCAATTTCGGTACTTCCAACCTGTGTCACACACAAACCAGAACTTTATGAGGGAAGGAAGGTGCCGTACATGTAGCTGCTGGTAACAACGGCCAAATTTTTTAATAAATGCGAAAAAATTCAGAACGCAATCTTGCATACATGAATGCACAGGTACACACGCGGAGTATTTCAACATCCATGGTACATGTACATGCACATACATGTATGCACCATTGATATGTGTATTGTTTTTCTGAGTAACAGAAATCCCAGTGGACAGTAAGGTATAAGGGTCACACTATCAAGAATTTTAAATGCAACATTCACACCGACTAAATTTTCCTCATTTCATTTCATTCCTGTATACGGTTTTTCGTTTGTTTTTGATAGCCCTACACAACAGTCCGGGGTACACCATGCACCGGTACATGTACATGTATATTACTTTCCCACAGGAAAACGGTTTTATTGCCAGTCTTGAGAGTAGACTATTCTTCACGCCTCGTAGAAACTTCCTATGTAGAAATGTCAGACTTTACCTCCCTTAAAAAAATATATCCCGGAGCCACAATTACAGCCTTAATTCAAGTTGAGTTTCGCTGGCATGTTGTGTTGAAAAAATTAAATTGCTGCCCATACATCTACACACATGTTTATATTACATGTACAGTACATGTATAATATCATGAGGTGTCATCCTTGGAATGCTGAACAAGGAGGAAATTTATCTTGGCAGGGAGGGAGAAAAATACAGAAATGCAGCTTGGCATTGACACAAGCCCAGGAAAAAGAAATACCAACTTATCAATACAATTTCAAGATGGGAAATAATATCTAGTTCCTTTCTGAGTGCCAGGGGCCGGGCCCATGCAGGCAGCAGGGTAGAAGAAACCCCCGGGGGTGTCAGGTGCCCTGACAAGTCATTCACTGTTGAGGTGCCAACATTCCTAGGTAAATTGCTGTCAAAACAGCACGGGAGGAATGAGATTCTGTCAATATCCCTGCTGATATTGTCCTGAGGAATATTAAATGTCATCCACTTAAGGGTGGAACACACTGGGGCCTTACATGTACAGTGTACATGTACATAATCTACGAGTATCCGTACGGTACATGTACATGTACCACTGAACGTCTACATGTACAGTGCATGTATTGAAGTGAGCCATTTTATTATGCACTGCTAATATTTCACATAATGTACCAACTGTCAACAGGTAGATGTCTACAGGAACAGTGTGTGCACACCTGTATACTGTTCATATACATGTGCCTGTATGTCTACATCCAGATTTCATTAATTCCTCTTTGGGAAAAGAGCATGCTCATTTGATTCATGTTTACAGAGGGTGTTGACAAATTGGAAAATTCACAAATGCTAATTGTGTACATGTACCTGCAACATGTACTGTACATGTACATATGTACATGTACATGTACAGCTTCAATGTAACAAGTTTGGCATGTACCGTACAGTATGTTACTTTAACAATGTTTCTGCCATGGGATTTCCACTTTCTTTAACTGGCAGCACTCAAAACCAAAAGCTGACTACTGGTACTGTCTCCACAAACAAACAGGGCATTCACAATTCACAAGAATTAATCCTGAGATTTTAAGTTAAAAGCGGCATATAGTGATACGCACCCATAGTATGGAAAACTATTCGTGTACATGAATGCATAAATTTGTAGATCTGGGCGAAAGTATTAATGCTGTGGACTGACTTTGATGTGATCAGCTGAAGGCATATCCTGCTTAGGTCAAGCTGCCATTTTTTTTTAAAAATCGAACTGAAACTGTTTAAAACAGTAAAACAGCACCAGGGGGGGTAATAAGGAATTTGCTGAGTTTGTTAAATCCCTAAGGCAACTTCTCACAAAGTGTTTTTCAACAAACCAGAGTGCTCAAGACTTACATGTAATTTTGTCAATTGGAGATTCAGCTACAAGCGGGAAATGAGTGAATGTGAGTGATGAGAATGTGAGTGACATGCCGATGCATTCTGAGAAACCAGGGAAGGACCTTTTACCTGGCCTTCTGGGAGATTCTCTCCACTGTCGCTGTTCTCCTGGTCTGATGAGTAGGATTCTTCCTCATCTTCAGTTTCATTGTCAATATCCGGGGATCGATCTAGGGATAGAGAAAACCATACATGTGCAGAAAGTATTGAGGTTAGACGTGCATGATGCACCTTTTCCAGTTAGATGTACAAAGAAAACAGACTGTACAGTGCATTTAAGTTTTTGCTTGAATCAATACCCTTTCAAAGTTGCTCCTGTTTACCTTAATACACTGTCTGTCATACACGTACTGTAAATGTACATGTACGTACCAGTACGGTACATGTACAAGTATGTAGTAAATAACTTACTCTGAAAAGCAAATGCTCATTCATACCAATAGAATATGCAGTACAAAAATGTGCTGTATGCTCTACACAAGAATAATAAGACAACACAGTTTCCCGGTGCTTGTCTCCAATAAACCAACTTTGGGTCCAGGTGGAGTAAACATTGGATATTCCAACAGCGGTCACTTATCGGTACATGTATGTTGAACACACAGTTTTACCCAATCCCGCTCGGGGACGCAGTACGCGTAATTCGTTGGGCGTGAAATAACCACACTTTTTCTTCCGGATGTATCTCCACTGACACCGATATTCCGCCGGAGCCAACAGAGCACCAGTATTTTTAAACACCGGTACAATGCACACACTCTACCCTTCATTTACACATCACCATTCAGTGCTGTATGCTCAATAACGTCCAGTATACTGTATGTGAACTAAACCTCTACTAGGCCTTGACGGTATTTCAGTATTACCAAATAGTAGCTTTTTTTTTCTTCAATCATGTCAATACCAAAAAAAAATACCCAACTGGTGATCCATAAATACTGAAATACTGGCAAATATAGAATGAAATTTCAGTGCCATGGTATTCTTGCTAACATTGTGTTTGTGGTTAAGGTGTACCATACATGTAGTTTCATCATGCAGCAATGATGCAGCATTTGTACATGTACATTCTTGAACGGGATGCGTATACACACGTGGCCCGAGGTACATGTACATGTACTGTATCTGGTCATAAGATATGCTCTTTAAAAGATGAACCAAACTGCAACTCCACAAGTCATTTTCAAAACTTCTAAAATAGTGACTTGGGTCATTTAAAACACGTACGCGTGTACCGTACCAGGACATGTGCAGCATTGGTTAAATTAAAAACCTGTGTTATAACTGGCAACATACGTGTACCTACATTGTACATGTACCAGCAGGTGCATTCAGTAAAGTTCTGGGTGTGCATCCAATTTAGCTGTAAACACGTCTGGTTGATACTTCAGATATTCATGCCAATATTGCCCAGCACTAGACAGGTCTGAATATTTGCAACTATTTACACAGGCAAAAAATGACCCCCAAAAAGTGTGTGTCAACGCCATCCTTCAGCCAAAATGCAAAATGCCAAAACAATAGCCGGTTCACTGGCTCCTGTTACTAAGCAACATACACGGGACTCACTGAACCAGTCATATTTATTGTGTACAAGCTGCCAGTTTGAGGCTCTCCATGCTTATGGCAGTAGCATACAAAGAGTGAATAGCGTGACTGAGGATGCTGTGTGATACATAATGCACAGTTGGCCTGAGTTCCCATGGAGTAACAATGTACCAAAACTGCCAAGACAGTGTTTTCCCCTTGGACTTTGCGACTGACAGGCATCAACTTGTCGGTGGGTGGCCGGGCTTAACCAATCAGCATGAGTTGAGACTGAGAGCCTTGTTGATGATACTTGAACAGGTACATGACATTTAAAGAGACACCCAGGGGCAGTGAAATTTGCAACTGGCTGTACAGGTACACTGTGAATGTACATGTACAGTACACATATGGTACATGTATGTACACGTACTGCATATGCATGGACTTAACCATCGCCGACTTTTTTTGCTTGACATAATAAAATGTTCAGAGGGAGGCAAAAGTCTCTAAAAGCTTCACCTGTTTTGAGAATGAGTGTGCCACACACATGTATCGGTAAGCTTTAAATCCATTGCGACCATTTTCACAGCGAAAAAGTTCATGAGAAAATTTGCCCTGCGACAGACTGGACACAATTGGACATATTTACAACCATCAATAAACAGGCTTACATGTGCTTCTGATAAAATCTGCATAATTCCTGTGCATCCTCGCAGATAGTACAGCATTGTAAAATGGAACAAAGTGTCAATCCTTGCTGATAACTTAATTTTCTTTTTGGAGAGCCTTACCGATGCCTCTCTTGAACTGGTCCACTGGTTGGCTGGACAGACCAATGACGGTCACGTGGGCAACCCTTTCCATTCCATGTTCCTTCCCGTACAAACTAAGCTCATTATCTTTGGATTGTTGGAGCACCTACATCCAGAGAGGGGGAAAGAATCTCAGTTAGTCAAAAGGTTCTGCTGCAGACAGATTTGCAACAAGAGGTATCATAGCGCTGAAAAAACCACAGATAGAGATTACAAATTGAGTACCTCTAGGAAACAATTGCTAATCACAAGTTTAATAGCTAATTTTTTGTCCTTATACATTATATAACAAATGCTCCGCAAGTATGAAAAATCAATATTGATTATTGTAATTATTTCCAAGCATGCCCAAGTTTGTACATGATGTTAAGTCGTCCATGTGCCATAGAAAGTGTATCGTGTACATGTATACTTAGCTGACTTGTTTTTGAGTATGAAAACGAAAACCAAAAAGCTCAGGTTGAGCACTGAAAGGACACAGAATGAGAAACCACGTTAACTCAAATTTCTCACTTTTTAAACTCATACATGTACAACCTCAGACAATATTTCTCTCCCTGTGCTGTGCTGGACAGCAGGGACTGCGTGTACATTTACATGTACATGCACATGTATGTATTAAAAAATCATACAGGCTTTAATGACCATTTGGTAACACAGATCTCATGTCTAAATGGTAAAAAGAAAAATGAACTGTTCTGATGATATTTGTTTTCAAACTGAAAATGAAAACTTAATTTTTTTAAATTTTTGCTTTTCATTTCTAATCGATAACAAAAAGAATGAAAACATACATGTACATGTACATGGATCGAATTACTGTACCATCTAGAGCTGATACCGAGTTTGGAAAATGTTAGGTGCCAATGTTTCTGTTCCAATCATCCATTCATTTCTCTGTTGGAGAACTGCAATACACTTTTTATGCATTCAAGTCCATGTCCATTTATCAGTCCAATTTCGAGGGTCATTAGTTTCTGTCTTTTGAACAACCCCTACAACAAAAACATCCTGCACACGAAAGCTCCAAACCAGCATCTTTTCTTTGCCACAAGATGAAAATATTTGTCAGGTGGATTTTCACCCCAGCCGCTGCTTCTGCTACTCCTCCGCAGGGCCCACCAGTTGTTACCGGTGTCAGGTCACTGCTTTGTTTTGTCAAGTAGCTTGAAACAGCATCGGGCGGAGCTTTGTGAAAATATGGCAGTCGCAAAATTAATTTCGTAAATTATCAGAAACGCACTTCAGTTTGTTCACTTTGCATTTAGAGAGTGGATGAAATGCCATCCCCTCAAGCTACCGGCAATGTATTGCTAACACTACTGGTAACTTCTCAATTCTCAGAATCCAAACATTTGCGCATTTTGGGGTTGTGCATGTTTTAATTAACAGTCTGACAGTACACACAAAAGCCACACATGTACATGTACACTGTACATGCAGAGGCAATCCTTGTTATTACTGGTAGTTCTGACGAAAAAAACACAACAAGAAATAGGCCTGTATAAAGAAAAAGTGCATTTAAAACAAACATTTTTCCTAGAGATCAAATTCCCCCAAAACAAAAAAATTACAAGGAAAAAAGGGAGGAATTTAAAATTCAGCTTGCTGTCACAGAATCTTTTAAGTCTATGAATTACCGGTTACACTTATGTACATGTACTGTCTGCAATTTATACATGTTCTGTATATGTATCGGTACTTGTACATCTTCAAGAAAATGTCACACCTACATGTACAAGTATGGAAACCGAAAATGTTACAAAAGGAATATCTGGACATCAAATGCTGTAACTTTTTCTTGTCTGTAACAATACAAGGGGTAGTATACATGTATATTTTCCTTTGAAACTCCACTAATAAAAACAACAAACTGTGGGCAATGGACCCGAACAAACTACATGTACTAGTACATGTATGTACATGTACATACTCTGTACTCAATTTCAGTCACCTTCACCTGGGTGTTCTAAAAGCACTTTGATCCACAGTTTTGTTTATGTGGTTTATGAGGTGGCTCATGGATCATCGCACATGTACATGTACCTGAGTGCATCAAACTCTTAATTATGAGTTTGTTGTGTACATGTATGCTTACAGAGAACCGGAGCCCATATTTTAACCAAGGAACAGAATCGCTTTGGGTAATAACACACATGCACGCACACTGCACAGTGTAAAGTCTGACTAATATTCCTCATTTGGGATTGAATTGCTATGGTAACCTGTTTCTATTTCATTTTGCGCCAGTTTCATACCATTCATGTACATTGTACATGTACATGCAGTACGCTGTGCCTACCGTACATGTAGGGGTAATGGAAATTATTTGATAAGAGAGAAACAAGGGGAAAAGGGAAAGTTCCTTTCACTCTGCAGTGAGGTGTCTAGATGATGTTTTCATGAGGAAATGGAAAACTTTCAAATGAGAATAAAAATGTAAGCTTGTATCTGCATGATGTAAGCAAATATTAATTTCCGCACTATTTCATGAATTAACATAACGCTCATGGATCCTTTTTGCTTTATACCCACAATGTACACGTATAGTGAACAATATCCAAAAAAGTATAATGCATAGCGATATGTTATACATGTACTGGTACATGTATGTAGCAAACTGCTCACTGTATTCTATGTTTTTTCAATAAACTACAGTATATGGTCAATATTTGAAAAAAACAAAAAAATGCATTTCACATGTTTCAATGGCTAATTGCAGTGAGCAGCATGGTAGTCATGGTGGTGTTGTTTGTAAGAAAGCCGCCTTAAAACTTCAAATGACTCAGTATTCCTCTTCCTTTCTTTATCAAGAATACCAGCAGGGTTACACACCTCGGACATGTTTATGAGCCCAACGGCCAGCGTCTTGTAGCCCAATATCGTCCGGTTCTTGTAGCGTTTCCGGCGTTGCAGCATGATGCGTAATTTGTTGCCATCTCTCTTGAGAAAGTGTGGGTACTGGAAACAATAGTATAGGAAGAACAAAATCCACACAAACCATAAATGATTAGATGCTCAACAAATGTACAACTGAATGGAAAAAAAAATCTATAAAAGTTTTTCCCACTTGTGTGAAAATACCAGGAAGTGGTATGTCATCATGACACATCAAATACAGTACATGTACGTACAGTATCAAACTACGGTACAAGTACAAATACATGTAATGTACATGTACTGTAAGTATTCCAACCACAGCACTTAGCAAGCTGTCAGTTTTGGTGCCCTACTGCACTGCTTTGTCAGAAAGTATGTTACATGTATGTGTATGTACATACCAGTACATGTATATGTACCAGTTTAATACTAAGTCTAAGTGAGATGCCAGTATACATGCTTTAAATTATTTTGAATGCTATTTTGTAACGAACAACGATCATGTTTAAAACTGTCCCAAATGCTTGCAACATATACATGTAGAATTTGACCTCCTCATGCTGCGTTAGCCCTGCACTGGTTCACAGATTCATGTGTATGCTTGCACCAATTTGTGCACACACCAACCAGAGCCATTATGCGGCCACTCACTGAGCAAAGAGAGTGTCACAACATTTTCCAATACATTAATTGAATACAACTTCCTCTTTCTCCTGAAAGCCTAGTTACCCTATGTTCAACTTCGGCAGCCTGACTGACTGCTCTCTGCTGGGCCATAACCACTTGTCCCCATTCCAACACGGATATCCTCTAAAGTAGCATTTAATACCTGGGTAGTTTATAACAGTTGGGTGCATTACTGATAAGGATCTGGCATCAATTTGCCATCATAAGATACAGTAACATGCTGCCCTGGATGTGGCATGTACATGTACACATTCCAGTAAGCAAATTATACCAGTATCTTACTTGAATGAGTTGAGAAACTTAGGGTAGAGTGAAGTCACCTTGTTCTTCTTCACAGGAACATGTGCATGTACACACTGTACATGTACACACTGTACAT
The DNA here is from genome assembly GCF_054643075.1 of Acanthaster planci. Classification (NCBI taxonomy): domain Eukaryota; kingdom Metazoa; phylum Echinodermata; class Asteroidea; order Valvatida; family Acanthasteridae; genus Acanthaster; species Acanthaster planci. Next base: position 13,535,263 of record NC_141777.1, on the reverse strand, counting down.
GTACATGTGCATGTACACACTGTACATGTACACACTGTACATGTACACACTGTACATGTACACACTGTACATGTACATGTACATACTGGACTGTACATGTTCTGGTACATGTATGTACATGTACCGTACACGTCCATGTGCAACGTGTACATGTATGTACGGTACATGTACCGGTACATGTCTACATGTACCGGTACCGGTATGCTCTCTGAAATCAAAAGTTCAGATGAGACAGTTGTTCTGAATGCACATCAGGCCCAACTCACAGTCATTCATTGCAACATGTACAGTACAGGCTTGCCACTGTTAGCGCAGAACAGAAAGCCGTTCACAGATTATTCTGGGCCTTTGCAGCATGCACTGATACAAGATCGGGGGTTACAGGGAAAATGATAGTACATGTATGTTCTACAATTGCTCCACAACCAACACATAATATGTACATGTACCGTAGGCTTGTAACATTTTGCCTACACCAAATTACAAAAACACAAAGACTGTGTGCTGGGAAACCAGGTCTCTGCCTTCACCAGGTGCAACTCTGTAAATTAGTTTTTTTTTCCCCGAAGTAACGCCATGTTTGCCTGTGAGGCTAGGCACTTCTACTACATAGTACATGTATGATAGGTACATATACCAGTACATATTGGTACATCCATATACATGTATTAGTACATGTACATGCACAGGCAGAGAAATTGCTATACATGTAAATACATGTACATGTAAACAAAGTACACGTACGTGTGCCTTAAATACTAGCAGAGGTTGCACTGCATTTAACAACTTGACCAATACAGGTTTATTCAATTCCTGTGTACATATATGCTAGAATTTTCATGCATGTAAAATCACAGTAGCACAAATCACAGCGAGTCAGCAAACCTACTTGTAATGAAAACGATAGGTCCAGGTCTGTGTCCAGCAAGCTGCCTTGACTGAAGAAGATTTCATTTGAGCGGAGTGTTCGCTTTGAACTCTGTAAGAGAGAGAGAAAGAGAAACACGGGGAGAAATATTGTCAGACAAAACAGTCTTGCAATTTAAAAGAGCCCCTTCAAGGGCAAACACACACCAAATGCACTGTACACATGCACACATGTACAGGTAGGAATTGGTCCATACAGTCACAGTGTGCACATCATTGGACCAGACAGTCTGTTTTAGTCAACAACAAAAAAAAACCATTCCGGGCTATTCAAGCCACTCAAAACTGACATTTGTAATATCATGTGGCAGCTCATCATGTATGTTCATGCCCCTCACTTAGTTTGTGAGCATGCGTACTGAATCCCACTATAGCCAGAAGCCAGTAAAATGGCTCTTGACTCAGACAGGTGGACCCCTAAAGTAATCGATAAGTTGTTTGCCCCTTATTTCCAAACCGATTAGTATTTAAATACTCAAAGTCCCTTTTGATAACTTGCACACGATAGAAATCCTTTATCTGCCAACATTTTGCCTGTCTTTCTTACGTACCTCCAAAGTAACAGAGTCAGAAGTTGGAAGTGAAGCCAACATTTTAGAGGGGATTTTTTTCAGTTTTGCCAAGTTTTCCTGACATTTCTCTCATTGTGAATAGTGAGGAATATCATGTGCGCTCTAATGATAAAGTATCATGCAAGAAGGAAACCATATGGATGAAAATGAAAAGTTTTTGTTTGCGCCTCTTAGTCGGGCAATTTGACGTGATTGTACGTATTCCTGCAATGTAATAGGCCAACTCGTACCCAGGTCGGTGTATGTACGTGTGTAAAATGCCCGGACATCTGGGCATCTCATTTTTGACCGCTGCTAAAGTCAGTGCAAAAATTTGAATCTGCATGAAAAACAAATTGCTTTTCAGACGAAAAAAATTAACTGAAAGATACAAAAAAATATCAGTCTTCCGGACAGTATCACCGAGGATCTGAGGGGAATTCGACAAAAGTGTGAAAATTGGGTAAACACGGAAAATGACGAAATGGGTCCCAATTAAAAATGAAGTGAATTTCTAAAACGGTTTTCTTCCTAGCACTAATAACCTTCTTTGTACATAAGAGTTACTAGTTTTTCATGTGGCATCAAAGTTATTTGAAGGTTAACTCGGCAAAATTGAGAAAATTTGACACAAAGCTAGGTAACAAAATGAAAATATTATACTTTGTCGAAAAATTGACATTTTCCACTTTCTTTGATTTTTTCCGGCGATATTTTTCCCAGAAGCTATTAAAGATCACCATTTGATAGACTCTTGGCAATTTATTCACATACAAGTTCTTAAAGGGAAATGGCAGTACAATCTCCCACATGGGTCACCACCGATATACGTCGTCTGCTAGAATATTTTTTTCAGGCCAACAACCATTATGTCACTATTACACATGCGCAAATACACAAACTAAATGCATGCACAGTCTACTGGGACCGAACATACATGTACTTGTCATGTAATGAAGTTTTTTTACGATAATTCAGAATAAACTTTAGTTAGACAGCAATGTACCAGGTACTGTACATGTATGTACATGTACATGTGGACAGTATACACATGCACGTCCTTGCTTCCCATTTGCCAGTGTACCGTATGTTGGAAAATAATGTAAGTGTAATTAGACACAAGAGACCAGTTTCAATAAAAAATGACTAAACTGTACCAACATGTCTTATTAGGTCTTATAGTTAAAAATATCTTATCCCGTCTCCACTGGTATGAACTACCAAAACAGTGGTGTGCAGTAAACGGAGTAGAGCTTTAAAATATTAATGCATGTGAGCCAATCCCTTGACCGGTAAAGTTGTGCAGAAAGAGAAATGTTTCCCCAACCCTGTCCTAATTTGCTTATCGTGAGAAAGTGTCCCCTTAACTCAGTGAAGGCCTGCCAAGGTACCAGTACATACGGGTACAATACACAAAATTCAAACATAGTGCATCTACGTGTACATGTACATGTACCGTACCGGTATATTTCACAGTGCGTTAAGGAGTGAAATAACACAGGTTTAAGCATCACTTCATTTTCTTGAGAGAGATTTAGAGTTTTGGTCAATAATCCTCCTTACAACGTACCGGTACGGTATGGCAACTCACTGTAACCACACGAATGCGTTTACTACTGAACTGAGGATATCACACAGTATACAGTACCTGTATGTATTGCATACATGTATGTGTACTAGCATTGCTGCAGCAACAAGCCTGCTGAGAAATATCCTGACATTTAAACAGAGGATCGAGAAAAGAATCCAATCACAAGGAGAATGGGGTTGTTTATATTTGACTCTCTGAGTCTAGGGAAAGGATAACAGGCCTGTTACATGGAATGTGAGAGATGGGCGATGGTGCTGTAAACAGTTCTGCTGAAAGAATTTCAAAGAGCGCAGAGAATCACAGTCAAACAGACGTTGTCAGCCTTCACCCTCTAGACACTACCCAAGAGCTGAAGAGCAGGACAGAGGCTGTTGAATTTTTAATTACACTGTTAGAAGTGGCAGATGCATGCTCAAAAGGGCAAGTTTACCCAGGAATGATTTCATTGAGTGCCTATGATACATGTACTGTACGTGTATGTTCGAAAAGTGTGTGTTGTCTCCAGACATTTCCACACATGTACATGTATGTACCTGATGTACAATGTACATGTACATGTATGTACCATACTGGTAGAGCACGTCATCAACAATGATTATAATCTATGTCAAACAGCTGACTGATTGAAATAAGGGTACAAGTACATGTACATTGTAAATGCAGCTCCTGGTGCTGTACCAGACTACTTGACTTTAAGTCCATAAGATCAAACAACTGAGTATGGTGCTAACAAGTTTCATCATCTGTCTGGATCTTTGGAATAAACATAAAATTTCTCTCTTCTGGAAAATGAGAGCATTCCTGGCGGGAAGATTTCACAGATTGTCCGACACTATTTACTTCAAGATGATTTGACGGTCCCATTTTTTAGATCTTGCAAATCCTACGCACTGCCTTTAACACATCAAAAAATGCAGTCTGATTGTTTACAGAATACTTGATCCAAGTTGATTCAAGTGAGTCACGTCTTTTTCCTATTTCATGAAAAACATTCCATTGCCAACCTACCGGTACAACCAGTATGGCATCTGCATTGTATCCTTTGGAAGACAAATACCGGTACCAGGCTGATGGTACATGTACAAATTGGCAGGTTCATTTCGTGGCTGAAATGCACCAGCCAAAGTAGTCAACAGGAGAGGGTCAATCAATCAGTTTTCATTTTTGCCTTTACATGTAGGAAAGATTCTGCTACCGGCAGGATCGAAACGTCAGGCCTTCCTATGTTTGTGATTTGTATTTTAGGCCACTGTAGCCAGTAAGCAGTTGGCAGAACGTTTTGTATTATGCTTCATTCTAATGAATCAACTGCATTTTTTTAAATTCAGGATTTGAAAACAATTTTAAGATCCAGCGAATTTCAACTACAGCAAAGAAACACTAGTACTAAAAACGAAAGGCAATCGCAAGTTGCATGCGTCACCGGTTGGGCTGATGGCACAACCACGCAAGCTTGCAAGTTTGGCAGTTTCTGGACTTGTCTTTGAGTCGATGACAGCAACGTGGACCTGAATGGAGCACTTCAAAAATTCAATACACTTTCTCTTTTACTGCTCTTTCCTCATGCCACATTTATTCTGAGTGCTACATGTACAGTTGCGTACCACATCATAAATGCTGAAATCTGAACCGCTCAGCTTGGTTCGGATTGTTTCAGAATATGCGATTATCAATGAATTACAGTTCAGTTCAATCAGCAGTTTGACTGCAGCGCTATCGCTGACTTCACAGATACACTGTAAATACTGATTTTCAGCTTCATATTCTCTGTAAAATGCTTTCATTTATGCTTTACAAATGCTGTAATGCAAGGATAAGGTTGAAAAAGGTTCAGGAATTATTGGTAGCTTTGCTATCAGCATTTTGTTGTCATTTTCGTTTAAATGAAAAGGCCCATGCACACCGTGCCACATCATGTGCATGATTTTGGTTTCAATGGTGGTTGGCTTCGTTGGCTCCCAGCACAAGTACCGGTACATGCCCGTACATGTGTGTTGTGACGGTACTCACGTGTCTATATCCACATTTCCACATACATACATGTACGTATACCGGTGAGTGCACACAGGCATTATATCAGGAGAAGGGGAAGCGGAAAGGGGCCACTGCATGGCAAAGATCTTACAGACAATTTTTCTTTTTTTCATTTTGTAAGAAGAGGTTATTTATTTTTTTATCAAGTGGACAGCGTGATGTACAGAGAATGTTCATATTCAACAGACGTTACACTGTGTCCATGGACAAATGTGTGGAGTGACACATACCTGCATGCGCACGGCAATAATGACAGAACCCAAGTCAGTTTCTAGCGTCTTCAGCACCACCAGGTGTGTTAACCGTAGAGTACATAACCTGCAATGGGGAGAAGCGAAATCCAATCAATCACTTAAGGATAAACAAGATGTGCAAGAGTAGAGATTATTTGGCCTGAGTAAAGGGACTTCATTCAGGTTCAGTGATGGTAAATACTGTCAAAGACAAATGGGAATACCGCCAGATAAGACTGCAAGCAGCTGCATTTGTGGTTTTCATTTTCTTTTACTAAATTCAGTGCGCAATGGACCCCATAAGCTCATATGTACATGTACGTGTGTACATGTACATGTACAATTTCATAAGAACCTATGCACTCATGCAATATGAATATGTACATAAGTACATGTTCACAATGTACATGTACATGTATTTTATCATACATGTACTATGAATGTGTGGTACATGTACATGTACACATTTAAAACTTCACTGAACAGAACAGTGCATCCACATGAAATCTATGTACACGTGTAAAAAACAAGTGCCTATGGAAACTGGGATGAAGTTGGCCTTTCATGCAGATAACGATCCATCCTTTTTTAATGAACTGGATAATGAACTGTTTTGTACACCAGTGCAACATTAACGACTGTATACGAGTACATAAAAATATCCCAGAAAAAAATCCACATGTACCGTACATGAACTGTATGTGCTTATCCAATCACCAACATTTTTAAAAAAAAATTGAATGTCCTGCATGTTGCATAAAATGCACCAATAGCAACTGCATAATAGGTCTACCAAATACGTGTACATGTACCGTACATGTTATGCAGGTGGTAGTTCAAACTTGCCTTGAAACAGTGCATGCATGAATTTAATTTTCATAATTAAAATTCTTCCCGAAACAATCTGGTTTGTGGGAAAACTGTCCTTATAACACATGAGCAGTATTCAAGGTAAGTGAGGTAATCATGGACTACATGTACATTGTAGCATGGGTAGTACCTCTATTTGGTTTGACCACAAGACCCACATCTGCCTTTGTCCAGACCCCAGGTGTGACTGTGAGATGGCAAGACTATGAGAACAGTGAGTGAAATGAATGAAACCACTCAACTTCTTTCATGTTTTATTTGTACTGGTAAACTGCTGCAGGCAGACATGCACATGTACAAGTACAGCATGTTTACATATTGGTCAAGTAGGTCCATGTACCTGAACATGTACATGTACCATGCAGAAGTGCTACATGTACATGTACTTACTACTTACCACACTGCATGTACATGTAGAAGCTGTGGGACAGAGAGTTGCATCCATATACAGTGGAACGCTGCTATAACGAACATGCCAAGGTCCACGCTAACTGCATAGTGTTCGGTAGGTTTTGTGCACAACATACTGGGAGCCAAGGATGATGTACAGCCACATGTTCGGTATAGTGGCATTCTACTGTATCTTTCAACACCCTCAACTAGCCCCATCCCTAAAATAATGACTGAGTATGTTACCAGTACATGTAAACATGGAACATGGCGAGCAAAAAAATGCCTCCCTCCCAGACAAACCCAAAAACCAAAGCAACTATGAGGTTAGAACTTTGTTTAACCCTAACCCCCAGGGTGTATACTGTACATTTGGACTATTAGGGTTATTGTTTACCTGTTACTTTCATTTTTGAAAAAAAAATCACTTGTCTGAAAGTCCACTTCATGTGCATACAAGTACATGTACGCGTACATACTTGTATGAATGGCAAAAGCCTTTTCTTCAAGGATGTACCGGGTAGATGATGTACAAGTACATGTATTTTTTCAGTGGGAAAATGTGTGGGAAATGGATTTGAACATGCACGTACAAGTACGGCAAACCTGAAAGTACCGGTACTTACCGGTATGGCACGAGTACATGTCCATGTGGACATTAGAACCTTATTTTTGGCAAAAGTTGTAAAATTATGATGACGAGTAAAATAAAAAAAATCAGATCAAATTAAATGAACTCACATGTACATGTGCAGGTACATGTACTACTGAATAAACGCTGTAACTATTACGAAATTAAGTGAGGATAAAAAAGATACTCATAGAGGTATGAAAAGTACTGGTACAATGCATACGTACAAGGATGTACTGTATATGTTCCTTTTCCTTTAGCACGATGAAACACAAACACTGACTTTTACTCAACATTTTGGAGTTTCTAGAACTAATGGTAAATACATGTAATACACATGAGTACTGGCAACATATTGACCTTTCAAACAAAAGAAGATTTTCAGGACTAGTCCAGACTGTAAAAATGTGGAAATGCACAGCACCTGTTGCAACACTCATAGTGGGATAATTTCACAGCAGGCTGGCGACATTTTGTGATTTCCTGCTGGTTGCATGTCACGTGTACAGGCCACATGTGCGACATCGTGAGTAAGAACAAGACAAGATGAGTCACATCTTTCAGATTTTCAGGACTAACTACATGTACATGGAGTGCACAGCCCTTCCCAGGTAAAGGTGCATGCATACATTACGTATCATACAGTGTACCTGTAGGCCTAAATATTTGTACGAATATCACATTCACAACACATACAGGTACATGTACATGTAACTCAACAACAGTTTGGCCATGGGGCAAATTATGTACACATGGACCAGTTACAATACATGTACAGGTCATTTCATGTCAATTCAAAATGTTATTTACACACATGTTAATGTACGGTACATACCGGTATACAGGTATATGTACCAGTAAGGTACTATATCTGTACATGTGCATGTAGCATGTCATCCACGCATGAAATGCTGCGCACAGTGTAACTGTGTATTCTCATAGTACTGTACATGTACTTGTTGAGTAACCTGAAAATGGTCTGTGACAACTAAAGGAAAGGTACATGTAGTCTGAGTCCAGGCAGACACAACACTTCACCCGACCTTGACAGAAGGTCAGTGATGTACATGTACATGTATATCCTGTGGTGCACTGTATTGTACATGTACACTTGTACCGGTACTACTCCTATACTGTACATGTACATGTACAGTGTACATGTACACACAGTGAATGGAAGTACTGTTCCCATGAGGACTGGTTAAGGTCTCTTGGATGTTTCCATGAACTCAAGTGAACCCTCAAACCAAACCAGACACTTAGGGTTCCCTTTGTCTGCGGACAATTTTTAAACACCTTCATGCCAATGGCATGGCGTACACTGTATCACGACATGCTCGGTACCATAGTAAACCAGCAATGTACACATGTATGTACTGTACATGGCAAGCATTTTTTTTAATACTAATTGGATTATGAACATGGCATGAAATTTTGAAAGGTTGAAGCTAGGTATATACATGAAGTACAAAGAAAATTAAAACTACATGTAAACGTAAAGTTAAATTTTGCCAACCCAAAGAGCTCAGATTTCAGTTTCCATTACATTTAGTATATTTTTGCAATTACATACCTGTACACTGTACATGCAGCCTATTTTCTTTTGTTCAATATGGTTGATTTTTTTTTTGGCAGTACCGGTACATATCCATGTACATGTATTCTCTTTAAATGTACCTCATTTCTTTTTATTTTAAATACTGTTCTACAGGCATACACATTACAGTAACAATGGTTTGCCGATACACAAACATGTACCGGTATAATTCACATGTAATATGTACCGGTACATGTAACTGTTGCTGTTAGAATCTCCTGACACATTGATGAGCATGAGGTGAACTTTTGTTGAATTGGAGAACTGAATGTTCCACTATGCCAAGATGGACCAGTGTGCAGACCACTCTCATTTTGCCGACAACTTGTACATGTATGAGCAGCCAAAATTCTTAGAAATATCACCTTTTGGTTGGCTTTTTCTTGTAACCGGGTACCGGTACCTCTCAATCATTCAAAATGGAGATTTGTCTCATTGACTTTAAATGGGGTTTTATTTTCATTGAGTATAAAGTAATACATTTGTCACTATGTCTGGTGTTCTGACAGCTATTTGGGATTTTGAACACTTTGTGAATGATTCTTTTACTTTTGTACCAATGACCCAACACAGTTTTAGCAGCCACTTGTGGGAAACACAGGACTGTGACATCAAAAGAGCAGACCTAATACCATCCCAATCAATACAATGACTAACTGTTCATGCATATGAAGGTGTTTCCCAAGCTCAATCAACCATCATGTACACAACAACAGCCACCTGTCAGAAAAGCCAATTGATTAGCTTGTTGTATATGGGCCAAAGACATGAGTCACAACCTGCAGGAGTGGTGGTGTTCACAGACCTCTTGACGTCTCATATTTAGAGGGTAATGTGCATGTGTACATGTACCATATTTCTTTCTTCCTCTAGGATAGGCTTGGGTAAAACTATTTATGCATTCACTGTAATGATATTTAAATGGCAACGGCCAGCCTCTGAGACACCCACCAGCAACACATACATGTACAGGTAACCTCTACTGGCAGATAACAAAGTGTTTGTTGGGGTCACGGCTTGATTAGCCTTCCATTGTGTTAGATATATACCCATACCTGTACTTACTTATCCTATCCATTTATGGTAAGTACATGAACTACTAGAGGCTATTGTTCAGCATACAATTTGTGTACAGGCAGCATCAATGATCATGTGCATGATGTACACTTTTTTGTTTATACAGTACATGTACATGTCTTCTTCTGGTACATGTAAATGTGATTTTGTTTTCTGTTCTGCTTTCATAGGATGTTACCTTACTTTGGTCAACAATGTTACATTATGAAAGTGCAAAATCCAATGGTACAATGGAATGGGGGCAGTTCCACGGGAACATCAACCTCCAGGTCAAAATTTCAAACTGGTCCAAATGTGACAATTATACATCATTTTGAAGCTTATGGTGTATATGTGTACTTTCATGAAACATACTTCATTTCTAACAACATTCAAGAATTTGGCTTTTATATGATACTGAAAAATTGGTTTTAAATACCGAGAAATTGGGGTAAATATAAATGACATACAGGGTGTCATTTTGGTGTCGGACGTACATAAGAAAAGGAAGTGTTATAAAATAAGACATTACAACCTGTACATACAATTTCAAAAGGAAAATGAAAATTCATTTCTGTCATTGTTTACTTATTGGGGCACTCTTCAAACTGTAACAAAACTGCAACAAAAAAATTATGATCAGGCTAAAAAACGGAAAAACTTTCAGAGGGGACATATTTCCCCCAATTACTCGGTATTTAAAACCAATGTTCACAGGTTTGAGTTCACTATCAGTACCACCTCAGTTTCAATATCTACCTTGACATACATGTACTAAGGGCATTTTTGTGCTTAAATTTTGGATTTAATGAAAATGCAAATGTATACATTTAAATGTACATGATCAAGTGAGTGAAGTGAGGAGACCTCCACATTTGTCATTTCAACACCAAGATTCTCCAGCATTTCGGAATCTTCTGTCTGACGATTAACTGTGGTTTCTGTGTACATGTGACGTAAAATTGCATGAACATGACAAACCTCACCTTCCTTCATCACGAAAAGTTTGGGGAACAAAAGATGTTAAAAAAAGGCACCTGCATGTATGTACATGTACACATGTAGCCTACGGTATTGGTAAGCATGGTTTAGGTTTTCAAACCAAACACAGGATGTGACGGAGTATTCCTTCAAACATAAATGACATGAAAGAGAAGTGGGTGTGTATGTAAAATGGGGTAAAATGCCTACGGGTACTGCAATGCAATGCAATGTAGGACTTGACAAAAAGCCACTGGGCCTTCTGCTAATTTGCTAAGACGTTCATGACGTTGCCAGATCATGTTGTAATATCAAACAAGTTGGGTCTACATGTAAGTTACTCGGACGGCCTACCTCACATGCCTTAGCCATAATTTGAGGCAATTAACATGACGAATACCCCCAGAACTGTGGGGTTTGACGTCCGCTCCTCTCCTCTCGCGGGAGAGGAGTGGACTTCAGACCCCACAGTTCTGGGGGTACATGACGAAGGGAAGCCGTGGATAAAGAAATGGGCCTAAATTTACTTGTACTTGTTTTGTACGATGTACTTTTGTAGCCTAGGCCTAGTAGTATCATGTATCATTACACCGGCCTAAAACTTAGCCTGGCTTTAACAGTTCATCTTCTGTCATGTCTGTCACAGCTCTTCGTCGTGTCACCTACGTTACATTAAATTACATTTTACCTCATAATATACCTCAGAGAGCAAAGCTCTGTCCTCTTTTCACAACACAATCTTTCCGATATGAAAGTGGGCATCACCGCCGACATTTGTCATGTTTGTAGGTGAGTTGCTTCATAAAAGTAATCTAGATTTTGTTTCCTTACACAACCATGATACCGGTACATAGGTGCCGATGATAAAGAACACACATCACTTTGCTTATAAATGTTACAACCAGTTTAAAAGATTTTAAACTTACCTAGGGATACAATTGGGAGCCGTTCTCTCAACCTCCCATGTTGAGAACAACTTCATGGGAACGGGTTTATTTCCCTGCGTTGCCGACGAAGCGTTCGTTTTCCCCCATGACTTGTCCGCCATGTTCTTGCTTCAAAATCTCAAAAGGCCTCTGTCCTTAGTTCTCCTGAACGGGTGGCATAAGCTTCACATTGCGGTGTCTATCATGCACAGTGAACTGGAGAGAACCTAGAGGTTTAACCTATATACAAGTGTGATACCACCAGGAGATAAAAATCCATGATTTCGGAACTGAAGTTACTGAGTCCTACTTCTCAACTGCGTATAGGCCTATGTAGCCTACATGTACTTCAACTTGATTCCAGACGAACGACATGCGTGTGGATTTTGACAGGCGGTGGCAGCAGCTCTCTCCTTGCCTCTGTCAGCTCATGCACCGCCGTGCTGTGGGCAGCCGGGTCAACAAGCAGGCGTTGTGCCCGCCATTAATTGGCTGGTGGCTGCGATTCCTCACCTTTCATTTGAGCCATAGCCACAACATTCTGACGCAGCGGACTTGCATAAAAAATTGTATGTACTAGTAGTACGCGGTACGTATGTACATGTAAGTACGGACGAAGTTCAACGGAATCAGTTGAGGCGGTGGCCAGACTCGTTTTCCATAACAAATGAGGGCGCTAAATACGTTTTCCGGACTCGGTTTTGGTTTTCAGAAAGCAAAGGCTCTCTATGATCTTTGAGTAAATTACTGTTGTATTCAATCCCAACTGGTCTAAAAGAGGTCAGCAGAATTCTAGAAAAAAAATCTGTATGAACAATGGATTTTTAAGCATCCTTCTTCCCATGAATTCTTAAGGATCAGAGTCTTCTGAAACATTGTGTTTGGTCTGTCATCTTACCACTGAAATTACCACTTAATTAATTAAGCAACGATGTCTTGAATCTATAGCTTTGCCAGAAGTGTGCAATATTATATGCCCAATGACTCTTCATACTGTAATTGCACACTTTTAAATTCTGTATCAAGAAACGGTCATAAAAATATTATTTGGATATCACCATTGCGCCTGAACTGTCTGTTTTTAGGTCAGTGTGGTTTCTTCCAAAAGTGCAGTTTCCAGAAAGAAAATATTGGGTGGTAACAATATTCATAAACCTTTCACTACAGCCCAAGGGTTAGGGCATTATAGAGAAATCATATCGGATGGTGCCGCTGTATTGGAACCAGGCTTTTACTTTTCTTTGAAACGGAGTTTCGAAAAGAAATAATTCAAGAAAGGGGCCCAAATAAACATGATGTGGCAGAGCTGTGTCATTTCCAGTGATTACAAATTGATATTTATAATGAGCAGGACATAATGGTTTGGAGTTAATTGTTAACTCTTCGACAAACAATAGATAGGCTATGCAGTACCAGGCATTAGTCGTGTGCTACGATACAGTAGAAACAAAATGCTGGGTTGAAGTATAAATTGAGCAAAGTCCGGTATTTCACCGTGAAACAGTAAGACCACTGCGTTATATTTAAAGGCTTCGTGGCATGAGCAAGCCAGATCCAAACCATTCAAGCTAATGTAGTGTCAATTTGCGAAACTTACTTCGCCCCTAAGTTTTGCGTTACATTTGGGCCCAAAACAACTAAAAAATGGGTTCAGGCGGGAAGAAAAAAGGGAAGACCACATCGGTGGAGCAGATCAGTCAACCACATCAGGCTGATGAGCGGGAAGATGACGACCCGGAGTTGAAGAAGAAATACGGGAAACCGCGTCAGTACGACCCGACATTCCAGGGACCGATCCGCAACCGTAGCTGCACGGATGTGATTTGCTGTTTCATCTTCGTTCTCTTCCTGGCTGGTGTAGCGGTGGTGGCCGTCTTTTCTCTCCTGTACGGCAACCCGGACACGCTCATCTACCCCTCCGACTACCGCGGCCAGATATGCGGCAAGAGCAAGGAGGTCGCGGACAAGCCCTTCGTCTTCTACTTCGATTGGCTGGCCTGTCTGTCCTCGAGTGTCCTGGTGACGTTATCCTGCCCTACTCCTCAGGTTTGTGTCCAGCAGTGTCCGACCCAGGCTTTTTCTATCGTTGAAAAGTACCTCACTAACTTAATTGATTTGGACAAAGTCAACTGGGATGATTTCATCTGTTTGTATGACGTCAATCCCAAGGCGTATGTCGGTAATGATCCCAACAGAATGTGGGATCTTGTCCGTGATGAGAAATGCGCCAACTACTATCTCCCGTCCTCACCGTTTGCCGGCAGGTGCTTGCCCGTGCAAATTGGGAACGCGGACGGCAAGACTGAAAACGGTCGGAACGTGACCCAGGACGAAGTAGACACCCTCAAGGAACTGGTTGACTTTGTGTACGGGATAGAGCTCATCGAGAACCTTGTGGATGACTTCTTGAGCACGTGGCCTTTCATCCTGGCCGCGCTGGGAGCTGCAATGCTCTTCTGCTTCTTCCTCCTGGTTGCTATGCAGTGGATAGCGTCTATCGTCGTCTGGGGCGTGATTCTCCTTTTTGTTGCCTTGGTAGCTTTTGGCAACTACTTCTGCTACTCGCGGTATTTCCAGTACATCGACTCCAGCAAGTGTGGCAACATCGGAGATTCCGGCTTCAACTATCTGGATATCAACTGCTACCTGCAGTCACCAAATATCTGGCTGGCATTCTCCATCATCCTGACCGTGGTTGGGGTCATCCTGCTGCTGCTCATCTTGGGATTGTTCAAGCGCATCCGTATCGCCACGGCGCTGCTGGAGGAGGCCAGTCGTGCCCTTGGTATGATGATCACCACACTCTTTGCTCCCATCATTCCTTTCCTCTTGCAGATCGTCTTCGCTGTCTTCTGGGCTTTCGTCATGGTCTTCTTAGCGTCCACAGGGAAGGCAACCTACAAGGTCATTGATGCACCGGAGGGGCACAGTGTTGCGAATGGCACCGAATGTGACAAAGAGATCTTTGACGAAAACAGTTCGTTCCCGGCCAAGTGCGAGTTTTCCAGTTTCGACACGCCCGTCTATCGCCTGTATTTCCAAATCTACATGGTGTTTGGGCTCTTCTGGATGGTCAATTTTATCATTGCCTTTGGGGAGATGTCCCTAGCCGGGGCCTTTGCATCCTTCTACTGGGCTTTCAGCAAGCCAGCAGACATCCCAGCGATCCCCATCCTGAGCTCTATGTGGAGGGCTGTCCGGTACCACCTCGGCTCCTTAGCCTTTGGCTCCTTGATCGTCACCATAATCCAGATCATTCGAGTTATGCTCGAGTACGCGGAAAAGAGAATAAAGGGCTGCGGTGTGGGAAACCTAATCGCCAAGTTCATGTTGTGCTGTTGTAAGTGCTTCTTCTGGTGTCTGGAGAAGTTCATCCGCTACATCAACCGGAACGCCTACATTGAGATCGCTGTCTACGGCCGCTCCTTCTGCGCTGCCGCGAGGGACGCCTTCTGCCTCCTCATGCGGAACATTCTTCGCGCCGCCGTCCTCAACAGCATCACTAGCTTTATGCTGTTCATCTTCAAGCTGACGGTCACCCTTGGGGTCACAGTCGGTTCCTTCTACTTCTTCACGTGGGAGAACAACCCTCTGCTGCAGGAGACCAAACCCCTCAACTACATCTGGGCGCCCATCTTGGTCATCGCTGTCTTCACCTACGTGATCGCCGCCGTGGCCTTCGGCGTGTACGACATGGGTGTGGACACGCTGTTCCTGTGCTTCCTGGAAGATCTGGAGCGGAACGACGGTTCCCCGGAGAAGCCTTACTACATGCCCGCAGAACTGATGCACATCTTGGGCAAAAAGAATAAAAGAGCAAAGATACCCAAGGAGAAGAGGGGAATAAGTAACGCTGGAATGCAGGAGAAGGAATAGTCAGTCGTTGGTTGAATCAACACAATGTGCAGAGAACCAGTGATAATCAAATTCGCTACGCCTGACATCCGAAGATGAATTAGAATTTGACAGGGAATCACGACTCCTCCAATTATCTTGCAGTCATAGTGTGATGAACTTTTCTTTCTAGATTTAGTGCAATTCAATTTTCTTGTGGAGGATTCCGTTATTTTGAAAGTGTAAAATCATCCCACACAATTTGTTCGTCTTTCGACTCACGTAGACAGGTGATTTGCAAATAAGCTACTGAAAACCAGAAAGGAAAGGACTTTTTCCCTGGAATTAATAAAAATTATTTTGAACACTGAAATATTGTTACCGTCGTAGCTTTGTTGCGATTAAGCCAACACAACTTGGTTTATGTACTACTTTTTATGTACCGTACCTACTTCATAATGAAGAAGGTATTTTCATGGATGCTCGGGACCATTTTTTGCGTTTAAATCTCGGCAAAAAATACACGCTGGAAATGTAGGCAGTTTGTTACTTGTGTAATGGAGAGATGTAGAAAATGTAAACTTTTATGCTGTTTTGTTTTAGTTTGTCCACAGTATATATATATCTAGCTAGTTATTGCCTGTTCTGAAAACGTTATATTTCAGTGAAAACCACCTGTATATATTTGACTTCAAAAGTGCTTCTCGTGTACAGATTAAGGAGAATTGTTCATCAACGATTCTGTTGCCCATATGCTATTTAGTGTTTAAAGATTATTGGTGTTGTATCAATTTTATGACCGTCATAAAGCTTTGCTTGGGTTTATGTGAGCTATTTAGAAAGCAGAAGATAAAAGGTGGACACAACATGCCACTGACACTTGGTAGGAACTGTGGAACCAACTTCGATACAGATATAATTGGTGACTGCACACAAAATGGGCGAGATAATGGGCGGGGTGACCTGAAATTGGTGACCTCTGGATCAGTTGCCCCAGTAATGAGCTCTACAAATTAATATTTGCTTAAGATATCGCATCCTGTCTAACGAAGACTGCATCTCTATTGTACCTGGTGTGATATCCGGGTTCATATACATTCCCTATTTTGCAACCAATTCCAGAAAACCGTAAGAAACAGAAGTCAATGCGGTAAGCAAGACAGCAACCTTTTCTCAGAGATGATTTTATAGAGCAAAATTGGGGTTCAAAATGTGAACATGAAAACATGCAAACTGAAGAGTATCTTCCTGGAAAGTCACACTAACAGCTTCCTGCTTGTGTAGAAAAACTTGGTAAATTTTAAATATTTCCTAAATATGCACTTTACTATTTAATTAACTCCAGAAAGATTTCAAACAGTGTTCATATATTGAAGAACAGTTTGAACATGCACCAAAAGGGATTCTTAGGAAAATTTCAATGCGTTGTTTATGTAATATCCATACGGGCTTACCCGGTATAGCTATCATTCAGGTAGGCCTACATGTACATACTGTGATGGAAAACGAAATGAATGACTTGAAAGATTATTATGCAGATAAATATCTTTGAGTGTATGTTGGAAATACAAACGTCAGTTGAAGGAAGAACAAAAATGTTGTGTGTAGCAGATCAGTATAAAATGACGGAGGCTGAATTGCGTGTTTAAACACAAGAGATGACATTACGATGTTCAAAGAGAGGAAAACGTAATACATCTCGAAAAATGTAGGTGGGTGTGAATATACAAGCCTTGAGGTTTGGAATTTTCTTTCAGTAAAAAGATAATATTAAAATAACATCTCTGTAATTTGTATAAAGCGCATTTGCAAGCCTTGAGTTCATACTGCGTCACCTATCCATCTGAATCCAAAGTCCAGCCTTGTATGTATTTGGCAACACTATAATATCACGTTGGGGTTGCTAATAGCAACTGGAACGCACACAGTGGCAAATATTTGATCTGTGAGTAACATCCACAGTCTTTTTGATAGGGGACCCGACTGGAACCATCCTGGTGCATGCACATTCTTGGAATCCTGTTGGGTCAGCTGATTTATACTTTTGAGAAAAACTAAATATTTAAACTTAAAGGTTTGCGCAGAAGGGGGGGGGAGAGGGAACCTGTGAATAGTTCTTTTGGTTTTTGACTTTCCCAAGATTTGTCTCTGTTTTTCTACTGACCTGTGCTTCTTTTGAAGAGTCTGGACAAATTGTGTCAATTACTTTTGTGATTAGCTCATGAAGTGACGCCTATCAGAGCGTTGCATTTTCAAACCTTGAGTAATTACGTAGGTTATATGGAGCGATGTTGGGAAGTCATGTATAAGCACTCATGGAATCCTTTCACGTAAAACAAAATAACAAAAATGAATAAAGACCCTTTACGATGTTCGACAGGTATGCTTGGTCTTAGATTATTCATATATCTTTGGTTCGACATAAAATGAAGAAGAAAAGCAAACTCCCTCACCGACGCCAATGCAGGACCCACTCCTGGAGTATAGCGGTCGCCCAGACAACCACAACCGTCACCACCCAGCTTGAATGATATGGGCCGTTTTCCAACATTCAACTTCGGTTCCGTCTCAGGCTTCAGATGTTTTTTTACTACCTGACTTTGAAGCTGCAAGCGCACTAATTAGCCTAACAGTGCCACAAAATATCATACAAGATGCAAAAGAGCAAAAACTCACAGTAATCCAATTTGATTTAAACGCTTCAGGCCCATAATCTGGGATTGGTTTCGGCAACGAAGCCTGAGACGAGGTTGATAATTGAAAAACGACCCTAGCCTCCAAGTCGACCGTGCCTCGAGCCATGAGTGTAAATCACGGGGGTGGGGGTGTATATCCCCCAATTTTTGAGGTGGGGAGATGGGCTATCGAATCACCCCCCACATTTTTTTTGTGATGATCAAAAAAATTAAAGCTGACTGTGAAGAATTTACTTTCCCAACGACTAAAATGTTTGTAATTTCACTAAAAAGGAAAGCAATTTTTTAAAAAGCCATAAATATATATGCCATTGTGATGTACGATTCTACATGAATTTGATACAGAGTACAGTACATCTTTATCATGAACATCACCCCTACATAGTGAATATACGCTGTCGCTCCCGCCCCAACCGCTTTTCAAATGTCCATGGCCGGGCAAGTCATCCCCCATCTTTCCCAATCCCCTATTCCCCCAATTTCAACACAGATTTCAGAGCCCTCACCACGAAGTCATCTGATTGCGAAAGGTACCGTTAGGCGCATAAGAATTACGGCACTTTGAATAATTGCAACAAAATAAGTCTTGTCGGACCCCCACTAGTAACTCGACAAATTGTAGCATAGGGGGGGGGCGGGCTCGATGCCACTCTTTTTTAATGGCGGTGCAAAAGGGCACTTAATGTAGGAAATGACACTTTTTACAAAATACGTGTATTGGAGATAAAAAGGCCACTTAACAAAACACTGTTGGAAATCAAAAAACGAAGACACTCCTGGGGAAAAAGCTTAAGGCTCTACAGCATTATCCACTCTGTCATTTTGCAGACTTCACTGCTTAGAAGCCCAACGTCAATCTACATTAATGGCATTTCTGGATGACTATTTTCGTGTTTCCTCCAAGAACAATGCGGTTGAGTTGCCGCCCACAGTTGTATACAAAGCCCCTAAGCTGGGCTTAATTCAGGCAGTTGGGTAGCTTGAACCATGAGCTCTGAAGCTTTTCCGTCGTGAAGGAAGCAAGTTAAGCAAAAAGTAAATAAATAAACATGGGTTTCAACATCAGTGACATCCTGCGCTCCATCTTCACACCCCAGTCCAATGGGCCTCCTATACCCTAGGACATATTCCCAGCCTATGGCTCTCCTATACCTTTGGTAACCTACCTTAACGCTCCCCCTCCTTCAAACTGACACACCTCACCAATCATCTAGCATCCCACGTTTTGCTTGAGTGCCCTTGGTTGGATCCTGAGTTAGCATCCTCTCCAAACTCCACCGCCTCCAAGCACCAAGCTGTTTCACCATTGGAACCAATGGCGAGTTTGCTGCAAATCGACACAAAGACTTTTGGTGTAACTTTATCACCATGAATAGTTTGAAGTTGCCACTTAAAAAAATGTAATTATTTCAGAACTCTGAATGTGGATGCCTTAATTGGAAAATCCGATTCTACTGCTGAAGCCAAGGAGCACTTGGCCGGGGATATCCTTGTTTCAGATATATGAAACTGTAGCGAGTTCCCGTTGTTTGCTAATCAAATTTAGACATACTCGATTTAGAATGAAATCGAAACTAACCCGGAAGGATTGGACTTCGTTAAGTTTCATGCCACAAAGGGACCACCGCACACATAGAGCCCTCCCCTAAATAAATCACTTTGTCGGACGAAGAGCACTTGAGAAACGGCACACAAACGCACACTTAACGGTGAAAATAATTCTTCGCGCAAGGTTTGGTAAAGGGCGCCGCCTATATACGGGCGTTTCGCAGTAGTGCACCTCCCAGAGTATGCAACGCGTTAGCCAATCACAATGCGCGAAATTTGTCGACCCAAAGCGCGTTTGGAAAGGGTCGACAAATTTCGCGCGTTGAGATGGGCCAAAGCGTCGCAAACTCTTGGAGGCGCACTATTGTGAATCGCCCGTATTGCTCAAACAACACAGGTGAGCGCGGCCCCTCGATTGTCTTCGTGAATTTGAGAAAATGATTTGAGATCAGGAATTTCTTTCTTACCTGACTTCCAACAGCAGACTTAAATAAGGACAGATACAAATCTTGCAAAAATGATGGACCGTGTATTTATTACAAACACCAATAAGAAGTTACACAAAAAGATGCAAAGCGGAACTCGATAGTTTTGGCAAAAATACTTTCACAATGTCTGTCTAGAATGTACGGAGTTTGAAAGTTTTGAACTACAAAAATGGATACAGAAGTTCAAACGCAGTGAAACCCGTTAAGATCAACAACCATAAATGCTTTATGAAACAAACAAGCCATCAATAGGGTATTTAAAAAAGTGTTCCCTACAATTCTCACTCCTGTTATGGCAATCGCTTCAAACATTAAATAAAAGCGGTTGAGCTACATTTCAAGAGAAAGCAAAACTATATTTTTCACGTGGTGCGAAA
The DNA here is from genome assembly GCF_054643075.1 of Acanthaster planci. Classification (NCBI taxonomy): domain Eukaryota; kingdom Metazoa; phylum Echinodermata; class Asteroidea; order Valvatida; family Acanthasteridae; genus Acanthaster; species Acanthaster planci. The sequence goes on along the minus strand of NC_141777.1, from coordinate 13,514,533 downwards.
ACTCCATCTCACTCCGTGTGCAAACGTATCAGACCAAAACAGTGGTTATTTTAGTGGTTTCCTCGTAGGGCACAATCAACAAGCCACCTTTCTAAAAGTGGCTGTGGGAAAACAGGCAAGCAAATGAAGAAACAACAACAAATAAAAGAAGAATCCGTGCAGAGGGGAAAAACGCATATTAATCAAAATGTACTGATCTGAAAATATGGAGGGCCTGGAAGAATCTTTCTCAAATGCAAAATGAAATGTAATGATTTAACTGTACAATAACGGATCATTCCAAATTACGAATACCTACTGAGAACAAAATCGCCATGAGTCTATAACAAAGGAGCTGCAGGTTTTTCGAAAAGGAAGGCGCGGTTCTTTGAAGTGCGATAAAGATGCCTGCATGACTGGGAACCAGGCAGGGTTACCTCTCTATTGAACAACATAATTTATTACAGCAACCAGAACAGAACAATAGCCTATGCGCTCAGAACATATTAGAAAAACGCTTCGCAAGCAATGGCGCAACAAGGGCTACATGTCCAGGGATGGGCCCCTGAGGGGTGCACGTATTTTTTCAAGGGGGCACCACAAGGAAACACGCTGCAGCTGCATTTCAACGGAGATTATTCATAGATTTCAAGGGGGGGCACGGGTATCCACTTGGGGGCACATCCCCCCGGCCTCCCCCGTACATATAGTTACGCCACTACTCACAAAATAATGGTCAGGTGGTGTACTAACTTTGACAGTGGTACAACACAAGAAGAAATGCTCACAATATTGTCATTCTCACTAATGAATTACTTCACATTTTCATACTCATTTGTAATTCGCTATCATGAAATTTTGTACAACTGTTACGCATCTTCCCATGTCTGCGACGATTCTTAACAATCAATATTTCAAGAGTATGAAAAGACGCACAAAAAGCTAAAAGCAAATACGAGATTTACATCGACAATAAGATATGTATAGCCTTATGTTACAACAGTAAGATCGAGGTATTCCTGTACTAGAAGCACTTTTATCTCGCTTTTTTATTTTAACAAGTGGATCTGTCGGCCTATGCTTTTTTGTTCCTAAAATACGCTGCGGTGTAAAGAAATCTACTCTGCAATAATAAACAGCGCCCTCTGCCTATGAAACAAAAAGCGTTCACAAATTGATGGTAATGGAACATGGGGGTTTCACCTAATTGTGCAGTACATTGATTGAACTACACGCTGGTGGCCCGCGTTTAAATCTTGAGAACATTTAATTTTGGGTTCACCAGCGACGGCGTACTAACCATCTCCGCTCGTGCTAAACGCACTTGGGCCTACTGTTGACTGGTTTCGAGCAACTTTGCATGGGGCACGGGACGAGGAATTTCTAGCGTGCTTGGCAATCGTGGCGTCTCCGTTTTCCTTGTAAAAAGCTCCGTCATTAAAAACGGTTAAGAGATCGTACTTCTCAGCCGTAATTCGCCCGTAAGCACAAGTATCATAGCAATGTTTCTCCTATCGCGTTTAATTAAACAGATCCACTGTAATGTCCTCACTATAACGATGAACATAGATCAGGATCGACTTTTCAACACCTGTTAAAGACTAACGGTACTTTATTATAGCCATGGGTGAAACGAGCATCTTCGTTTCGTCTTCGTTCCAGTCTTCGGTATCCGAATCTTTCCTTGCATTCTGTTATCCTCAGTCGACAGCAAAGGTATTCAGGCACTCAAGGGAAATATGTGGAGAAACCAATCCATTTCGAGAAGGGTTTAGGCTAAGGAATGGTGTGATTTTTATAAAGTTAGTTTTTTTTATCTAGAAGGACATACATGTAGTTCTTTACAATCTGTCCAAGTCTACATGTTGGAAATGAGAGTAAGGTGGGCAAATTTGGGAGGGGACAACTCAGACATCGTGAATATATCTGTGAAAGGACGGTGCCTGAACAACGGGGGGAAACTCGATTTGCTTCACAGATTGGTGTCTAAAACGACAGGATTTTCACCTATTCAGTAGAATCTGCGATATTTCCATTCTGACAAACTTTCTTGTCAGAAAGACAAATAAGGACCTCCGTCATTTTGGAAAACAATAAGTCTTGTCAGCGTGACAAGTCTGTCACTTTGACTTTCAGGCTTTGACATTCTGTCGAACCTTTTGGATTCTTCCTTTTTCTCTGTTACTCGTCAAAATGCATGGTTAAATATAACCTTCTAATACCTTCACTGCAAACGAACATCTGCAAAGACGTTCCCACCATGGGAACTGAGAGGGGGGAACTGACCTGCCCGTCGGCACGTCCTGGTTCCCTACAGGCCGCCAGGCCTAATTAGGCTGGAAGTGTTATTGTGGAAATAATCAATCAAGAAGTTCACCTGAGAGGCTTCCGTGTTGGTTTTAGTTTCGGCAACTTGAAAGTTCAGTCGGGGGATGAACGGCATGAGTAAATCCACGGCTCATCCGGATAACGGGGCACGATCATTATCATAATAGGATGCAGTCGAAAACGTGCTATCCCAAAATAAATGAAAAGGTATAAGCACGTGAAACACAATAGATTTTTAATTAAACACTGATCCTGCCACAGGATAGTTGGGATCCCGTGCAATAACGCCAAAAGCTACAGGTCCCCGGATCATGTGCAATAACGAAGTCAAAAAGGGGTCACATTATTGGGGAGCTATGGATGCAGTCCTCACGTATTTATCTACCCTGTCAAATTCAATTTCAATTGTACGTTAAATATGAAGGTCATCCACTGCCGAATGACCTTTCAGAATACTTTGCTCGACTCAACTTGAGCTTATAAATCATGAACCTTAAGGTCAAAAGTTGCGGCCGATCAATTAAACTTTTAATGCCATTCAGACCTCCCTACAAAGTTTACGAAATCAAATCCCTTTTTAGGTTTAAGATTACTCCAGTGTAAGTGAGGGTCTCCGTCAAATATTCAGCGCCTTTCCTAAGAACTTCAGGTAGGTTTTGAGGTGTGAAAAAGTCGCATGGTTTGAATCGCCAGTGTACGGTTTATATACACTGAATGTTAAAAATAATCTACGAAATTGTATGTACAAACATATCCACACACCTTGCCTTTTATAAACGCGACTCAAGCTTGCAAGTTAAAACTTAAAGATAAAACTATATATATATTTCATAGGCCTATACATAATAACTGCATGACAGTTTCAAATATTTTTTAGCGTTAACGAGGTAATTGGAATCGTGATGTTTATCTGGTACAAAAACCACAGGATATGCAAATTAATGCCTCCTGTAAAACAGAGCTGTAAAATTACATTGTTACCCAAGTACAACACTGCCCTATGTGGCTACAACCATCTAATATAAGTACTTCCATTGTAAACTGTTTGAATGAGGGCAGCCATCTTGGATTTCATTACGGCACTGCCTATGACAAATGTAGTCTGAATCACATGATTCCTTTGTTCGTCAATCAACAGTACCACATTTGTTACCCTGGTTACAAAGGTGGTGGCTGCAACGTGGGCGACTCTACAGCTCCACGTTTCCGTTGGAGGCGGCGCTCCCATTGACAGTGATGACGTTGTCGTTTTCATCAGGCGTCACGGAGGGCGGCAGAGGCGACGCCAGTGGTGTCTGGGGCTCCTTCTGGACCCGGGGCAGGCTGGACCTACCGGACATAAAACTGAAGAAGAGGTCCACCCAGGAGGTGGGCAGCATGAACAGCAAGAGAAGGAAGTACTGCACCGCGAAAGGCGCGGCGACGTATCTCTCCCGGGGCTGGGGCATCGTCATGGCGTCCTCAACGGCTGTCAGGACGGGCTGCAGGTCGGACGAGCCCTGGCCAGACCAGGAGCACATGGACCTCATGACGTAGTCGAAGTACTCCGTGCCGTATTCCTCCTTCAGTGAGTCGGACATGGTGCTCCACACTCCTTGCAAGATCTTCTCGATGTTCTCCTTCGTGAAAAAATTGCTTGCTCCTGTTAAAAAATGTTTTATATAGGTTTATGATCGGTTTGTGATCCAAGTGCAGTATATAATAACGATAAGCGCAGAATGCTTGTATTTTGATCGAGGGAAAAATATGATTCATTTTGCACGGTGGACAACCTGGGGGCGTAAAACTGACTCAGCTCAATCGACTAGGTTCTCACCAACCTTTTGTATAAATAAGGATGGGTCGAACAAGAAGAAAACTGCTGGAATGAGTATTTGAAACTGCCGCGGCATAGCTAGAAACAACAATTTGGCCAGTCTAAGAAAAACCACGCGTACATCGCCACGAAATAGAACTTTTTCACAGGGAAGCCATTCTTGATTCCCATAATGTGTGAAATGGGGTGGTAGTGGTACCAGAGTAGACTGGGTTCCATGCCTTGCTTTCATTTTTTAAAAATACGGCTTAAAACATTTTTATAAAATCAATTACAAATAAATAAATGTCATTGATTTATAATAAACTTTATTTATTGTTTTCATTTTTATTTTCAGTTTCCAAAAACAGAAAAAGTTAACCTCGCTTTCAGTTCAATATTACCGAGTTGTGACTAAAACCAATTCTTGGAGTTTCGGGATTAAATCTTTAAAAATAATACCCTATTGTATTCTCTTCAGCAAAAACAAAAGGGGCAATCCCTGTCAGACTTCAGGTAACGATATCGTCCTACTTTTACATTGTGCGGGGGTGCATAAATTTTTCCCCCCCTAAAGTATTTTTTCTCACCTAACCAACTGTTCCTTTTCCATTTGGTTTAATAAAGTTTAATTGGATCTTCCTGTCCCCCTTTCCGCCCCCTCCTAATCGGCATAGGCCAGAGGAACCCCTTTTAAGAACCTTTCCGAAATTAGGCTTCTTTCAGACGGGCAAACCCCTCCCCATCAGAACATCATCCCGCACCCTACCCCAAGTGCACCCTATTGAGACGAAAATTATTTTTCAGCCCCGGCCAGCGAACTTTCTAGAGCCTGCTGTGCACCCCATAATCGAAATTTGTTTCCACTACCCGGCCTACTCACTGCGGTATTCCTAACCCCTTTGTGGGGTCACTGGGACCCCCCCGAACCTGTGCCTAGAATTTTGAGCAGACAAAGATCGGTTCTCGTTTCTTTTATTCAAGTACTGTGTGTAACAAAACACACTGAGTTCCCCCTTCAACCAAAGGAATCTGAAATGATTCCCTCTCCCTCCTTGCAAAGTGGATTCTGGTCAAGCCAAGAAGTCCCCCGCGTTCTCACCGGCGAAGTTGGCGGGCTCCACCAGCACCACTTTCACGTCCCATTTGTACATCTCGTGGCGGAGCGAGTCCGACATGGCCTCCACGGCGTACTTGGTGAGGCAGTAGGGCGAGCTGCACGGGAAGCTCATCCGGCCACTGATGCTGCTCATGTTGACGATGCGACCTGTGGATACAATCGGCCAGGTATAAGGTGTAAATGCATTTCAGCGAGTTGCCACTAGGCTTGTTTTTATCGGGGGGGGGGGGAGGCGAGCTCAGAGTTAAGAAATCGTTACCCCAATAGAGGAAGGGGGCCTTAGTTATAGACAGATACTTTGGGCAACAGATACTTCTGATACAAAAAAGTTATAAGCCTGCTTGCCAACTGATCGATTTCTTTTATTTTTCCCCAGATCATCGGACGTCTCGGCCGCATGTGACTTTAACTGTGTAGGGTGAAGATTATGGCAGTGGGCCAGTCCAAATAGTTTGACTATCCATAACGAAACACATATGAAAAGAGAGATTCTAGTTTTGATCCTCGAAACCGTTGCAGTGTCCGTAGGTTAATGCCTGTCCCCCTTTTCCACTTGTAACTGAAAATGTGCCGAACTGACCCTGACTCAATGGGGTATGTGTGAAAAATTCCATTCATATAAAGACTGGAGATCAAGGATTGTGAGGGTTAAGGTTTAACTTCTGTTTGGGGATGCTTAAAGTTTGCGGCTGCCCGACACTACAAGAACAGCAACCGCATTTCAGTCATCCGTTTGGATTTAGTTTGTGTTAGCTTGGCAAAATGGCGCAAACATCTGTGGCAGGTTCTTATCAAGCCTGCAATGTGGAGTCATCTCCCCCACCCGAAAACACTGACCGATAAAAAAAAGAGAACCAAACCACTCTACACCTGTACCCAGGAGACCCTGTTGTCCTCGTTTGTCTCTGACTGATGACCGAATTAGAGCCCCGTGTGACCCCCTCCTCAGCTAACCCCCTTACACCTGTTGAATCTAGCCCCTTCCTGTAATCCCCTATACCGAAGTGGGCCTAATTGAGAACCTCTTCCGGGGCAGGATTTATCGCTTCACAGTTCCATCTAAACTTAGAAGCAGGTACTTATCACATCACGAGCCGTTCCTTTGTGCCCCGTTTCTGTTCGCAGCTGCCAAGGTAAAATATGTGATTAACCCCAGACTTCTGTGTAATAAAACCCAACCTTACATTCAACCCGTAAAACTCTATAAACGTACGTTCCTTTAAGTGCGCAAGAATTTCAAGAAATAGCATGGTTTCAAAATAATTCATACCCCCAAAAGAGGAGGGTCATTTCGATGTGACCGTATATCTCTGCAGCTTTCAAACACTTGCGAATACGTTGATGCTCTGAAGTTTAACATTTGTTACACTGACGGTGTAATAATATACAACTTAATCCAGAAAAGTTAACAAAATCTATACGAATATGTTGGCTGTACAGGACGTTCCTGATGCCTTCAAGCGTCACTTACCAAGATCTATTAGTAAAATATAATTAATAATGACACACTGAAAGACTCTTTAAATTTGATGGCACCATCTTTGATAAAGCAAAATGGTTAGCCAAAGTGAAAAAGGTAACAATTTCATAAGTGAATGCTAACTGGAATACCGAAACTGTGTTGTTACAGCTGTACGAGGAACAGAATATATATGCTACCTGCAATATGCTTTAGGATTATGAATATGTTTGGGAATTCTTGGAAAAAAAATGGAACAAAATTTTGAGGAGCCTTCTTTTAATCAAGAACTAGCCTCAGTCATTACGTCTTTCTCCCGGGCTGCCGCTCTTCTCCGAAATGACCGGAGATTTTCGACCGCACTGCTCCAGTTAGCGACTCACCTTTGCTGCGGCGGATGAGGGGCAGGAAAGCCTGGATGACCCTAATGCTGCCCCAGAGGTTCACCTCCGTCACAGACTTAAACTGGTCCAGGCTTATCCACTCCAACTCCCCAAGCCCGTTCACAGCTGCGTTGTTGACCACTCCCCACAAACCTGCCAGAACAATCGAAGACATACACAGTACAGGTGAACACAGTGAGGTAGACCAACTAAGACTACCTTTTGTCTTCTAGCTTGATGACTCAAGATGCTACAAGTGGCCAGAAACAGCCTACATATTATTGCAATGTGAAGAAAATACTTCCACAAATTGTACCGAATTGAACAAAGGTTACTGAACCACCACTCTGCTTATATACCCCTTCTGTCCAGAGAAAAAAATATTTAAAAAATTTAATACTTTGACCCAAACTTTGACTTAAAGTCCTCTCCAGATGTTTGTACCATTAAAGCTAAAAATTAATGACTGTAAAAATAAAACTGACACAGCATTGCCGAAAAAGGAGGGACTGACATTAAGGAGGGAAATGCGTAGTTACGGTGATCGTAATCGCGTACGGTACACATAGGTACATACCATGAATATTCTGCACACATGATATACTAGGAGGGGGAGCCACTGTTTCGATCTAATGCCCTTTAATAGCTTCTGGTCTTACACAAAGAAGGAGGATGGGCGGGGAATTCCATCACAAAATTGTCGTCCACTCGCCCCACTGGAAAATTTGGCAAATCATAAAATATAATAGATTCAACAAGAAAAGGAAAAATAATGATACATGATACGTTTTTTGTTCTTCCTCGCCATCGTGATATCCAGTCCCTCGTGGTTAGAATCTTGACTATATATCCCGCTGGAAACAAGAGGTTGTATTTAAGATGTTTGGTATAACTACCACTTGAACAGTGTTTTAGCCGAAAGAAAAGTGTTTACGTGAGACACGACTGAAATAAAGAGCGAACAAAAGTAACAAATAAGCAAAATCTAGACATACAAGAGCATGAAAAGATTATGGTGGCAAGACACTCCATGGCTTTCCGTCATGAAGGTCAATGAGAAAGCTTTTGACCAGCTCAATATACCAGTCTTTTCGAAAGTGACAACGTGAAGACTGGTAAAAAAATAGATTTTAGTGCAGGTGGTCCTCAGCTTGGTATAGAGTAGGGTCGGAGCTGGGAACATGCCCTGAAGACTGCCATTGGTCGGAGAAGTTTGCTTCCCAAGAAAGAAAACAAATAACAAAGGACAAAACCCAAGAAATGGTTTCTTTGTGTCTCTGCTTCTCTCTTTTTCCCTCACAAAGTTTGACGATTGTGTCCAAATCCAGCACAATGGAGGGGAGCCGTACAGTTGCCGGTGGTATAAATAGATCTCTCTCCCCCTACGTCGTAGTTGTATTTTGCCAACTGGAGGATGGCCAAACTGTGGCTGACTGCCAGTACGTGACGGAAATAAGAGAATAATTCGCTAAGTGCAGTCAGCTATCAAAATACCAAGCAACAAATAATACTACTGACCACTAAGTGAAACTACGACTCATTAAGTAATAGGGGAAATGCACAGTTTGAGGCTAAACTTGACAAGAACTATAGGATGATATATCTGCAAACTTTGGCAACTCATACCTAGTAGGTAATAGGAAATAGCTATGTAATATATGAGAGTGCTGACGTAATGTAGGATGGGGGTAACGACCACGATTTATGTACAACAAAACGAATGAAAAATATATCTTTCCTGACTGCATGTTAAACTTCAATTAACCAATGCCGACAACTGCGTCTTTGGTTGTGAAAAGGCCCTGTGTCTGTTTTCAGCATTCCATCAGTGTGTCTGAGACGACCGTTTTTGTGAGGCCGTTTCATTGATGAGCGAAAAGGTCCAATGCATGCTATTTTAACGCAGTCCTTGGAAATGCTATTTGAAACAGTCCTTGAAACCAAATTTAATGAACCATGTAATCTTATTGTCAAATCTTGCCCTCTCCTATTACATTATTAGCAAACCCATGCTGGCCTCAAACCCCAATCTTACAGCTACTTCGGCAGACAAGGTTGACAAGATTGTGATTATTTTGCTGTCGTAATATGTTCTTGTTTTGGGGATTCGTCGCCTAATAAGTACCCAGATTCGAGTCAGCCAATGAGCAACCCCTTTCTCACAAGTGCTTTCTCGGAGCAAATTCTGGGGTTCACGATCTGAGAGGAAAAATCCCTAAACTGAAACAATGCCTCCTCAGAATGATTTCACAACAGCGCCCTCAGTTGCCCGGAAAAGCACGAAACATGTTGAACGTTTTGGAATGCACTTTTCAAAACGGCACACAAACCATGCAAGATGGGATGTCAAATGGTTTTCAAACATTTGAGAGTAAAACGTTGCACTAAATAAATATCGAAAAAGTTCTCCACATGGGCCCTTTACGACAGTCTTCTTGCAAAGAAGTGTCTTTCCGTCTCCTTTCATTACCACTTCCCCAATAAGCCTACTTTGTTGAAATACTGTACATATCGATTTTAGTTTACTTAATAATTCCCTGCCGCGAGATTTTTACCAGAAATTCTGCTTGTGAAAACCAGTCTGCCAGATGTTAAGCCATTAATTGCAAACTATATTTTAGCAATCCAACTGGTTGTTCTTTACTTTTGGATTCTGAACGTTAATGAAACGTAACGTATATCGGATTTTTAAAAGACCACGTGCTCAAAACATTGACGATTTCCTCACCTTTTTGCTAGACCTGACTTGAAATCTAACCGCTACAGAGAATACGCACACCGCTCGTTTTCAAGTTGAAGTTTACTTGAAACCAAATGCAGCAAGACATATTACATTTTGCAGGAGGTATTGTAATATTTCCTCCACAGTGTGACCTCGCAAACTTCCTGCTTGCAGACAGCTGTTTTGCTAGCTTGGCGTAAAAATGTGAAGACTGTTTGCAAAATAATGGCCACACGGATTTGGATTATTACTTGCGATAATGTACGCTATCAGTCACAGTCAGGCTTATCTAAGGTCCCTAGGTATGGCTGAAGAAGCTAAGCAAAGCCAGATTAGACTCCAACCATTCCAAAGTCCATGCAATCACGATTTGCTTTTTTCAATACGCTATTTTCTTTCAACAAAAATAAATACTTCAAAGTCCTGAACGGCTGTAACAAGTGGGGCTTGGAAAAGCACCAGCTCCCGGCAAGACGGTCGCTGACAGCCCGGTCGTTCAACCCGCTCCGCAATACCCATACTTCGCGTATTATGCGCGGGGAACATTTTTTTTTTCGCTCGCTCTCTCTCTCTCGCTGGTATGGTCCGTAGCGTTCCCATTGTGCTCGCGTCATGTACGACAACAAACGGAGGGGCGGTACCCCCTGAATCCCGGGCCGTCAAGGTCCACTCCAAACTTGACACTGGCAACCCGCCGGAGATATGAGGGGGCTCATGTGACGGGTTATGGATACCCTCGCTCTCTCTTTGTGAAAGGTGTTACAGGCCCCCGGGCTTCGACGGGAGCTGAACGTCCTTGTTCTGCTAGGCGGTGACGGTGCAGGTGTGCCGGGCCTTGGTTGATATCTTTGGGTTCAGAACCAGTCAGCCGTTTTTCAAGGAAGACCGGTGCAATGGCCTCAAAAACTTCCCCAAAAATTAGACATTCAATTTTTTTTTTAAATGGGGTGTGACTTGTAATTACAAACTGCAAACAGCAACAAAGTTTCCCTACAGGTAAGAAGATTATATCATACATAAATTGGGAATACAAACAGATACTGAACTACATGGTGAGCCAATGACAGGCATTCTAGAAGCAACACTGTGAATGTTTTAAACAAATATCAACGATCTTATTGCGGAGAGAGTTTTCTTTCAAATCGTATAGACAGCCAAGGCGATATCATTAATCGTAATCCTTGATTAGATGTTTATCTTTACACTAGGGAGTATAATTTGATTAGTTTGTTTACCCTTGAGGTGTTTCCATGTCAGCACGATATCAGAGAAAAACTGAATTGACAGCACGTCTCCAGAAATTGTAACTCTACAATAGGAAGGAACCGACAAACACAAATTCCGCTGACATTTCACCATAACGAAGTCACCTGATTTAAGTGTTTTCATAACATTGCAATGTTTGTTCATTATGAGTCAATCCTGCCAAATCTTCACAACAAATGCCACCTTATAACTCAGTGTACAACGAACATCTCAATTGTCCCAAGTTTGGTTCCCCTGTCGTAAGCAGCCTCGCCCATTTGCATGTCACATTACGTAATGCAATAATTTATTACCAGTACCATTGCACGGCGTAACTGGTCTTAACGGCAAGTGGGTACATGTAGTTGGATCGACTGAACTTTGTTGGGTAATCACTCATAATAAAGTCAGTTTTCAATCTCCATAAGGTTAATACCGCAAGTTAAACTTGTTTACAAACAAGGACTCCCCGAAAGCTCAGAATCTCGCTGTGATTGATTAACAAAGTTGTAATGGCGCAGGTACCACTTCATCAGATTCATGCATGCATGCATCAAGCGATCGTACACTCGTGTTGGCGTGGTTAATTAATTTGCCTGACACAATCACTCCAGTGGAAACAAGCACACCTGTATCCAAAAAAACCTTATTTTGATGCCATTGCTTCATTGTAACTTATGAAAAGTTGAACTGATGCTTCCATCCCCTGACATTAACTAAGTATACAAAGCAGGTAACTTCATTTGAGATGGTAGACGGTGCGTGACTGGACGTGCGCCATACTGGGGCCATCCTTACTGTCATACATTCAAGCGAGGCGCCATAGGTTCAGATTTAGTGTCGTGCATACACAGCAGCTAGTATGAATGCACACGACCCTTCCCCTTTACTGTGACAGTTTGACTTCACAAAAGTTCCAGATTTTAACCGTATAGGACTAATTCACGGGTATATACAGACAACGATAATTAATTTTGAAGGCGACAAAAGTTCACAAGGCTGCAAGTTTCATATTGCACCGGCTTAGGTTGAGATCACCTGCCGTATATCTGCAATCAAGAGCGTAACGACAGGTTTGCTCTCCCGTCGCCAAATACGTTTGTCCGATTTATCAGGTAAAATAAAGCTATGCTGAGATATTCGTCATGTGTATGCAATGTTAGCTATTACTCATGCAAGATATTAGTCATGTATAACTTGTTAATAACATAAACTACTTTCTGTACAAACCAGGACAAAAGTTCGGCAAGTCTCGATTCTGGTTGGACAGATTGCGTAAAAAAAGTTCTACATGGAAGAGCTGGGGATAAAAGAGTGGTAGAAAAAGGAGTGGAAAGGAATGACACGCCAACCTTTCTGCAAGACTGCATATTCAAAACGGTTCAGCAACTGCGCACCATTGACGATGTCTAAACAATCATGGGGCGCTTGCGACCCGAAACCGCTGTCCGCTCGGGTAGTGGAACCTATTTTGGATATTTCAGCAGCGCATTATTCCCAAAGGAAATCTCAACAAACTTCAGGTACGAAGACTTTATCATTTTGGAGGGTTCAACTGCAGGCAACCGCGTTGCAATGAGGCGGCATGGTGCGCAATCTTTCGTTATTACTCACAGTCGAACATTTTACATAATGTCCACGTGCTTTTTGTCTGGTTCACAAAAAGCATTATTATGCAGGATGTGCTGAGTCGCGCAACCCTGCAGCACCGGTTGGGTATTGACACTGAAATCAAAGAAAAACCAGGGTAGTATTTTATTCAGACTGGGAGGTACCAAAAGTCGAAGGTTTCAACTTGGCCAAATGATTCAGTCCCGCCCACTCTATAGAGTTTATTGACATGATGGGCTTCGGGTAAATGAAACGTTTTTGCTTATTTTGGCCACCTTTTTGGCCATTTGTTTGAAGCATGCATTTTTAAGAGATTTCTCATACCCCAATCTAGCAACGTTTGCTTCACTTTTTGATACGACCTTTCAAAATGTCTATCAGGCATACTGCGGTTCAAGTCGTTTACCACGAGAAATATTGCTTGCCATGGACCCGTTCATGTAGAGAAAAAGTACCTTTTAACAGGAAACCTACTGATTTCTGCAGATTTAATTCGTACAATGTAGGTACCAATTCAGGCTCTTTGCCTGTCACGCACCGTTTCGCAAAATGGTTTAATTATTCCACTGGTGCGACGTGCCCATGTGTTTTACATGAACACTAATCTCGTAATAATTTGTGTCTAAGTTTTTCAGATTTCTTAAGATTTTCAGTATAGGCCTATATACAATCCTTTCAGACTTAGCCAAATTTGACGCTACTAGGCCTAATTGATTGGCGCGGTTTTACAGGAATTAGGTTCGCGGAATTGTCAATTTGCAGAAGAATCCCAACTCGAAATTAATAAGAGTGAAATTACGGTTATATTAGCGAGGTATATTGGTAAACTAAACTTTTTCTGAGCTAAATGCATAGCTTTTTTGTAGGATTATGTCTGTGACCGTATCACAAAACGGCGCAGTCACGCCCACTTGTATAGGAGTAATGCCGTTCACATTAAACACTCGTCCTCCTGAAAACGCACGATGAAGATATCTTTAGGCGGTGGTGAGAATTCACTGCCGAGTCGGTCAAAGCCTGCCTGTCGGCAATTTTCAGTCAGCCGGACGCGTTGAGTTAACCGTGATGTAAGTGCGCAGTCATGGACCACGCCATTGGCCTGAAATCGTCTTCACCAGCCCCCATCGATTTCTGGAGCCCCTGTTGGGCCCACAATCAGGGTACTCTGCACAAGTTTCCATGGCCCTGTGTCTCAACACGTGCCAGTTCAACACCTTAAAACTGCCGCGAGCGGGCAATCGATAAACTGCTCGGGTGAAAGGGTACCGACCGGCTGACCCCCCCCTCCCCTTGGCTCTGATTTATACGGGTGCTTGTAGATTTGTCGGCAATTAGGCCAGGCGCGGGTTCGCGCCGATCAACACGCTGCCGACCCTACTGATTAGTAAATATCATGACAAGTGAATCTGGTAATGGTGGTGACTGTAGCTCGCCAATAATTTCTCCTATCTTTCGCAGGCATAAGTCTCTATGTCATCACCTCCATTGACTATCAATATATTTCTGTCAGTATAACATAACGTGACCTATTACGTGAAAGCATGCCTCCCTGTGGTCAAATTAAACGGTTATAAATCTATCACGCCTGTGCGTGAGTATAATTCCATCAAGGCGTTTGTCCTGTTGTAAATACGTCAGGTTGCAGCCACGTAAGCTCGCTACTCAGGACAACACTGGCGGGCTCATTCAAGGTCGGCATCTCAGGCCCGACATGTATTTTGTCGAAAGCCTGATCGTTCTTTGTTCGGTTTTATTCAGTTTTACATCTTACAGGTTATTTCATCGCCTTAACCCTCCAGCGGAACATCAATGCAGTCCGACTAAAAGGGTAAGCAAGGATTTCAGACTTGCAACCAAGAATGGAGGAGAGCACAGTTCAGCAGGTGTGGAGTTAAAACAAGACAGGGAGATACAGCACAAAAGCAAAAGAGAGAGTTGATCAAAGCTGGTAAGAAAGAACTAGAAGTGGGCTAATAAGAGAATAAAAACAAAGAATAAACTTTACTTATAAGTCGACCAATGCGGCCATATTAAATTGAAAGCGAGGTTAACGCTTCATCTGGGAACCTGAGTAAAATTGAAAGTAATAAAATGACATTTTATAATACTCCGATCATTTATTCCAAATTTGTGATTGAACACACGCAAGTGGTTTAAGCCAGACTTTGAAGGACTGTTGAAAAGGAGACTTATGCACGTCACTCAAAAAATAGTCTGGTACCATCCCATTTGCTAGTTGACAATCAGGGAACAAGATCGAAAATGGCTTCCCTGTATGTGAACAAGGGTCTCTTTGCTCAAGCAGAACAAACAGAACAAGTATAAAATCAATCTGCAAGTTTTGAGTAGCAGAAGATAAATTCAAACACGAAGGGCAGCTATAAGTGGAGAGTCAACATCCACCATATGGTGAATGGAGAGCGAAGCGCACGCAGCCTGGGTAAACTTCAGATCATAGAATGCGCAGGGTATAACGCTGGGCAAAACTCACAGCAGGTAGCAGGACGAAACGCAAGGCACAACACAGCCTACAGTGGACAGAACTTGGGGCACAATGCAGGACAAATTATAGTTCAAGAGTTCTAATACCCGGTATTGACAGATAACGAGCAAAAAACAAGAAAGGAAAGGCAAAAACAGAAAACAAGATCAGAAAGCTGTCTGAGCAGTGACACAGCCAAAAGAAGAGTGCAGAGAAAAGAATGGGCGTAAACCAGAATGAGAGAAAGTCAGGGAAGGGTAGGTTAATTATAAATCAAATAGGCCATCTTTCTTTTTTAATATCTTTTTCAAACCTTTTTTCTATGTCTATAATATCACAACAAGGGCTTACTCTCCACAACTACGGTGCCAGTTCTGTGTGCCGCCAAATGTTTAGATACAGAGAAATCAAACTACCATCGACAGAGCTATAGCTTGATCAGTTTTCCCCTATGTGTAGAAACACGATCAAGACAGGTGATTCAGCAGCACCCATCCTGTAGCCGCTTCACAGGGAGCGCAGTGACTGAACATCATTGGTCAAGCCTTCAGATGCCATTCACCCCCTGCCTCCACTTAGCCGTGTCACTCAGCCCTGTATACATGTAGTTTGCAATAATCGTATCATGACCGTCGTGGATTCGGTAAATATTGTAATAGGGCCTGTTTAACCCATATAATTCACTCGCACGCCCGCTGCCGTATAATTAAAATAATACACTCGGGCTGTAATCCGAAAGGGGGTAAGTGAATCAGATACCGGTGTCGGTTTCGTAAAAAGCGAAAAAACCTTCGCGAGGGCCGCAGGGGGATCGGCAGGATCGAAGCCAACCAGCCGTTGGGCTGCGCCCCGATGAATGGAGAGGAAAAAAAGCACAAGCGGGGAAGGGGAGTGCTCCACCTGAGCTTGAGATGATGATATGGCAAACGATCGAGAGCGTCTTTGCCAGCGCGTGAAACGCGTAGTGCGGCGATACAGCGAGGGGGGGGGGGACAGTGGCCGAGCCGAACGGGGGAATGCATGCTCGGAGGGGGCAGAGGGAGCCCCGGCGATGGGACGGGCTTTTTGTGGATGGCGCGGAGAAACCTCTTGAAATTCCTCGCCCCCATTGATTGATCCGGCCTAAGCAGGCCGTTGAACCTGGCCTGCGGAGGTGACTCGGGAGGAAAAAGGGAGTCAATACATGGGCCGGGGGGTCACGGGGGAATGACCGGCCATCCAAGGTAAGAGAAAGGTAAAGGAAGCAAGCTTAGTTCATTTTCTTGCCTTTCTTCATTCGTCCATTTTTCCTTTCAGCATTCTTTACATTAACGAAACCACATTGTGGCAGGTAAACAAGCCGGTACGTTAGTGAGCTTACACAATTTAACCAAGTATCAGTTGCTCATCCAAATACTTGCATGGCTGTTTTAAACTACCTCTTAAATCAACGGGGTTTTCTAATGCCGTACCTTGAATCAACAAATGTTGCTGACCCAACTGATAACACCATGTAAAGTAATAAACAAAAATAGAACTTGTCTGATAACTCCGTACGAAAATAATTTTTCGAATGACTTAATAAAAATCAACGTCAGAAGCTGGGCTTACGATATAGCCTATATTCACAATGCATGCCACACTGAGATCTTTAATTGACTGGAAGTGACTTGAAGCGTTTTCATCTTCCCAGCCGCGTGAAATGACTAACAGTCCCCAAGGAAACCAGCGATACCACGAACAGCCTCTCGTTTCGGTCAGAAATATTGTCTTCTTGGAATATGCAAGCTTTGCATTCGAGTCATCCGATCGTATCAATTAGTGCACTGTACTTGAAAAAGCAGGAGCCCATTTGAAAAACGAACTATTAGCATCAAGCTACAACGTCGTCGGTAGACCTACCCAAAGACCTAAAAGAGAAAAGACAAAAATCTTAAAGATACAAAAATTGATCAATTCACCGTCCCATCTTTCCTCTGCTGTTCGAATTGCCATCCTGTGGAAAATTTACGCGTAGGATTTTAAGTTCTACATCGGTTCGCGACGAATGGTATTCGAGTGACCAACGAGAGAGGGCGCGCTGTACGATGCCGACGGACGTCAAGATGATTCAAGTTTTCAACATTTTTCAAGTTGCTAATTCATGAATGGGAAGGGCAGCGCTTTAATGGCAGATTTAGAATGTTATATTCAATCAAACGGTACAAACGCGCGTATAAATCGAATAAACCAACAAACTTATCATGTCTTATTTCTGCAGCAGCCTTATTACTATTCCACTTACTATGCGGAACACCAAAATACGGCATCGTTCTTAAGAATCTGGTAACAATTCAGAGCTGCATAATAGGCCTATTCCGGCTCGCACCATTAATGGCCACGTTGACAAAATGAGATCAAGCTCTTTTATCAAATATGTAAGCAGTTTGATAGTTTTGATCAAAAGAGTTACGAAATATTTACGACAGTGAAGGGGCCTGCTTTATAAAGAAAGAACTCATATCGAGGGAAAAGAGGAGGACCGCTCTTCTGTTTAATATTATTGTAAATATCGGCTGAAATAGAGTGACTATATTTGAATCATTCGGTATTTTTGTTCGTTGCATGATAAAAATGCAAGAGGGGTAACAACAACTGTCGAGCTCAGGCAAAGCCATTACACAAGTTAAAAAATATACAAGAACGAAGTGCGCCAAAACCCCCCAGAAATACAGCTAATCACAAAAATCACTGATAGCCTATACTAAGGGCAACGACCGCTTGGCCATCGACACGAAATTTTACTCGCTCAGCCAAGGTGAGCCCGATTCACCTATTGTGATTAACAATGTTTGAGTTATATCTCATTGTGTTTCTATCTGAAGTTTTTGGATAGGGTTTCATGCACACGGTTGACCATGGTTTGAAACCGAATCTAATTAATGGCGCTGTTAGGGACGGTCAGTGAGCTCTAGTGAATTTCTCTTGACCTTGTGGATGTGGTTTTATGCTTCAGATTATACCCAAAAAATGTACCGGAAAGGTTATTCAAGCAGATTTGGAGAACATCTGGTGTTCATTCAGGTTGATTCACAATGTACATGCATTTCAGCTGATATGCCTTTTTTACCAAATAGGGCCTATATTACATTCTCGGCCATTTCTCAAAAATAAATTTTAAAGATCTGAATAGAAGTCCTGTGCAAAGGTCACTTATTGCTAAAAACAGTAAAAAGAAAATGCGATGCTTCTCAGTCCAGGAGTTTCTTCTTTTCCCAAATCCTTTATTTGTAATTGGTAATGCCATCAAATATCTTCAAAGAGGAGGGTGGGGCAGAGAGATTCTTATTTCGAATGCGATGACAGATTTTTTTTCCTTACCATATGCAGAAGGTCGAAGAGTCATTGTGCGGTTTGTTTACATCGCTTCCAGCCTAAATGACACTGGGAAAGACGGCTGGAAACGGGCCCGTCGCCAAGGAGGGGGGGGGGAACTCCCCGGCGGGAAGTTCTCCCCTCTCCATCAGTACAAAGCATAAGCATAAAAATATACTTTGTTCCTGTGATGTGCCCCCCAGCTGATACTGTGCCCTCTTTAATGCCTGAAGCTGGCGATGGGGCTAGCTTGAAGGCATATGCCAAGTTGGTCGTGAGTGTGGCATTTCTTAATATGTCTGGTCTTAAGGTGGTATGGAGAAAAGTCGTTTGGCCACGAGAAACTCTTAAATAGTTAAGGAAAAAGATACTAAAGCCAAAATTGATCGGCTCTTGTGGAGCGTTCCAAGTGCACAGAGCCCTGTGATCGCTGGGACACCTTTGCTAGGGCCATTAATTCTCCGCATGAGAGAGGAAGTAGGGATTAACGTATATTTGTCTGATAAAAATACAAGTTTTTACACTTTCGTTTGAAATAACTGACAGGTGCTTGGGACTCATGCCCGTGAGTCAACAGAGCAGCAGACTCGTAAATCACAAAGAAAATGATGGCAGAGTCGAGTCCCTGCATTAGCATATTACATCGTTGTAAATCAACTTGAAATACCGCCTGCACTCTTCCAAGAATGTTAAACACATCTCGTATTTCATTGGTGATCAGGAGGATAAAAACTTGCAGCTATTTCTGTGAGATGCACAATTTAAGCTTGTTTATCAAATGCGCCAATTTTAGACCGACTTTTTAGAAATAACTTAGAATTCTTTTAAACAAAAGCTCGGATTTGGAACCATGCCAAATATACAGGCCTATTTCTATGCTGTAGCGGGTGCCTACGAGAATCAGCTTCAGGAATGGCATTTACTTGGAAGAAACGAACGATGTTATTTGCAGAAATACTTCATTTTTGAAGTTCAATTCACACTTTTAAAAAAAATGAAAGAGACAATTGCCCAACTCCACCATTTTGGCCTGGAGAGTTAATTGATTTCCTTTGCAACTCCTTCATAAATATTCAGTTTTTCTTTTAACCTCAAAAAGGTTTTGTTGGAGTTGGGCCCTTCTTTTAATTAGGTATTCAATTGCAGAAGCTGATTTACACGTTTCGGGACGTCTCTCAGACGACTGGTTTTAGTCGGTCAAAAGGTTACAAAAACATCGTGCAATCTCTTCGTGAAATCCAGTAAGGGAACAGGTGGTACGGTTTTAATTTTAATTTACATATATACATTGGGAAAAGGCTCAAAATCCCATTATCTCCAATGGGCCTCAGTATGGCTTATCTCGACATACATGACTGAACTAAAATCGAACAACGACGTGTGATGGAAATTGTAGGCCACGGTTTGCTACAGTTGCCAGGTTTATTCTCGTGAAAGAAGACTATACATACAAAACAGATGCTCACGGAAATTTCCTATGTAAATGAGTACGGAATTCCAGCAATTAAAGCATTGTGTTTAAGACTGTAGTAACAACAATCTTTTTGCTTTAAAGTTTTCAAAACAAATCACTGAAAGGGTCAATACGATTAAACAATACAGAACATACTAATACTATGAAAATCCGTGACAAAAAAGGAATCCATCTCTAACAAGATCCCAAATTTTAAGGCAATATTACAGAATACAAAAACTAATCAGGTAAATTTTGGGTAAGAACATAGAATATCGCTATTAAGGTTAATGATCGAAGGAAGGTAGATATAGCAGTGGTCTCGGGTTATACTTTCAAATAGCGAGTGCAAAGTGTAAAACGTCTTTCGAACCCGAGACAACAAGTGCAGACTGTGGGGGTTCGAGTGAAATTGGCTACTTTACGAATCCAGGAAGATGAATACTTTGCCACTTACATTACAAGACGCAAACATACCTCCAGGCCTCTGCCCAGACTGTGGATTGTGCATTGCTTCCAAAATATCTCAGTGGCTCAGCTTTGATCATCCTGGAATCGCTCTCTACTTTTCAATTAAAGACAGGAAGAAAAATTGCACATGCGTACTTTCGTTGTTGTCCCGGATGATCTTGTGCACCTGGGCTGCTGCTGACGACACCTGATCCGTGTCCGTCACGTCCATCTGCAGCACAAGGAGCCGGTCGGAGCACCGCCCACGCAACTCCGCCGCCCCCTCCCCGTCCGCGTACAGGCAACCGGCGAATACTCGGAAGCCCAGCTTGTCCAGGTACCGGGCCAGAGCGTTACCGATGCCGGTGTCGCAACCGGTCACCAGCACGGCCTTGCCGGCCGATCCCAGGCGCTTCTCGGGGGGACCGAACCAGGTGAACAAGAGGAGGCCCACCGCCGGCACGGCCGCTATGAGCCTGACCCCTAGCGAGCACGGCAGCACGTACACGACGAACAGGAAGACGATTAAAGCCGGGCCCTTCATACTTGCAACTACTACAGGTGTGCAAAGTCGGACTAAGTGACGCGTGGTCCACTGCAACAGGACTGACTGTTTGACAGATGCCGGTAACTCTTTATATATAGACCTCCTGGTTGTGTACAGGTGGGCAGTACACTCCGTACCTCATATCCTGAGGTCAAGCGAGGACACGGTGCTACGATTGGGCAGACCGCCGCGACGATCATTATACAAACGCCCCTCAGAGGCGCACAACAAAAAAGTCACAGCCTTTTCAATCGAAGCGCATCTATCGATATAATTTTTTCCCCCAAAAAGGGATGAAGAGTTGAAATGAGGACAAACTATTGAGGGGAGGGGGAAAACCCAGTTGGGTTATGACAGAGAGAAGAAAAACCGGCACAGAAAGCAAAAGGAAAATGTGTCAAGCTTTTGTTGCTCTTTTTTTGGTTCTCGTCGACGTGTGAGTGACACTGCGGTCGGCAAAAGGGCCTGCCGTATTGTTTGAGGCAGTCACGCACGCGCGCTCCATTAACGGCATTGTGCCGATCACCGTGGGAGGGAGCATGGAACTGGCCATGACAAAAATGCTTTTAATAGGGTCAGAGACAAAAAAACCCAGGTTGGCTGGGATACCGAGGAGGTTAGAACTCCCCGTGATGGCATTGGAACTGGCTTTGACCTCTTACAGGGAGGGTTGGTCGACCTCTCAGACACTAACCCCCTAGCCGACTGACGTCAGACGGACAAGAGCACCCCTGGGAATTACAGGCATCCAGAGTTGAGATAATCCATCCCAGGGCCCATTAATTTGATTAATCCTATCACTTTGCCTATATACATACGCTCAGAAATGGGCTGGCAGGCGTGCGCCGGTGTTTACCGGTATCCATACATGTACATCCCGGCAGATAAAAACAGGGTACGACACCCGAGTTCACTGGTAATTATTAACAGGTATAGAGTCTGTAACGTGTTTTCGCCTGTAATAAAAACAGTCGACCGTAACCATGCATGGTGTGTCGATAGCAAGACTGACAATGTTTATAAAAACATGGGCCAGATCAGAATGAGAAAAGGCTGGTTTGTGTGGGAAATTCAAAACGGCCGCTCGACGGGAAAATGGACCAATATTGAGTAGAGCAGATTGGATGCATCAAGGTTGAATACTTGTCCCCTGAACTGCTGTCTTGAAAGTTCCTATGTCGTGAACGATTCTCGGAGAGTTGCATGCTAAGAGTGATGTCATCTTGAATGATCTTCCAGATTATCGTAGTTATCGCGATTCACGTTGTTTGTCCTTGTCCTTGTGTGTACATCAACTTATCGAAGGCGTAGATTCAAGGCATGGTAATGAAATTTTCTTTTCTTTCTTTTCTTTTTTTTTGGGGGGGGGAGGTTAAAAAAAGATGATCGTAGATAAGATTGTGTTTAATTTGATCGAATATGGCTGGAAGTACATGTAACACGTAGAAACACGGGAGTCACTGGTCATAGGCTGTATCCGCCTTGAGCAGAGAGCAGCAGCCCCTCATCGGTTGAACAGAGCCAGGTTGGTCGGGAGTTGGACAATCCCCATCCCTAGTATTATTTAGGGAGGGACCGGTAGCTAGCTGCGCATGCGGTAACGTGTGCGATTAGCCCTGCTAATTTTGAAAAGTTTTTGTCACGCCAATGGCTATGCTGTAGTAAGAAACACATTTCAGTATGAACGCAGGAAAAAGAAAAAAATCCTTGCTAAGCCTCTGTTGATCACACTGTGCTAATGTTTTTTCAATGATTAACATCAATAAACGATTTTGAGGTAATTTTTTTTTCAAATCAGTGGCTATTGTATTAAATTATAGATAACTAAACAATTTATGGTGAAGTTATTTTCGGGTAACGAAGAAGAAAAAGCAAAATATGCTATCGGCTCCTGCTTAATTTGTGCACTGAGCATGTAGGCATCGTTTCCTCATTTACATACACCCGGCAGAAGTTTGCCGGATTCATTACCCGCTACCGGTCCCTACGTTCGAAGGACGTCTGCAGGACGTCTGGAGACTATGCATTGGACAGGAACCAGCCTAGTCGGTAGTGTTCATTTTGCTGGTAGCGATGCGACTGTACCGCGTGCATTTCATGATCGTTCGTGAACCAGTGAAGTGCGTTTCCGACAGACCAAAGGAGCTTCCGTTGCTTGGAATATTGCGCCCTCTCTCGGTCCAGCTCGGTGCGCATACATTTCCGTAGACTTATGAACTGCACGCGAACCGAAGCTGAGTAAGGTAACTGAGACGGGACCCTGTGGTCAGAAAGCAGGTGGAGGTAGATGTGAGCTAACACTAAGGTCGCATTAAACGATTTTCAGTCGCGTGATTTTTGACGGTAAGCGTTCAATTAAAGGCGCCTTTCCATATGTACGTTTTCTGGGTGCGTTGCGTACACGATACGTTCACGCGTTTCACTCTCGTGGACACAAATATCGACTTAATTAACATAACACACATGTGCGTTGCGTCAGCCGTCAAAATCGCCCCGGGAGCGATTTTGACGGATACGCAGCGCTTGGCGTAAGTGCGGACGTGCAAATGGAAAGGCGCCTTTATATACATGTGGGCGGAAACGCGTGCACCTCTGAAGTCTCTCAACATTTTTGCATGCGTACATGAAATACGGGCGTTGCACAATAACAGTTTGCAACGCCTTGGCCAATCTCAATGCGCGAAATCTGTCGACCCAATGCGCCCTTGGAAAGTGGTCGACAGATTTTGGGCATTGTGATTGGCCAATGCGTTGCAAAGTCTTGGAGGCGCACTGTTGTGAATCGCCCGTATTGCCGGTGGAAACACCAAGCACCTCCACAGACATGACCCGCTTCCTGAAATGCCTTAATTTTGCCAGTCATGTTACGTCAAGAGGCAATCCTCAGTACACAAATTACTTTTACCCGTGCGCAATTAGCCGCATTTTAGCCCCCTTTATAATTTTACTGGCATTCTTTTCAGCCAGCATTCCTGGCTTCTTTCGTTTCCCTCTCTTTTCTATATTTTCTTTCTTAACAACAAATCCGAGGATGGGGATATATCCCCTACTCCCCACGATAGACCCCCTGCTTGTCGTTATTGGCGTTTCGTTTCTGATAGAAGCATTCCTTCTCCACAATAGCCCAATTTCGAACCTTTAAAGCACCAGCATTCCAATCGGTGATGTCATAAATCCCACATAACCATTGCTGTAGCGATGGTTACATTCGTCATCACTAACGACCATGGCCTACCTTTTCTTTGTCTCACGTGAAGTTGTAAAGTAGAACGGAAGCCCATCTTTGATCGGTGTATCGTGCCCTATATTCACTATTGACGAAAAAAAAATTATTTGAACATACATTTTAAATATTTAGACTTATCTTCAATCGGGGCTTTACCCTTAGAATAATATTTACAACAGTTTGGCCGGTTCAGGGTACATTGCCGTGGACTAGAGCCCCATAAATAATGTAACTGTTCCGTAATCTACGTGACCCGTTTTGTAGTCCGTGCAGTCACCCGTTCTTTCGAAGTATGTCATGTCAGGAGAACAGATCAACACATCGAGTGTTCATGTTGACTTAAACTGTGCAGCATCTTCATGCAGGTCGTTGCCTTTTTCGTAGGAGTTCGAAATCAGACCATGGAACACAAAAGTGCAAGGGGGGCACTGGCTTAGCAGCAGCAGGGACGCATGCGATATCCCAGAGTTCATTGAACGGTATTTTTTTTTGTTTAATCGCTGTAGCCCGGTTACAGGCGCAGTATGTAAACTTCGAAGGCTACTTTCTTCATAATGTGAGTTCGGTTTGATTTATGAGTTGGAAGCGTGATTGCCCGACACGCCACCGCCCATTCAAACCCCAACCGGCTTGACACTAACCCTGGTTCGAGGCTCGTAACTGCATTTGCATTACCTTTTCACTGCTTTAGGGGATAGCTTTTTTGAAATCAGCCTGCACATGACAAGTGTTCATTAAACTTTGATCGTTTTCGGACCTTCAAAAAAGTTAAAGAATTTAGAATGCAGTAATTATTATGGGCCCCCAGCTGGACCAAGAGAGGGCGCAATTTTCTTAGCAACGGAGGCTCCTTTTGTAGTGAAAACGCATCGTTGGTTCACGAACAACTACTAAACGCAAACGTTGCAACCCGCTCCGAGCATGAACAAAAGAGGGCGTGTTTTGAAATGAAATCGACAATCCTTTGGTATGCATTTACCGCATAGGCGCGCAAGTTTATGCACGTTTACGCGGAGCACGCTGAGTACGCGCAACGGAGTTTAGTCGTATATTTCTTGAGTGCACGCCCAACGCGTGCAAGAACCCGTTTGGAAAACTTATTAGTACCATCTGTCTTTATTTTGCCGGTGAGGGTGCACTTCAGCTCAGGGTGGTACATAGCATCGATATCGCTGCTGACAAAATTTACACTCCTGACCAGCATGGCTCTTTTCAACTGATGGTTGCGTTGAGATAAATTGACAGCACATGGACATCAGCACATCAAACACAGCACATAGACATCAGCTACACCGAGATTGAGGTAAACGATGATAGGCCTACCACCAGAAATGCCGAAACGCGAGTGAATGGCCTTTCTATCTTGTTCATTAACAAGGCTTTACAGCATGTACATGTACATTTTAAAGCTTTCTACGGTGAACGTAGCACGTTAGGTAAAGAGGTTTGCGGTAGTACTACGCAAGGATATCTAAAGTTTCTTGAGTGGTTCTGAAAAGAACCGGAGGGTACGCAACGTTTTGGACAGTCCGTAGTGAGTAAAACCAGCAAGAAAAACCAATACATATACCTTTCCTAGCTAATATGGCACTGTCTACAGGCCTCCACCACCTTTCTCGAGACGGCCCGGCCAAAATAAATTCCGTTAAAAGCAAAATGACCAAGTTGACCGGGACAGAATGCTGTTGGACCACTCTTCAAATATTAAGCGCAGACAGGTGTAGATTAAGCAGGTTTTTTAAGTGGATATGGGAAGTCCTTGAGCTGTGCATTGGTATAGTTTATCGTTTCCACAGAATGTGCCTTTTTTTATTCGTCTCGTGAAAGATGGGGCCTTGTCAAGCTTGCAAGGTAATGCCTTTGCAAGAAACACGCAGGGGGTGCAATAACCGCGGGTTGCTAGGTAGGGGGCCATGGCTGCTTCAACAAGTCCTTCGTCTCGTCAAACTCTAACGTCAAATCGCCGTTTATGTAATCAATTTTCTGATCATGAGCCCCAATATGATTCATGGGTGGGCTGTTCTAGCTGACAAACAAACAAACAAACGAATGACCCCTTGAGAGTGACGAGCGAACCGTGCATGCATGCCGTGCGATGGGGGATTGGAAGGGACAGGTCAAGAGCAGGGACGTGCATTTTGTGTGCTTCCACGTTAATATTCAAGGTGGTTCGTTCCATTCTACATAAAACGGCACGGGGCAGTCATGCAGCGCCCTTTTTAAAAAACTTTTTTAATCTGACGTAGACCTAAATTGTACATGGCACGTAAGCAGCAGACTCAACAACCCTTGTCATTCAAAGTCCCATACAACCCACTGAAAAGTGAAATAGTGCAAAGTGCAGCCGACTCTGCTGAATGGTTTTGTATAGAATCTTACATCGCAGTGCTCTGTCTGGCTAAATATAGCTTAGTGATTTTGGGGGCGTAGGGATAAAGTCCGCCCCAACATGTTTGGTGCAAGGAGCACCAGGGCAATGCTCCACGATCATTTTGTTCTTAGCATTGTACACTTTTATGGACAGCATAAGTTCTAGCTTTCCCAAGAAAGAAAGGAAACCGTCCCAAATTAGCTTTGCATGGTCCCAAAATGTCTCGACGAACGTCGTTTACCGACGTCAAAGGTAGCAATCAGAACAATGATATGGAAGGCTAAGATGCGCACCCATAGACACCAGATCAATGATAGGGACGACGAGGAAGGTCCGTAACCCCACATTGACCGGGATCGAGGTACCATGCCTCCGTCACACTGGACGTCAACAGATCTCATGTTTGTTCGTAATACATGTATTCGCCAGGGAACTGACCGTTTTCATTTTATCCCCACATTTCAAGTTTCCTACTATAAGCCGTTTGCACGCTGTAGATACCACTACCCTGAGTAGAGAAATTTCATTTGTGTTACTGCCTGCGTAATACCAGAACCAAGCACAATTCTGTGTGACTTTCACGGGGCAAAATTGGCGGGAAAATCAAGGTTGTCTTAATTTCGCACGCATTTTGTCCGGGCGGAAAACTGAGATTGAGGTGAACTTTTCAATTTACTTAGAGGGGGTAATCCGTACAATCTTAATCACTTTTGCGTACAGAAAATGAATGAATGACAATTATTGTCCACGCGTACAGCGGTACAACGTCCAAATCAGAGGCGGTGCCGGCGTAAAGCATCCTCAATTCTTCAACCTTAAGTTCAGTCTAACATATACATGTACCCAAATGCGATGATTCCATTGGCTTTGAACGTACGCATAAACTGGTGCTCTCCCACCAAGCATCACTGTCATCTACACTGTTAACAACAGAAAAGTTAATTTCTTCTCTCCGGAATCCTGTTTCATGAACACTGGAGTGTCAGAACTTCAGAAATGGCTTCAATGTTGAAGCAACTCGGCACATCAAGAGCGCGTAAAAAGGGATCGAGATGTTTCATGTCACAGAAACATGCTTGTAGAAATACAGTGGCACTGGAGCACGGTGACTTTGAACCGACCTCAATATCCAGATCACTGGAAATACAATGCGCAAGGCGATCAGCTCTTGTGGCCCCTGGCGCATGCCCACAGGCATTCGCCCCAATACCTACAAATCCAGCAACAATACCGGCTCAATCATCGGAACTAACAGCGTTCCAGCAATTTTTTTGCTTTGTTTTCAACTGACGGAAATTGTTGACAACGATGACTTGCGCACGTGAACTCGGTCGGCTTTGTTGCGGGCACGTCTTTTTCGGCCCACTAGAAAATACAACATGCCATGTGATACCGTGGGACGGGAAAAAGGGTATTTTTTTTCAGGGAAAACGATCTCGTAATTTATACATAAATCTGTTGACGATGATGGAAAGAAACGTCGCACTTGGCGGCAGTGTTGGACGTAATGAAAAAGACTACCTCATCCCTGGCAATCAAATCTAGTCCCAGACATGGCTTTGTCACATTGGGCAGCAAATTAAAACGGTCAATTAGTCCCATTTTACGATTAACAAGCGCCAGGGTAAAGAGTATAGCCGTGGGATATTCATTGCAAAAACACGAACTTGCTCAGTGCTGCTGAAGTGAATCCTTCAATATAAGAACGTCCAGGATGACATCGCCCCTTTAATAGACTTTTCTATGCCCCAATAGGAAGACCGCCTGGGGCGACGTGTGCACTGACCGAAATAGAAAGAATAGCTTCCGACATCAAAGGGGCCGGCGCGGCCCGAACACACACCGAACTAACCCAGATCATCCTTTCAATAGAAGAGGGGGAAAACAGAAAGAGCAAAATTGCTTTGGGATCGAAGATACACCTAGTGCACAAACCTTCATGGTTCAGAGAGTGCAGAAAAAGGTACACGTATGCGAAGGCATGTTCTCGGGTTCCTGGGAACCGTTCCCACAAGAGTGCCAGGTGAGCCCAACTAGACCGAGTTGTGGGTGCACTCGTTTGGGGCTACCTGCGGTTGCGACTGGTTCAACGACAGGAACACTGACGGAGAGCATCTTTACCAATAGCCACAGTGTGATATCTCTACACACAACCGATTCTTATGTTCAATTAAAACGCATGCGAAGTATCATTAGCCGAATTATGTAAGCGTTTCTCGCGCATTTGCCTCAAAATTAAAACAAAACAAGTGTATGCAACATCGAACAAGCCTATAACAATGAAACTCAAGACACGGAAGTGTAATTCCAAAAGAATGGGATTCTATTTCAGTCCCTTGTAATGGGAACTAGATGATTTGTCAAAGCGCTCCAACATTAAATCCGTAGAATTTGAAAGAGAAATCTTGGGAGTGGGCATTCATGAAGAAACACGATCAATGCCATTGGAACAAATTTTATTGTAATTAATTTGAGCTACAACACAACAGATATCATGTTAAAGAACCGTTTTTATCAAATCATTATTTATGTGTTTATACCTTCACAATGTCAGCATTTTCACCAAAATACTCTACGATCTGCTTATTTCTTTGTTGAAACCAAGTCTTAATAAAACTGCAATATAAAATAAAATGTCTGATGATAAACCAACCACACCATGCTTGCTGCCAGGCCAAAACGAATAATCAACTTTTGGCCACATCTCAGGACACTACAAGACTTTCAGGAAGACACCGTGACCATTACATGTCAATAAAACCCCTTCTTTGACTATGCAAACTCTTACAATTATCCATTAAATTGATCTGATGACAATAGTTTTTTATTTCATGGAATAGAGATATCCCATTTACTTTGGCATAAATGATTTTTTACCAATTTCTCGGCGTGTTATCGGTTCTCTTTGCTACACATAATGATGGTAGTTCGGATACTCAGTCAAAAAAGGTTTCCCTCAGGTCTAACTAAAATTGCCGAAATACTGTACTTCAATGTAGTTAATTCTGGTGGTTTTTTTTGAATAACTGTCGGATTTGCGGCTGGTACAAGAAGCTTATTTCCGTTAAGAGGGCAATCCACTTACTAGTATTTAAACAATTCCACATGCAAGCATCAAGAACTTGAATGGACACCGTAAATTACTTACACATTGCCCAAATAAAAGAGAAATGCCCTCATTTTTACACGTTTGATACAAAGAAATATTTGCAGAAACCTCTTTCAGTGTGAATTTCATTTTATGACCAATTTAAGCTATATCGGCACAAACTGCCATCCCACACAGCACTACAATCATTCAGGAATATAGTACAGCTGTAACTTACAATTAGTATAAAGTACCGTGTATGTGTAAGACTCTGCTATTGGGCTGTGTAAAACTGCATTGTTGTATGCATTGAAATGGCATACCAATTCAACTTGGCACACTGTGACATTACAGAAATAGAGTACATCAATTTGAAGGATACATTTCTGCAGCTGCACGAAGATGGCATAATAACACAGTGATTATTCTTGTGATTACAGACAGACATTGTACATATGCATTAGTATACATGAAGGCCCATTTTCAATTACATTTATATCCTAAGGTTCATTACACATGGCAGAGTTAAGATACACGTGTAGGCTACACACAGTGTAGAACACATGGCATCCAGACCCACAGAAGTCTAAAGTCCCAATTCAGTGACTTTTCTAGGACAAAAATATGACAATTCCCTCAACCTTTCATGCCATTTTACAGAGAAAACTTGTTTGGTGTTATGAACTAGAAGACTGCCGTAGCCCCCACAATAGACTGACAAGGACATAGCCTGTACATTTATCATTATCACGTTACCACATACCCATCTCAAGCAGCCAAGAAAAACTTGAAGTGAGCAGAGGGGGAGGCCTGCGCTTAGCATCTCGGGGGGAGGGGGGTTAAACAGGATTAGGGTATCGGATCAGCTCGTATCCCCCATACCGTAAGTGCAGGCTGGATGACTTTCGTGTGATGTTTTGCACTAGATTTGAATATTTTTAATGTATAGATTTTAACAGTTGAACCTCAAGAGGGCGCCAAAACAGTCCATCAGAGTCTTGTTCAAGTAGAGGGTGGCCAATTGTTTTTGTTGAGATAAACTGAGCGGCCAGTACACAACAATGCCACTTTTGCAAATTTTAAATTTTTCAGACATTTTTCCATACCAGTACACCTATCTTCGTATATGACTATGATTCCTTACCATTTTGGCTAAATAAATAGCTTTTGAATGCTCTAGCATACACTACAACTGGGTAACACCATGCACAATATTGTTCTGTTGAAGCAGCCAAAGACTTGTCTCAACAGGGCATCCGGACCACTAAGCGATCAAAGAGATTGTCAGCTTAGCTTCACTGTTCAAACTCGCTAACCCATTAAAATGCCGAGCAGCGTTGAAGTCCATATCACGGCATGTCAGTCAGAGCTCAAATCACAAGCTGATCACAACTCAGATTGCAAGTCTGATGGAGAAGCAAGTAACTGGCTGACAGACAAGTGAATGCCTTAACTGCAGTCGATCAAAACAGCTTGTGATGTAACGTGAGACCGGATGAGACCCATGGCTGGCTTGACTATCATTACAATAGACCAGCTAAGCCTTTTCACACAGGACAAACCTCAGGGTTGATGCAGGGTTGCAAACTGGCGACAATTCACACTTGAAAATTTCAACCCTGCACCAACCCTGAGACTGACTTCAACCTGGGTTGAACTCAACCCAGGTCTGGACCAGGGTTGAGGTTTTCAACCTTGGTTGAAACTTGTCATTGCTCACTTTCAGGTTGAACTCACCCCCCATAAGCTAAGTTTGCATGACACAAGTGTGAAGCAATGCTGGGTTGAATGTGAGGTTGAAAAATCTCATTTTTAACCCAGGGCGGACGTGGGTTCACCCAGGGTTGAGTTCAGCCCTGGTTGAGAGGCTGCAGCGTGAAAAGGCCTCCTGTTCTGTCTTATATGTACATGTAGATATGTATGTAATGTGTCACACAATTATCTGCAATGAACATTTAGTTCATTCTTGTACTCATTCTTTGGTTCCCAAAATAAAAAATAACCCGGCCTTCAATTCATTATGGCCAACTTGTGAACCAGGTTAATTCTGAGTAGTAAGCATATTTTGTATCTCATAGCACACCTATTTACATATGTATTTCAGCAATGACATTAGGGCTACGTGTATCCTCCAATGCAGTCTTAAAAATCTGATGCAAAGTCACTAAAATCATGACAACTGCCTTGAAGAAAAACATGTTACATTTTTTTTATCAATTTAAGTCTTCTTCCATAAAAATATGTTAGTTAAAAAGGTATTTATTACATGCATCAAAGTAAATTATTTCAATACACGATTTTTTACATTAACTTCTAACTTTCAAAAATTTGCATTGATTTGAGCTTATCCTTGCATTTGCTGTGCATTCAACTCATACACTGTATATGCTAAAAAACAACTGCATGCTTGAAATTTCCTGAGAAGCCAAACCAAAAGCCCTGATAAAACTCAAATAAAAATATAGCCTTGAATAGATAAAGCTGTGTTACCAGTCACTATCCCTACAAACTAATCACACTACAGCAAAATCCAAACCCTAAAAATCGCACCCTAATGAGAAAGCTACATAAAAAGGAAAGAAAATAATAAATGTGATAAAGCACACTGTGCCTCCCTTGTCCAGGAAAAAACTGTTTTCTTGACTCACATTGGGACTAACATGACCCTTTTTTTTCAGGCATGACACTGGCTAACTGTATGATCACTTTCCAGAAATTTTAACAGGGTTTAGACAGAAATATGAAAGCCCAAAATCTAGGAAGGACAATTTCCAAGTGCGAATGGGAAATACTTCAAACCCTGCATATGGAAGACGGATGTATTGCATTGTAAGTGCGTAAGTCACCTGGATAGCCTCCTGCCTGTTGCTGCAACTTCAGCACTGCTTCATGAAGTTCCTGATGAAACAAGAAAAAAAATAACTTCCTTGTAACTGTGCATTTTTATATGGCACATAAATATCTTTCCTTAAATTCCAGGTAAAGAGGGGCCAATTTTATAGAGCTGCTTAAGCACAAAATATTGCTTAAGCGCGAAAAACCTTGCTTGATAAATCAGGTAACAGCCAAAACTCCATGTGATGTATATTGTTTTGGAGTGGTATTTAGCGGTCTTTTGGTTAGCATGACAATCAGATAGAGTTTGAGCTGGTAACCTTCGTTTTTTTAAGCAAGGTTTTTTCACACTTAAGCAAATTTTGTGCTTAGGCAGCTCTATGAAAATGGCCCCTGATCAAGTACTGGAGAAGTTTACTTTATTTCTATGGCCCTAACTCAATCCACAGTCCAGTGATCTGCCTTACCGTCACCCTCACACATACTAAGGATTTGCGTGAGGGACCTTTGTCATACTAAAGTGCCCTGTTTGGGCCGTTCAGGACTACAAGAAATGCTATCTGCTTTGAGCAAGATCAAAAGAGGGGATGTTTGGAAGTAATATTGAGTGTCGTTTGGTAAGCACTCACCGCACAGGCGCACAAGTTTATACATGTTTGATGCGGAGCACGCTGAGTACGTGCAACGAATTTAGTCTGGAATATATGGTCTTTGTGTGCACGCCGAACGCATGCAAGAACCTGGTTGGAAAACTTAGTACCATCTGTGTTTGTTTTGCCGGTGAGGGTGCATTTCAGCTCAGGGTGGACAGAGACTTGTTGAAGAAGGCGTGTACATTTCACTGTATGAAGGGGACTCGTGGAGTTAATATAGGCCTGCTTTCATGAGAGTTGGAATTATTCAAAATAACATTAGATATATTCAAATGTTATTTATGCTATATATACTTATTAAACGCAACTCAGAAAATGTCTACATGCATTGACATCACTGAAGGATATTAAGGCCTTCCCCTTCAGTGTATACAGTGTTACATCATTCAAATGGTTGTAAGCACCTTTGCTCCACCAATAAAGCCATAATGCATCCATCTAAAATTGGAACTTTGATGTGTACAAACAATGACATGCACTGAGTGGAGGATATATTTTCCAGAACCGGTGGTCACGTGCCCATAATAAATATTTCTTAATGATCAAAACAATCTCAGCTCTTACCGGTACCTTGATGCTGTGATTTCAAAGAGTGAATGTCTAAATCAATCCCAGTAATCACCTCTACCCTCACAGACATCGATTTATGTCAGAATGGGCACAAACATATTGGTAACATGTCTTGCTCAATCTTCCAGTCTGGACTCAGACCCACATTCCGCAGGGTCAACATATAACCACTTGGATTCCAGACCACGATAGATCTCTACCTAGGACTTTCCAACTTCCAGCGCAGACAGTGGACAGAGATATAGGGTTAACCACTGAAGGGGACTGGCAAAGCTAACCTGACAACCGTGGGCAAGTCCGGGGAGTCCACAATGTGCCGGTGTCCAAAGCCGTCGTACCCAAAGGAGTGGAAAGTCACCATGGGTAGGGACTTGTCACGATGCTCAACACTGTAGTCATAGAGCTGAGAAAAAGACCAAACCAGACTTCATTATTTCTACCATGCACTTTAGATAATGTTCAGCCTTCTTGACAAAGTCTCTTATTGGCTTACTCCTTCTGAGATTGGCACTGCCGCCATGTTTGGTTTGAACACAGCTGCTTGTCCTTTCCTGTCTCACACAAGCTTACACTTGAATTTCTGTGGGATATTTCCCTTGTCCTTGTGTACTACAAAATGAGTGGGTGAAGCGTAGCTTCCAAATCACTCTTATTTCAACCAAATATCACTTATGTAAAATAATTCATTGCACGACAGATAAGTACACCTCCGAAATTCCTCCTTTTAGGTAAATTCTGAATATCAGTTTCGTGAAATTCTTGTGGGGTACCAATTTTAGTACCCTACAAGGGCAGTGCGTGTTCCCTGTGGGGTACTTCTTATTGTTCTAATACCCCATAAGGCACCATAAGACACACGCACAAACTTACACTGGTAGTATTGTACACGGCTGCGTGACGATATTTAGATCGGTGACTGTGAAGTATGAGGTTAATAGCGTCAATAAAAATCAGAATCAAATTTTCAAGGGAGACTGGAAAAATCTGTAGTTTCATAAGCCATTTAAAACCACCCATGTGACGAGTTCTTGAGGAATATTTATATCCATGTGCATATTGTTAAACTTGAGGCACCTGTACATTTAAGCAAATCACAGAAAGTAATAGCTTCTACTTCTACGTCAAATTAACATTAACATATTCAATAACTAAGTGTACAGACGAAGACCTCCGATACTCTGGATAAGCCCATAACAACTACTGATAATGTATTCATGAATTTAATTATTTCATTGTGTGGTTCAGAGAATTCAGCAAAGTTCCCACGCAAAACTGTCAAATGTCTCTGAGATTGAGCAAACCAAGACACACTGTCCTGCAACAAAAAGAGGGATCTTGAGTCCCCGTCTCTGGTCCTACAAAGGAAACACACAGACATGACACTCACTCTCTTGCCCAACTTGAAAGGGACGACAAAGTCATCTTCTGCATGGATGATGAGAATTGGGCAGCTGACTTCCAGGAGGCTAAACACAACAAAAAGCAATGAAAATTCAGAATTCTGGGACAAAACTGCAAACTGGGCACTGAGCACCCACTTCCGTACGCAGTGGAGGTGTGCGATCATTATCACAATTCAGAAGCGTAAGTATCTGCACGACACCAGCTACACATGTACATGTATTGATTTCACAAAACTTCACACAAATGGCCTGAACTCCCCTTGCTGCACATTTATATTGCATAAAGTGTGCGACAAGCTATAGCCAATTTGCCCAAGCCTGTGTCCTGTGCAATAATTCCTCACATGAATTACGCAACCTGTTTTTAGGAAACAGCACTGATTTGGCAAACAAAACAAAAAGGAACAATATTACTGACTACGAAACATCTAACTGTAATAATATCATGAACGTCCTCACTGCTAAACTCAACAATATCTGCAGCAGGACATGTATGGTTTATTTTGGAATTCATTAGATAGACCCATAAAACACTGGAGGATGATGTAAACCTACGATAACTTTCAACGACAGTTTCAACGAGTGTGCGCAAGTGCACTGTGGCAATAAATAGCCACAGTGCCAGCCAGTGGACGATGGGGTTAAATGGTAAACATTTCCCCAACTCTGTTTAGTACGCGTGCACAAGTCTATGAAGAGAGACCCTGTTTTCAACTTAAACCTGGCTGCAGTAAGTGGCCTGTGGCAGTAGGCAAATATCACTCAGTGGGAGGGTGTTGCAGAGTTACAGAAGATAAAGTTTCTGTGTGTTGCTTCACCCAGACGTCATGAAAAAAATACAACTGTCAAAGGTCAACATTACCGATGAGTAGGGGCCAGAGACAGTCTTTGGCAGCTGGGCATGATGAGTTGTAAAAAAAAAATCCCACCTGTGACCTAATTGGTAATGTTCCAGACAAGGGAAGGTTCTTACTTCTCCTGAGTGTTGAACATTGCCTCCTCTTGCTCGTAGGCCTTACTGACCATTGCCAAGAACCCTGGTAGGACCCACCATGGCTGTAGGGATAAACGTTGAAAGACTTGTTGGTTTAATAGTGTGCAACATGCTTAAATTTGAACCCTACCTAAGATCTAGCAGATTGAATTCCCAATTGACACGAAAGTTAGAATAACTTATTACCAACATGTCTATGGATAATTAAGAGATACCAAGTTTAATATTTTGATTATACAGTATGCATATTCATTAGTGATGTATATATAATTTATGCATATTTGAAATAAAACAATACTCCCCCGACTTGAAATAAAACACATGTAAATAAGGTATCCAGTGTTTACTTTGCTTTTCTTTGTTTACATTTGCATATCTCATGCAGAAAATTTGCATATATTATAATCAGACATTATGTTTATGCCTTATGTTTTTCATATTTTCCATTCCTTGGTATGTTTTGTTCAAAGGTTTCATGTATTGTTTGCTCTGGCATGATCATTAGATATGACATTCTTCACAAGGAGAAGGAAACAGACAACTAGATAGAAAAAAAGAATGCATTTCAATAAGTTTGCAGGACACATCCGTGTATACACGAGCACATGGAAAAAGTCTTAACTGCCACGTAACATCAACACGCTTTGTCTGCTTTTTTGCAAATTTGGTATCAAAACTTGCGTGGGACTTGAGAAAGTCTTGAAAGGAGAAATTGATATTTGCAGTGGTTTGAGAGTAGCAGCGAAATTCCCCCCCCCACCAGTCTGTACAGGGTTCAAGACTGCTTACCATGGTGAAGGGGTGGTTGATCATGGCATCATGCATGCTGTTGTAGGGAGACTCTAAGATTACACCGTGTGGGCACAAGCCTGCAAGATGACGTTATGGTACCAAGTTACATGAATGATATCTGAAGAAAAGCAAATCACTACATGTACATGGATCTCCACATAAAGATTACGATTCAAGAACATAAGCAAGAATGCTTATCCTTCAAGTCAATACAACTACATAAAGGAGACATTACAGCAGGGGTACCACGCTCACGTTTGTCATTATGAATTCTTAAGCTTGAGGCATGAATGCGATTTTATTCAGTCAAAACTCAAAATAAAAGTCATAACCCACTCCTTTTTCAAAAAGTGGAAGCACGGTTTCACATAGCAGTCGTCCCTTAATGTGACATCTGTCTCTGTGTGGACAGAGTCACTTAAAGTACACGTACAGTGTATGTGTGTAAGCACAGTGTATGAGCCCCGAACTGGACCAAGAGAAGGTGCAATTTTTATAAATTTTTATAAACTCCTCTCAAATGCAAGTAATAAACTGTATCTACCATACTGACCTTTTAAGAAACTATCAAACTTCATCACAACATACATATATGTTTATTTCAATCAAAATATTAAAGATTCTTTTATAAAGTTTTTATTTCCTTGCTCCAAGCATGAAGCTTTCACTACTTTCAGCATGAAGATTGCAAGAGGGTCCTTTCTCTTGTTCCAATCCAAAAATCGGAACATAATGGAATGCAACTACACAATATACACTAGCAACTGCAAAACTTGACATTTAGAAGGCAATGGAATCAAGGATTGTTTCCTTCATACCTGATTTGCACAGTCTTTTCACCATTGCACTTCCAATCCTGAGGATAAAGATCACAATCATTTTTAAAAGGGGTCATCTTAAAGCTCCATGTATACCCTAATGCATGGAGGGACGCAATGTACATAGGCCATTTGCCTATCAGTGAACAACGTGTGTTGAACGCACTCTGTGTGTACCCAATAGATGGATTTCACATTAGCGCCGTCTCCGCATATCCGAATCGAAACCGAGGCTCTCTGTGTTGAACTTGCGCGCGCCCGCGGAGTCGACATAGTACATGCAGTATCCGGTTCGTAAGTGTGATACCACTTCAGTTTAAACCACGCCCACTGCACAAGATACACACCCATCGCAGGTACGTTAGTTCGCGGTAAATTGCCATTTTTTTTCTTTTGATTTCACGTGTCGAGTCATTGTGAAAGACTCTGCAACAAAAATCTGCAGCCTGAAAAATCTGAATTTAACATACCTTTATGTATTTTGTATCTTGACTTTTTACTTTCAATCATCTGATCGTATTAGGAATTGAAGCTGACACATCCAGCCTCGTTTTCAAACGCGGAGGTGCGCAGATCGACGCTAAAAGCATCGTATTGGGATCCCTCTATTATGTGTTCCACTCTGTCACAACTCTGTAACTGGGTAATTCCAGAAATTAGGGGGCCATTTTTTTTTTTCGTGTCACTGTCACATCTCACATATGATTTTTTAAGTTCAGAACACATTTTCTAATTTCCAAAAGTGGTAAATTAATGCAAATTTACCTGCCAAACAAATAGTAATAGTTTGAAATCAATTCTGGTGATATTTCCATGTCAAAATATAAGGCATGATGCATGATGGGACACGAAAATGTCACACTTTTGGAGCCCTAATTATTTCTGGAATTACCCAACTGCTGTTTTTCATATGTCTTAGTTTTTTGGCTTCAGTTTCATCCAAATCTGAACGAATCATTCTCCTGCTAAGCTCTAAACTACTTGGCAGGGAATGGCCCAAAGTGTGCTTGACTTGCCTTGAAGTGACCGACAACGGAAATTACTCAAGAATGACTCAACTGTAACCCTGACCAGTGGCCTTTTCCTCCTAAATCTGGACGTCCTCCCAATTTCATTTTGGTAACTGCTCTCTTCGACCAGGACCTATTACTAGTCTGTGTATCACCCATTCTACTTGGCCGTGAACTCCATACAAACGTGTAATACATGTACATGCGTGCATGTAATTTTGTCACATTTTTAGCATACTTTTACCATATTAGGTATACAACATTGGAAAGTTTTTTCTGCTTAATCCAAAAATACCAATATTTCAATTTTCGGAAGTTCCAACTTTCAGCTCATTTGTCACATTTGTTGAGAGACAATGAGGCTCCTACCCACTACCCATGGAGTGCCCCCAGACATAGATGGGCGCATCCTTGCTTCTCTCCTCCACCCATCTGTAGGCAGACTCAGCATCATTCACCACTCCCTCTGCCGTAGGCCAGCCACTGGAATCACCAAAACCTGGGGGAAGAAACCGGCAAAAGAATAAAGAGACAATAATGAGAACGGTCACGGTACAAATAACTGGCTATCGCTTTATCTCACATTAAGATTTTACAAATCACCACATGCCATGTGTGTACATGGACTAGTAGCCATGGTGATGGTTTGCAGGAGGTCCCCCCTCAAAAAATGTAGGCGGCTGTAGACAAAGTTAATGTACATGTGTGGTCTGTCAAGATATTTGTGGCCCACTCTAAAAAAGAGGAAAATGTCACAAAAACAACTCCTGTATGGCTGAAAAGCCCACAATGTACATGTAAGCTTCCATGTGACTCGTTTGGCATACCGCAGAGCTCAACAGCCCATTCCTTAACCCTAACCTTCCCCAACCACACAGAATTAACCAGTAGTAAAGTGTTTAATTCTGTGGGGATAGGTCTGGTAGGCCCATAATAGCTGGCTTTTGCATGGGTTTGGCATACCTCAGAAAAACAAAGTCCAACAGCCTCTGTGCACAAAGGTTAGGGCCAGCAACCCTGGGCGGTTAGGGTTAATGGAGTTATGACTTCTTTCCCCCACATTACTTAGTTCACTGTAACACAAATAGAAAGAGCACGCTTTGAAAAAGTTGAGTGTGATACAGACTCAAGCTTGGAGGACTAACCTCCTGGTGACCTACATGTACATGTTCCTTTCGAACATTTTTGTTCATTAAACGTGCGATCACAGATGTCACAGTAGTTCTGACAAGTACCAAATATTGACATTCACATCTGCTTTCAGTGGGTCATCAAACAGGACAGTATAGTGGGACTTCTATCACCTTTTCTTGGAGTGAGTCAAATACAATAGATTGGCACCAAGTCACTTTCTGTCTCCCCCAATTATTTCTGGTATAATATCTCCTCCTTTGAAAACAA
Organism: Acanthaster planci; assembly: GCF_054643075.1. NCBI lineage: Eukaryota > Metazoa > Echinodermata > Asteroidea > Valvatida > Acanthasteridae > Acanthaster > Acanthaster planci. The sequence goes on along the minus strand of NC_141777.1, from coordinate 13,474,465 downwards.
ACTTTGTGCCACTTGTCGAAGGTTTTCATTGCTTACATACAGATTAAATCCAGATATTTTGCGCACCCAGTACAATTTTCGTCCAATAGCAACAGTGCCTTCAACGACATTTGGTTCATAAGCCAATTATTTTTGGATAGGGTTTTACTTGCGTACAAAAACCCATATGATCTGACTTAACTTCACATGATAATTCCATTAGTACACTGACTTTCATATTGGAAGGAATGTTCACAATGATACATACTGTTCTATCACATGTTGGCCGAACCGGTAAGCTGACATATGTACAAACTCTAGTGCTGTTTCTAAGTTCAAAGTGTCCCTCTATATCAGAGTTTTAAATGGGTTGCCATGGTAACAGACTGACACCATTCCCTTTTGGGGGTATAACGTGGAATACAAACTAACTTAAGTTGGCAAATAAAATAACCAAACATGAAATATATGTACATTATAGAGACAGGACCTTGCTATCTGTTGATGTTGGCTGCTTACCGACATCACTGCCTTCAGGACAGTAACCAACATGATCAGTTTCTGTAAACAAAAAACCTTATAACCCTGGATGGCTGTAAATACAAAAGTCAGTTTTGTATCCCAATGCACGTACCTCGGTAGTCTAAGGCCACGACGTGGAAGTCCATTCCTGTCAAAAGTCTGTACAACAGCAGACGATGATCTGCAGCTCTGGAGGGGCAAGAGGTATTCTCAGAATTAGCAAAACAACACTTTCCCAAAATCCAAAACAGGGATGAAACTTTTTGGAACCATTACTCGGTGAAATTGGAATGATTTCAGACGGTGGGAATACAAGTACATCTTATAAGTTGTTTTTAAGGAAACGAAAATGGAGCAGTTTATTTTGTGGAGCAAAAATCTCTTTTGACTACTATGTGTTTGAACAAACATGCAAAGTAACATACATTGTACATGTACAGTATGCCAAAGGTTGTAGCCCTGTTAAGCACTGATAAGCAGTGTTAACATAAAAGACTGCAATAAATGCAATGTATTTCAGCCTTTTTAACGTGACGTCGATTTGAGCCAGTTCAAATCACACTGAAAGCTGTATACATGTATAGCCGATCCTCTGTCACCAAGTAACTGCTCAAACCATATCAAACTAATGTCAACATCAGAGAAAATACTTTCTTTTTCAATGCAGTTTAATGTGCATACAGTCAAGTACTGTGAGTAAATCCATTGTGATGTCAAGTGTACATACACAGCACGCATTGAAGACCTCAGGAACTCATTCCAGGGGCAATGAACTGTTGACCATGAGGCCTTGACAGCAGGGAAATGGCCAATGCACGCGTCATCAACATGCAACTGTCAGTCAGAGACTGCCAATTTGACCCCTCATCCAAATTTAGTATCAATTTCACTTTCAAGGACAACTGTTTTTCCCAGGATTTTTCAGAATTTTCCATGACTATGAGAATCCTGTCAAGTGAGAACTTGTACATACATGTAGCACGCAGTGCAGACACCATCGAGTCATCTGAGGATACTCTATGCAGTCTTATTTGTTGCTACATTTTTAGGACACACATGTAAGTATAACACTTGGAAATACTCAGCCAAGTAACTTTTCTTCTCAAATGGTAATTCTTACGACACTCTGATAGTCTGCAGCCTTTAACTTATTTTGTAATCTTACGTACATTTACCAGCCAATGTCTGGGGTTTCCACACCATTTCACACCTAAACAGTTCAACATTTAGCAGTAAGCCTGGTATGGAAAGTACTTGACAACAGCACAGCTGTGTTACATGCATGGTCAGCTCTTCTGTATGTCACGGTCAGTCACCAGCAAGTGGCTGCTAAAACTATAGTTGACGGTCAGTACAAAAGTAAAATAATCATTCACAGAGTGTTCGAAATCCCACGCTGCTGTCAGAACACCAGCTAATAATAGATGGACAACTAAATACTACATGAAAAAACAACCCTTTTCAAGGACAACTGTACATTTTCAGCGAACTTGGGATACATAAAACAGGGTGCCGGCAAAGGACAATTGAATTCCATGACTTTCCATGACCAAATTATGAAAATTTACGACCCAATAATGCAATTTCTTGAACCATTTGGACTTTAATGTAGCAAATAGATTCATGCATTTTATGCACTTATTTCTGATGATAGAAATCACACACAGTGTTGGAAAACTTCCACGACTTTTCCATGACTTTTGTCATTTTTCAAAAATTCCATGACTTTTCCAGGCCACAGGAACCCTGATAAAACATCAACAGAAGGGTGATTCTTCCACACATTTTGGCTGTCCATGCTAACTGGAGCCAAAATGAGAGTGGTCTTTGCCGGTGCATACACTTTTCTGAGTACGGACCCACTCTCCTGCACCAATGATCACAGAAAAAAAAGCACCCCATAAAATAGCAATTTGTGGTACTTTCGATCAATGCACTTGTTACCTGGATCCTGCATTGCCATGGAGATAGAGAATTATCGGTTTGCCATCTCCCAGTGCTGCATCAAATTGACTGTTGTGGTGTATACTGTCAGTTTGAAGGGATCGAGGTAACATTTGCCTAAGGAAAAATGGAAAGAGAAAAAAAGAAAACACAACTGCATTGTTGCTGCTGAAGGTATAATTGGAAACTGCCAAACTGTTGAATTGTCAAGACAGAAGGGTAAATCAAAATATATGTAAAATGTTTACCTCAGGAGATGAAAATTACAGCAAAATACTGGGTTCTGCCCTTCATCAACATATTAAAGGAGGCCAACATGTATACGTACTATACATGGAGAAGGTACATTGTATTTACTCAGTACCAGGAGCTTTGAGAAAAAATCAATAAGAATATACGTACATACATGTACAGTACATACATCCAAGTGGGACTCCAACCCTTCAACTGCTTACAACCGCTGGTGCAAATGTCCTACCCATAATTGCTTGACTGAGCTTAGTTGGCTAGCTGGTTGAATTTGGTGACTTGTCGATTAGAGCGTGGGTTGCTGTCAGCCGGCCATGCAACGTTAGCAAGCACTGTGGTCATGTAGTTCAGTTTGAGAACTACAAGTAACTCAGCAAACTTGTAAATTAGTTATTTCTCACGAACTCTCGGCCAACACTGGGCAAAAAGCAGTGCTTACTGTGTACACAGGCAGGAGGCAAAACAAACTGCTACAAAGCCACAGAAGGTTTAATCCGGTGCAACGTTTAGCAGTTGGTAGTACTGGAACACCTGTGCAACTGTATGTACATTTGTATGTGCACATGTGGCTAAGCTAAAACCTACCTTCATCAAAACAACTACTGTCCAGATTAAAATGTCTGGAAAGCTTACCACAGGCCCAACTGGATGCCGGCGTCATGGGGTATAGTGCCTATGTGAACATTTCTGGCCCCTGTGATGTGCTGCTTCTCGGGGTATTGCAAAGAAGGTGACAGGGGGTTCTTGACTGGTAAGAAACACAAAAACGGTGGGTTGTTAAAGGTGAGTTACTACTAACACAAACGCCTTCTAATTTAAATTGAAGTAGCCACTCAGAAATACATGTACACGTTTGGCACATACATGTACATGTACATGTACACCAGTGTGTACCAGCTTGGTCATAGCTGTGGCTCTGAGAACTGTTACAGTAAAGTAGTCTTATGAGACAAACCTCAGGCAAGTACAAGCACAAGTAGAGTGCCTGAAGATTTGACATACATGTATGTACGAGCACATTGTATGTAGTGTAAGATCTGACCAACATGTACGGTATGTACTTAGTACGTACATGTAATACCAGTCCAACCATCGGGCTGCACAGAAACATTCCAGTCATCACTGCATGGATTCCCTTCATTGCTTTGAAACAGCCATTATATGCCTGCGTGTTTGTGTACGTGGCATATGAAAACAGGGTAGGAATTTTTGGGGGGGAGGGGAGCTCTTCGTTTGTTCTGATTCAGGGTGCAGCTACATGTAAATGTAATTGGTTAAAAATAACAACAGCCAGACAGGTCAAGTGGCATTCATTTCCAAAGGAATAACTGACACTTTAATTAAAGGGTTCTCAATGTAGTTGCACCCTGGTCATGCTGGTTGAACCTGTATGCACTAAATTAAAACTACATGTACACTTCTTTTTTGTTTCCCATTTCACACTTTCCCAAACTTTACTCCCAAATTGTTTTTTTTGCCCATGCCTAGATAAACCCTCTCAACATGCTCAGTGAACAACTCAAAATTATCGCTCCTCAGTCTGATGTACCATAATAACTTGGCAAGACGTTGTCCAGATCTGATTAGCTGATGCTCCAGTCATGTCTAATTACTCCAATCATTGGACAGCACATTTAACCCTAACCCCCAAGGGTGTATGTCAAATCGTATTGAAATTGGAGGATTTGGGACTGTTGGGGTTAATTGTTGGTCCAGTGAATAGCAAGCATGTCTTCAGATGACATGTTATGCCCCCCCCCACCGGGTTGCATCCCCACTTCCCCCTTATCGTTTTTGTTCAGTTATCCCCCAAACTGAGACTTTTCTTCCTTTATTATTGTTAAACTGACACAAAATTTAATTACACAGACTGACAGAAGAGCCTTTTCCTTTTTTTTTTCTGAATCATGGCTCTGGTGGAATTTTTAAGGGGAAAAAGTCTTAAATTGTAAAATGGTCTGATCCAATCTAATGAATATGCATTCACAACGACTATGTTGGTGCAAAACCAGACCAAGACTTGTCACGGCAAGAATTTCTAGAGCAAAAAAAAAAAAAAGTTAAGTGTTACGCATGTGCCCAGCAAAATATCGTTCAGGCCTGGTTGTGTTTGCAGCAAACCGCTACATGTAAATATCCACTGCCTAAATTTCAATCCCTCTTTCGACTTTACTTCAATCCACTGAAATATAAAAATTAATTACTTGTCACTCACCCAGGCAAAGGTAAAGAAACTGCTTAGTTATGAAAGGTACGATAGGGGCTAACACTGGTACCAGAATATATACGCACACACAGCACAACGCTGACGTCTTGACAGCCATCTTCCATGACAGTGGTTTTGACCTGTGGAGCATAAAGTCAACATGTACATGTAACTGCGCACACAATACATGACATACTGTACATGTACATACATACGTGCATGTGTACATAAATCATTACAGGTAGGTCTTCCCTATGTATAAATACACATGACGTTTTGGGTAGTCGTCAGGTCCCTAATTTTGCCACCTTTTGTCAATAAGTCTGGTCGGTTATCACAGTACATGTAGGCCTAGTAACATGCGAGACCACATAATACCCAGGTCCTTAAGTGTGCCACCTATTGTCAAATCTCATTGGTTTTCACATTAAGTGGTGAAATACATGTAAGGGACCTGGCGACTATACATCACGCACGTTAAGTCACAAAATAAGGCCGGGCTACTCGTACACTGTCATGGGCTTCGGACCATCTACCGGCATGCTAGGACTGAGCATTATGAGATGATGATATAGGCCTACTGCTGTTATGTCCCAACTATAGTTGGGCCCATCCCAACTAGAGTGCTATATTGGCCGGCCCAACTACAGCACAGAGGTCCATTGTGCATGCGTCCAGCATGTGCAATTGCTAGACCCGTAAACAGGGCCCAATGAATACTCCTCCATCGTACATGTATACGACAGAAGAGTATTCGTTGGGCCCTGTTTACAGGTCTAGTGCCAATGCTAAAGTCGTATTGTTTACAGTGTCATGTCACAGAAGAAGTGTAATATTTTAGATGAATTGTGTCATATGTAAGATGAATAAACTTGGATGAGGTTGAGAAAATTTCTATAGAAATTGGTCAACTTCTAGCCCCACTAGTGTGGCACGGATTCTCACTCCCGATCTATCCTTAAGGATAAATCGGGAGTGATCCGTGCCACACTAGTGGGGCTAGTCAACTGCGGCACTACAGTTGTTCGGGCGTAGCCTAAACGGTAAACACCGCTGGTAGTGGTATCGCTAGCGGTAATCATGTTAAAAAGGCACATGCTTAAGTTATAATAAGCAGGGTCAAGGCAAAGATACCCAAGCTTAAAATTACTTAGGGTACATGTACCTGCCATTGCCAGTAGTACATGGGCTCTTCAAACCCGCGTTCTCTCTCGCCACTGTCGAGACAAGAGGGGGAGATGTACATGTAGCTACATGTGTGCGTAAGCCGGTGCCTTTCCTGCGCACCGTCACGGCCGTGGAGTTGCCGTTGCTAGCCTCACCGTTTGATGTGTGTTTCACAAGATTTCTCCGTTTAGGAGCCATTGTTGACAGTTAAAAAACGACAGATTGTCTGTATCATAGGCATGAGATCCAGGGTGTGTCCCAGCACTATGAGTATAACACCATGGAGATTTAAAAACAGAAATTAGGTGGAAGTGATTCAAATCAAATACGCCGGTCGTGCCGCGCCGGCAGGTATATATACAGTACATCCGGTTGGGCAGACGTGCACGGACGGTACGGGCGTACTGCTGCAGACCAAAGATAGTAAAGCGCCGTCTTTGCTGCCGATATGGCGATATGCCTGAATAACATTTTCACCGTCGGAGTTGAAGTGCACCCTCACCGGCAGAAGAGGGACAGGCTGATGGGAATTTTTTTCAACTGAGCTCTTGCACGTGTGTTGGTGGTGATATGTACATGTACATAATACTGTATGTACATGTACACTGATAAAATAATGACTCAAAATACGTGTGAGATATTTCCTGGCCAAATTGCTTTATTTCAACTGAAAAATTGAGGGGAAAATATCAATGTGAGACCGAGCGAAGAATTTTGCACGCCAATGTACACGACGACCAAATCGTAAACTTCTATACATGTACTTGTAATTGTATTAATCTCCATTTTGACATGTCTTTCTTATCCATCTCGCATTTACTTATAAATGCTCCAGTTTTCCCATTTTCTGTTTTACTCCCTTTGCAGCAATGGCAAAGAGTGAAAAACTCACTCTCATACAAGGGCCAGTGCCCTACAGGGACCTAAATTCATTCCAAAAGAGCGAGAACCACTCCCAAACAGTGAAATATCACTCCAAAAGTGAAGCCATGTGGCGGACAACTCTTTGCAAGTTGTCCCTTATAATGGCTCCCCGGAAGAGTAGAAATTTCATTTTTTTGGAGTGGTTCTCACCCTGTCTGGAGTGGTTCCATAAAGCATTCACTCTTTTTGAGATTGGGTTTTCATCATTTTGTCTTTAGAGTTTGTTTCACATTAATTTTATTGCCGTTCTATTATTTTACGTACGTTTCATTGCATAATATCAGTTTAAACATAAAAGCCAGAAGCACAGAGGATGATACAGCACCCTCGCCTTCACCTCAGGTTACACTAACAGTGGGACAAACCATCTAATAATTACAAAAGAGCGAACTTAAGGACTAGACTAGGGTAAAAACCCCTCTAAATTATGAGTGAACAAGACATAATGTCATTAGAAACTGTAAAGTGTCAATGGAAAGTGATTCCAGATGTGAATTTTACTCGAATACAGTGTACAATATCGAGTCCCAAGTTTCAGTCGGGGAATTTCATTCGAATAAATTCCTAAACATTTATTAACATTAGCGCTACTTACAAATGGGTGAATCATGCTAACCAACGAGTGTGGTCCACTCCAGGAAAACCCGAAATGGGGATCCATTCTCTGAAGGCAAAAAGAGTGAAAAAGTCACTCTATAAGTGTGAGTCCTCTATGAAAACTACTCCAATGGAGTAGAAAACACTCAAAAAAGATTTTAAAATACTCAGAATGAAATCAAGCCAAAAAAGAGCACAATTTCCACGCTTCCAAGGAGCCATGATGACAACTTGAAAAAAAGATCTTCCTTTATTATTGCCAGTTGCGTAACTAGGGATATTATTATACCATGGAGCACGAACAGATGTCATGCTCTATGGTTAAACTACATCTAATTTAAGTAAAACTTCCCCAGATAAGCACTACTTAAAACCAATGAGTGTCGGCCTATTGCGGGATCCAGCTTCACTGAATGCTGGTTGCCGAGTCCATAAAGTGCGTCCAACCGTAACACACGTTGTAAATGCACGTTGTCCTCCACCGCCGCATGGCGCCGCGCTTCGGCGGGTCTAGGGAGGTTGGAGTGCGGCGCGGCTGTCGGCGCACTGAAGTGGATCGGGGCGCACCGAGAAAAATATTTTGAACGTCGACAAAAAAGGTCTGGGGGAAACCGGGAGGTGCACACATTTTAGCACTGCTGTAGCTGCATAACTACGTGTAAGCCTAAATAAAACAACACAACACCTTTGGGTTTATTTGGCATGTAGCTGACGGAACTTCGACAGCGGCCCTGGTCACTTGTGCTTTCTCTTCTGGAATATGAAATTTATGTCAGTCTCTTTATACTGAAGATACATCAGATATCACTATCCATTACATTACTCTAAAATAAGCCGAAGGGTGATATGCAGCGTTGGGCGAGTAATGTGCCTTAACCTTAAAGAGCCGGGTTTTTCTGGCCCATCTCTGCAGCCGGGGGCGGATTCTTCCCCCTAAGAACTTGGCCGTGATCTGTTCAATTTTTTTTTAAACTTGGCCCGCATGAGGCTCCTTATCATTAGGAATGATCAACTGTCTCAGAGAGTCAGTGATAGGAGAAGACAGTATTATTAAACGTAATGATTTAACAATAGGCCTAAAAGTCTATTTATCAAAATTCGTTTGAAAAGAATAAAAAGCAGGCACTCGATTTCGTTCATGAGTTCTTTCGGGAAATACGTTCAAATTTCAAAGTAGTCTCGTTCATTCACATTCGTTAAAGGGCTTAAAAAGAGGTTGACTTGGCATTCGATTTAGTCTTGTTTCACTTTTGGGAATTCAAATTCATTCCAGTGATAAGCCCTTTCTGAAACCTGCATGAAATCTGATTTTCCAAGAAAAAAAAGGTTTAACGGTGGATCTTGAAACTGCTTTCTGTCAATGCGACTTCCGCCAAAAATTTTGGTGGCCATTTTCTCACAGAAGAGTGAGCATCGTTGGTTTGGAAAAGCTGATTAACGCTTTCCAGGTAAACAACGCAAAGGACTGTAAACATTCCCCCATTTTTTAATGTTTTAACGTTAACCTGAAGTTGTTTCTCCGAACTTTAATTTTATATATACGTATATTTTAAATGGTTGGAATAATCACTATATGAAACACAAAATGAACAGCATCAGTGCACACAACAAAGAGCAATTTCATTCAAGAAATGCTCGTAGTTACGAACAAAAAATAACGGACATAAGGGAATCGCTCACAATCATGAAAACAATGATTATGGACCAAGAATAATCAACAGAAAGACTTATAATAAAAGATCGACGGCATTAACTTTCCAATACTCCGAAGTTACAGGTTGGGAAAAGCTGGATAACGCTTTCCAGGGCAATAACTCACAGAGACCTGTAAACAATATATTTTTTTCGTTTTTTTATTTTCAAACTGTATAACATTAGTCCAGATTTTGTTTCCCTTTGCTTTTGTTTCCTTTCTGTCATGTACATATATTTCTAAATGGTATGAATAATATGAACAGAAATGCTTAACATAAAATGAACAGCATCAGTGAACACAGCAAAGAGTAAAACAGAACTTCCCGACTTGACTCATGAAATAGGGGTAGATACAAATAAAACTAAAGGATAAAAAAGGAACCATTCACATTCATCAAAACAGTGATTATAGAACAGTAATATTATACACGCCTTACTACAGAAGACCAATGGTGCTAATTAACTTCTCTAATAGTCCTAAACTGAACACTCAGAACGCGAAATACATGTAAATTTGCGATAAACGAAAACGAAAATTATGATCCTATACGCGTCGAAGAGTTTTAACCTGACTACACTCAGGCCTATATGAAATAGACAGGAGAAATTACTCTGAAGAATGGTGATAGAGTAGTCTTGAAAACCCATAAACGAAGTGGAATGATGGAACAAAAATGAACGGCAAAGCTACACACTTGTATGCACGGAAACGAAATTGAATGGCAAACAAGGGAAAAATACCCCCCCCCACAAACCGAACCGTCGCATTTGTGCAAATGTGAATAGGCTACGTGTTGACGAAACGGAGCGGATTTTCGCTGAAATTGGCAGGGAAAACTTATAATTTTCAAAACAATAGTGCTCAGCTCATCTTAAACCACTTTTAAAAACAAACTCGGTAATTACCTAGACTAACCTACACAGCATAGCTTTGTGTTAAACATGTTGAAATCGAACAAAAAGTGCCATCAAGCAGAGTTTTAGAGTCCATGAAAAAGCTTTAAACAGACGAGTCTTCCGACAACACTTCTTAGTTCAAGTTTTGTTCAGACCAAACAACTTCCAAAATTGAGTTATTTAAAAAAAGTTTATACATGCCTTCTGGATTATGCTATCTTTTGATGCACAATTAATTGTCAGTATGTCAAATTTGTCAGCAATTAAGAAGCTGTTTTCGATCTGTGTTTCCACAAGGGTTCTCTTAGATGTCGTTTCTGGGTCAATCATAAAAATGCATTTCAGCAAGGACCCCTTATATAGGTCGTGTAAAAACGAACTAATTATTCCTAAGGTCGATCATAAAAAATACTGGGGCCAACGGGGACATTATTTATGCAAAATTGTCAACAATGTACAATATACACATTAATAGACATGATTGTGGACTTGTTTCAAGTCTTCAAGACTTAAGTCTTTAGATTTATTACAGTCTATGATATCAGCAAGTTTAGATCTATAACTCTCACGATCGCCAAACAATGTTCCTGCATTTTGGCACCAAAATGTCCACGAAAAGCACCGGTACGATGAGAAACAGCATAACTCCTAGCAGTATGAAGGTAGCGTCGTAGTGCCCTGTGATATCACGGAGGAGACCTGCGAGGAAAACCAATATTCACACGTTAGGTCTTTTAAAATTGAAAGGGCCGATTAAGATAATAAATTTAATTCAATCTTATCAATTTCGTAATGTGTCCAATGTAACTGCATTGTTATTTTTTACGTTACCATTGTAAGGATCTTCAAGTGGTGCCGTCAGCGTTTTTATGCTAATGTGATTTGAATATTCATGAGCAAAAAGCAATTCAAGGAGGAAGCGTTAATGTTCATTTAAACAACGATATTTGCAATATTGTTGGTATTTTCTGATCTTAAACTTTCTTTCCATTTATAGATTCTTCGTGGATTCAGTTTATAACTGCAGGTCAGCAACGAGAGTTTTCTCAAAGATTAATGAGGGAACTTTTTAGATGGCTTTACAGAAACCTTCGAACAGAAAGCTTCCTATAGTGAATAGCGTGATATTACAGCAATCACAGTACCAACGTGCTCACTAGTCAAGAAACGCATGGGCCATTTTATCACTTAAAAGTCGCACTTCTCATTAAGTCCTCTTTAATGCATGGAAAATTTTCATATCTTTTAAAGGATGTACAAAATGTACCATGCGTTTAAGAGGAGTGGACAATTGAACAAAACGTGTTCTGAACTTAATATCATGTCACTGGTCCTTACAATGTGTTTAAAAAGATGAGTATAGGTTTTCGAATAATAATTGTCTACACTGAAAGCTGGCATGTGAAAATGACGGCTTGGGCGTTAAGGACGTCGAGTCGTCTCGCACCTTTTCAAAACTTGAATCATTAGACTTGAGAATTTGGATCCATGGTTTCGTTACTAAAGCTGACGTCAGAAGGCGCGAACGACTCGAGGGTGAGGCTACAAAGGCTGTACCTTATGACATTTATTGAGACATCATTCCACAGCACAAGTTTCAAAAGTAAATTTCACGTATATGCATCGTATTTGACCTGCGTAAGAATATCAAATGAAACCAAGTCAAACGAAATGAAAGCCAATGAAATGAACGATGCACGTACATAATAATGTGAGCTAGTCCGGTATTCCAACAGCGCATGCTCAAAATAAAGCGCGTCTGGGGTCATTCGGGCGCTCGTCAAGGTCTGCCCTATCAGAGCGGCGCTATGCAGACTTGCACGCGTGTTTTGTTCCCGGATGACCTTGCTTTCTTGGAAGTACCGAACTGGCGCAGTGTAGACGTACTCACCAGTTGAAAAGCCAAAAAGGAGTCTGAATATCCCAGAGAAGAGACCCATCCAGCCGAAGGCGCTTGCAGCTCGTTCCCGCCCCTGCGTTTCGATTGCCATACAAACTATGGTTGGATTCAACACAGCCAGGGTTATGCCGTACATCACCACAGCTACGATCATTGCCAAGTAGCTATTGAGCAAGGGATCCAGAAAAAGCGCTGCACTGCCGACGGCGGTCGCCATCGCCGAAACGACTCTGATACCAGCGAATTTCGAGGAGATGAGGATGCCCTGAATGACGCTGAAGATCACGGCCGAACAACCAGCCGAGATGCTAAAGGTTGTCGCAACATATCCTTCGAATCCCTTAGACATGGCGTTGGACACCATGAACGTCATCCAAGAATCGTTTACAAAAGAAAACAGCATATATGCCACGATCAACATCCGCATGTCCAGCCTGGCTAGGAGTTTGACGTCGAGACGATCTGCTATGTGTGCTTTGAGTGCCGCGAAAACATTGGGACTTTCTGTCGTCTGTGAAGAATTAATCGGCTCGTAGCCGCGGTCACTCCCAAGCTTGTGAATTCTGAATCCGGGGTAGTGGCGCAGCAAGGCTCCACACACAATAAGGTTTGAGGAGAGTGCGCCCAAAATGATAAGCGTTCCCTGGATGCCGTAAGTGAAGCGGAGTAGTTCTGCAAACGCTGGGAATACCATCAAACCAATCGGCACGCCCATTGTAACAATGCCTGAAGCCAACGCCAGACGTTCGTTGAAGTAAATTCCAAGATGGACCTTGCAGATGCACATTGTCATTCCAAAGCCGCTCCCTGTAAACAACAACCATTTTAAAGAATACTGTGTTAATCAACATCGCACGCATCTGTTCTTCACAAATAATTGCACTTTTATGCTTACTGAATCTGTTAAACGAAACGTACTATAGCTGTCAACCTAAGTTAGTTTGGATCATTTCATGTTACTCGGGTTGACGTGAAGAAATCTTAGACAAATAAAAAATATGTCAGAATTATTCGATCTGAGCAACATGCCGTGTAGAGTTGTATGTTTTCTTTAAAATCACATGTTGTAAAGTTAAGGAACCCACCCAGTCGCTGAAAAAATCGAACATGAATTCATCAGCCGATTCTAATTGACTTCGGCCTGTAAAGTGCACGCATCATTGATTACAGGCTCCCACTGGATGCACGCTCCAGTTCAGCGTTAAGTTTCGGTTCCACAAACGAACAGCTTGTTTGTTTCACATTGATCAGTGATCCCAAAGCTGGTTCACTCGCAAATGCATCGAGCGGGAAGTACCGATGTCAGTGGACCAACGGCGAATCATGTACTGACCGCGATCTGGATCCACGTGAAACAAAACCAGGCCCAGAGAAGTGCATTGGGTGTGGTTTAAATTGAAAGACGTCACACTTTACATCAAAGATCTTATGGCGCCAAGATGGGGAACTTTGCAGGCGCCACGACAGGCACGCACACACAGTAACGTTCCCTCTCGAATGGCGCCCATGGTGATAACACCTTTTTTGGCCGAGTTATCCATCTTGCGTAACTACGCGGCGCTATACAATCTTTGTTCCACATAGCTTTCAGTATACTGCTTTTCACGTACCAGTCAGTAGGATGAGTGAAAGGGCAAACTGTAGGAGACTAGTGGACACAGAGGCGAGGAGAAGACCACTTGCTGCTATGACGCCACCGAGAATGGCCACTTTCCGAGAACCGATGAGGACGCTTAGTATACTGCCGAAAACAGCTTCAGAGAGTCAAAAGGCAGGGGTGGGGTTTAAGGTAGATGCAGTTTGAAGTCAACACCAAACGCCTTCAATAGTGTACCACACTGGCAATACAGTTTAATATGTGACCTAACCCAACAACGTCAGAGCTTCTTTTGAATTAAGGTCCTTGGAAAGAACCTTGCAATCTTGCACAACAGGTAGGGTTTCAAGTGTATGTAACTGTATAAGCACATTCACTGCATGCTCAAGTTAACTCCCGTGCACAGGGGAGGGGCCAACAAATCGTCAGTTGTTTGGCACGAATTCAAACAGCTCATCTGCATAATTAGTAAACAGAGCTGAGGGTCAGCAGGGATGAAAGCGAAAAACTAATGATCTTTAATACAGCTTCAATCGTTTATGGTCGCTGCAATGGGGAAAAGAGCCGCTGTTGCTAAGAAAATTGCGCCCTCTCTTGGTCCAGCTCAGGGCCCACAATCCCCTTCAACTTTCTTCTTTCAGCTTTCGGAAGGGGAGAAGAGCAGGATGTTTTCAGTGTTGATGGGGTTTGAATCACAAGTAACAACATACATCCCGTTTTCTTCAGCTTTTTTCTCCTCCTCAGAAATGTTGACTGTTAAAACGACAATTTGGCAATGTCATAAGTTTTCATGATTGTCATCTTAAATACAGCAAAGGGTTGGCGTCAGTAATGGTAACAAGAGGACTAAAACCTCTTTTTCATGACTAAGCACAACAAGGTTTCCGGCAGATGTTGCCGAATGAATTGAGCTCTTGGTCATTGTTGCTTTCATAAACTGCTAAAGGTTAGTTCTCCCAGTTTTATTTTTTTTCAACATCTAAGAACCCAGGCAATGTAACTTTTAATGCTGTTTGTATCTTCTCATTCGTGTCCTATTTCTTGATTGATAATTTTGGTGTCATTTCAAGGGCAGGTTGGTACCTTCAATTTTTATGCCAATGTAAATTTAAATATGACCTGAGAAATTATGTGCAAGGTCGTCCAGGGCAGAAACCTCAGTGTTACCAGGCGCTTAAATCCCGGGGAGGGCGTCCCCCACTATTTGACAAGGCAGATGGGCAAGTGGATCACCCCCCCTTCCCTGTTAGAAACTCAGGCAAGTTATTTTTCAACATACATAATGTTTCCAATAAACACTAAAAGAGAAAAAAACGGGGAAAAAGCTTTTATACACCATTTTGATCCAAAGTTAAGGGGTGCAGGTATAAACAGCGCTCCCTAGTGTCATGTATTGTCCAGAAATCCCGGGCCCCTGCCCCTAAATTTCCATAGCCGGGCAATTTTTGATTTGTCATCCCTCATTCCAGAGCAAAGATTTACACCACAAATCTATGTATATCGCCCGATAATTGAAACCAGCAATCATATACAAGTACAGCGCACTTTAAATACGAGAATTTGGTGGAACTTGAATGGTCACATGTCCTGGACATGAAATACACGAATATAACTTCAAAACTTGGAACCTTAGTACAAAAAATTCTATACCTTTATTGAAAAACATAAAGATTACACAGAACTGTACCTGCTATATTATTTGTTGCACAAAATGCAGCCGTTATCCAGCCAAGGGCCAAGGCATCGGTGTGGTAGTAGCTTGTGAGCCATGGAAGCAGTACACCTATCGTCTTGACAAAGCCAGTCCAGAGAATGAAGACGGTGTGACTGCTGGCAACCACCACCCAGCCGTACAAAGGTTCCGTGACTGTCTGTGGCCTGGGGTTTGCCACAAGGGTCGCTCTCTCCCCCATGATCGGACCACTTCCAGCTGTGGGCTTACTATAAAGTGTGTGCGACATACAAAGAGCATTCGTAAATCACTAAATTCGGTATCGTACTAGATATTGTTGAACCCAATTAACAGAATAATGAAGCTTAAACGGGCCCACGATGAATTTTCCTTACACAAACGTTTTTGGTAGCTTTTAATTTTTTTTGGGGGGGGTAGAAAATCAGTGTATATACGTTAGGGTAACGCGCATGTAAAAGTGAAATTATTTAAACATTTAAAGTTGTCTATATTTTTTCCGGACACTCCGAGTTTAACTGGACTAAAAGGTGCGTTTCCACGTACTGTATCTTAGGTGCGTTTCCAAGTACATGAACTGTATCTTAAAAAACGAATGCATTGCATAGCCCCTTCAAAATGGCTCCGCGAATAAACTTCAATGTAGGCCTACGGTGACGGAGCGCCTTGTCCAAAGTGCGCTCTAAAATCCACACAACATAAAAATGCACAATACACTACCGCGTGTATTACCATTAGACAACTGTTCACACCAAATAAATGCCAATAAACACACCAAATACCACTTGATGACTTTTAAAAGGACGTTTGATACCCGCTCTACTGAGTACATACGAAATGGTCTGTACAAAGTGCATGTACGAAACGGTCAGTACAAAATCAACGGGTATTGGGAGTGTTTTTTTTCATAGAGCTGCACTGAATGCAAAGCTCGTACTGTGGCTCGTACTAGTATGTTGCCGTCCTTCAGATTTTACCCATAACAGTCCCAGATCATCCAATTTCAAAATGATTTTACATACACCCCAGGGGGTTTTAGGAAACGTTTAGTAAACCTTCCTTTGCAGGGGAGGCTCATTTACAGGTGAATGAAATAACCCCCATTTGCCTCCTATCACTTACCCATTCAAGAGCTACATGGCTTTTGTGTTTTTGCTTTGCCGGAAGCTAGCAGATAAAAAGCCTTACATTAAATTGTACGGTGGGCGAAGGCAACTGAGCTATTCATCTACAGCCGAATTCTAGAGTAGTGGATTGGAGCTCACCGAATTTACATTACAATAGTAGATAAGCACGGGTGATGTAAAGCTAACCGAATTTCTCGTGTTGTAGAGTGTAGCAGTCTTGAAAGGTTTATTTACACATGCTCAGGGAAAATATTCATGATCATGGTGATCTACAACGGAAGGGTTAGCCTAACGTTGAAGTTCAACTTTTCAAACGCACGGCCGAGGTCCAACTTTCAAACGTTTGAAAGTTGCAGTATACAAGGTGTTTCGGACACTTCATATTCGAGTGGTTGATTTGCTATATTGTGGTAACCATACTGGCTAAATCCATACTGTGGTTCATCTCAAGCCACTTTTGTAACTTTGTTTAGACTTGATGTCACTGGAAAAGCAAAACCCTGAATGTCGTACTTTTTCTGGGAAACACTGGCCACCGTTTTTCAAGCGTTTAGAAAATGTGTTCGGGAAAGCATTTTGCGTCCTGCCCGAAAAACGTTTGTTCAGCAATGCATACAAATTTTCTCGCCTCGCCATAGACTCTGTAAACCATCGCTTAAGTGGAGTAAGGAGGCAACATTATTTTTTGCGTTTGAATTCCGGCTACCATGTCTCTGGGCTGTGAGGGTCGACCAACAGTTGTTTCAACAGCCTAGGAACGAACTTTTTGCTTACAAAATCATACACTACGTACGTACCATACGAAAGCACAATCGACACTCCTAGACCGTACGTAGATCAATATCCGAGGGTCGTTAATGTCCGCCCTGAAGAGATCGCATTCTGTGCAATTTCAGTTCCATTTCAATGGGAAAAACCGCCCACCAGACTCTCTGTCCGCCTGTTCCCATTACATGCCCGTCTGAATTAGTCCTTGGCGGTGCTTGGTGGCACACTGAAACCACAATTAGAAGCAATGTTTCCTGTGGTGCGACAGCTGCCACGCGTGCAGAAAGGCTCCACACGTGATTGGCTCAGCAAACACGTATACATAACGTGAGTGACCTGTTACCTGCACATTTTACGAAATGCGACTAAAATGGTTGGAGGATGGTCCACGATTGGAGCTCCCAAATGAATGAAAGAGTCGATACCAGCAAAAGTAGTTGGGGTACAATACAGTTACAATGCCAAAGGTATAATGAGTTCAATGATCATGCGTGCACTCAGAAAGCTGTAAATAGAGAGCTGAGGTGCAAAATCATGAACATGAAATCATGTTATATCGTTATTGCATAAACAATTATAGGCATTAACAGTGGGAAGTGTTTCAAATGCCCATCACATTTCTTTTAATTTTTTTATTTTATTTTTAACACAGTAAATCGCTTGTAATCTGAATTCTAAAAATGTTATACGTGGGTACCGTAGATCAGTTTAAAATCACTCCCATTGAAACGTAGCATTACAATATCTTTCCTTTTTTTGACCATAGATGGCAAATATGGCCCCAGGCTCAATGTGTGACTGGCATACATAAACATCTACAACTCGCGGGTTATGCAATTTATTTATTGCACTACTTTCAAACCGCAATTAGTATGCAAATGATTTTTCACTTACAGGTTAGTCTGCGTAATTGATTTTCTCATCCAAGTCGGCTACCGGCAGTAATTGATTTTGTCAGTCGTGATCGCAATGATAGGCCTACATACATGTTATGGAAATGTCTCGCATTTGTTTACATCGGGGTAATTTAAAAAGTCTATACAATGCAGTTTATATTCGCAAAGCCAAAATGTACATTTTGTGCTTCAATCCACCCCATTTTCAAGACTTCTTTTGCTATTTTAACGGGTATTTTGGTGCCTGTTTGGCTTTTTATTCACAGGAACGCTGAGACGTCATTCTAAGAAGACAACCATAATGAAACATGGATTTGTGTGCAGAAATGCAAGGATCTTTTAGATTTTGCTAGACTAAATTTCTTTTTCTTTGGTAATTCTTTAATGTGTCAGTACATGGCAAGAAGCCGACAAGCAACCCAATATCTGAGGTGTTTCCAATGAGTCCATTTTGAGCTCAAAATTTGAACAGAAAAACCTTTTAAAACGAACAGTGCCTCCGCTGACTGAAGCAGATAGAGGTGGTACCAATTAAGTCAATTTCTGTAAGTCCAAGTCAAGTCACAAACTGATAGTTACAAGTCAAGCCATGAGTCACAAAAACAGCGACTCGATGGAGTCTAACTCAAGTGACTAGAGTCTACAACTCTAGACTGCAGTAACAGTGTCTTCAGTTGCTTAGAAAAGCACAGACAATTTTCCATGTGGTAAAAAGACACACTTTTCGATACACTTAACCCAGAAGAGATATCAAATGTTTCTCGGCCGTAGAAATGGGTTATGAAGTTGCACAGAAAGCGTGCCTATGAAAAACTCATCGCCCAGACTTTCTTAAAGCCTTCTGCTCCGATCTTCAATACAGCAGATGGCTGCACAGTCCGCAATGAAATATATAATTCTTGAGATGACACAGTTGGATCACTTTTTCTTTTTGACAAGGGGGGGGCCTACTGAGGTTACACGATTAACGAGTTATATAATTACCCACCACCACATCTCTCTCGAAACGCTTCACATATCAGTAGCTTAATGAACATGATGCAAGAGTACTTTACAAGGACTGCAATAAGACTTTTATTGGCCCTTTTATGTAAATCAGTGTTACAAAACATACATGTATTATTTCACATGCAAAAAAATAATGACACCTGAAGTGTCATTTCAATTGATAGTGGGCTATTGTCCTCAATCGAATACAACTGATATCCCTAGAGCAGAGTTTGTATCCTTTCTGCTGAATCGGTTCCTTTCAAAACCTGCTGCTTCCAACCTAATGTCATACAGATCACCCCTAGGTACTTGTGGACAACAGGTGTTACACATTACTGACTCGACTGAATAACGAGGGTTGTTTTCTGTGGGAAAGAGGATACATTCAGAAAATAAATGAGTAAAATCCGGGTTCCTACAGAAATCTTAAACCTAAATTCCATGGCTTTTCCAGGACTAGATTGACAGTTTCCATGACATTTAATGTCATTTCGCAGGGAAAAGTCGTCTAGTAAGATGAACTAAAAGACCGCCATAGCCACTGCTGTAGAATGACATGTCATAGCATCAACAGCGGCCCATCAAAAATAACCCTTGCATAATCTTGATTTCCATGACTATTTCTCTCCCACAGGACTCCAAGACATCCTGGATCTTTCCCCTATTTTCCGTGACATTTCCATGAGCTTTCCATGGCTTTTCAACAACTTTTTGCCCTCAGGATTTTCCATGACCGTGGGAACTCTGAAAATATACCCCTTTTCATTTTCTAACAGAACAGAAACAGCCAGCTAACCCACAAAAGAAAATCGATGCTGATGAGACTGGAACTAGGGTATTTCTACTTTAAGTCTTCCAATAATTACAGGAACATCCCTGTTGTCATAAGTTCAACAGTTTCCATGAGTTACAGTTTTAGTTCCGGGCACAGTTTTGCCAAAGGCAGATTATGGACCCCAAAATTTGGACAGTTTTTCATGTGTCCTTTTATGGCCTTCCTCAGGGGTGAGGATACATTCTGGGGGCTTTTCACATGCTTTTTGCAGGAAGGGATATGAAATACCAAATAAGGGGGGGGGAATGGCCCTCCTGGACCCGCCCTTGAGATTTGGTAGGGTTTCGATCAGACTGAGCCGAGATGTACCATGCCAAGCAGATGAGGCAAATGGCTTGCAGTGTCTCAGTGGGAAGGGTTCAGTTTGTGTCAGTGTGTCACATCATGTCCATTGATGGAGTCCAGAAGAGGGTCTTGACCTGTTGCGCTCATGTCTCTTTCCCAAACAGGCTCATGCAGTTTCTGTGTTTATTTTCCTTTAACTGGCAAATGGCATCAATTAGCTCCAACTATGCCAACTGTCTGTGGGCAACTCCAATGCCAGACCTTGAGATCTGCCGATATCACAAGTCTGATTCCCTGATGCACCGTCAACTTAACACCCCGTCTCATACTTGATGAGCTGTCTGCTCCACCTTCTTGCGCATTTCCGCCGACTCTAGCTGTTCCAGGGTAAGTAGGGACAGGCCAAGCTGGTCCTCCTGTGATAAGGAAAAAAAATGGCAGAAAAATATGACCATCAC
Source organism: Acanthaster planci (assembly GCF_054643075.1). NCBI lineage: Eukaryota > Metazoa > Echinodermata > Asteroidea > Valvatida > Acanthasteridae > Acanthaster > Acanthaster planci. The sequence continues at coordinate 13,453,739 of NC_141777.1, read as the reverse complement.
CATGTTATCTTTGTGAAAATTAGGAGGAAATCGACTAAGAGAATGAACAGATAAAAAGCAAGTTTAGAAAAAGCAGAGTGAGGGACAAAAAATTAGGAGTGACTATTACGGAGACTAAGAAATCAACGTTTTAAATTTGACTTTGAGTGTAGTTTTCTTTCTTGTTCAGCCTGTGTTGATTTTAATCACAGAAACAATGACAGGAAATGAAATGTACTCCAAATCATTCCGTCAGCCTGTTGATAAACATACTGGTGCAAACCTCTGTCAGTGCCTCAGTGCTCAAGTTCACAGTATCTGAATCGCAATCCAGACTCTGCTCAGCAACTATGGGCAAATCTGCAGCTCGTACGTACCCTGCTGAACGGCTGGGCCATGTGTCGCAGGAACCGCTTGCTCATCTGGATCGCCTCATCAGTTGACAGGTTCAGGACGCTGTCCTTCAGGTGTTCCTGGATCCACTTAGGCAGCTTACCCCGCTTGTCGGCTCGGGAAAACCGCTACAAAAAGTTGCATTGGACAGGTGGCTGTAAAAACAAAACGCCCTCACAGACGCAACGTTACGTTGTGCACACTGCAAACCTTTAACCCCTATTAGCACACTGGCACTGCTTAAGTCAACCTGAGGTCCATCTTTAACCTTTGCAAAACTCTAAAAGTTGAACTGCAGTTAAATCTAATGCTCATAATTTATAGGCTTGTAAGCCTTTACAGGCTGCCAAAATAAATAACAGACATCTAAAAATTCAACGTGGGAATAAGTTCTCTTTTTGAGAAGTGTTTTCCCTTAATTCCGAGCTTCTACATTATTCTTAAAAAAAAATCCTTGAAAATCTTCAGAAAACAATCTTATCTTAAGCATCTAGTCGGTTTCCCTAGATAGTTTATTATTTGTGTATAAAAACGTGTATCCTCCTTGAGTGATCCCTGTTCACCACTTCCCAGGTTGGATTGTGTATTAAGGCTGGTTCATTCTCCCTGTGTATTCACTGTGTACGCAGTGCGAATTAGAAGGTCTATTTTGAGGTGTCTGCAGTGCGTGAATGAAAGCGCAGTGTGTAATGAAAATGCATGCCCTTGCAAGCAGCTTGTGAAAAAAATGGATAGTGCGTATGCACCAAATGTATGCGTATTCTGACAAATTAAAATTTCTTAACTTTTGTCGAATACGTACACACAGCCGAAACTTAAAAAAACATGACAGTATGAACATCAAATGTGGCGTTCACATTACACACTGCATGTGTGCAAACGCAGCGAGTATGAACCAGCTCTTAGGGGTGTGATCCCAGGCTATATGATGTTTCAGGTTTGATGGCTTCTGACTAGCACCCCTGAACAAAGATATGGATAAATGGGAAGAGCGGCCAACCAAGGGCTGGATTGTTCAGTTGGTAGAGCACCGGTACAGTATTCCAGAGGTCCCAGGTTCAAATCCCACTCCAGTCAATTTCTTTGTTTATAATCAATATGGAAGCACATAGTCAGTTCCCCAATGTAGTTTTAAAAAACTCTAGAACGTTACACTGAAGAATGATTGCCAAGTTACCTTATCAGCGAAAATCATGATGCCATAATCTGTCTTCCCTCTTAGGGCACGCCCCACACACTGCAATGAAGCAAATCTAATAAATAGTATCAGTGTTGTCAATAAAAACTTATGAGCTTATGTTGATGCGACATCAAAATACTGATCTTGTAGTCAGATCTACGAGAGAGCCGCAATTTTGCTGGGCAGAGGGACAGTGCATACTTGTCTAATTACACAAATTGTTACTTCTAATGATTGAAATATGAGTAAAAACCCAGAGTACTCATGTGAGTTAGGCCAACTAATAACTTGCCAACAGTATTATTCCACAATTAACCTGTTCCACGCAAGGTATCATTTTGGGCCTAAATACAGACTTTTATTAAAATAAACCATACCCACAGTTCTTTCCAAATTTCAATTTTACAAACACTGACTCTGGGTGGTCATTGGTAAGTAAGAACCACAGTTCTTACTGCATCATTACTTCTCCGAAAACCAAGACAATCATTTTCATTGAGAGATACTTGCTAAAATCCCCCTCTGTGGGCCCACAGCTGCCTGAGGGATCTGCACATGCTCAACCTCCATGGCCTAGTTCAAGCCTGTGTGTATACACACACAATGGGAATCACTCAAGTGTGGGGATGAATACAGAGGTCATGGAGATAACACACACAATACCCAGAAGGGACACAAATGTCCTCCATGTTGTGACACAGGAAATTACAACAAATACCGATACTGGTCAGGTTTTTCTAAATAGCGCTTTTAACTACAAGTATACTATAAATCACAGTGCTTCCATTATTAATACTCCTGCTGACTGGCCCAACATTCTAAATACCACCTCAGCTCCCTGGGGAGTATACAGCTCAATATAGCCATTTTGGTGCAAAGCAGCTCAATCAACCACAATAACCATCTCTGTCCTTTATTGGTTGGGAGAAACAATGGGGGACAAAGTGCCTTGCACATGCTCCATGACCCCAGGCCGGATTTGAACCCGCAACCCGCGGTCTTACCCCCAGACTATGAATCCAATGCTCTCTAACCACTTCACAACACTCCATGACACTCTACTGAGCAAGTCTGCATAGCAGCAATATATTTACATGTGCATGCCATCCGCCATACATTGATTGAAAAGCACTCTTTTGACAAAACTGAACCACACAGTGTATAGAGAAACTCAGTTTTGCAAAATTCACACTTCCCCTCACGTAGATCTACTACATGTTCCCACCTTCAACACCCAACACCTTATTCTCAGAGCAGGAAAAGCAAAATTCACACTTCCCCTCACGTAGATCTACTACATGTTCCCATCTTCAACACCCAACACCTTATTCTCAGAGCAGGAAAAGCAATACTAGAAGCACAAACTGAGAGTAAGAAAGGCTTGCTCCATACCTGAGCTGCATGTCGCATGGCATCGAAGGTCAGAAAGTCATTCTCCCGGATCTGAAATTGATCTCGCAGATACTCCAGTCTGGCTTTCAGAATTCGGGATTGCGTATACACATACGGAATGCCAAACATGACTACTGCTCGACCATAATGATGGTCTAAAAAAGGAGCAAGACAGAGACAACAAAACTTTACGCTTTGCAAGAAAAACTTACAAAAATGTACTTCTCTGGGGTTTCAGGGGATTTAAAAATAACTTCAAACACAATGATTTCAACCATTCTTTTGTGTGCTACAAATTACTGTGTTCTCACTGCTTTTAGACAATTCTTTTAAGGGACTCCATAAATCCCTTCCGATGGCAGCTTGGTTGTACTATAAGGTAGCTACCCAAACAGTACAGAGCACTTCCATACAAATTTATTAAAAGCTGAAATGGTTTATGGAATGTGCAATATGACTTCTCTACTAAAAATATACAATGGTCTGATGAGCAGGTCATGAAATTTCTGTGTAAACAAGGTGACTGAATAATAGTTGCCAGTTGTGCACAGATAAATGGTGCTGATTCTGTATGCACCACACGACATATTTGATGATTAGGTTTTCTTGCATGTCTCGTGGATCTCATGAATGGATTTAAAATCGCACACCCATGAACACAGAGATCGTGTGGGTGAAAATAAAAAGTTGATAAAGTTCCCCCTGATTTCCACCAAGCAAGACGTCTTTTTTAGGGCATGTAGCTTAAAACACAGCTCCAGTTATAGATCTCAGTTAAAGATTAAAAAAAATCTTTGAACAGCTTTTGTTGTGATGTAGGAATTGTGAAAATCTGTTAAAAAAGGGCATTTTAAAGATCTCTGGTAGAATCCAAAACCAGTTCAAAATGATTGAACTCATTGACTGCTGACAACACAATTGGATAATTTTTTCTTACCATAAAATAACTGATGCAGGTTTGGGTTTTCCAATTGCCAACTTTGCCAAACTTTTAACTTTCCTAAGAATTTTAGAACATGAAATTTGGTCAAGCCAAACTAAAGATGCATCTGATTGTGTAACAGGTAGAATTTTCATACTTTTGGGCCAAGTGACAAAAAACAATTGTCATTTGCTTGGGTTGTAAGAACAAAGTAGTTCAAAGTCAATTGGCCTTTCTTTTTGTTACACACGAATCAAATAAGCCATTTTATATAAAATTAAATGCCCTAAAAGTGGCTTGTTTGCAGAGTTTCCTCTAAAATAATATTGATTTGGGGTCTGCCTATGTGTTGATACCAGCAAGTGTTACATGAACTAAGTATACACACAATGGATACTGTGGAGTGGAACATTTTGCTCAAAATCATTGAATGTTCGTTGTCTTTCACATTACATACATGTACACAGCTTCTATTGAATTCAAAATGTATTCTATCTACTTGGCATAAGGTATATTCTACATATGTCTGTTACGGAACATCTTAGCTTGATTTTTCTTTGTTTTTTATTAAGCCAGTGATTTTTCTGCAGTAAAACTTTCTTTTCCAACAGGAAAAGGGAAATCTTTCAGATCAATACATAGTCAATTCTTGAACTGGTATTGTTTTTGGACCAGTTTCTTTTAGCAACGTGTTCCATGATTACTGACAACGTGATTTGGTAATCCTGTGTTCCATTGCCAGTGTTAACATCAAGTTACAAAGTGTAGACTCTAAATAAATTTCCCTTGAACTGTTTCCACAAGCAAAAAATATAAAAAAATTTTCTTAAAAAACCTCAGAATGAAAACATCCCTATGCTCTGTTCAAAGTAGATATAGAATCTATTGTCTTTTTATTTGACTTTATCACTTAATAGACATATTCTTTGGAGATGTTACAGTATCTTGCACACATGTTGAGACCAAATAGATTTCCCAATGAAAAGGAACATTTTTCTGCACAGTAATCAATTAAATATACATTATCTGATCAACCAGTGTTTGTTAGTATAAACACGTCCTGTCTAGTGTTTTGGCATCATGCCAAATATGAATGTTAGAAAAGTAATTGCTAATTCAAAGTTTGTGCATGCAAACAGGATGCACAAACAGTTTAGCGTTGTCACAGGCTTTCAAGAACACGAAATGATTGTCATATTAAATCTGTGATTCAGGGTCATTCAATAACTTCATCAGTGTCCAAAAGTGTAACATTTTTGTGTCCCTGTTACACCTGACCAGAGTAATTTGACATCGAAGCACTGAAATTGATTTCCTACTATTTCTATTTATTTGGCAGGTAACTGGTATTAATTCATCACTCTTGGAAATCAGAGAATGTGTTCTGAAGTTACAACATCATACATCAGATGTTACAGGAACGAGAAAAAAATTGGATCCCTAATTTACAGAATGACCCGTTTGTTGAAGGAGAAAATGAGAATACAAAATTCAATGTGTGAGAATTCTATTACTCCTAAACAAAGCCACAAAGAAGGAAGCTGTTGGGTATTTGAGACGACCATCCCTCAGTGCATTTGGGAGAATAAAACTGTCATATTTCATTTCCGTGTAGATGTACTGAAATGAAAACCTATATGGTGTACTAATGAAGCCTAGTATACAAGCCAAAAGAGCTGTAGTGTTGTATTCTGCTGTGGTACAGTGAATACAGTTAATAAATTACTGTGCAATGTAATGTAAAACCGGGCACAGATGTTAACAGGCCATTAGGTACGTATGCAAGTACACGCACAATTAGTGGATATATCATTTACAGTTATAGTTAACAGCAAATGCAGTCATTTAAAGGGTCTCTGCAGAGTAACTGTTTTAATACCAACCTCCAACATGTAAGTGCACCTCCGGGTCTAAGTTAATCTCACTTTCAATTTTTTTGGCACAGTGTTCATGGACATTTTGCTGGCTTTTTTGTTTTTATGTGAATGACTTTTTCTATATTCATGAGCAAAACTGTGATGTCATCTTGGGATGAACACTTTGATATTACATATTGGTTTGTGTGCACAAAAAAACTTGATTTTTTTTTAAAGACTTTGCTTGCCTAAATTCTTGTTTCTTTGGCAATTTATGCAAAACTGAGCCAGCGACCTTTTCTCAGCAATGCTTTCAGTGCATATATTCTGGGATCTGGGTTCATAACTTGAACAGAAGAACATTGCCACTGAACCATGTTTTCCTTTGATGTCATCATAGCAACAGCGCCCTCAGTTTTCCAGGAAGGCATGGACAATTTTTGAAAGTTTCAAACAGTGCTTTTTTCAATGCATCGAAATTAAAAAGGATGTCAAATAGTTTTCATACAATGGAAGAGTTAAAAAAATGCAGCAAACTTTGTGCCTCTGAAAAAGTATTGCTGCTACCCTTTAGACATCTGAGATGTGGAGTCGTTGACTTGAACAGCTGACCAAGACTTGAGCTGTTATTTTTTTGACTTGAAGTTTGACTTCGAAGGAAATAAACTGACTCGTGACCCGCCTTGACTTGGATAAAAATGGCTTGAGACTAGAGCATTACCAACTTTTCTTGGAATGAATACAAAAAACTTGCATCTAAGATTTTCCATGCAAAAAAAGCGATAACACGATAAAAATGTCCTTTCATTGAAGATACAGTTGCTTGATATATTATGAAAAGAAAATAATAGGCAGGCATATTAGAACTGTTTTGCTTAATTAACATCGTAAGTTACACTGTTGCAGTTGATATGGTGACAATGTAAGAAATTGTTTAAGTACCGTGTCGATTCTGACATCAGAAACACTTGAAAAATGGCTTGGGACTTGACTTGGAAAACACTGACTGGTGCCTTGACTTGACTTGGGACGACGTGACGTGTGAATGAATTGACATGGGCAAAATTGACTTGGTCACAACAATTCACACACGCATGCAAAACTCTCTATAAATTTACTGCGTTGATCAGCTTTCAAGATATATGCAGTCCTATGCTAATGGAAATCTCGTATCGGGATTCTTGTGGAATAAGAGGGGAAAAAGAACATTCATCTCACCAAAATCAACTCCTTCAGAGACCTTGCCCCTTGCAACAGACAGTAGGACAGCCCCTCTTCCATTCTCACAGGCCTACAATGGAAGGTTCGCACATGTACATGTAAGTGAGGACACCTAGTGAGGCCATTCCTTTTAGTTAAAGTACTCGGTTGTCTTGAACTGTGAACACTCTTTTGAGCCTGATTTTTTAAGGATTTCCTTGCCTCTTTCTCTTAGTTTTGCCATGGATAACCCTAACCCCCAAATGCCTCCAAACCTATTTCTCCGAGAGGGGGAACTTTGCGTGGATGTCAGCAAGTCCACACATTTGCACTCCCCGCACTGTGTGGACATCTTTTGTGTAGAGGTCCACACAGTGACGAACATCACTATCCTGTAACACCCCACAAGCCAACATTTGGGGCAAAAAGGCATCTTGGTTCTAAGGGAAAAAATACACCTCACCAACATGACAGAAAAAAACTGAACCACTCAAACAGCTAAGGAAACACTTTCATGAAACTATTGAGCCCCACCCTTCCCGGCAAAGACTTGCATAAATGTGCCACCTGCCTGACCTTGTAATAGTTCTGAAGTGCCACACTGGTCTCTGCTCCATCCTGGGTTTCTATAAATAGCAGCTTGCTCTTCTGGATGTTGTCAATGATCCCCTGTTCATACCAACTGGCAACAATATTCTCCTAGACAGAAAGTGACATACAGGATTATGATAAAATTCACCAAAGCAGTTTAAGACAAAGCTTTAGGAACAGTAAGTTATTTAAGTGGAAAACTTACCCCTCCCCAACAAAATTAAGGAAACGGTCAAACCGAACATTACCCAACTAAAGCTCTAAAAAGTTCCCTAAACAATCTAACCTGCTCCAGCCCATTTCCCATCCAAACCAACACTGCCAGGACCAAATCGGACTCAACCCAACCACACCCTCAATCTCAATCTCTGTCCGCAGCCAAACTTTACAACTCCACCCAAATCAACCTAGCATTAACCGACCCGAGGTAATTCCAGACAGTCCACTGTTAAATCAAACCTGCAATTACAATGTACCGCAATTTTTGGAATATAAGCCGCGGCTTTTGTATTGATTCTCACTCTGAAAAAGTCTCCGCGGCCTAAACACTGGGCGACTTACACAGCAACCTTTGAAGGATAAAAATCAGTCATAAAGCTGTGCGTGCCGTGTGCAGGTCATGCAGTCATGTTTTCGTTGCTTACCATTTGCATTCAATAACTCGAACCTCAGGAAATATATCAAATTCAAATTGTCCGGATTTCCAGCTAACAAAAGTGCCTGAGTCATCGAGTGGAAATACACACACATATACGTAATCATAACAAACTTTTGGTGATTATTTTCCTGCTTTTTATTCATTCTCATGGTGTGTTTTATAAGCACAAATAATCATCTGCGTTCTTTTTTGCTGTTGTTGCCTAAAGGTTTCTTTCCAACCGATAAACAAATAATAACCACTTAAATGGTGTACCTTCATGTAGCAAATTTTTCATCTTGATAATTAGTGGGGACTTCATTTATATTTTAATAGTGGAACTCCTTTGAACTCTGCTTACACTTATGAGGATTGGAACCATTGATGTACATGTACTGTACTGGCACCTCAGCATGAAGCAAGACGACCTTTGTGGTTGGATCATTAGTGCCACAGCGCGGCTTATACACTGACTTTAAATGTGAATTTGCCATTTGTTTTGCGTGATGCAGCAAATACACCGGGCGGCTTATATTCTGAAAATTACTATACTTAAAAAACATCAAAAAGCAAAGGTTGAGGGGGTTACTATCTCTAGCCTAAACTTACCCGGCCGAACCACATTGCACCAAAGCAACTATCAATCATCCATCCATGAGTCCCACAGACTACCGGCTTACAGCACCCATGGAAGAAACGCAACAAGATATCGCACTCACCATGTACACATAACTTGTGAAGAAGCACACCAGCCCATCTGGCACTATCTTACACAATTCCACCAGCAGATTGCCATAGTTACGAATTACCGCTGTCCAAACAAATTGTTACCAAATGAAAGGTTACGGAAAGCTTTAAGAGCAAACTTCATGGACACTAAAGCCAAATTATGGAACAAATTTTAGAGACTCAAAGTGTCACACACCAGTACGTGTACAAGTTCTCTTTCCTATGTGGATTTATACTGTATGTCACTGGATCTTATTCCAAAGTTTGCGAATGCTATTATGAACTATTTATCTTTGTGGCAAGATGAAGGCTCACCAATATCTTCCCTGGTCTCAAACTTGGAAGAAATAGTCACTTGGTCGTTGCCCTTTGTCACAATCTGTGCACAAGGAGGAAACACAAAGAATATTTCCTTTCATAAGCAATTTAATATTAACAGATGTTTTGCAAGAGGACCAATTTACCACAACCAAGTGATTCGCATCCTGAATGGTAACTTTTAGGAAAGCTCAAAATGCCGGGGGGTTTTGATTTTAAATTATGCTGCCAACCAGTCATGTCACACCTGGGGCCTTTTCATTATTTATTTTAGATTTTATTATATTTCCAAATAGGTCACTTGGGAGACATTTTGTGATAAATTTTTCAACATTAGGTCATTAGGGAGACATTTCAATGTCTCCCTAATGCTCCAACTACCAAAAGGGGGAAAATTTTTGAGAGATGATAGATTAGGGTCTGAAAGGAAAATATGCAAAGTTTGGTTAAAATCGGATTAGAGAACATTGAATTATGGGACGGCAAAGTTTTAAAAATTTTTTGCACGTTCCCATGGGAATGTCTCCCAAGTGACCCATTTTCGGTAATAATAATATCTGTTGTATATCTTTCTGAATTGTTACACGTACATGTATTTTTGTACACATTCTGTGTGGGTGTAATTTATACAGGGCTATTTTCATTGATTTCTAAATGTGTGTAGACACGGAAAAATAGAAATAATTTGCCAGGGAGGTGACAATAAACAGCACAGTATCCAGTACAGAATAAAGGTGTTTGCACCTGGACAATATCACTGCATGTGAAACCAAATGCAGTGCATCGGACCACAGACTATCCAAGCTTGTACGGCTTGTCCAAACTTACAGTTTTGAGAATGGAATTCTTATTCAGGGTGCGAGTGATCCAAGTTTTTTCCACCTGTTTTTATTTTCACCAAACTTTACATGCAGCGGTGCTACTTTTCTAACTGCCGGGGCCATACATACGCAACATGCACGCGTGAGGCTAGTGCTTACCATTGGACAAATACAGTTTCTGGCAAGGGTCATTGTAAATGATGCCATGGTGACAGGTCTGAAATCCAGAATCTTTGGATACATTTCCAGTGGGGATAAGGTCTGTAGAACGACACAAGAAAATAAACAGTCATGAAATTTATCAATTGTCTATTTAATCCAAGTTTCACAATAACATCACTGCAGTGAATTAAATTTCCCCAAAACATTAGAACAGGTGATTCACCTTTTGAAAAACGTCATACATATGTATAATTTTGGGGGAAGTTAAACCAAGTGACTCATACTTGTTGAGGTAGGTCTTCACACCCTACGTTATAAAACTTTGCTAAATTTTTCCAGGATATGATCAATTTTACGAAACATTTGAGGGAGCAAAATGATTCCCAGCAACCAGGGGCTTGGCTTTTTGACCTAGGGAAATTGAGAGATTCACACAACCCCTTGGTGGTTCACTACTACTGTCCATGACCATAACCGTAGTACCTACCCCTGATGTTATGACAACGGACTGGAATCGATCAAACACAGGCTTGATAGCAATGGAAGCATCCATACAACTGAAGGCAAAATAAAAAAAATCGGGAAAATTCAGGGGTGATATTGGAGGAAAATAAAATATTTACGAAATAATCCCCACAGGTTTTGAGGGCTCAACAGCCGCATAGGGTCTGTGGTATCCATAATCTTTGCCTAAAGGTACTCCTTGAAGCACCTATTTTAGTTTTTTCTATCAACTTTTATACTGTTATGTTACAAAAGAAACACCTTAATGGTAAACTCAGGGTTTCCAAGATTTTAAAAGAGATCTTTGAAAAATCCTGGGATCAGGAAAGTCTTGACAAATCTCATCCCTGAAATTTATTCTTTGGAAGAAAGCCTGAGTTTGTGATACCAAAAACTGTAGCTGAGTTAACTGAAACGTTCAAATGTCCAAAATGTCCTCTATCATCCATTACTTCTTTTTTATTGCATTTTTCCAAAATAAGTTTTATTCCAAGACTTTCAGCCACCAATGAAAGGGCACAAGCAAGGTAATCCAGCGGGTAACAGACTGACATGCTGCAAGGGATTTTCACAATGTATTCTGTTTTATACAATACCTGCTAAATCTAATTGGTGGATCATTGATCACATGTCATTGAATTATTCGTTGCCGTTCAACAGATCTTTATTCACTTGACTGGTTCCCGCTCCCACTTCATAAATGTCATTTCTCAGCAAAAATGAGAAAAATAATGTAGGCATGGAAACAAGTCTAACATTGCACAGAGCAATGGGCAGTACTTCGGACATGAATCTCTTTCATAAAATGACGGACTTCCATGTAAATGTGCCAGCGGGACCTATTTGTTCTTATATAAACAGAAGATTTATGTAGGTATTGCATAAAACAAATAATAAATGTCTCACAATCAGGCGCAATGGTGAGAATAATTTCATTTGGAGACGGATAAAATGTTCAATCCTACTCAAGCTTCGCCTCCCTTTTTATGGCTTCAATGAGGAATAAATACTGAAGTTGGCAAATAAAAAGAGATCTTACATGTGCATAAAACATAATTGTAATGATGTGGCTTTGTTATCTGGTGATGTTGCTTTTCCTGCTCTCACAACAGTGCCAAACATGATCAGTTTCTGTAAAAAATTTAAACCCAGGATGGCGTTGGCATGAAACTGCCTTGTGCTGTCTTCAACTATGTACTTCTGTTTTCAAATCTCCCAAACATTGCATTCTTTTGTGAAAGATAATCGGGTAGGAAGGCCAATAACTTTATCCATCTAGCTCCACTCTACGAAACCTCAAAGTGCCAGGGAGGATCAACTCACAAAATTCTCTTACAGAAGGCGGTTATTTGTACAAAGACCAGTGCCCTCCAGATGTGAGTTCTTATAAGCACAAGAACATGTTTGTTGATTATACTGCATTACTCTAATAACGTTTCATTTGGGATACATACAAATTACCAACAAATTTTCAGATTTCAATTTCTCAGATGGCATAAATACATACTTTTAATTTTCTCCAGCTCAATTTACACCAGCAAGTAGTAAAACGTACCTGAAATGTAGCACTGGATTTGGAATTGTTGGTGTCTTATCATCAAACGGCTCAATAATCAGGCTAAAACCTGTTTTGAAATGACACACTTAGTTCAAACACTAATGACATACACGTATGTCTGCACAGATAAGTTACACGAAACAAATAAATATAACACACAGCTGAATCAGGGATACACCGTTAACAATTTAAAAAACTGATTGGTTGCCAACTCATATACCGTGCAGGACGGTTGAGAAAATATCATATGACCTTTACAGCTTTGGATTCAACGTTTCACCAGTGGCACTGCTAAACACTTTATTATAGGGCCTGTTTGTTTCACATGGATCAGGATCGCGATCAGTGATCCCGCCTAATGGATGGAGTGAACCAGCTTTGGGATCGTGATCCAGATCCATGTGAAACATACAGACCAATAGAAACCACGGCCAACACCATCTCATCATTCCCACTTGTTGAAATTAAATACAAGATTTTTCTATTTGAAGAAATATTACTCCTAATAGATGGGACTGTATTTCTTGTAGCAAGGAATGGGACTTTCAATTCAAAATAACAGGCAAACAATGAAGTAAAACAATACGTAGTCACTTCACCTTTGGTATATGTGCTCACTAAGGTTGCAAAGTTGGCTACCAAGGTCAGAGGTGACATCTCCTGGATCTCGGTCAGCTCCAGCGTGCGCAGCAGCGAGTGCAACCTTTCGGCGCAAAACCTGGAGCAAAATGACAGGGAATTAGCACAAACTAGTTCCACTTCAGTAAAGATGACCTTCGACAAATCATGTTCGAGTGCATTCCTTCCAAATACAGACTCGAGGTGCCAGCCAAGTCAACTGAAAAATAGCAAGGAGCACATCAAGCAAATCGGGAGGGAGGTATCTCCTCCTAATTCCCTGGCACTACGGTTTGCGGTTTGTTAGGAATCATCTTCGAACAAAAGGCTGAGTGCGGCCAGAGGATAACTAAAAATCACAGTTCTCAAGACACGCCGGCCAGTTGTGTGTACATGTGCATGTGTAAGTGTCTCACACTCATCCACACAACCATCCTCATGATAAGAGTGACATCTGATACCAAGACACTGCAGAGTTATTTGCAATGACTACAGCTGGGAAAGTCAAAAATTTTGCGCACGTGATGTCCCATACATAAATGACGTTGTACCCTCGGGGATGTTCACAGATTAGTGCTTTTTATGTCACCACCGGGCATCTGGATGGAAAATACCCACAAGTGGATACATGACTAAGAACATCTCTTTGTGATGATTGTGTAATCAAACAAAATGAGACATTACACCTGGGCATAAAATGGGGCCTTTTTGTGGGCTTACCCAGCGGTCAAACACATCTAATTCAGTGTCTCAGGCGTGCAGTTGCTTCTAGCTGTTCCATAATTCATACTATTGATCTAAAAAAATACTTAGGTTCTTGTGGCCCTGGTACACCAGTCTGGACCGGGTGTAACTTCAATTTCACCTGAGGGGCTTTCTCTCAATGCAGACTTTTCCGTAGACATCCTTCAGGAAGGCAGGGGGACTCTCAGCTACAACGTGCTGCACTCGTAGCCTGGTCTTTAGGTACTCTACGAATCTCTTCATGAAGGCGATGAAATGTTCGGCATGACGGATATTACCTGGCACGGCCTCTGGTTAGGACAAAATGGAAGATGTGCCGTAAACAACATCTACCACTGACCACACTGCTCTGTGGTACTATTGTGTCGAAGTTCATCAGATTGGGTACTAGTGCATGTATATTTCTGAAGTAGCATACTGCAGCCAAATTCAAATGACATTCATCCCTCCCAAGAACAGAAGAAATGATCAAAATGCCTCTGTATTCAATTTAAAATAAACAATCTGGCTTATAATGTTGCGCACAGTGATAGGGTCTTTGCCCACTTGCAATACATGTAGGTGCAGTATTGATCTGCTGCAAGTACCGACAATGGCTGACCTTCCAACACAGCATCAGGAAGTACTGGGTTTGCCATCTGTATGTCCATCTCCCGAGCCTGGCTAGCGTCTCTAAGGCCCTCAACAAGTCTCTGGTACTCCTCCTGAAGTCGCTGTGCATCTGTTTCTTTGATTCTAAAAGTAACAAGAATAATTATCCGGGTTGATCACAGAGAAGAACTCAGGCGCCCCCTTGTTCAAATGTTCAAACATTTTGAAACTTAGCATGCAGGCAAAGAAAGTCATAAGTCCAAGTTTCAATTTGAATGGTGTCAATAAAGATGTTCCATAATGAGCTGGAGACTGGTCTGGGCACTGCGCTGTGCCACATGTAGAGGGCGGACAGCTGACTTGAAAAATGCACCGTGGGGCGCCGCTGTGGCTGGCAGCGTGCCGATTAAAATCTTTTTGACATCGTGCCTTGCGAAAACACTCCTTATTACGGCTCTGTGAGTGAACAAATGGCAAATGCAACGACATTGGAGAAATTTTGAGGGGGGGGGTGGGTTAACATCACTTTTAGGGTTAGAATGCCACCCTCCTATCCAGTAACTTACTACAAATACAGTAACTGTGCACTGTTGGTCACAGTGCAGTGCTGCTACAAATAGCTAACGTAATTCATATTTGAACTGGAACAGACTTTGGGAAGATTTTGGGAAAGTAATCGCCGACTCTCACCTGTCAATGTTTCTCTTGATAGCATCCAGGTTGTTCTGACTCTTTTCCAAGGTTCGCCGTGTGATGTGCACACTCAGGGAATCGATGCACACGTTATCTGTGGAGAAATCAATGCACCTGATGAGGAACACACAAACTAAAAAATGAGAGGTGTGTCTGTCCCATGAACACATGGCATCAGTACATGTACGTGTATATCTCACCAATGTTATGCGCTTCATCAAATACAACCACCGACTTCTTGGAGAGCTCTTTGGAGACCAACTCTGCAATCTTTGGGTCCAGTAGATAGTGATAACTGTACACTATGATGTTGGCATGGTATATCTGAAAAAGCAATTCAAGAAGGCATAGCGATGACTTGTTCTACCGACTCGTCTCCACGGATAAAAAAGGAAAATCCTTTGAAGGGCTTGCTGATGGTGTGTTTTTGAATGAAATAATTTTGTTTTCAAAAAGGCAAGATTATTACTTTTGATATACAGCCAAATGCCACAAACACGGATTCGCAAGACTCATTTTGAATAGTATCCGTACAATATTTCTCACCATAACCTGATGTTTTTGAGCACTACAGGTCGCACTCATTTAGAGCGATATTTGCTACTACAATAAACCATGCGCAGCAGTCAAGTTCCAGTCCAACATTAAGTCTGCCTCAAAAGACTTCCAGGACCTTTGGGGATTAACGTGTTTGGAGTGTTTGGAGATCAGCCAGAACTGACTTACATGTACTAGGCATACTAGACATCGTCAGCATTGTCTGTGTATATGGACAGCCAGATAACATTTACAGTGTGCTTGACATTTGCACCAGGGGATGTCCAAACCTGAAACCATTTTCCGTGACAGTTGACACAGAGGACTTGTACAGACACAGCAGGTAATGTTCCTGTATACATGAGCCATCACTCCTAAGCAGTTCTTATTTGTTTTGCACAGAGAGAGAGGGACTGAGTGTACAGGAGCTCACTCTGTGTGGTACCCGCACTCCTCCCTATGCCACTGCAGGTTGGAATAGCAAATATCATTTCACGCATTGCCTTTGAGTGCAGAAGAGAAGTGGTTACGGTAAGAAATGTCGTACAAATCTTAAAAAGTCAGCATTTGTGTTACGGTGTATCCCACTTAGTTATGAAACAGAGCTGCGGTATCTCGCTAACCAAAAGCTGTGTAATAATAACATCTGAGAGTGGTAAAATGTCTGCTTTACTATGGCCCTGCTTGTTTCACGCAGATCTGGATCGCGATCGGTGATCCGTGGTTGGTTCACAAAACCTGCCTAATGGATGGAGTGAACCAGTGATGGGATCACTGATCTGGATTCAGATCCGTATGAAACAAACAGGCAACATATTCTGATGATCTGTTTTTCGTCATACTCACCGCATGCCGAGCCATGAAGTACGGACACCATCCGTTCTGCTGACCAGCTTCCTTGATATCATCTAGACTGTAGGCACCGGCGGCTAATGGAATATCTCTTCCATGGGCATCAAATTCCTGCGCAGCAAGCGAACATACAAACCAAAATAAGGAAGAACAGGGCTAGAGCAAAAAAAAAAGAAAAACGGAGTTAATACTGTGAGAGCTGTGATTGAGAATGTCCATTCAATATGGTGAAGAAGAGGATGACATTTTAAAAAAGTTTCCAGCTTTCAAGCCAAATTGCTGGCACACAATGATCTGAAACATTCCTGTCACTTATGTTTGTTAGTCCCACAAGTTGTGTCAGACCCGTCTTGGATCACAGCGCGTTTCAAGGTACATAACCTATCTGAAACTCAGGTGAAGAGGTTAGAACATATCCTTCCAAAGTGTGTCACATTACACTTGGGGTTGGTGCTAACCTGAATTAAAAACCACCAATCAGCACACATGTACGACAAACTCCCCAGCTGGTGAAAGGTTTGCTTCAGTTCTGAACTTTGGACAGAGAAAAAGATTGGTTTTGAAACCATCAAAATAATCAAAGCAAATTACGTGTATTGATATGTGTAGTACAAACCTCAAAGAAGGAACACACCGGAATGGTGGGGTCATACTTCTGCCTCTCTCGGACGAAGGATGCTGTTAGCTCGTGGCATTTGTGGTCCACCACCTTGCCTGTGTGCTCTTTGCTTACCTGTGAACGGGGCAGAGTTGTAATGACTCAATGACTCAACTCAAGTCCGACTTGAGTCACAATTTTTGGCACTCGACTCGACTCCTGATAGGTAAATGACTCAACTCGAGTCACAAAATTTAGTGACTCGTTACAACAATGGAGTGGGGCAGGGGTTGGAATGTATGTACAACATAATCACTGGGGTGACTGATGACGTACATGTACGTGGAAATGAGCACGCGACCTGTCCAGAAATGTGCATGCCACTGTGTCCTACACAGAACACCGAGTTTTTCAACCAGTTTAAAATGAGGCACACTAGCTGAAGGTGAAAACAAGCATGCTGGAATTGTGCTGGAGGCAACAGTTCCAAAGTCTGCATCACCTCAACAGGGAACTAAAAGTATTCAATATTATCCAAAACATTGGGTGTAGAACCAAGATATTTAATAAGGAACAATCAGCAAGGATTCAATGTACATGTATGTATACTACATTGTTGGAGAGAACAAAAGGTTCATTTTATGCAAGACTTTTCCACGAACTGTAGCTAATGACTAGCAATGAATTAGAATCATTGTATGGGGTGCTTGGAGTATAATGTCACTGGTCGAGCTCGTCCACATACATGTAGATGGTCTGAAAATAAGCATGTCACCCAGGTAGACCTCCCAATAGATCACACGGTGTCCACACACAGAGACCCTGCACTAACTACCATTCGTGTCAGGCAGGATCTTCTGCAGTTATTGGAGGTTACTGCAATGTTTTTAATTCTTGCACTACAATTTTGAACCATTTGTCATTTTGAAGATTTTACACAATATAACAAAAAAATTACTGACTGCTGGCTTTTTTAATTAAAACCCTCTCAGGCATATAGCACTCAGGGCTCTAAGCAACCCTCGGGTGTCAAAAATGGCACTACTACATCAAAGCAGTCAACTTCTGTCATGTTCCTGAACCCTAACCTGTGGATGGATGCACATGTTCTTCCGGGAGCTCAGGACCAGTCCAAGGAGGTTGGCTGCTTCACCGGTCTCCTTCTCATAGTATTCTATCAGTCCTTTCAACTCTTCGAGGACCTGGAAGGACAAATTTCTCCTTTAAAAAAAACCATCTTGTCATTCTTCTAAGTTGAGCCCAACAGCAGCAGTTCTCAATATGGTGTATCTCCCATGCTTATCCAGCAAAGTGTCTAGCCCACACACAAGCATCTTTACCACGTTGACTGCCACGCATAATTTCAAAGGGACGTTCCAATTTGCCAAGCGTTGTACCATGCCTGCATATTTAACAGGTACCTTTCACATGTCTATTTTACGTATGTAGACCCTCCACATTGTCAGCAGCGTATTCCTTGTGTTTTCATTGATGCCAGTGTATTCAATTTACATTACAATAGCCTTTCATTTCCTATAAGTATACTCGTAGTGGCAGAATCCAGTACACCTGTGAAAACGTGTGTATTCGTAGTCAGCAGTCAACATGTTAATTGCTCAAAGCTACAAGGATTACAGTGGGCTAGTGAACTGATGGACTTAGCAAACAGACGAAATTACTTCAATGACTTAATAGGCTTCCCATACATGTACATGTACTTTGACAAAACGGAGGGGTTTTAAGATCACTAAGTACAAGTAACATAACCAGCTGGTCAACTTTTGCCTACAATGTGGTGCGCAGTCTTTGATTTGTGCTCTGCATGCGGCTCTACTCACGCTTCCACATTCCTCTTTTCAAAGTGGGGACTATTGTGAAGCTGGTGATTATGATGCACATTCGGTCTTTTCATTTCTGGGCTACACACAAAGACCAATTACCATATATACAACAGCCAGGGTCTGCCTTCTTTCACCGTGTTCGCTGAGGGCCGAGAATACTAGCTGAAAAGCGGGCTGAAGATCTCAATTTTTACGGCGTGTCTAGCCGCCTCCCGGCGCGAAGAGGTACATACCAGAGCACCAGTGAGACAGGCTTCAATACGTCAAGAGACAAGGCCAATAGTAACCCAAGTATCTGAAGTGTGCCAGCCATACATGTGAATATTGACTGCTGTTGACCATCAAAATGCATCAGGGTCCTGCAGATATACAGTATATGTACAGCTCCCGCATGACCCGAATGGACCCTCGAAACTGCCAAATGTCCCCCCCCCAACTGGATGGCTCTGCAACTGCTGTCTGTTGCCTGTTCCCTACCTTCTCAATCTCCGGCACTGTTCGCGAGCAGTAGATGAGCTTGGTGAGATCAGAAGAGTTGGCTCTCAAGTAGGCCACAATGAGGGATAAAAGCGATACAGTCTTCCCCGTCCCCGAGGGCATTTCAAGGACACAGTGACCCTGGTAAAAGGGGAGTGGGGAAAACAATGGAATCATGAACTTATGCCATCCTGTACTTTTCAGGTAATTATTTTAGAGAGACATAATGATGCTACAGTCAACGTCTAAAGTCATCTTTGGTTTTTCTCATCTCCTGTCTTCATGAGTCCAATCGACCGGTATAGACATTGAGGAGGGGAATGTTCCCCTGGATAAAAATTTGGAAACTAAAAAAGGCAATGAAAAAACAGATGAAGGATGGAAATCACCAATTTATTTGACAAACTCTCAACTTGATTCCCTCCCACAGCTGACTGTCAGCAGTTCTTTGCCAATTAACATGATTAACGCATCCCCAACCCCAGACTTCTTGAAATTTTACCCAAGGAAAAAAAAAGTGGTTTGTACCTCCCCACCCCCCCAATACCAATCCTGGCAACATCTATGATTCAATCGATTCTGGCTTGTACATGAACATGTACACCATCCACATGCACCCAGGATATGCCTCTATGTTCAAACCCCACGAGAAACAACAAGGGCCCGGGAATGGTTGGCTGAATGCAGTTCTCCAAACCACATCAAAACCCAAACATGTGTTACTTGGCCAGTTTGGAAATGGTACACATATACAGTACATAAACGCTTTAAAACCAGCAACAAAATCTTGACACACATTATGTACGCTACCTTTGAAGCCATACATGTACATGTAAGTTGGGAGAAATACCGGTACGGGTACATGTACATGTATCGGTACTTATGTACATACACTGTACATGTATGATGCATGATGTATTGTAAGGCAAAGGGGGACCCCCATTGTGTCTTCTTTTGCATTGATGGAATCTTTGGAATTCCTTTCAGATTTCCGAGGAGGGGTGCAGTAGGCAAATAGGGTATATATTCGAATATTCGAATCATGTCAGTCAATATTTGTCAAATAGCTTGGGCAATTGCCACAGAACACCTTTCCTCTTTAGTCATTTCTCTCAAGAGAGAGCTCAAGGGAGGGCTAGAGCTCTGTCCCCAAAGCAATCAGCTTCAAAACTAAAGGGATGCCCACGGATGGATTTACCTTTGCATCCAGAGCTCTTTTGAGCTCCAGCATGTAGGTGTATTGCTCAGGATAGATGTAGTCATATGGAAAGTAAACGAGCAGACCATCAACATTTAACCTAACAAATAAAACAAAACAAAGACTGAGGTAACAAATAATCTAAGCCCTGGGATAAATGAAGGGAAGAGCTCCATATATGGACGCCAGTAATTATTCCCTACAGTGACCTAATAGCCATCAGGAAGCTAAAATATGTCCAGAAAAGTTCAAAGGTAAAAATGGCGCAAGATGGAGAACTTCACCGTAAAAATACGTAAAACGTTGTAATCGCATGGGCGCCATTTGAGCAAGCGATACACATGTGCAATGCACAGGCGCAGGTGCTGCGGCAGGCACGTACACCTGGTGAACCTGCGCCTAAGCATTACCGTAAACCGCGCTGGCGTATCGCTTGCTCACATGGTGCCCATGGATGGAATTAAACCTTTTGGGCAGAGTCGTCCATTTTGCGCCTTCGGCGCTATGATCTTGGTAAAAACCAAGTTGTCTACTTAGAAAACACTCAGAATTTTCAGACCAGTCCCATGGGGTTTGTTCATAGGGTGTCAAGTGGCATCCATAAATGAAACTCTTTCTTAAAATGAATATTTACAACTTGGTGTACAGGTACGAAAATCCATTTTCAAAGGAACTGCGCATGTTGTCCACTAAAAATGATGTGCGTATTTTTCACGTGGCTCTAGATTTATGGCAGTAGCCTGGGTGCCTGGACTTAGCAGTCATGTAAAATCATCACTTCACAGTTCAAAGCTCTCACCCAAAACCTGTTTAGTTCAACCAGCTTCTCATTCCAAAAGAGCTGAATCTTTGCTATGACAAGATGTACAAGTATGGCTATTTGTCTGATTTGTAAAAATCTTCCAGTTCTGGAAGTACTATAGCCTAACTGAACATGCACGATTTTTCTTGCGAGCCATGATGGTTAGTGTTCAACTGGGCGGAAATTCTGGGATCCCATTCCCTCTGAAGCATGACAATGGAGATCAATGGAGAAGTCTCCAAGTGTTTCCATTACGTTAATTTGTTAGCTAGGTAATATCTGTGGTTGTGTAACATTAAAATATTGCGAGTGCAAATTCGAATTTGTGCACTTTCAAAGATTGCACTCAACTGCGCCACTTGTGCAGATTTGCAGTAGGAGTTTGTCTGTCATGTCTGTCGTTCTTTCCAATCAGAGCAGTGCATTTATACGTGCGTGTACAAGTGGCGAATGAACCACTACTGTTAAGTTAACAATGTTAGTGACAAGTATGATATTAGCAGGTGTGAGAGCGCAGCCGGAAGAGGAAAATCCCAGGACATACATGTACATGTACGTGTAGGTCTATATTGCCAGAGTTCAACTTCAAGGGAACACCTGCCATGTCTGCATTACCCATGAGACATGACAAAAGCAATTTTACACCCCAAATATAGTTCAGTCTCAACTGTAGTGCTGCAGTTGGGCTGGCCTAACTATTGTTGGCCAATTTCTGTAGAAAATTTCTCAACCAATATCAAAGGCTGCATCCACATCTGTTGTCTAGAGCTAGGTCTAGGTCTTCCATCTATTGCAAATGTGCGCAGACACGGAAACAATAGACCTAGCCACAGCTCGGGAAACCCATTTCGGACATGGCCTTTGTTTATGCATCTCATACTTGACACAATTCAATCTAAAATATAGCCCTTCATCTATGACATGACATTGTAAACAACATGACTTTGGCACATGCTTGGCACAGGCACACTGGACAGTCTCTGTGCTGTAGTTGGGCCGACCCAACTAACGTTACAGCACTACTTGGGACAGTCCAAACTACAGTTCGTATTGATGCTATAGTAATGATGGGCCTAGTTGGGGCATAACAGCCTACGCAATAATGTTGGCAAAGTAGGTCTCGCATGACTAATGTTACTTTGAGAACTCAAAGACACTTCTCCGCCATACTCAGTGTACATGGTGTTGTAACGCTATGGCTTTTTGGAATCGAACCTGATAGTTGAATGATTCACAGATGGAACAAAGTTATTAAATCAAATCTGAATAACCTATGGCTCTTAAAGGGGATGAACAAGGTTTCAGAGCATGAGACCAAGTACTTTTTGAAAAAAATGAGAAGTTTACATGTATGTTTATCAGATTGCGCATGCATCAAGCCCACCAACAGCTGCACCCATTGTTCGACCATTTTCAGTGGTGGTGGATTTTAAGTCTTTAATCAGTCACAGTTACACAGCACAGTGCATGTCACGCGTCCTGATGGCATGTTGGGTACCCAATGAGAACGTGTTGAGATGCTAACCCCCGCCACCAAAAATAATATCTAAGCAAGATGTGGAGTGGGTGCAGTTTTTTTTTTTTTAAATAATGGGTCTCATGCTCTGAAATCTTGTTCACCCCTTTTTTAAGACCCATAGATTACTCAGATTTGCTGCCAGGGGAAAATTTGATTTAATACTTATAATAGCTTTTTTTTCCACCGGTGAATCATTCAGGTACATGATGTACGTGTATCAAGTTCATTTCTAAAAACGTTACCATTGGCCATGTTGGCTCGATCGAACTTCGATTCAAAGTCACACAGAGTAATAGTGACTCTGAGTTCTCAAAGTAGATTAAAGTTAAGTTTAAGTTGTAGCCCACCAGGTCTAGACTCAGCCACTTACTTCATCACTGATCATAACATCGTTCACTTGAATCACACAATTCCAAAAAGTCACGATATATCCTGTGTGTCGTACGTGTACTGACCTGAAACAAGAACAGATTATATTTACATTGCTGGCGCCCTCTAGCAGAGCAGCGGCGCTAGTAGACCAAAAGAAGAGGGAGCTGCAGTAGTACCTGCCGAGTCAGACTGAACTTGTTCCAGCTTTGGTCAGTCAGTCAAGCAGTCATTCTTTATTTCCACCTAATTATATGTCGTAAAGATACAACAGGAAGGGAAATGGTTGTGGATGGGGTCCCACAGAAGCAGTGCTTGTCGAGTAGGAATCCCATTCAAAATGATACACATAATTACGAACAATACAATTATGACATACAATTAGACAAGAAGACAGTAAGACACGTAAACACTGAGTCTTGTAACCCTGTAAGACACAAAACTAAATGATGTTAGATATAATTTGAATACCCACTTAATTACGTTCAGTGAAAGTTTGTAGGTTCCCTACTGTCATCAGCAAATGAAATGAAGGTAAACAAGTCAAAAGATTTAACAAAGTCATCTATATAGATGGAAAATAAAAGTGGCCCCAGAATGAATCCTTGCGGAACTTACTCCGTGAGAAACTGTACTGACAGAGGACTGAGTACCATTAACAGATACGAATTGCTGACGATTTGAAAGGTAACTCCTGTACCACTGCAAGGCTGTTCCTCTAATGCCATAATAGGCAAGTTTGTTTAGAAGTATGTTATGATTGACTGTATCAAAGGCCGGAGAGGTCCAGGAATAAACCAATTGTAACGGAGGATGCATCATCTAAATTATTAGTTATTTTATCAATTAGGTGAATAACAGCATGTAAAGTTGAATGGTTTTCACGGAATCCAAATTGAGAATTGTTGGTTACGCGTTTTCGTGACTTCGGTTTCGCCTGTGTACTGTCATTGTTCCCACCAAACGAGAACCGTATAGGTTGGAGTTGGCTAAGCGCCGGTTCAAAATGGCGGAAAATGTAGATAGTATTTGTCACCCTTCAAATGTGTGAACAAGTTCATTTCAAAATTGTTACATGCAGTGAACCATATATTCTTTTGGAACTTACGTGAAGAGAGAGAGAGAGAGAGAGCGAGCGAGCGAGTGAGCGCACTGTTCGCATGTCGAATATTGAGTGAAGATGGTCTTTTAATCCATTTTTACCCTTTGCATGTTTTGTGATATCATGTATTAGTGAATTGCTCGTCAATGTAGTGAATTTGTGGCGATTTTTAAACATTTTCTATCTACGGTGCAATCGAACCCGTTACACGTCGGCCATCTTTAAATTCCACGGCTCAATCTGTATTGGACTCTACATATAGTACAACTACGACCGTGGCACCCACCACCGAGATCATGTCCAGCGTCACTACGGGACCGTGACTGATTGATTCATATTTACCATGAAGCCTGCCATTACTTACTTTGTGATTAGATTTCTGCTCACTCTTGCCCAAATTGGTGATAGGGTCTACAAGACTGTGAGACTCTTAAAACTCAAAGAGACTGTTATGGATTCATATCTTAATTACTGGTCTTTGTAACGATGTAAATCCTAAACCTAATCCTCCACTGAACCTCTCGTGTGATGATACTACAGCACCGTGTGGAGTTTGTGGTGATGAAGTACGTTACTCCCCTGTTAAAGGTATCCAATGCAAAGAGTGTGAGAAATGGAATCATGCAGCTTGTGTCAACATGAGTAGCAAAATAATAGTTTAATATGTATTATCATCTTGCTAATACCAGCACCGTTTGGATTTGTGACGGATGTGGACATCCTAAATTCTCTGACTCGTTACCCAGTATTGCCACAGATTTTGAAACTGTAAAGTTAAACCTTTTAGTCCATTAGAATCTGATCAATCTGTAAGTTATGATCAACCGCTCCCTGCTTCTTCTCCAAAGCCCTGCAGAGCCAAGAAATTGGGTTCCGTTCATGGTAAAGACAGGGACAACAAGCAAAGAAGCCGGTCAGAGCTAAGACACCGTTATCAACATAAACTTCCAGAGTCTGAAAAATAAAACTACAGAACTACTTGCTATCCTCCATGACCATAAAACCTGATATTGTTATTTGTACGGACGAAACTTGGTTGAATGGCAACATATCCTTGATGCTGAGCTTTTCCCGGCTGAGTTTGCCATCTTCAGGAAAAATCGTACTGATGGTTATGGGGGGAGGGTACTGATAGGTGTTAAAAATCTCTCGTGCCATCTCCTTGATGACCTTAAAACTGATTCTGTTAGCATCTGCAGTGGGTGCACGTTGAGTGTGGACCAAAGAAAAAGGTGTATGTTGGCGATTTTTACAGCCCAGACTCCTCGCGTGGACCAATGGACATGCTGAACTCATCTCTGTCGTCAGAAACTCCACCAATGTACCAAAGGTAATTGTGAAATCTGGTTAGGAGGATCGAGATTTCAACCTTAATCAGTTGGCCCGATCAGTCAGTTAACTCGGGTAACAATTTTCAGCTCAGTGTAAGAAGTTAATTGATATTTGCAATCTCTTCAGCTTGACCAACTTGAACTAGTTACTGAGCCTACACGCAAGGACAGTATTATAACTCGACAGGTTATATGGATCGACACAAGAGGATGACTTGGGACAAAGTTGTACTGTAGTTGATGTGGTTTATTCGGCTGGCTCGATGTGCGGCTCTCTGCTTAATTGCCAGAACTCATAGGGATTTTATACATTTGCTGGACATTCCATTTTTCATCCATCATACAAGTTTCCTCGCCGTGCATATAGCGTGCATGAATATGTTTGGTTCATTTGGATTTGAGGGTAGGGTTAGTCAAATCATGGAGGAAGGAGGGGATTCTTTCCTCCGTGGTCAAATTAATGAACACTGACTTTTCCTTATGAGGCCGGTGGGCTGCCTCATGACCCATCCGGTCCAGCCCTGCTTTCCTCCCTAAGGGCCTTGTGGTTTAACTAGTCATTCCTTAAGTGAGGCTCATTACTTGGAAAGCGGTTCTACTGTTGAAGGTCGATCCGTGCAATGAACTTAAGTAGCAATACAACATGTGCTATTGTAACATGGTGATAATATCCCAGTGGTCTGTTTCTTACCACCAACCCCTCTGTAGTTGAGCCTGTCAGTGTTTACCGGGTGTCAGTGACCATTGTATGGTGAAGATATTCGTCAATACAGGTTGAACCATATAAACCAGTTCGGCGTAAGTTTTTTCTTTACAGTAAAGGGAAGTTTGACGATCTTCGTAAACATTTGAAAACTCTTAGTGAAGGATTTCTCAAAGAAATGAAGTGTATCAGTGAATGGTAACTGGATTTACTTGAGAGACTCCCTGAATGCGCTTACTGACAAGCACATCCTTTCAAAGTTTTCTTCAACAATATACACACTTACCGTGGTTTTCTCCTGCACTCAGTCGCCAAAGCAGAAAGCTCCAACGATTGTTCAACAAACAAAAGAGAACCAATTCTGTCGAAGATTTACGACTTTTAGAAGCACCCGTAGAATGTTCAAAAGAAATCTCAACAGTTGGCACCAGAAGTATATTTCCAGCTGTATGCTTGAGGAAGATCTCCAACAGAATCAAAAAAATTCTGGAAATACCTACAAATCCGAGATTGTTGCTGAGGGAATGGAGAAACTTTTGCATGATTTGAATCCTTCAAAGGCCTCTGGGCAGGACAGAATTCGTAACAAAATCCTTAAGGATTGTAGCGAGGATCTGACATCAATACTAGCAGTTTTATTCAACCAATCCTTATCATCTGGCGAACTTCGAGATGACTGGACTACTGCCAATGTTTCTTTTGTCTTCAAAAAGGACAGTAAGAGTGATCCCAGCAATTACCACCCCATATTTCTTACCTCTGTTGGGTGGAAATGCCTTGAACATGTCATTCACTGCCGTATGATGTACCACACTGAACGTCACCAGATCCAAACAGACTGCCAACATGGGTTCAGGAAAAATAGGGGTGTGATACACAACTTCTCCGTCGACAATATCGCCAAGTCAATTGAAAAATGAAAACAGGTGGATGCAATATTTTTAGATTTTTCTAAGGCGTCTGATCGCGTTCCACACGAAAGACTCCTCGTCAAACTTAAGCACTGTAGGATCACCGGCAATGTGTACCATTGGATTTCAACTTTTCTTACAACACGCTCTCAACAAGTTATCTTGGAGGGTGAAAGATCTACAGCAGCACACGTTTTATCTGGCGTGCCCCAGGGCACTGTCCTGCGCCCCCCTGCTGTTTTTCCTCTATGTAAATGACATCCCAACATGTATTTCTCCGAAAACCAGACTGTTGATGACGGATTACCGTATAAAGAAACCAACTCTTCTTCAGATGCTGCCTCACTTCAAAATGATTTAGATGTCCTTTGCGGATGGT
The DNA here is from genome assembly GCF_054643075.1 of Acanthaster planci. Lineage (NCBI taxonomy): Eukaryota > Metazoa > Echinodermata > Asteroidea > Valvatida > Acanthasteridae > Acanthaster > Acanthaster planci. Next base: position 13,426,232 of record NC_141777.1, on the reverse strand, counting down.
AAAAAGAAAGGAAGATGAGATTCGATCCTGACAAATGCTTCGTGTACATGACCGCTGAGAGAAATCCTCAAATTCACGCGTCAGGATCATTTCGGTTTGACTAATACTGGCGATCTGTCAAATCGAGTGGATTGAATGAAGTACAATGTTTTTGCACTCTGTGTCTAGCCTTTTGTTTGCACTCCGGCCGTGAATAAATCAACGGGAAACCGCTTCAAAGCACATCTAGTCACCCCTACCCTGGTCTTATTTTAAGCAACGATTGCAGCCGGTTACCTCATGTCAATCAGGTTGTCACCAACGTCAAGCAGACCACTGGTGTCATCAGGTGGAACTTTAAGTCCTGTAGCAGCTAGCTTAAGTCACTTCTCTATCAATATCTGGTTCGTCCAATATTAGCATAATGGTGTTTGTGGTTGGGCTACCTTCACTGAAGAGGAGAGTAAGAAGCTTTAGGGTATCCAGAGATACGCTGCCAGGATGTGTTGCAACAACTGTACAAGGACCGCCATGATAAAAGATCACGGATGGCCTCTGCTGGAGAAAAGGCAAACCATTGCAAGACTTGCCATGCTTTATAAGATTACCCATGTCCTAGTTGAAGTCCAACATGACCTCAAAACCCAATCCAGAACTCATCGTAGATCTCACCTGTTCTCCTACCACCGACCAAATGCAAAAACAAAATTCTACAGTACCGGCTTCTACCCATCCAACATACCACACTGGAATAGTCCACTGGAATCCATTGCTAACCTACCCAACTTAAACCAGTTCAAGAATGCCATGTCTGATTTTATTTTAACAATGGAACCGGAAAATAATCCAGTCCAGTGGGAGCCTGCTAATCATTGCGCGTCCACCTTTGTGAAGTCAAGTCACTTACGAAGCGGATGGTCTTTTTGTACACTCAGAACGTGTGCGGGAACCCTTTTGTAACCACCTGTCTTTCATTCCCCAATCGGGCCGGTTCACTTCAGCTCGGGGCGGATTGCGTGTAATAATAGTGTAGCGAAATAGGGAGGTTAGAGCGCCCCCTTTAGTTGATGTTTGTATATCCCATAATTATTTCAAGGGTGGATTTGCGCCGGGGAGATGTGAATTGATTTTGTAGTTTTTGCACTGCCCAACATGTATTTTAACACTGTATACTTGGTGCATGCCCCCAAAAGTTTGTGAAAAACTACAAGCCGGGTGGAACTCGAACTTATGACCTCCTGCTTACTAGTGCAGACGTCTGAACCACTCTACTACCGTTAAAATACACGTCGGGCGGGGAAAAACTCCAAAATCAATATCCCATAATTATTCTGTATAAATTATGCTAATGAGTCTGGTGGCCCGACGTCTTCACACGATTAGAGCGCTGGCCTTTTTAGCCCTGTGGCTGGTGCATGGGTATAAAAAGCCCACTCGCGGGAAGCTCGCTCTCTTCTTTTGGCTGTCAAGAGTCACGCACGGGCAGCTCGGCGTCTCTGTTGGATATCGTCCGGCGGAAACGTTACGCGCTGGGAGATAGACAGTTCTGTTAATTTCGTCCTCCCGTTAGGTTGAAGCAGGACCTGGTCGGCTTCATTTGAGCATCCCCACCATCGTTAAGTTAATTGCCATGATTGTGTAGTAATTGCCTATTGGCAGTTGTAAATCGTAAATTATACGCCAAATCACCGTCAGGGGAATCATCTGAATAGGGGACCATTTTGATTAATAAATAAACGGAACTAATCAGAGAATCCAGCACGTGTCATTGTTGCACTTGGTGTAGAGTTTCCCCCATTAGGCCTAACATATAAGTTAAAGCCCCATCGCCAATTTGCCTAGTAGCGATCCGTTAGTGTTACTATAGAGCTTTGGCGCCTGGCGGTAGACTGCCTCCAAAGGTACCTGTCCCCCTGGTCGCCTCTCAGCTGCTCGTCGGGTTGGCCGAGGGCAAGCCCGAGGCTCCGTCGACAGAGACTGCCATAAATGGTGTTAGAAGTGGGATTGGCGCCAGAACACACTTCCGGGCACGCACACTAGTCTATACGGTTACACCTACAAAGGCAATTACCTAGTTAGGCGACAAGGCAAAGAAGTGGCTGATTGATTTTTAGGGTGAGCTGGTCTCGTCCCCAGCTGAAAGTAACCAAGAAGAGAGTACACCTTTTTCTAGCACCCCAGCCGGACAATGAGAGGAAAGAGTTGAATGTTACAAGTTTAGCTTCACTGCTTAGGCTTCGTCAACGGACAGTGGCAGGTGCAGGATGCGGAGAATCCTCGACCACGAGATTGGGTGACGGGACTTCGGAACTACTTGCACCTACCTTGAAAACGAGACCAAAGCCCAAACCCCGAACAAGAATACAGACACCACTATCCCCTGACACACCTTCTGGTGCAACAAACCGCCCTGAGGTGAAGCCTCGTACCAAAGCAAATCAGACGGAGGACAAAGATACCGAATCACTGGCAGCAGCATAATTAAGTTTAATTCTGAAACAGACGGCAGAGGAACACTGCAGGTGACAGCGAGCACACCTGTCAGCGAGCACAGCGCGCCCCTGGATAGGAGCACCAACAAAGAAACGAGTGTTACCCTGAGGCGACTTTGCATCGTCCCAGACAGGTTCAGAGGTACAACATCGTGGAGAGATTACCGCCACCACTTTGAGGCCTGCAAATTAGCGAACAGCTGGTCAGATACACAGGCAGGTGCGTTCCTCGCAGCAAGTCTGCAGGGGCCGGCACTTATTAGGTTTTAGAAAGTGGCAGCATTGAGGGAAGTCCGCCACCCTACAACAAACTTGTGGACTAGCTGGAGAAAAGAATTGGGCCAGGTCAACTGGCTGAAAACTTTTTAATGGAGTAGAGGTACTGACGTCAAGGAGCCAAGGAAAGCCTATAGGAGCTCGGACAATCCATCAAAGAGTTGTCAGAACTTGCTTACCCTGAGCATCCGGAGGAAAGCCGAGATCGCCTAGCTAGGAGACATTTCGTTGACACGATCTAAAGTCAGGCAATCTTCCGGGCACTACCTACAACGTTGGAGGAAGCCATGAGGGCAGTTCCACAAAATAAAGGAACAGAGAGAAGGCAGAAGGCCAAAATATGCCAGGATACTGGAGAGTGACACAGAGCGCGCCTTGGAGGAAATGAAGAAGGAGATAATGGCGGGATATAAGCGTCTTATGAAAATAAGATCAACCAAAGTCATCAGAAAATGAAAGAGATAAGGGGAGATGGGCGCAACAAAGGGGATAGTAACTCTTGTCCAGCAGTTCAGAGCACTACGTCTGACGACAACTGCAGCCGCTTAAGTTACACAAGAAATAATGTAAAGTTTAAACACCCTGACAAAGGACTCCTTGGAAACAATTTGTCTTGAAGCACAGAAGAAAAGTGTTTACTCCTTAATGGCAGCCCTTGATGACACAAGTCCAGACTCAGTGGTTCGCTGTAATTAATTGACAACGAATACATGTAAACTTCATATACCAATACATGTACATCAACCTTAATGAGCACCCGTTTATGTGGATAATAAAGAAAAATGACCAACTATAATGTGAGTAGAATGAATTTACTTATTATATACCTAGTGTAGTTGCGACGTATGGAATCAAAATTACCATTAATACAAGTACACAATTGTACATATGACTGATCCATGTCGTAGACTTAAAATAAACAGAACCAGCAATGACCCTCTATGATTTTACAAATGTTTCAACCCGTTCCTGTAGTCCCCCAACCGACCTTTAACACTAATCTAATATTCGTTGGTGATGTCTAAGAAGGGGAATTATCTGTTCTTACCAACTGCTGCATTCCTAGGGTTTACTTAGATACAAAAACTGCCTGTACTGTGGTGCAACCGTCTTCTATTTTGTTCTAACATCGCGAGGAAAGATGTTTTGGAACGTCAGTGTCAATCGCACAATATCACCAAAAGAGGGCGCTATAACGAATTTACGCCACTACAACAACCATGGAAGGGGTGAGATACCAGCCGGTGATCTCATGTGTTATAGGTGTAAGCAGTAGGGACGCATTGCGAGAAACATTAAACAGTATACCGGGCAGAAGAGACCCTATACGGGAAAAGGGGAGCAGCCACCCCGGGGACCGGTTGGGCGGCTGAAGTAGCAACGGGGTCAGTAGGCGACTGCACCTTGGGAAAGCCAGCTGCATGAAAGACAGGACCGAAGATAGCCAGGGCACAAACTGGCTTATTTGTTCTGGCAGACGTAAAAGGAAAGGGGGTACAGCCACTAGTACATAAAGGTGCCACCGATACGGTTTTTACTTCAACTTTGTTTTTCGAAATACCCCCAAGGAAGACTCCGCTCCTACAGCCCAGGCAGGTAAAAGCCCATTAAGCCTTTGCAGTAGCACATATTGACAGAAATCCAAGTTTTTGGTCATCATTGCTATGGTCTAATGAGACAAAAAATTGAGCTTTTTGGGCACAGGGATGTAGCATTCGTTTGGGGAAGGAAACGTGAAGCGTTCAAACCGAAGAGCACGGTCCCAACAGTCAAGCACGGTGGCGGGAGCATCATACTTTGGGGATGTTTCTCCGCCAGTGGGCCTGGCAATCTTGTCAAAATAAATTGCATCCTAAAAAGGAGCGATACATTACGTCGAGATATTGGAACAAAGTATCAAACAGTCGGCAGAGAAACGTAACCTAAGGCAGCAGTGGATTATCACCATGTTACAATAGCACATGTTGTATTGCTACCTAAGTTCAATGCACGGATTGACCTTCAACAGTAGAACCACCTTCCAAGTAATGAGCCTCACTTAAGGAATGACTAGTTGAACCACAAGGCCCTTGGGGAGGAAAGCAGGGCTGGACCGGATGGGTCATGAGGCAGCCCACTGGCCTTTTTAGGAAAAGTCAGTGTTCATTAATTTGACTAACCCTACCCTCAAATCCAAATGAACCAAACATATTCATGCACGCTGTATTAATATTCAAAGAATAGTAGCTAATACCTAATAAGGCAAGGAAACTTGTATGATGGGTGAAAAATGGAATGTCCAGCAAATGTATAAAATCCCTATGAGTTCTGGCAATTGGGCAGAGAGCCGCACATCGAGCCAGCCGAATAAACCACATCAACTACAGTACAACTTTGTCTCAAGTCATCCTCTTGTGTCGATTCATATAGCCTGTCGGGTTATAGGATGTTCCAACAGGAAAATTGTCAAGAAATGATTCAAGGAGAACGATGTGAATGTTTTGGACTGGCTAAGTCAGAGCCCAGATCTGAACCCAACCGAAAATCTGTGGAAAGAGCTTAAGGCTCGAGTTGCAGCAAGAAGACCTTCTAACTTCATGGACTTGGAGACTTTCACAAAAGAGGATTGGGCGAAAATTCCTATTGAGGTCTGCAGGAACTTGATCAGCAACTATCAGAACCGTTTGGAAGCTGTTACTGCAAACAAAGGCTATGCCAATGGTTATGAGTCAGGGGAATGAATACTTATGGATATGCAAAAAACCACACATGTTGATTATGTAACCTTTAAGTCGACAATCAAGAAATTACTGCATTGCTTTGTATTCTACCATAAATAAAATGGAATAAAACCAAAGTGTCCTCAGTCCTCCAATTCATACACTAAAATATGAAAGTATCAATTTCCACATAGGGTATGAATAATTTTGGGCTTACAGGTTAATGCAGTATTTGGGTAAAATGGCCCCCAAGAGGGAGTCCTTGGAATGGATTTCTAATTGCAGACGCAGGGGAGTTTGGATTTTCACAATTTGGAACTCAAGATTGGTGACAAAAGGATAAAATGCGCCGACACCAAGGGAAATCGGTTTTGTGCCAGATTGATGGTGGCAAGAACTACCAAAATACCGCCGGGACATGAGGCTATTGTTCAAGGTTGTTTGGCCGGAGTGATCAAGGCAACTGGCATTGTGGAGCCGGTCGAGCGAAATGATGGCAAGCAAGGAAGTGATTGTGGCACGACTGCTGGTGAGGGTTTGAGATGATGTGGTGCCCATGAGAGTTTTTCCTAGGAGGAGATTGTGTGTTGTGAAACGAGGTACCGTGGCAGGATTGCTCACCTCAGTAGGCGAGGAAGACATTGAGATTCCACAGACAACGCCAACAGGGTCAGTGACGAACGATGAAGTCCCCTCACATCTCACTGACTTGTACAACCGGAGCAAAGAAGGTGTAGAGCCACGGTATCACGAAATATTGCACGAATATTAGAACGTGTTTTCCACCGGAAGCACGGACATCGGGGGACTGGCGTAGTTCAACGTGCGATAAACACTGCCAATGCTTCTTCACGAAGGGAAAGGCCACGAAGACATCCTAAACAGGAGCAGGAAGAAACCAAGCGGCAGGTGAAAGAGATTCTGCATGGTGGCATAACTGAACCTACTGACGGTCTTTGGGCCTCCGATGTGGTCCTAGTTAATAAAAAGGATGGCAGTAAGCGGTTCTGCGTTGACTATCGTCGGCTCAATGCGGTGACCATAAAAGACTCCTATCCCATCCCTCGCATTGACAATTCCCTCGATCAATGAGCTGTCAGGTTCAAGGTGGTTTTCCATCTTGGACCTGGCATAATGCTTTTGGCAAGTCGAACTGGACGACTATGCTTTGAAGAAGTAATCAGCTTTCGTGGTGAGAGGGGGCACTTTGGGCTTTGCAACGACCCCTCCACCTTCGAGAGGCTAATGGAGCGAGTCCTTTCGGACACCATTGGGAGACACTTCTTATCCACTTGGACGATATAATCGTCTTTGCTGACAGAGTGGAAGAGGAGCTTAATCGCTTAGACACAGTGCTTGGGAGACTGCAAGAAGCTGGGCTAAAGCTTAAGCCTAAGAGATGTGAACTGTTTAAGCAACGAGTCCTTTACTTTGGGCATATAATGACAGCCGAACAGATCTCGACTGATCCTGAGAAGGTGAGGACTGTCAGAGAGTGGCCAATTCCCCTGAGACGTACAGAGTTTCTCAGGCATGATCACATTTATGGGACGTGTATTGTCACATAATGGCATAGAACAGACAGTGGGACGAATTCGGGCAATAAAAAATGCCAACTACCAACCAATATGCATGGGCCAGTTCCTCACGTCTCATTCTCAATTTCTTTGGAATGACAACCCTGGTTCCGCTAACAACTAGGTTGGTACCTAGTTGTACAACTCAGCTCATGTCTTACTGCCCGAAAATTCACACTGGATCTTTCCCATCCGTCATCCCTGCGGCACCCTCGCACAGCAGTAATTTCCTCATATCACTCTTTAATTCTTCTTCGACTTCTATCGTCGACATCGCTCGAGGGGTTGCTTCCCTTGCCACAAAACAGACATATTCTTCTGCCTGCAACTGTAATGCACGAGGCTTGCATCTGCGATATTTTCTCGACCAGAGAAAATTCTCTGAAATATGTAGGGTATCAACTCTCGATTCTTACGTTTGGGCGTGACTTAGGACCAAAGAACACCTTGTGATCAGTGACCAGCTCGAATTCTATCCCGTGTAGATAGACATGGAATTTTCTCACAACCCCAAACTACCGCTAATGCCTCCTTTTCTGTTGTAGAGTACCTGGTCTTCCCACCAGTCAGCATACGACAGCATAGCTAATAACTCGTGATTGGCCTTGGTATTCTTGCAGCAAGACCACACCAACTGGTCTTTCAATTCAATCTAAAAAAGCCCGAAATGTCAACATCTGTTAGAAACTGTTTCAGTCTTTCGAAACTCTCTTGCTGATCTTTGCCCCATACAAACTGTGCATTTTTCGTCACTAGCTTGCGTCGTGGTTTTGTGAGTGTGGCCAAGTTTGGGACTTATCTTGCTTAAAAGTTTACTAACCCCAAGAAACTTTTCACTTCGACCATATTGGTTGGTAGTTTGGCATTTTTCATTGCCCGAATTCGTCCTACTGTCTGTTCTATGCCGTTATGTGACAATACATGTCCCATAAATGTGATCTTCTGCACTGCAAACTCACAATTGTTTGCATTTAGAGTCAGTCCTGCTTCCTTAGGCGTCTGTTCCGGACCATTGTGTCCGCAGGCTCATTATGTCTGCCCCATTGTGTCCGCTGGCCCATTATGTCCGCCCTATTGTGTCCGCAGGCCCATTATGTCTGCCCATTGTGTCCGCTTTCCTTTCTTAAAATTCCTTGCAGGTATTTAAAGGTATGCTGTTATTCTTCCACAACGGCTCTGTGTTGGGTCATGTTCCTAATGAAGAATGAAACAATGAAACAAAAGTTTACTTATTCTGGGTCAAAATGATTCTGTGCGGATTACTTTGTGCATAATTCCTTGTAATGGGTTTCATGGAAATGTACATACATGTAGATAGTAGATACAATTCATGAGAAAAAGCTTTACTTTTATGAGTAAGTGTGAGTTTGTTTTTGCATTCAGTTGGGGACCCATAATAAGGTCCCTGATTCACATAGGGTCCCCAAATAAAAATTGTGCACGAAACATATGGGTGGTCTTTTAAAAGAGTTGAAGTAAAGCAAAAGAGGAACAATAGGGGGTCCCCAGTTGCAGGAAAATTGTGTGTGTGGGTGTATGGGGATGGAGCGTAACAAGTCGCCCAACACGTATGTTTCACCCCCATTCAACGTGTGAAAATTAACGACTTCGACCGTGGGAGACGGTTACTTGACCCACGGCCGGACCCTCGTGAAGCATACGGAAATGTCCTTAGCAACTTGCCAATCTTCTGTTGAGCCTTCTCGTTTTGAAGACTTCTTTGCACTAAGTTGCACGGATTGAAACTCTTTGTATGCGCCCTAGAAGGCTTAAATCAAATAAAACACTACAGAACTGGGAAAAGAAAACGCGACATAAGTTTGAAATTTAGCCTCAAAGTTGTTGCTAAGATGATAAATTATTTCCATTTTCAATCGATCATTTAATCTTTTTCCACAAAATTTCTCAATTTTAGATGTTCTCCCCAAACAGTGAGACACTGTATACGACAAGCCAGAATCTCAACCACACAGTACAATCAGTTCTATGTACATGCTGCTATATATTTTGGTTCGACTTCCATGAGTTATATTTGATACTTCTGCGCAGGACGATCTGGTCGTGTTTTATATGTTCAAAACCGACCGGGGGTTACAAACTGTACTTTCATTTTGAGTACATTTTATACTCTATGAATTTTTAACTTAGGAACTATTCTTTGGAATCAAAAATGTCATTTTCACCACCGTTTTCCCTTATCATTGGCTGTAAATCATTGCTGGTTTTAGTCTCATTCGAACCTGTCTGGTTTAATAGCGAATGTTCTTAATCTTGAAAGTGTTGACGTATGAAGTAGTACTGATATTTAAAATTTCATAATTACAAATCCGAAACGAAGGCAGGGAAAGGCAGTATTCCTGGGTTTTAGCGTCTGGTTGTCCAGAGCTAGAGAGGTTTGAAAAGTAAAAATAACTAACCTTCCTGATTTTAATGTTTTCATGTGGTTATAAAGAAAAATGGTTAAATTTACAAAACTGAAACCTATTACATCTGTTATTTATAGTCAACACAGATTCTGGAGTTTTTTGTTTGAAAAGATTTATTACTGTTCTTAGTCTCAATAAAACGTGTCGGTTAACATATTGCTCTTAAATGTTTGAACATAAATTGGTTCACCTCAGCGTTATTAGTCAGCTAAGGGCCTCCGTTTTAATTAAAGGATCCATGAAATGAGGTTTACTTGGAAGCACTTTTTGTGTATCTCTGCTCCCTTCTTTGATGTATGAAGACTGTTTGACATCCTTTTTGAGTTGCATGAGTTACATAATAAAAACATCTAAATTGACCAAGCATTTGCAACATTGAGATTGCCTTCAGTGCAATCACAGGTTTCCTTATGAATGTGCAAATTGCATTAAAACTTTAAAAAATCAAAAATATGGGTTAAAATTGCCAATACATTTCCATTAGTTCGATTGAAACCCAAGGTGCAATTTCAAGGGTTTTATTAAAATATTTCTATGATGGTCCTTCTAAGCGTGCACAATGCAGAAACTGTCTGCTTCTTTTTGAACACCAAACAAATGTATACGAAAGACTGACGAAGTTTGCAAAAACGATTATTAGTTTTACTAATAAACCTGAATATTCAGACAGAAAATGAATCATTCATAGAGTAGAACTGGTATGTTCCATGTCAATATAGAGGATACTGGATTGCATTTAAGACATGTTGCAGAAAGAATGGGCCTGCGGTCACAATGGGGCGGACATAATGGGCCTGCGGTCACAATGGGGCGGACATAATGGGCCTGAAAAAGTTTGCGGATATAATTGGCCATGCGGACATATTGGTCCGGAACAGGCGGAACATCTGAAATATTCTGGACACCATCACAGTCATGGAGAACTTGTGCAATCACCTGTTGATACTTTTCAGATGCTGCACTGATCCCAAACATTAAACGTTTGCACCTTTACAGTCCCTTATGAGTCATGAATGTTATGATACCACGTGACTCATCATCCAATTCAACTTGATGATAACCGTATATCAAATCTAATTTACTGAACACTTCTGCCCCATTCTTGTTATACAAAATCTCATCAACTGTGGGGATAGGATGACGCTCCGTAATGATTGCTTTGTTGGCTTGTCTCATGTCTACCACACAACCGAATATCTCCGCTGGGCTTTGGTACAACAATGACCGGACTGACCCATGATGTTAGTGTCACGTTCATACTTTGGGTGTTGATACCCCACGGTGGTGGGGTACGTCAAGTTTTAAGTTAGGGATTGATATCTCCGCTGATTAAGATACTCCAAATTAAGGTCAAAAATTGGCACAAGGAATTATTCTCACTGTATATTAGAGTTGTTTAATTTCTAATTGAAATCAAGATGAGAATTAGGACTGCCCAATTAAGATTGAGAAAATTTACACAATTGTGGACACTAATAAACGGAGTTGACAATGATATGGATTGATTGACCAGTAATGGAGAAAGAAGCATATGCTGTAATAACTGCAAGAATAAAAGTTAACTCCTAAGATATGACAGTGCTAGTCGGCAAAGGGATAAAAGGATAATTAAAGGATAGACTAAAAGATAAGACAAAAGGCAAAAGGGTAATTAAAGGATAGAGTTAAAGATAAGACAAAAGGCAAAAGGGTAATTAAAGGATAGAGTAAAAGATAAAACATTTCCAGGACATGTAATAGTCTTTGACAGCAACATGAAACAGTCGTTATGCTTCGTGTATGTGTACAAGTCACATGGCCAAACTTTTTACAAATTTTTCACGACAATGCGACAAACAAAATCAGTCCAAATGACGAATTTTCGACCTGACTGGGAGCCCACACTTTGCCCACACGTACCACGAGACAAATATGTCATTGTGAACAGGCCAGAACTGTGCATAACGAGAAACAAATGATACAAGTTGCAAAAAGGTTTATGACAAGATCGAACGTACGTTCTGACAGAACAAACTCCTGCTAGAGAGAGGCACTGAACGTCACGTGCGCCACGGCGAAGTACGTTGGGTAAGCGTACAAGAATACGTTCATGTCTGGTATGAACCATGGAGGAAGGACACAGGAGTTGTAACTCACGCACTTCACAGCGTCCAATGATGGTCGCCGCCGCGTCTGACGAATAACAGAAAACATTTCAAAAATGCCTTATTGCTGCCTGCATCTTCGCCAGACAAGTGGGACCAGTAATATCCTGGCAATACTTGTATTTTTTGCTTGCAATTAAATACAAACTATCGATGTGACCAGGAAATAGAGAGAGAAAAATTCCTGATACTAGACCTACTTTTGCCATCATAAATAAACTTTTTAAATTTTGACACACTGTTTCATTATCCATGCAAAGTTTGTAATTCTAGTCTCCTCCGTCCATTACATCAGTGTTCAAAGACTGGGTACGAATTTGGCTAAGACTGGCCATCAAAATCTTCACTACTTCTGGAAAGCTCAGTTCATTAGGAACAAAATGCGCTATTTCATCACAGGGAGTGATCGTGAAATCTCATAAAATACGCCTTTGTACAAATGCCATAATAAAAATTATTCAAACAAAACACAAAATCTTACACACAGCTTGGCTATTTATTCCAAAAAAAAGTCCAGAAGAAAGCGTTCGATAAGGGCAACAACTGCACATGAACACTTCGGGTACGTATCAAGCAGCAACGATGGAATGAATATTCAACTTCCTATACTGCAGTACGCAACGTTTTAGGGATTCAGATTACCAACGAAAAATTGCGGCGACGATAATAGGGTACAAAGAGGGCTTATGGTTGCAAAACAGGTGGTAAGTAGCAGGCGTGCGCTGCGCTCTGGCTATGGACATACCGGGCATGCCAGAAAGCGGTATTTGGCCAGATGTTAGAGCCCGGGCAGTTCAAACTCCAACTGTGTCCTTCCTCCATGTATGAACTAATGGATTAAAACCCGTTGTTGCAGACTAATATTGATGAGGATACGATTAGTTTATGATTATGACCATGAACAACCAATGGGGCGACTCTACACAGAAACTACAACAATTTAAATATAAGGTCGGGACAATGTTGAACGAGTATAGGAACACTCGAGGTTTGTGAGAGAGTGCGTCGTGTGGAAACCTAAGAAAACCCTAGACTTGACAAAGTCTGACCAGAAAACTGCATTGGTTTTTGCACTTTCTCGATAATGTCTGGCGACTCTAGCTCATCTAACTTATCACTAACCTTTCGTCTCATACTATACAGCTTTCTATACATTCTCTGTGCAACTGGTTGCACATCCCCGTCTATAAGTAAACTCAAGTGATACCCTTTTAGTTTCCCAATACCTTCAAAACACTCTTTGTTCTCTACTCTGTGCGCACATCAACATAATTGACTCCAATGCTCAATATGCCGAGTTGTTCTGCTGTTTCTCCACGCAACAATGCTGGCCCTGTATATAAAATCAGCATACACTTCTCGACTTCTACGATCACCCTGTACAGCAACTGTGCTACATTTAGTGGTTTATCTGTCCCGTATGCATACAGCTTCTTTGTGGTTGTCTCAGATTTACATGTAATCTTTTGCTTCTTTAAACTTTCCCACAATTGGGCGTCAATAATATTTACTGACGCTCCATTATCAACAATGACAATCATGGGTGTCACCAGTTTTCGTGGACTCTTGTAAAAACAACAAAGACACACCGGTTTGAAATATGCACAAAATATAAACCTAATTTTATTCAATGTAACTGTACACAATTTGGAACTGCAGGGAAATCTTTATTTTTGGAATATTCCTAATCACCTAAAAAATATATCTCTAATAGTTCTATGCAAGGTATCTGACCTGTGAGTATTTAAATATTAGTGAATCACCTCTTGCTAATTACAAATCCGAAATTTTAAAACAGACCAGTTTCTATTTTATACTGTTCAACTCCTCCAACCAATGGAAGATGCTCAATTCAATCAATATCAGCAATTCAAATCCATTAATTCACATCATATGCAGTTGTCAGCAATATGTTCAACTTTTCCTTAATTTCAAAATCAATGTAAAATTCTGATCAACAGGTCAATCCTATAATTCAGCATTCTATCAATTAACCTTCTCAATACTCAATCCAGTCGTATGTGGCAGCACGAAAGTCAAAGTTGCATGAGAGTAGAATATTCTCAATTTCCAAGCAAAACAAAAACCTTTCATAAATTTAACAATCAATACCCAAATTATGTCACCATATCGACTGTAATTTATACAACAAAGTCAAACCAGTATACCAATCAGTAAACGACAATGCAAACAAGTACACATTTTCCATGGAAATCACCTACTCAGTGAAATTATCCAGATTATTAGGAACGTATTACAATAATAAATGAAGGTTTATGGGAGATTAGGATACTTTGGCACAGCTGCGGCAGATTCCATCAACACCCGTTGTCCAAGTCAAAGGAGCAAACACAGTCACGGGAGAGGACGACGCTGCAGACAACCATCAGGCTCCAGGAAGGACTGCAGGTTGTGGAACAGGTTGCACTCGGAATGTGGAACAGGAACTGCGGAACTACTCTCAGGCCTCACAAGCACATCAGTGCTTCACAGACCATGTACATCAACATACAAAGACCATCTAGAATAGAAAATAATCAGACTACTCCGTACCAGAAAACAGATACAGCTTCCAAAATCATAATCTTCTGGTGTAGGCAAAAATTAATCAAGTTCCACATAATTCAACCAAGCATTTCAATGTAAAGAAATCACAGAGTGTAACTTACGACTGCTGTTGTCACGCCGAGCTATGCTTGTCTGAGCCACGCCCAAGACTTCACAGAGCCGAAATCATCTGTGCAGACAGCCAAAAGATGGCACAAGCTTAGCAAAATGGCTATGTCAGCATGAACTCAAAACACCATGTTCCTTCTACCGCAACATGTAGCAAATTTCACCCACGCCCACTTCCATCCACTTCCATCCAACCTTATATACACCCATCTACTTTCAAAAAATACTAAGGATGCAGTCACGCACGTCTATACATTGCACTACTAGACCGGAGGGCTAAACAGAAGACAGAATTTGGGCTAAACTAGGATTACTGTGACCATCGGCAACCATGGTCCTAAAAAAGAAAAACCTCAAGATAAAGAAAATATTTAGCCCATCTAATTCAGTTGTGACAATGGGCAACTTCTGCTTACCCAGATACACTTGCTTGTCTGTGGAACTGCAATTAAGCCGATTAATATCAACACTTCCTACGTGCAATGCATAATCAGAGTCAGAAACACAGTTATGTTCATTGTTTACGGTGTTAACTGTTGAAGTATCCCGACCGTGTTGCCCACTCGGTTTCCAATGTCCTGCTCCTCCTGTTTTTCCTTTGTCCACTTGACTTGCCTTGTTCTCTTCCCTCATTTCTTTTTCCAGTTCCTCTTTTCCTCTTGCAACAATAAGCAAAATGTCCAGATAGTCCACACTTGTTATTCTTTGCTGGGCAGTTCTCATCCTTAAAGCGAAATGTCCAGATCGACCGCAGTGAAAACACTACCCCTGAATAGCCGATCATTAAACGAACAACTTTCCCGTTGTGCGTAGAGGTGACATGACGTACTACCATATTTGGTAAGGGGGACTGCTGAGATAAGTTTCTTGTTGCACAGCGTTCACGCTGGCGCTTGCTCCAGCTCCATGGGTGTGGCTCCTATGAGCCCCGGCGTCCATTTGTTTCGTCTGCTTGTCCGTGAGTTGAACTGTCGCCGCGAACCGTCCTCATATACCAGGCACGAAATGGGACAGAGGGGTACCCCCCAACAAATCCAACCCCTATACACACTCCGGCCTATTGTCATTCAACACATCCCCCCTAGCTGTCTGAAAAGAATTCCTGAGATACCATTATAGCAATGACCAACACAAAGGCGGGGGTTCTCTCTATCCCACAGTTTGCTTCATATGCGTCCTCAGGTCAGCCAGAGTTAAATCTCGGCCTTTGATCAACAGTTTCAAACAGATCTTAAGTGATTTGCATTTTTCTATCACTTGATCCCATATTTCCTCATCTGCATTTTGGAACTTGCAACAAACAGCCCGCTGCCATGCAGCAGCCCAACAATGAACTGTTGTATCGACTCGCCGTCTTAATAGGCCATGCTCCTGAAGCAGTACCGCTCATACGGCACGTTAATCTTCGGCTGAAAATGTTTGCTCAAAGTTTTTGTTGCTTTTTCGTATGCGTCTTATCCATCTTCCTACTTTAGCGAAAAGAAGATGTCCCCGCACAATGTAGGAACAACACTCGTTTCTGATCGGCGTTTTTCACCCCTCGGCCGACGGCACATAGCTCGAAGCCACGCAACCATTTCTGCCACGCGATGCCCACGATGCTAGGATCACCATGTGGGTTGAATGACTTAAATGTCACTACTACTTAGTTCTATGACGATTTCCCCACTAAGTCAATCTGATAAATCTGAGTCAATCCGTCCACAGGATCAGCCACAATTCTCCTGAATTATTCTACGATAATCTTCGTCCTAAATTGTAGTGTTAACGAAGGCGGATCAAACTCAGTAAAGACGAATTTTATTAGTTCCGGTTCTCCACCATGCTGCCATCCCATGATAATAACAACCATGTGTTTTCCTAAAAGTCATCCCAATTTGCATGGGTCGCGTAATTCATCTATTCACTAACTTTGATCACGTGTGTTTAGGCAAATCACTGGTTATCCCATCACTTTTGGATGAACGAATTGAGTGCAGTGAGAATATTTCGGGCAGTGAGGAAGAAAAAGAAAAAAATCGAGTTGATTTCACTTCAGTTCAGTTCAGCAGTAGACCTCATGAATAATTCATGATTGTGACTTACCCACCTACAAAAAAATTCAGCTCAGCTGCACATTCAGTCGCTTATTCGCAAAGTACGGTGGCCATTAAACAACACTCCATCAAACGACACTCCAGCAACATGACCACAAATCGGGTTTGCAAAAATTTATTTTTCTCACTGAGGTGCACTAAATTCATAAAATTTTAATGCCTAATGCAGATTTTGTGGAAACAAGTATCGAATAAAGCAAGCAGTCAGAATTATTTTCGATAATCAAACATTGAAAACTAGGGCTTGATCAAGCTTGACTATGGTTTCAAATGTAGAAAGACTACGGATTTTGTCGTGATGCATCTCCCGCGAAGAACACGTCCAGAAAATATGGAAACAAAAAAATATGGAGATTTCTTTACATTAAAAAATTTTACATTATACAAAACTTAATCGGAGAAAAATCATAGGTATGACCAGAAGCAAGAGAAATGGGAGCTTTCACCTCTAAATTATTAATTTTGCGTGCTTTTCAGTGAAGAGCGTTCCAAAAAGAAACCTTTCAGAACAGTGAACAATGGCTGGCCATTAATTAAGGGCTAGACGCTGGTTAGGAATTATTTTGGTTTCATAATTTACCATGCTCACGGATCACGTGATACCTCTCTCGCGAAGAACAGTCGGGAAAGTGTGAAATTGGCGTCTTCCGGTATATTTCAACAGTTTTTCGCCAGTTCGTGAGCAACGAAAACAGATTGGTCAACACCCTTCCACGCCAGATTAGCCCCTTTGTGAAAACGTACCCTTGCTCCTTCGATTTTTCATGAAGCGGCGAATAACCTCTATCACAGTGTGCCTTCACAGAGCTGGCAAATATAGTTGTTTTCAATATGGCGCTGTCCAAAAGAGATCAACTGTCACCAGGCTCAATTTGGCAATGTCTGTACATCATGACATGGTGTTTTTGTAAGTTTGAAATAAAAAAAAATACTTGTGTCTTGTTTGATATGCCTTCTCTAGGAAAACCCTCGCGTGCTTTTGGTGATAGACTGCATTATTAATAGTATAACTTAAAGGACATTAGGCCTAGCCTTAGGCCTAACACTACCAGAACTAGACCCAAAACCTAAGTAGCCTAGAAAAAGTGTATGCAAGCCTAGGCCTATTTCGTTTTCTAAACGAAGGCTAGGCCTAGCTTCGAAAACCCAACTCAAAGGTTCACGGCATGCCATGAAATCTGAGTTTCTAAAGCGGGTATAATCTCAGCCTTTTGTGGCTCATTCATGGTATTGACATGATTAAGAGATTGTTGTTTATGCCATGCCATCTATATGCCTGCATAGAACTCTACTCGGGGCTTGCACCTAGCTCTGAGAACCAAGGTAGTATACATGGTTCATGACATTCGGTGATTTGCCTCTACGTTTTCCAAATGTCATGAACGATTGGTTTTCCAAGTTGACAGATGTTAGCATGCTTAGGAGTAACGGTAGACCGACTAGTACAGGCACAGTTTTGCATCTCAGGTAACGGACAGAGGCAACTTTATGCGAGCCAGGAGCTTTTGCAACCCGAGGTTGCAGCGACGAGAATACTTTGTTGACTTGGTGTAGGCCTAATGTAGCAGTTTGTTTTCACCGCAAAAGGTTACAAAGCTCCCGGGTGTCGTGGAGAGTTGCGTCTTCCAACAGGGCAAACCAACATGTAGCCTGGGCTAGAGCAAAGCTGGCATGACTCCAAATGCGGCGTCAGTTCCTTCTTTGCACATTAACAGGAATGGCTAAGATTAGAGACTAGAAAATACTCTATACTAACACTGTCTCCCCTAAATATGAATACACAAGTGTCAGAATACTCTTCTAAAGTCTTCAGCATGGAAAACCACCAAATGCAGTCAAGTACTCAAAAAAGAGGCCATACATTAAATTATTTTATTTATCAGTTTGTCTTTCAGATGAGCCAATAATCATGTGACAGGTTTTATTTTTGTTTTACTTTTATTCTTTTCAATTTCATGCAGATTTGTCCAAACAAACTTTTTTGAAACTTGCTACAGGCTCCCCGGACCAAGTGATATTAATTGAATTGTGCTCATTCAGTCGATTATTTACAAGTCATTACAATCACGTTTTCGTCAATAAATTGTTTACATTTCTGGTCTTCAGTCCAAAGCACTGTTAAAATTATGTGAATGAATGACATATGTGGGAGGGGCGCTATCTGGTGGGGGGTGCGCATGAACAGGCACACCAGAACACCCTGGGCTCGGATCTCTGCTAGTGTTATTTCTATTTAAATTTCAGCAGTAGACAGGCCAACAGCGGAGGCGACGGCAAATATGAGGAATGCCCCTGCTACCGCATGATAGCGCTGTTGCTACACACCAGCATACTCACAATTATGTGTACGATATGCATGACATCCATCACATATAATAAATTATATTTAAAAAATTACAAATACCGGAGAGTGAATCTGGTTGTCCTTAGTTCAGTTGTTGCTTGACTTTCCTTTAATTTTCAAAATTACCATGATTTTTTAGGGGAATACTTTGTTAAAACATACGCAAAACAAATTGGAGTGACACAATTCTATTCAAGTTGATAATTCCATGTAACACCAAAATGTAAACCTATATAGTTTGGGAGACTCTATCTTGTTTAAGTCATCAAAGAAAATAAAATTCTCACCACAGTGGGGAATAGGCTTCTATCACTTGGAACTGACTCCACCCATCACTCAAAACTTTATTATTATTGATAATTTCGCTTTCACACATTACAGGTTACAATTAAGGAGAAAAAAACGCAAGCCATAGTACTTTTGACTGAAACTTTTAAAAGGAAAAAGAGAAAAGATAATTCTTTACAAAGCCAATTTTGTTGCCCATGAGATAAATATTGTAAGTGAAAAATTGACGAATTTATTAAACATTTTCTGCCATAAATTCATTTGGACGGTTTGGTGGTGGATGACCGAACTTCATGGTGAATAACATGCATATTTACAAAATTCAAATATTTACAGGCTAAAATGGCTAAAGATTTAAAAATAAAAATGAATATCTTTAGATAAAATGGGGTTAAAAAGATTGTGTTTTCAGTTGTCTGAGTTGTCACTGCAACAAAGTTCATTATAATTATAACTCTCTATTTCATTCATACATAAATAAGAGTTTAACTTCTGATTCCCATGTATCTAAACTGTATGCCCCAGTTTGTGCTGACATGTTTTGTTTTTAGAGTAATTTTTTAAAAACCCGATCAGTGGTTTTAAATAAGAACTTAATGTTAACATCACCAAACACACTTGTGCTTTATGCTGATTAATCAGTACTTCCTCTTCAAGAAATGGAATCTGTATGTATATAAAGATATTGAAAATTCCAGCCAAAGATAATGATAACTTTATATTTTATAGAAATATTCTTGAAAAGTGAATCTGTGATCATATTCAGAAACCGATTTCACTAAAAACAGACGTAAAAGTCTTAAGAGCGGACACCAATGGTATGTTCCTTTGAACTTACACAATTGTTGAGCTCATTCACGATCTACACTTGAGCTGATTTGGAAACCGAAAAAATCTGATTGCTTTGTAGAAATTGTGTATTAAAAGAGCAATGCAAATGAGTAAAAGAGCAAAGCAATGAGTAAAAGAGCAATGAAATGAGTAAAAGAGCAAAGAAGTTAGTAAAAAGCAATGAAATGAGTAAGAGCAATGAAATGAGTAAAATAAACTGTGGAATAAGCAAAACACAAGCAGTGAAATACACATACGCGTCTTTGTATGTACATTATATATTGAACGATTTAATTTGTTTCCTGTCATTTAAAGGTCATCCTTCCCGGGGGTCAACATGAATGGTATTTCTGCAGTCAAGCCGTATGCTTGTCACCAGTGTGACAAATGCTTTGGACGAAAGTCTAATTTAGAGAGGCACATAGAAAATTTCCACGCTGAGGAATCAGACATGATTGAGATTGGCGATGATTCGGAACTTGTTGAGGACGTTGATGGCAAAACCCTGGATGAAGGCAGTTTAGAAGTGGAAGACAATGCCACCTTCTAAGATTGGCTGACTGAAGCCAGAAAAACAAATAGGGAGATGTGGGGTGTAAAATATGACAAGAACGTCAACAAAGACATGAATGAAGATCAAGCCAGGCAAAGGCAAACAGAAAGACCCTCTGCGCAGTCAAGCAAGACTTTTGCGACAACTATAAGGGGTTTTTGTCAAGTAATCTTCATTTGAAGGATAATGAAACTCACCGAGACATTATGGGTGATCTCGAGGGAAAACTTGATAAAGGCGTGAAAGTCAGCAAAGCCTTGAATAGAGTTTTGCCTAAACATGCTGATAAAATTTAGGGACTGTTTCAGCTAATTGACGAAGATGAAAATAACTAAAAGATAGCAATCATTAGAGACAGATAGCTCCAAAAGGAAATAAGTACATGTGATGGCACTGTTTTAAATTTAAAAAAAAAACTTCCAGTAATCAGCTTTGTAGTAATTCTTAAAACTAGTATAATTTTAAAACATCAGTGATGAAAAAAGACAAATAAAAATAGCAGTGAAACCATTACGTGAAGTCCACTGAATTTTTTTGTGTTCTTACTAACCGGTATGATTATCGAATAATAATTCTCGGGTCGGATACTGACCGGGAACTTCTGCACAATATTCCACAGAACGACAGATAAATGTTACCCCTTTGCTACGTGTTAAAAATCCCCAAATGACGTCATGCCCCCCCGAAATTATATAATTTTTATATAATGATGTATTTCACATTTAGGCTACACAATAAAGATCAACAGTAACGCTCCGCTCTGATTTGATATGTAAAACCATATACATGTACAGGATAACCGATGTAAACACCAGAGTCAAAAGATTAAAAATTCAGCCAAAGCCAACACCATATACATGTCACCGGTAACGGAACGGAAAGCACTAGTTCAAAGGATTAAGAAAATCAGCCAGGGTAAGCTTTCCTGTATCGACCACATCTCGGTAGCCATAGTGAGCAGAGCGCAAAAACGTTAGCATATGCGCGCCCGCTCTCGTTTAGTGTCCAAGGATTAAGTCAGACCGACGCTCATTTCCGACGTATATAACAGTCCGCTGACACAGCCCACCCACTACGTACAATCCATCATGGATTGTATGTCTAGAGATCTAGACGACTGTGTAGAGATCATCCTTATCATTACCTGGCGGCAAGTGCAGTCCATTGTATGTCTAGGATTTATCGCTTACTGCCCCTTGATTACTTCAGGACCTCCCTGAAAGTCAGTCAGTATTTTTCCATGACATCACACCACCTGTGACTCATCGTTTATATTTATCATCCTATTTCATCCTGATGCGCCATAATTTTATAGGAAAGGTCAATGTCTACCATTTCTGACCCTAAACCATTTCATATTTATATCTATTTTCATATAGATAGATATAGATGAATATTATTTCATATCTATTTTCACATAATTCCTATTCAGATTTTTTATGATTTCTATACATAATATGCGACCATTTCCAAAGTTGAAACTGCCCTATATTTCGAGGTCAAAGTGCACGTCCCAGACTGACCGCCCCACTATAAGGACGGAAGATTTCTGAGATAATGGCAGGCAAAGGGGCCTAACCTGACCGAGTTTATTGTACAATTAACCCCTTTTTACAAATCATACATCATCGTGTTCCATGCTGTCAGGGAGACGCTCTCGGTCCGGAAACTTAACCGCCATGATAATGTGACTGTCCGTTCGTGTCAGACCGCCGTCGACCGGCCGCGGAGGCCAGCAGTTAATACTCGCAATCGAACACAACTTTCAATTAGTGCCGCGCAACTTGAATATCGTACCAGACTATTGTGCAACTTCATTGTGGCTATTCAACATGTATGTGTGAGTCAATAGAATTGAGAAGACTCGCATTCGTAAGTAATACATGCGCAGGGAGTTTCCTCCTCAATTTCGGGGGACGATTTGACCAACTTCCCAAGACGTTGTTGCTGGCCTGTGTAGTTGTGTTTCGTGCGGTCCAGTTATGCATCTGTTAGCTTTGAACAAGACTAACAGACTGCCGCACGGCTTATCAAAGGTAAATGTTGCCTGTACCCGCAAAGTTAAGTGGGCCGCGAGCAACCCTCCAAACGCGCGTCTCGCGTGCTGTGGGTATAATTCAACAGTTGCACTATCGAGGAAGACGAAGGTCACTGTGTTTGCTTTTTGTCCATCTGCGTACTTTTGGCAAACCGCGTTTGATATTTTCAGATCAGGTCGGATCAGTAACCAGAGCATAATGGCGACTGTCGCAACGGGACTGCTCCTGGATTGCCTTGTTTCGATGGCTGTAATAGTACCGACGTTAATAATCGGTGCTATCTTGGCTTTTGCCCTGTATGTCGCCTACCAGCACAGGAGATTTGCTCATTTGCCTAGTCCACCAAGAAAAGAGTAAGCCATGATTCCGACTAAGTTTCAGTATTCTTCCATAGATCATGTCTGATTTGGTTTAGCGCATGATGAGATTGACAATGTGAGTTCGTGTAGCAAAATCGCCTCTTGCTGTTCTTACATATTTCATCAGGGAAGTTTTCCTTGTCAGTTGCAAACCCATCCGTTGTAAGCTAGGGAGTCCACAATACCAAGGCAGCGCAATCTTGAAAGATCCATCTTTTTCAAGATGGATCAAAGACTATGTAATTCCTCAGTATATCCATCAATTTTAAAGTTGGCATTTCTTGAAATTTTTCTGAAAAAAAATTCTCTACCCCTTCACCAATTGCTGAAAATAGACATGAACATCTTTGGTTTGACTTGCACTTGTTTCTTTTCTCTGTATGAATGTAGTTTCTTCACTGGACACGCTAGACTGATCCTTGAGAAAATCAATGCAGGATCGTCCTTTTCGGGGTTTGTGGTGGAACAGTGAGTACAGACAGTTAATTGTGATTCGCATTTTTCTTCATCTCTGGACAGCGGTATGACCAGCGGTATACCGGTAATGCTTCGGATGACACCATATGACACTTTACAGGGTGCGATTCTCTCGATACAGATGTATGTAGCGTCAAAAATGGACAACCTCATTTTCTCGTTTTCTGTCAGTAGATTTTCCGGATTTTGGACTTTGCCTAAAGCATTTTCAAAAACACAATTTTCCGCCAGGAGAAATTTATATTTTACTTTAACAATTCTTCGTGGCGCGTCAAAAGTGGACAACTAAAAACGTCCGATTCCTACTGGCAAGCGCACTGTCATGCTCCAAAAGTGGACAACCCCATTTTCTCATTTTTTGCTAGTAGAGTTTGGGTTCGGGGAATTTACGTAAAGCATATTAAAAAACTCAACTTTGTGCTAGCAAAAATTGGGAATTTACTGACAGAAGTCTTCGTACCACGTCAAAAGTGGACAACTAAAAACTTCATATTTCCGCTAGCAAATTTTATTTGATGCTCCCGAAGAGGACATCTACTTGCATAAAATAAAAAAAATGGGGTTTTCCTCTTTGGAAGCATCAAATAAAATTTGCTAGTGAAAATTTGAAGTTTTTAGTCGTCCACTTTTGACACGCTACGAATACTTCTTTAAGTAAATTCCCAATTTTTGCCAGCAGAAAAGTAAGTTTCTGAAATTGCTATACGCAAATTTCCAAAACCCGAAAACCTAATTGCAAAAAAATGAGAAAATGTGGTTGTCCAATTTCGGAGCATGACAGTCTTTTTGCAAGTGGGAATTGGAAGTTTTTACTTGTCCACTTTTGACGCGTCACGAGGACTTGTTAAAGTAAAATCCAAATTTCTCCTGGCGGGAAATTGCGTTTTTTGAAAATGCTTTAGGCAAAGTCCAAAATCCCGAAAATCTACTAGCAGAAAATGAGAAAATGAGGTTGTCCACTTTTGACACTCCATATATAGATGTACATGTATAGATGTACGTGGATTGCATTCAGGCAGAATCTTATACCAGAACGTCATATTTATCGCTGTCTTTATGTTCTTCCTTTTTGAGTGGTATTGAATACATTTTGGTCGTTGGAAAGTCCGAAAATTCTTTAACAATCGCTTTAAGTTTTTTCTCACCACGAAACAAAGTGTCATACATACTCACTAGCGAGCACGATGCAAGACAGCATTGAATTCATGGATTACTGGTAATTGATTGAGATTAACGTCCGCGGAGGGATAAAGGACAGAATAATAATTTTCTATTGGGGTAAAAAAGGAGGGGAAAAGTTTTAAAAACAATATGTACACACAACATCTTGGAACAAAGGCAGCCGTGACTGTATAGATCTCTGATATCTGGGGGTCTCTCGAAAGAATGTATTCTGCCGCTTGGAAAATGTAAACCAACAACTGAAAGAACAAACGAGATTTGACAAATAATCCTTCACAGACCACCAACTATTAACTACTTTATTAATACACATATTATTTAGCATGCGTGAATTAAGCAGTTTATCAACAAATGAAACAGTATCAAAAAGCACAGGATGATATGTCAATGAACAGTGAACAATGGGCCAACTGATTAATCTAATTATTTTGCTCTGTCACACAAGTACTCAGTAATTCTGAAATTAATGAACAAACCGATTTAAAGATGAACAAGAAACTCCTCAAAACACCATGGTGAGTATTTACTATACAAGCTTGTAGGGGAACAAAATCCCTGTACTTCTTTTGAAAAGAAAGCGGATGGCTCTTATTTTTTACGTTCATGTTTATTGCAGAATGAAAATCTTCGGCCCCGTGTTTGCACTCTTCATGTTCTCTAAGCCCTCTGTTATCTGTCTTGAACCAAGCTGTGTTAAGGTAAATCAATGGTTAAAGCCACTATGCTCGGCGTTCGTGTTTTTTGCCTTTCCCAACCGCTCGATTCTTTGTCTTCACAGCCAGTGTGTTCAATCATAGACGAAACACTCCGTGCACATATTTCGAAGTCCAAAGACTTGAGAGTACCCTGTTGCTATCCAGCATATGATAACTAATCCTTATATAGATCCACTTATACTGGTTTAGCAACAGTACGATAAAAGAATTGCCTGGACACGCATAGCTGGCTGACAAGTTTGTTTTTATTTGCTTATCAGTTTATGAAAATGATGCTTAGTGACCTATGGGATTATAATACGAGCAGTGGGTCAGGCGATGGTATACTCATGTATTTGGTGGTTCTTTTAGGATAATTTCAGATATTTTAATACTCAACAGAATAGATAAAAGGAAAAAAGAACACAGCACCATTTTTACTTTCAGTAGAATGTACCTATAGGACTTGGCTTAACTATCTTTAAAATACCAAAATGTAGTCTCAAAGTGGAAACATTGAAACTTGTTATTCAGTGAAACATGTATGTAAGCACAACCAATATCGTTATTGATTTGACAATGAAATTACTGAGATCCTCGTTCACATTTTCAAAACTCCATGGCAGAAAATCCTTCATTCCACGACGCACTTCAAACCACCTGCCGAAGTACAGTTTTTCTGGAGTGTGTTTGGTCAGCGATATCTTCATCACGGACTCCTTACCGAGTCTAATGTGCCAAAACACATGAAACGTCGGGCGTTGTTCGATCCAGCTTTCCACAGAAAGTACGTGACTTGTTCTTATCCGTCTGGTGGGGAAACTTTGAAATTGTAAAAATTATAAATTTGAAAATTTTAGGTCACTCGGACCATGGTCCTTCCTCCATTCTCAGACCTTTCTCATTCTCCATCACTGTGCAAGTATGTTGCGCTGCAAAAGCTGTGTACAGTGAAAGGTGAACTTAAGCCTCTCGCTTTTTGTTGCATTTTTTTATGGTTGAGAGAGGGGTTCTGAATTTATTGCAGTTATCAGTTTATTGACATGTTCACTGCTGAGTTTATTGCTTTGAGTTAAAATTAAAAAACGGTTTTTGTTTACAACGGTTAAAGCGTTGAGCGTGTAAATATTTTTGTTCCACACAAAATCGATGGGCCAAAAACACTTTCTTGAGATCGTGTCAAACACACGAGGGAGGCCAATCTGCGAAACAATATATGGACAGTTATTCCCCCCCCCGGAAAGTGCAATACTTTTGACGGCCTCCTGTAAATTTACCCTGGGTTTTGTGCCTCTGTTAGTAATGAAACGCTGTGGATTCGATGGAAAACCTTCATCTGGCTCTTGTAGTTAAAAGACTGCAGTCGATGTAATATCCACATGCTAAACAATCCAACATGCTTGATTTCATCCATTCGCCTACGAAAGCCCGTTTGTGCCATTCAATTTTTGCTTCTTTTCAAGAGTAACTCTTTCGATTTCATGAGGCAATGTTTTATTATCGAAAGCAGCTAGCTGCTTTAAAAATCGGGGAAAAACGTCAGAAAAAAGTGGGGCACCATATTACCTATGGTGCCCCATGATAGAAACTGCCTTGGGAAATATTTTTAGCAAATTGTACCAACGGAATTGTGTTGTCACTTAGTCAGAGGCTGAGTTCGGGCGGTTTGTTTTCATGTGTTCACGAACAGCTCGATTTGTTGTTCGTGGGTTAGCCGCTCGAACGCCGGGAACAAACAACCGGTTATGGCTGGTAGTTAGTGGCAAGCAACATGCAACATGGCGGCGGCTATGTACGTCTTTCGAGAGTTAATGTTTGGATAACCGGGCTGAATTATTTTCTGTTTAAACAGAAATATTAATTTCTGTGTTATGGAAAATAATTCATGTTAATTTTGCAAAACTTCCCATGGTCTATGGCAGCTGTTGAAAAATGTCAAAATCTCACGAGTTTTTCCGTGTGTTCCTGTAAAACCTTGACGAGGTGGTGGTGTGTGAACCTCTTCCGAGAACAGTGTTCTTGAGTCGTGTTCCCGCCGTTCGAGTGCGAGAACCAGAAACCCTTGTCAAGAACAGGCCGCCCGAACTCGCACGGCGCACGCCTTCTCTGATCTGTACGCCCAGTGGCCAGATGGTGATCCAGTGAAGAGGTTCTATGATCGGAGAAGTCATGCCCATGAGAAATGCGCCATAAGTTGAATTGACTACCGTTGAGGTGATATTTAGTTGGCGCATGTCACTGGCATCGAAAGTATATCGAGCTTAAGACTTTTTTAAAAAAATCTAACCGAGCTCCTATTTATGTCTAGGTATCTCAAGACTTTGATCTCAACTTTCAACCAAAGCGCAAATGTACTGATTGAAAAATTGACAAACGTGGCAGATGGAAAAACTGTGGTACCCATGTTGGATGAGTTCAACAAATTTACTCTAGATGTCCTTGCAAAGGTAACAGTATAAAACTTCTAATAGAGTGTCCGGTCGCTGCAGAGAAATGAAATGTGCCAAGTTGTTTAAATTCATAAATACTTAAGGCAGTTTCGTCATTCCAACTGGCCGAGGGCCCGCTAAGTGGCAGTTCTTAAACGGTTGATATAGCATCACGTGCCAGTCGCACACCAATCAGGATTAGCCTGACGCACTAACTCATCACAGATGCACCATGTGTGATCATCCAAGTTGATCCACTCCAAATTGCTTGAATTATTCCTTCGGTTTTTTTTATTTCCTGATGAAACCGACGGCAACAGAATCATCGCACTCACACTTTGCGGATCCAGTAGACCTCTTCACAAATATATTCATAATTATGCATACATGCACAAATACAGCCTGAAAGTAAAACAGTCACGCAGCAAGCTTCCGGAACCCTTGTGCGAACCTCCTATGGGGATTTTACGTTGGGCCGTCCTATCACTTTCGATAATTTTTTGAAAAAATAATTCCTAACTGAAACCACCCCATGAAACACTCATATTGGAATTTTACCTTAGTCTTCCTCAAGTAATATCTAGGAAAAGTTACATTGAGATATGTAAAAAAAACGAATTTTCATAACGACCTTTTACTTCCGGCGATATCGTACCTAGGTCTCCATGTTCATGCACGTTTGTTTTCACTGCCCGTGCTTACGTGAAAACGAGATTGCACAACGTTGCAAAGATTTACCTACTTGCAGTCAATTGGTTCCAAATTCCACTTAGTTGACATCATGCAATCGTTGTCAGCAAAGTTAGATCACATTGGAATCTTTCGTAATTGAAATAGAATATTGCTTTAGGTTTACTACTTATAAATTATGAGACTGTTTAAAATATTTTGATCTGTTTTTATTTCCGCTTTTACCGACGGACTACCATACAATTTCAAATCGTTCATACTTAAGTGTGTACGAGACTGGCACATTGCACTGTTCTTCATGTATTTTAGATTTACGGAAGTGATGGATCAGTTTTGGCAGGATATTTCTCTTTTAGGTCAGGTGATTTTTCAGTTTCTATAAATTGATATACTAGCAAATATTTCAAAAACCCCTTTACCAAGTTGAATTTGTAAGAAATAACTGAGCGAAAAATATTACAAATTCTAAAATCTTTGCACGTTATCTTTCCTATCCAAGGGTTCCGGAAGCGCACCATCAAGGGTCAACTTTCAGGCTCAATGGCCTTGGCGGCAACAAGTGTGAGCGGGCCTTTGAAAATGTACAGAGTTGCGACTTCGATGATCATTTTCTCTCAGGTTTTCTGACTTTGTCAAGTTTTTTCTGCAGAAAGTCCCATTAAATTGTTCTCGCTATTAGTTTCTTATTTAAATGGAATTTTAGTGCTCTGTAAATAGTTTTTATAATCGTAATTTTTCCAGTGTGCACAAGATCGTTGTTTCTTAGTATGTCCCCCTTCCATCAGTAGTATAATCTTCATTGTTAGTGTTCTTGGAACCAATCTGTATATTTGTAAAAACACGTACCGATGTTCAATCTCCCTCCATGGTTCAATGTACCGGTACTGTACTCACTCGATTCGCTGCTTTCTGCACTTTTGAAATCTGAAGAACTAGATCACTTTTTCTTTGGAATCTGCACTATGTCTTGTACAACCCCAAACAAAAACTGGATACCATTTCTTTCGGTAGTACTTCAAGCTATGACCAAGTTCAATGGTAAGCTGTGTAGAGTATACACGTACATGTACACTGAACATTGGTACGTGTTTTTAGAAAACGCACTTGTTGGTTCCAAGAGCACTAACGATGTAGTTTATACTACTTATGATGAAAGCAGGCCACACCAAGAAACGACGATCTCGTGCACACAGGAAAAATTATGATTTTCAAATCTTTTAACAGAACACCACAAATTCCACTTATATGAAAAACTAATAGCAAAACGATTTAATGGGATTTTTAAAGGAAAAAACTGAACAAAGTAATAAAAAACTGAGAGAAAATGATCATCGAAATCGCGTCCTTGTGCATTTTTAAATGGCCCGCTCACACTTCTTGCCGCCAAGAATGCGAATGCGTGAATAATTATGAATTTATTACTGAAGAGGTATATTGAGAGGCCCTTGAAATGATGTTATTATATTATAATAAGGGAATGTCGGTTCGATTCAACAATTTTAATTCCCATTCTTCCCTGAACAGTTGATCATGGGTCCGTCTTCACTGAGCACAGTCAACTTATTTTGCAGGTTGCCTTCGGTTTGGATCTCTTGGAAGATAAAGGGTTCAACAAGGCAATCTGCAAATCACTTACTGGAGTGGAGATATGCTTCTACAAGCCATGGATACAGGTATGGTATTTTATGCAGGCTTTTCAGAAGCAGGTAGATTGTCTTTTCATGCGATTGATATTTGGGAGTCCAAATCTGCCCCGTCAACAGAGGTAGCCCAGGACATGTAAATCGTCTGAGATGAGGTCACAAAAATCTCACCAAACACACCACTCCCATACCATCATAGGTCTGCAGACGAACAGTGCTAAATGCCCTATCAGTAAAATACATTTGCAACTCTGGAACGTGTTTAAGGCTTGCATGAAACTAAAGAAAAAATTGTCATATTTCATTTTATATGGGGGAAGGGGAAGAAGGGTAAAGTAAGGGCTTTGAAAGAAATTTCAAAAGATATGCGAGAAATAGTTAAGATGATCATCGTCACGTTGAGGAATCACACCTACACTCCGTCGCCATACACATATCGCCCAATGGTCTTGTCGGTTTTAAACATGGTGTCAACAGGTGGTATTTATATGGCCTTTAAAATTTATTACCCTCTTAGCTTGATGCAGCTATTTAACCTTCCTATATACTTATTAGCGATCTAGAGATAATGCAAGCACCCAAACAGATGTGCCTTTTGGGTCTGACCACTGAACCTAACCGAAATAACACAAAAGTGCATTTCACATTAAAACACATTTTATATCAAAGGAGATGATGTTGAGACCACTCTGCTCTGAAACATGCCGAGCAATACCCCGCCGCTTTACTGAAAAGTGGCACCTGTAAACTCACTGGCGCACCCAGGATTTGTTGGACTGGAGGTTCCCCAATAAATAGTTAATGTATTATGAAATCAACATGAACCCCTTGTTTCCGCTGTTTTTATGTACACAGAAGGTGCTATGTCGGTAGGCACAGGTGGGCCATACTCTTCTAATATTAGCACTATCTTGTTCGCGGAATTTTTTGTCAATATTGTATGTTCATAACCGAGTTTCCTTCACTGATTTCTGAGACCATTCTTCTGAGCATTGGCATTTTTTTTAGAAAATTGCCCACTTTATCTAGACGTAGCAGTGGTATACATTAACGTAAAAATTGGTAGAAGGATGATTGGGATGATATGACAGAAAATCGGCAAGAAGGGTAGACTCTTACGGTATCAAAATGTTTGCAATTATGTATTTAAAGTGGAGCCCTCTACCAGCGCATGCCAAGTTCCGAGAGGAGTGTCGCGAGGGTGTTCGGCTCATTCGGGAGACAGGACGGAAGTGCGTCCTGGACCGCATCGCCGCGAAGAAGCGAGGAGAGAAAATCCCCAATGACATACTGACGTACATTCTTCAGCAGTCCAATGACTTGCAGGATGACGAGGACTTCACAATGGAGAACATGCTGGACGAGTTCTGCACCTTCTTCATTGCCGGTTAGTCGCATCAGTCACAATATCACCAATATAAGCTTATGTTTGATGTTGAATTAAGGCAGTCCACCCTCACCTTTAGCCTGGTTCTTTTTGTTACATTAGTACCAGAAAAAAAGCCCAATGTGCGGTTTCCCGCGAAGCTCAGTCTTGTCTATTGGAAATAATTCCAATCGTGAAGAAATTAATCTTTCACTATTATCACAATAAGGATGGTGATTGTTTTTATTCGATGACCTCCTTGAGCTTCGTGGAACAATAAGGGGAGAAGGCAAATCCGTTTCGAACCCAAATTGTTTGGATACATTATTTATTCAAGATAACATTTTTTCAGGCCAAGAAACTACTGCTAACATGATGGCCTTTATGCTGGTGGAACTGGGGCACCACCCCGATGTTATGCACAGGTAACAGAGATGATGTTTTATTAATTTTAAGAACACTAATCAAACCTTTCGGCAGACTTTCATACTCTCTATCAGTCCAAGCCTTCTAAAGTTCGCTGTCCAAATGTGGTACTTGTCTTAAAGTTCAATTCAAATCAAACAGTTGGTGTCATTGATCAGTGGATTCTGAACTAGGTAAACTTTGTCTGCTCACTTCATTTACAGGTCGTGTGGTTGTGATGCACTCAATTTTTCAAAGTTCGATTCTTTGCAAAAGCATTGTAAGGACGAAGTAATTTTCCAGACGTGTAATTACTTTTTCCCGTTTTGAATTATGATCCGTGTATTTTGCGATTGTTTTGTGTGTAATGTTTTTGAATGGTTTCGTACTCTTATTTTTCCTACAGATATTATTATTGTTATATGTGTAAAGCTCTAATCCAATAGCGTATGGAAATAAATGTTTTGTTTCAGTTATTCCACACATTTCGGTCGTGCATGGACCGTGAACACAAATATGTTTTTCCTTATACGCCATAAGCGCCCTCAATCGACAGGGCATGTTAAAGACAGTTGCTGCTAGCGCAAGTTATATTTCATGTTGCTATGAACTTAGTTTTGGGCTGAATCCAGCTGCAATCGTGAGTTGCTCAGTTGACTGTGTGCTATAATTTTGATAATAGGTTGCAAACGGAGGCTAAAGCAGTTCTCGGGGACAATGATTATGTCAAATTTGAGGACTTGGGGAAACTAGAATATATGATGCTGGTAAGTATTTGTATTAGTACTGTCGTTCGTCTCACGTTACGTAAACCTAGCACACGCTGTTGGGGTGGGTTATTTCAGAAAATAATAAAAGTTGGAAGAAAAAGAAGAGCGTTGCCCAGTACATGTGAAGAATATTAATGTTTGTGTGTTCTTGCGAGTACTCATCTTATGCTATTACTCTTAAAAACAACTTTAATTCTGGCTTCCAGTTGGTGTCTCGCAGTGACACTGTTGTTATAAATAACAGCCTCTACTTGTTTGTCTGGTGTAGGTGATAAAGGAAACTTTGCGACTTTGGCCCCCCGTGATTGGAACAAGTCGTCAGTTGGCTCATGAGGAAACGCTCTTCGGCTACAAAATACCTGCTGGCACACCCGTGTGGGTAGGTGTCACTTGGCAGTACGTGCAGTATTTATTGACGTCCAAGGGGGAACTAACTTGATGTCGTTTCAGATCAGCCACTTCATACCAACTTTGATCATCTGTAGGGAACCATAGCGACCGTAGTGAAACATAATGCAAAGTTACATCACTTGTGTGATTGCCTTTATTTTTCAATACTGTTATTCTTTCAGCTCAACACTTACACCATGGGAAGGAATGACAAATGTTTCCCTGATCCTCTCGTTTTCAACCCTGAGCGATTTATCGACACGTCAGAAGACAGGTCTGTTTATTGAAGACACCACAAAATCGAAATCAGACTAGAGGGAATTGTTTGCGCGATGAACAAACGCTAGATGATTGGGTGGAAAATCCTTTCCTATTACGTAATTAATGTAATCGAGATAAGTACGATTGTAATAAAGGAGAATGTTGAATTTTAGAGGTTTTGTTTCACGGTGGAGTAATGTGAAGGGAAATCAAGACACTGAAAGGCTTCTGTGGCAGCAAAGGAAACTCTTGGGAAACTCCAATTTCTATTCTGGAAATGAGTGCAATACGGGACATTACGTGATGCATGATGTTGCCGTGTATGTTTGTCGATCAATTCTCTGATCTTGTGGATACATGCATTTCCAACACGCGTTTGTTATACAGCAACAGTACGTTTTTGACAAACGATTCGTCATCATGACGTCAAGCTTGTATGCACTCCTTGTATGCACACCAATTCCAAGCTCATGCATCGTACCGTGTTAAAAAATTGCCTTTAGAATTATTGTCCGGAAGAAAAAAAAGAGGAGAAAGATTGGGCTGAGCCCAGTCACCTAAAAATCCTTCTAAAAGCCAATCGTGAGATGGCTCATCTTGCTTTTTTTACGGGAACATGATTCCATTTCTTTCTTTTGGTTAAGCATCTTAGGCCTACTTCCTAGTGGAATACTTCCTCTAAAGTACAGCCTGCCTATGACATACGGTTGCTCTTGCGATCAGAAATGTCGTGCAGGTTCTCTAAAGCAACAAATAATTTCAAACACCCTCTGCATGCATATTTTCAATACCTAAATCCTTCATTTCCTTGTAAATAGAAAGTGGGTCCTGATGAATCAAATGAAAACTTCCATGTTTTGACCAAGCATTCAGGCGCACGGACTCCTGATATTCACGATGAATCGCAGTTACTGGCTTCCAGACTCTTCTGAGTTCTCGGGGTTTCTGGCCCATCACACTTCCTCCCTGCCCATTATTTCACCCCAGAAGGGCTAAACGGTCATATAAGGGAGAAAAGGAGACGAGCTCTAAGCTGTGGCCGCCGAATTGTCATTGAGCCCCTAATCTGTACTAATGCGCTCACCTGGACTTTGCGGACAGTCCCAGCAGCAGATCTTACCCAATAGAGATAGTATAGGATAGTTGCCTCGGCACAAACTTTAATTTGAATAACTTGTAACTTTAAAATAAACCACAAAAACGATGAATACAAAAAAGGATTGTTTTATGGAAGTACATGTAAATTTTTTGTGTTCAAAATCATTTTGATTATATTTTTTCTCTGTTTTGCTTATCAGACAGCTTTTTACCCACTTCCCCTTTTCCATGGGTATAAGGTCCTGCATTGGTCAACAATTTGCACTGGTAAGCATAACATCAAGGCACTTAGGCCAGCGCTGGAGCAAAGGCTGTGATCCTCAAGGGTACGGCTGGGGTCAAGGCCCAGACCCTCGGGCCACGTCCAAGGCCCTCGAGTATAAAATTACTACAAATACAGAGTGCCTCTCCCCTCAAACAGAACTGCAGTCCAAAAGTAACATTTAATTTCTCCCCAAATAAAAATACTAGAGAAATTGTTGTTTTGGTATCGAGTTGAAACTTAAAATTTTATCTCTTCAAAACCGAAGAGTTCATTTAAATCCGATGATACATGGTTAATGTTGGTGGCTGTCATTCAAAGGCATCCTGAATAATAAACCGAAGCCTTGGCAAAGGTATTTGAGCTGAAATGTAGAGCAGTAATCTGTTACTATGCTTTCTACACATAGATTGAGGCCAAACTAATCATGAGCCGACTGCTGCAGAAGTTCAACTTCAGTCTGGCTCCCGGCCAGCTCCGAGACGATGTCCTGCAGGAGATCCTGATCAAGCCGAAGGGACGCTGCAAGAATTACCTCACTCTCGCAGAATAAGTTGGTACTGGTTCACTTTTATAACATGCCTACATAAGGAAACCAGTGGCATGCCCTTGTCTGGAATAAACACTGGTACAGAGATTGAAATCAGACAAGGATGGGGTGGAAAGTGGAAAGTCCAGCTCTATATTAATCCTCAATAATTTTATGAAGGGCAAAATCAATGCTGCAGAAATGTTGATGTTGCATACGTCTCCTATCCAATCAGTATCCCCCCATTTATATCTCTCTTTACTGAAAATCATTTATGTTAATCAAAATAATTAAAATGAAAATAAGTAAAACAGAAATAAATAAAATCCTTTATGGACATACAGTACCCGAACACATAAATAAAGCACACTGTTATTTTAGACGCAAATTCGGGTTGGGTTTCAGTCTTTTATCTACTTTGAATTTTATTTTCTAATTATATTTTCTTTATCTTGTTTTCTTATTCGTTCATGTGTCACAAGAATTAAGTACCAAATAAACATAGTACCATGTTTACACTTTTCCAGAAGCGTGTTACACAATATACAGTGCATTTTATCACTTGAAGAATTCACTTTACTGTTGTTGTTTAAACTCACAAGCATTAATCCTTAATGTACGAGTCCCCTTTATCACAAACAAAATGTATTATCCTTTTAATAAAAATAACTCAAAACATAAATGCAGGTAAGTCTTATAATAACTTGACAAGCTTCAACCCTTCCAGCTTCACCGTCATTACAGCAATCAGATTAAAGTTAGGTGTAAATGTTTAATGCTTAAATGTAATACAGTGTTTTTGTGGGGAAATAACGCCCTCCCAGAGGAAATCCTGAAACCCAGAAGAGAAACGAACAAAGGGTGGTCGTTGGGGAGGTGAAGAGATACTTTCGTTGTTGTCTGAAAGGCTGCATGTAATGACGATTGTGCTGCTGTCACTAGTACTGCACTGAATTCATCGCCATTGTTAATAAACAAAAGTCTCCACCAACCACGTGCACGCTCATCGCACGTCAACAGGCATGGCGTGAGACTCGCCGGCCAATATCCGTGCGATACCGTCTTGCGTTGCTTGCATAATTAGGGATCGTCACTAGTTTTGTTTGCCACTTAACGTTGCTGGGTAAACACTGATTTAAGGACGATAGCTTAACACTTCGGGGACTGCGTTCCATAAAGCAGATGAAAATTGCGCTTAATCTGCAATTATGGACAGACAGTACCCAAACGCATAAATAAAGCACATTGTTATTTTTAGACGCAAATTCGGCTTTGGGTTCAGGAGTCCTTTACATGAGTATATCCACTTTGAACTTTTTTCTAATTATAGTTTCTTTATCTTGTTTTCTTATTATTCGTTCGTGTGTCACAAGATTAAATACCAAATAAACATAGTGCATGTTTACACTTTTCCAGAAGCGTGTTTCAAAATACACAGTGCATTTCATCACAAGAAGAATTCACTTTATATACTGTTGTTGTTTAAACTCATAAGCACTAATCCTTAATTTGCGAGTTCCCTTTTATCATGTACAAAATTTAGCTACCTATTAACCTTTTAATAACTATAACTCAAAATATAAATGCGGGTAAGTCTTATAATAACTTGACAAGCTTCGACCATTCCAGCTTCACCGTCATTAGGCCTACAAAAATCAAATTGAAGTTAGGTGTAAACGTCTTAATGCCTAAATGTAATCCAGCGTGTTTTTGTATGGAATTAACACCACAAGTCGCCTGACGCAAAAGCTTGCCTTGGGCCAGGCGACTCCCCACAAAAACCCGGAAACCCACAGAAAACATGAAAAAAAACTGCCGAACACAGAAAAGCAGGGACTAAGAGGGATACCCAATCTCGCACACTTTGATGCTATATGCGGATGTACTTGTGAAAGTGTCAGGCTGCCACTTGCCCTTGAGCATCTGAGTATCCCAGGGAAACTGCGTGGCATGCTGCCCTTAATCGGAAACTGTGGGCAGTGTAAATTGTTGGGTTCAAATCTACATGAGTAAGTTTTGACCTGAGAGTCTGAGTAAATGCTCTCTGACTGACAGGCTGCCCATTGGGCCAGCAGTACAGAAAAACTGATTTGAAAGATGCTTGCTTTTCCGAGTACGTCAACAAACTTTGGACTGGCCAGTGTATATCACTCTGTCGTGCAATATCAATACAGGATTGTCTGCCCTGTGAATATTTGAAGTTCTGAAACACCAACTTCAACCCTCTGTGTCATGGTAAGCATAACATTATCCAGTTTCAAAACATTTACTGTGTTACTATATGAAGCTCTTATATACCGGCATTGATTGACTCCCCGTCCGGGTAAGACAAATGGTATGCAGAATTGTCCTGCTTGCTTTTTAGGGACTTAAAATACAAAGCTAAACACGTTGTGTTAATATTTTAAACAAATGCGTGTTGATACATTAATAAATTAGACACAGTGACATATTTTGGTATTAATAACGACACAAAAACACGTTGATTCGGTGGTAAAACGTTCTGTACGCGTGTATGCACGCATGCCGAACTATTGTGCACGTAATTCGGAGGTATATCACCGCTGTAATGGGCGAAGAGACTATGGTGCGGGGCCTAATGGTCGGTCAATCAGTGCTGGGGGCAGTACCCCCACCTTTTGGGCTGGGGGCATGAACCCCCACTTTTGCAAATCTTATAATGAGGTGGGGCTTAATGGATCAGCCTATTAATGGATGATACTTGATAGTCTAACAACTGCCCCCCAGCGGCACTTCGTGGTGTCATGTGGGTGAAAAGCCGCTTGCGCCCACGTTTGCACCCACCGTGATCTTGTCACGTTACGAAAGGGCGATCAACCTTTTCGCTTTACGACTCCACATCTTTTAAATCCAGGAAAAATGAAGGATCATTTGCACCCACGCGATTCTGCTTTGCCCCACACTTGCACCCACAGCAAAGCAGGTCTGGCGCAGCCACTACCCCCTCTCCTCTTTGAAAATCGTTCCGCCGCTGGTGGCTGCATAACACCACTGCACGACCAGAAATGAAGCCTGAAGGTAAGGTGTGCCATGAACAAAAGTTGTTCCTCAAAACCGTCATTAGATCTTCGGAAGAAATGGTTAGTTTAACTCTCCATGATGATAAGTGTTAACTGTCCCTGAAAGGGCGATTTACAAATGCAATCATGAGATAGATTACAGTCAAAACATCTAAATGAAAACATATAACTCACACAAGGACACATGTTCAAGCTAGCTCCAAACACAGGAACGACTTCACAAGGATGAAAAAATACGCTTCATTATCAAATTGCTTCCAAGCTGCACAGTCAGCTTATGTTTCTTAATAATTAGTCAGCTTTATTTGTAATCAAGTCTTATTTAAAGAGATGATAAGATGAGAATACAAAACATTCCACTGTTCCTTGGAAAATCATTGATTACAAAGCTCCCTCATGTATTCTTTGGAATAAAATTTTTGCAAGCAGAAAATACCTGGTACAGCAAGTAATGGCTAATAGGATGAAAGTGCCGCTTAAATTCTTGTCCAAATCATACTTCTAAGCCCCATAAATGCCTTTAACGGTTGGCAAGAGTCAGGTAGTTTATGCATCGGTCGCGAAGCTGGAGGGACACATGCTGCACGATGTCTCCGCGGGGTTGTCCAGGACACAGCTTAAACTCGAAGTTGTGTAGCAGGCGGGCCATAATAAGTCGAGCTTCAATCTGCATGGTGGGCAAAAAGGACGCAGACTGATATGTGACTGTGTGTCTTAACAAGTCAACAGGAATATGCAGTGGGTAAAAACGAGGCTACAGGATGGGCCTCCCCCCTCCTGGGACCTTGTTGAAATTTTCATCTTCATCCTTGCGCTATTATTTTGCCCATCCCTTTTTTCTCAGAAGGAGACTCTAGATGTTGAGGTGACACAGGTGCTTGAAGCCCTAGGTTGTTACCTCCGCATTCATCCAAATCTTTGTGCGAATGAAAAGACTTACCAGTGCGAA
The DNA here is from genome assembly GCF_054643075.1 of Acanthaster planci. NCBI lineage: Eukaryota > Metazoa > Echinodermata > Asteroidea > Valvatida > Acanthasteridae > Acanthaster > Acanthaster planci. Next base: position 13,387,266 of record NC_141777.1, on the reverse strand, counting down.
TTGTTGTCCAAGGCACGAACGAGTACCCATGGAAAACGGGAAGTAAGCGTACACAGGTCTGCAATAGAAATAAACTTGTGACTTGAATCACATTTTGACCATTCACATGTATGGAAGCAAACGGAAACACCACCAACGACGTTCCAAACGCGCCCTGATCTTCTGGTCTTCAAACACTTAAAAAGATCTCATGGGAGGGCAAGAGTAGATCCAAGTATATGGAGAGGATCGGACGGGGCTAGAGACTTTTATCATGTTCGTGCTTTGTTTGTCTCGTTTCCTGTAGACTCATGTGCAACAGTAAGACATTTTCACACAGTGATAAAGGGAAAAGAGTGTTTTTCCTCCCAGCCTTAGTTTGGTTACATTGCTTTGAATGGTAGAAAAGAAGATGGCTGCCCCATGATACAGGCTTATAGAGTCAATCCGATGCTAAAGTGCACATCGCAGACTTTGGAAGCTGCTCCCCCTTCACTGTTCTGCAGATTTGTTTTGTTTCATTAGGCCATTAACTCCTAACCCTCAGAAGATTTGACCCTGGAATGCAAACAAGCTTATGATGTGTACGTGAAAAGCCGTACGTCATTTGAGAACAGAACAGGCTTATAATAGTCTTAAAGAAAGTTTAACTGGCTTTTTGACAGTTTAATTACTTTTTATCATCCACATACCTGTCCTCACTTTCGGATTTATGGAATCGATCAGGGTTAAAAACCAGCGGATCCTTGAAGTGCGACTCAATCCGTCCCATTGCGTAGGTGTTTAGCTAAAATGAGGAAAAGAGGTTAACTTTAAAACAGGGGAATCGAGGGCATTCATGTGAAATATCTCGATTGTTCATAAACATGACCTCATCTTTTCTCAAGAAAAACTTGTGATAGATATAGAACACGGAAAAATTCAATTAAAACTCTTAAAGTGCCATTACCACAGCACTCGGCAAGGTAAGAGAACCTGGTGAGAAAAAGGCCGAAGCTAAGCACAACTATATGGAAGAAAATTACCCAAACCACAGTTCCCGCGGGAATCTTCATTCCCTTCACGGTTACGTCAGAGGCCATCAAACGGTTGGTTCCAAACGCAGGCGGCCAAAGGCGAAGTGTCTCTTTGATTACCTACAATTATTGTCCAATTATAAAAAATAAAATCTAAGTATAATGAAGCTTATTGTCAAAAAGGATTTAAGGTTGAAAGGATGCTTTAAGGAAAGGATTCAGGACAATGGTTGGTGATATTTATAGCGTCACCAACCATCGCTGCAGCACCAACCATCTTTTTACACTTAGCCTGTTCAAGTATGATGAAGCTTGAACAAGTCAAGGGTCAAAAGAAGTTCAAGTTCAACGATGCTGTGTACTGGGTTCTTTGACGTAACGATGATCGGTAATATTGGCATATCACCGACTATCGTCACATAAATATGATACATGAAATAACATATCATCGACCATCGTCATGATATTTATTTTGTCTTTCAAGAGCTTTGGTTTTGATGACAATGGTATGCCAGTACCTACCTGGGACATGTATTCAAATTTCGCAAGATCCCCATATTCTACATAGTCCCTATCACCGAGAACGGCGTTCACTTCTGTCACCACTCTGGAGAAAAACGACAAATATTCTGTATGCTTTATCAAAAATCAGTCCCATATGATGCGGACAATCTAGTTCAAGTAAAGGCCGGTTCATAGGTGGCGCGAGAGCGATTTCGATCTCTAATTTATTGCGTCATATAAGGTATTGGCACCGCGAAATCGCACAAGATAAACGCATTAATTTATTTCGTGGTGGCATCAAATCCGCTTCGCTTTCGCATTCGGTCTGAGTATGAACCGGCCTTAACCTACACCAGTTTAAATAAAGGGAAGGGGGTGCCATCTGAAATTGCCGACAGACTGTGACCAAATTTCTAGTACGTAATTGCTAGTATGATTTAGCGACTTCACACTTAGACAACCTCCTCCTTACTTTTCCATTCTTGCCTAAGGCACCTGTGATTTTACCGACAAACTTACTGATGGGGGTACATTCCCTCCTACAAAGCCCTCTATAGTGATGCCCGTGAGAAATCAAACTATTTGGTGAGTGCTAGGGCTCTTTGTACTACATCTCCAGCCTGAGGAGTCACGTTTAAGAAATGAGCTTCTTGCGTAATTTAAAATCTTACTCTCCTCAATATAGAAAAAGAATTTGTAGAGCTGTTAAGCCTGTAGAGTGAAATGTGTCCGATATCTACCTGAGCATGATTTCTGGATGGTGTCCTAGCTCATGTAACATGAATGCCATCAGATTGGCTGTTGTCTCTTGGCCTATATAATATCGAATGAAATAAAAATAGAAACGGGGATTTGAATGTTCGTTCTATTTCGCTCGAAAACGAATGCTGGTATTACTAATTCATGTACACATTTTCCGAAATTGACCGGGAAACCTATATTATGACAGTGTCTCTTGTGTATAATTTCGTCACTTACACCACAAACTGACGTTCAGCCTGCGCGAGGTGATTTCATATGTGTGCATAAAAGAGAAACGAGTTACATGTACTTTCGTTTTCACGAACTGGCACAGTGCGGCACTTCCAGCGCCCACTCCGGGCATTTTCGTTTTCATGAACTGACACTGTTCTAAACTGCGCCAGTTAAAACGACGTGTAATTGAATTTATTCAAGACAACAAGTCCATGAATACATAAAATTCATGTCAAACCTTTCAAACCATTTTTCCCCATACTTTATTGCCGCAACAACTTTGGGTGTCGGTTTCTGAAACCATAATCAGTATTTCGCGTTAGTGTCCGACGAGCGCGCGCAACACTGGATGTTAGTTCGTGAAACAGCCGCAGCAGAAGTTGATAATGTGGCTTTCACAAACTGACACTCACTTGCCGGTGACGATGCCTTTCGACGGCCAGCAATAGTTGTCAAATCACTGATGGAAAAACTAGGAAGTTTCGAGAGAAATGTTATTCTTGGAAGGTTTCACACGTCATGGGGTATGACGTAATGGTTCTCGTTTTTATGATGTGGGGACCGCTGCAATATTATGCATGCTGGCTCGTTAAGTGCCCACGGCATCCCACTGGTGAAGAAGCACGGCTTGACAGTAGCTTTGATCGTTTCAGGTGGATTTATTCATAACCTTGGGAAAATGTACCGGTAGACAATGTAAATAATAAAATGGATGCTATTGGTTTGGAGTTGAGTTATCCATACGCCATTCAAATATCAATTGCATGTACCTCTTAATATTTTTTTCTAAAGCGGGGTGAACATTTATCTGAATTAATCGATACTGACAGTTTCCTAAAACTATCAAGCTTCTAATGAAACATATCAACTTAAACTTTTGCATTTTTTTTCACATCAAAACTAGTCCTCTTTGCACTAAAAATCACACGTTCCAGTTCGAAATTACCTGAAGCCTAATCTGACCATACAATTCTACAAATTTTTCCTCATATTTTCAGTTTTTTCTGAGTAAATGAAATACAAACACAAAAAAATTGACGTTTTTGTCGCCATTCCGAAACTGACCAGCAATAAAGAAAGTGACAAACTCGTCCAGCATTTCTTCCATTTTGAAATCGGCGTCCGCCTCGAGGTTCTTGGATGCATCCAGGATGTAGGTCAGGATGTCATTAGGGAGCTGTTCCCCTCTATTCCTGGCATCCAGCCTCCCTTGGACACACTTCCGTCCTGTCTCCCGAAGATAGCGGATGGCACTCCGAACTTCCTGCCTGAACTGACGATGGGACGGGAGGAAACTGTACTGTTGGTCAGAAATGAGTCGCGAGAGAGTTTTTTAAAAGCCTTTATATTTGCAATAGAACATAACAGGGTCTACAGATATATTCAGTATAATGGTCGCTCGGTATATCGTGTTTCGGCCGCTGGTGCCCCTGGCAATGCCCATTTCAAAGTATGGCGGTCCAACTCATGAATGTATCCCCCTCTTTTTAAAGACAAAACTGCCAACTTAAAAACAGAAGCCCAACCAAAAATGGATAACATGTTAAGTAATTTGTGAAGTTGGCCAAGTTATGTTCTTTCGCTTCCATGTGTCGCCAATGCATGGGTTTCCTCACTGAAAGTCGAATCGCGAAGTATAATTTGGTCATTGCAGTTGACCAACACGAAACGTACACTGGTGTCACTCGTTTCCGCGCCTAATCGCAAGGAATAAAATTGACGACCCCGGAGCCGCCTGGGGCATGTACAGTTTTACGAAAGAAACATACTCTTTGAAATGTTCTTAGCGTCACAGCTCATCAAAAAGACATTTTTTAAATATATATGGGTCTGTGACACATTGGCCCCTTGAACTCTGGGATCATAAGCAACTACATTCTAGACTGCCGACACCGGCCTGCCTAGCCTCACGAGACGAATCTGAAGGAAAGTGGAGCGAACTGTTTTTAATCAAGAACCTCACAGCAAACAAAATAAAATCCATAGTGGTGTGAATTTGCAGTAAAACTCGAAATTTAAACTCAAGGAAATTTGGAGACTGAATTGAAATACACCTATCGTTTTTTCGAATCAAACGAGCCAACCAGCCGAGCCTACCTTTATCCACGGTTGAAGAAAACACCTGTTAATGGCAACGAAGGACGTTTTCACAGCTTTTGTAAAGGGCAAGTTGTCGTCGGAGGTAATATTGAGATGTAACCCAAAGGCAACCTATATGAATACACAAAACACGATATTGAATCAAAATCTGCCAAAGAAAATAATTCTGCATCCATACGTACGTTTTCCTCAATACTCCTCTGGCAAAATGACTTTAAATATATTCCTTTTGACATAAAAGTGAGTAATACAGTCATGCGTTCAGATGGGTGTCGACATTTTCCTCTTACAGCACCTACGTTTTCCTCCTAAAATACCCTAATTCCGAACTTGAGCAGCTCATCGACAAACTATAGCAGTTGAAAAATTAGAGATGGCCATCGACCAAATTTGTTTGTTACCTTGGCGATGACATCAAGTGTTACTCGGTTGAGCTCTTCCAACATGAAAACCTTGGTCTTGCCATCGGCCCTCATGGCCAACTTCTTAATTAGAATGTCTGCACTCTCATTGAACGAATCCATCAGGTTCATCAGATAACTTGAAAATAAAAACAATGGAGTCTGATTATGAAATGGAGTTGGAGAGACGGCTGTAATAAAAGGAACAATGTGAATTAATGCAGGTATGCGGTTATACAAGTGTTTGTTAATTTGCCCGGGACCCACGTGATACTCAGAATCTTGGTTTTGCTCGTGCTGAAGAAGTTTTCTTTTTCTTACTGCCGATGGAAAGCAGGGGTGAAGAGTGCTCGCCGCTTGAGATATTTCGGCACGTCGGTTTCCATCAGCAGGCCATGGTGGACGAACCGCTGACCGAAGACATTCCAGAACGTCTTAGCCTCCTGCGGGGGCTTTGTGTGTGTCGTGGAATGCAAAACTTCCTATATCCACGGAAAGAACATCTTCGCACCGTTAACGTGTGCTAATACGTTTGGGCTGTAGTTATTATCGTAATATTCAAAATGTTGACAGCTTTCATGATCGATGATTTTAGGAAAGCCTTTCTATGATGCCAGATAAATTTAGATGGTAGATTTTGGTTTATTTCATTAAAGGAAGTACAGTCTAATTCTGAAAGAAAGTAAAATGTCTCGAAAACATGAATAGATAAAACGCACCTTTAAGAAGTTTGGCTCGAGGACCACCACCACCGGTTTGTAGAACATGAAAAGATGGTAGACCAGGCCATAAGCTCTCATTCTAAGAGAAAAAAAACTCGTCAGAACCTCGTGTAGAAGTCTTTGCTGCCCGTACACGTGCCCCGTGAGGCAAAAGGTTTTATAATAACAAAAAGTACGAAAAAAAGAGAAAAATACAAAAAATGAATCTTTCGCTGAAACATCCAACGATTTGATCTCAAATAGTCGGTCGTCATTTCCCAAAGAGAACTTCACAGTTGTCGTTCTTACTAAAGTACATACTATAACCTAATACAACGTTCGGTCACTATAATTCCTAAAAGGGCTGTCTGCTTAGTTGATATAAGAGCCAACTCGTTTAAAACGAAACAGCTAGAACTATTTCATAGTAAAATTGAAATTACATGAATTAAACTAAACTTATAACAAATACTCTCCGTGGTAAAATTATATTCAAAGTTGTCACTGAAGGAACTAACGGATGGCTCTATATACGTATACGTCCTCTTCCCATTTTTTTCTGTCTGTAATTGAATACAGACGGCTGTTTCTCGCGCTTTATCTGTTGCATTTATATATTTTGCACCAATTTATAAGGCTCATTGAAGTCAAACTGCCATCACTAAGACCCTTGCATGCACAACTGCACACACGAATATTTGTTTAATGTGCTTTATTTGGACATTCCTTTGTTTTCGTAAAGTGAATAAAAAACGAGAAAAAAAATTATTTTTCATCACATTAAGCACTCATTCTAAAGCTGGATTGTTGGGTGATGATTTTGTAAAGGTTCCTCTTTCTGTTGTGGCTATCCGCCTTGAGCAGAAGCACCCCCTCATCGGTTGAAAAGGGCCAAGTAGGTGGGGAGTGTTGATTTTATTTGTAGCGATGCAACTTCAACACATGCTTTTCATAGTGTTCGTTGACTATGCCAGCGAATTGGAGCCTCCGTTGCTAGGAAAAACTAGCGTCATCTCGAGGTCCCGCTTGAAGCCGAAAAACCCTGAACTCCTTATGCCCTTAAAACTTTTCTAGATACCAGCAGCATTATACGGACGTGTGCAAATCCACACAACATCTTTGAACTTGACCACTCTACATTATGTGATACCCTCTTACATATCACTTAAAGCACACACCTGCAGAAAACATTCACCCATACCACCACTACACCAGTGAATAAACACCTTCAATCGTGGATCCAACAGTGGACTCTCACTCTATCCACAGATCTGTTAAACGCAGATCCATGCCCTATCGCAGGTTCTGAGATCAAAGGAACGTCTGAGATTAAAGGAACCAGGAAATGAATTTTTCTTAGAATCACTTTTTGTGTATCTCTTTACACTTCTTCCATGTATGAAGACTGACATCGTTTTGAGTTACGTAAAGTGAACGGTGCACTGTTTCAAACATTAAAAATTAAAAAACCAAACATTTCTGGACAAGTGAGGATCCAAGAAGACATGGTTCAGGTTTCATGTTTTCATGTTCAAATTGTGAGTCCCAAATTTGCTCTCTGGGAACATTTCTGTGAAAAGGATTTTTGCTGGACTATTGCCATATACTTACACAACAATAAATTGCCAAAGAAAATAAAATTTGCCATAGCAGTGGTTAAAAAAATCTAGAACTTTTCGGTGCACAAATCAGTGCAACATTGAGATTCAGTGCCTTGGATGACATCATAGTTCTGCTTATGAATGAACAAAAATTTAAATAAGGTTAAGTAAAACCCAAAGATGCAATTTCTAGGGTTTTTAGTAATCTTTACAAAAATATTTCTATTTCCTGGTTCCTTTAACTGTGGACTCGCGCCAGTGTACGAATACTTACTGGTCGGTTAGGTATTCTGCCAGGGAAGATCCACGGTCAATGCCGGCAATAATCTGCCTCACGTGACCGGTGAAGAAGCTATAAAGAATTAGGAAACAAAGCAAGGTCACATGTTGCAACTTTAGCTCGGTTATGAAATCCATATCCCCTCCATTGAGTAAGTTCCCATTTACTCTAAAAAAAAACTTGTTCAAAAGCCCAGATTTTTACACAACGAAATACCCAAATTAACACTGATTCCAAATCATGAAATATAAAAGTACTTTGTCCATTATGTTTGAATATAAGGGCCTACGGAGGCGACGGCCGTAAAGGTGTTGTCCATCGTCATCCTTTTCAAAAGCAAATACCCTACACTGTAAAACAGTTTATTATGCATGGAGAGTGCATATCGTCATCCACAACGCATTTTCTTTATTATCACCGCCTTCTGTAGTGAACGAATTAACCTTTTTATTCCAAAACTGCAGTTAAAACTCAATATGCGTTAGATTTCCTATCTACCGGGTTAATATTACCCGATGGATGGGATATGCCGATTGGGTACCAGTAAAAGTGTTACCCGGTATAGATAGGATAAACATGTACATGTACTTGTAAAATAGCTCATACGGATAGGGGATGCTTTATTTCGTTAGCAAGCCCGGCGTGCTTTGACTTCTGAGATGCGCAGCCTGGCTTGAAATCACAAAAGGCAATGCAAGAGGTAAATACAAAATTTCAACCTACTGAAACTTACTCGCTTCGTGGTGGGCCAGGGAAGTGCGCAAACCGTTTGTGCTGGTAGATCACGTAGAGCACAAACCCGACAAAACTCATCAGGAAAATGGCCGGCAGCAGAGCAGCCACTAGTAACATGGTTCCGGGTGTTGTTGTCTCGTCCGCCATCCTCTGGTATGTGGTAAAGCTATAATGTGCTAAGCGTGTCATGTGATAAAATGTACCCTAAACCCGTCACATCCCGTGAAAGACACTTGACACGGGGTCAGCCTACTTTGCTTGTTGGCTGCTGTCTTATTTATAGACCAAAAGCCTTTGAACCAAAGCAGGGTTGTTCATAAATGCATCAAATAGGGCAACTTTTGCAGCGCTTTGTACTCAGGTTTTGGTTGCACATAAATGTGTCAGGATGCCACATAGATACACTTGTATTTATATCTCCCCGCCAAAAAAATCAAATCAAATTCAATTTTGGTTTGAGTGCAGAAATTTAGAGAGCAACATTTTTTGTGAACAATAAAAAAACAATATTGTCATTTAACAATATTGTACCAACTCCAAATTAACGGTAATGCTTAGAAAGAGTAAAACCCCCCTTTTTAAAGTAAAAAACTATTGTTTCAAATCAGCTAAAATACAAAATGACAAAATAATTGTCGAAGACCAATTCAAAGTATTCATTTAAACAAAGAAAGACCGTCAATATCGGAACTTTATTTCCTCGCAAAATGCAAAGCTTGTGTTAGCTAGGATATCAACAAGCTCGTCCAAAATTTTCGCTTCACTTTAGAGAGGGAAGTACTTTATGCCATCCCTAAATCCCAGTAACAACAAAGTACACTTGGCAGCAGGCAGTAGCCCTGTTTCTATTTCAAAGCACAGCTGCAACGCTGTTTTGTATATTCATTTTTTCACGTTTAAACTCTTGCTAAATGTACAAAACAATTTGACATCACTATAGGTTAAATACAGTGAAAAATGTACTTTTCCAAACATTTAGAATTAATTCATTCTTCCATGACAGCTTAAAAGATGTTGTTGCTGTGATGTTATGACATGGTTCAGTGCATAATTTTCAAGATGTATTTTTGCGTTGGGGAGATGTACCCCCTGTTTCATTTGACTCGGACAGGCCAGCCGACCCCGGCAAGCTCGGGTAAGCAGGAGGTCGTGGGTTCGAGTCCCACCCGAGTAAGCTTGTGAGGTTTTTTCGCAAGCTCTCGGACAAGCACTGAGCATACAGTGCTTATTAATATACGTTGGGTAAGGGCAAAACCTGTTATATATAATATCAGTGCATAACGTTTTTCTGTTCAAATTGGGAACCCCGAATCTTTATGTACTTATTAAAACACTTTTGAGAAAGGAATTGATGCTTACTTAATGCTCTGTATTTAGACGACAATGAATCACCACAAACAAAGCAAGCCTGACCCGGCAATGTATCACTGAGATTTTCTTTCTGGCACGACATCAGTTTTGCTCACGTACAATGGGGATATTCATTATGAAGACTATTATGACAGGCAAATACCCTTTCAAATTGTTAAAAAAAACATTGGAAATGAGGTGAACTGAGTCACAAAAGTGCATTTTGTAGGTTTTGAAAATTTATAATGCTGCTTACTTTATGACTGACTTTCCATGTTAGATTGTGGACGACAATACCTAGTTGTTCGTAACCGTGAAAGATATGAAAAGACCATGAAAATATACAACAGAATCGCATCGCACTCCGCACTGTCACCGGGAGGCATGTGATCCAGGACACTGGGTATTTTACATGCAAGCTGAGGACTGCTCCTAGAACGGGCAAACCACAGTACTCTTGAGATTCCAGCCTTCACAGCATCTCTATGGAGACATGAAATAAGTAGAACAGGTTTCTTTGCAGTCTTCTTGAAGGGTCGATACAAAAGAATGTTTTTCAATGCACATCTTCAGAAGGCATCTGTTTGTGTCAGTTGATCTCTTATCCAATGTTTATTTCACTGTTTTGAGGCATTTTGCTGCCTTTTGTGGTTCTAAAACTGTACCTCTAATGCCGCTCAAGGCTTGAATCTATAGGCTTACCTCTACGAAAGTAAGATCTAGTTGTCTGTACTCAATGGACCTTATTCCTTTCGAAGCCATCTTGATCTTGTTGGTCGGATATCTTTTTAATTGTTAAATATAGAATGGCAGTCATATGAGTTTAAGCCTCCGTTTCATTTTTATTTGACAAATCTGGCGTAAAACACTACGGTATGAAATTACCCATCAGAGTAGACACGTACTAAGTTACACTTACAAGAAATTTCATTCTTTCATTGATGCTTTCAAGTTAAAAAAAATAAAGAGTTAACCTCACTTTCGATTTTGACTCAAGAATCAGACCCATTAGCTATTATTAACAAAGGGCGAATCTGAGATTAGCGCAACGAGGGCCATGCTAAAAAGCCAAGCGACTTTTTTTGAATTTCCCTCCAAAACGGCGTACAGCCCCAACAATGTCCCCTCTCCCCTTAGAAAGGCATATAATAGTAAAATGTGGTTCTGGTTTTGATCTAGTACACCAGTCAGAACTGGGTACAGGTGTTACGCTTGGCATATTAATCACCATTTACATGCGTAAATGGTATTCTCGCCCCCCCCCAAAAAGTATTATCGATGATATCAGTCTGATTGTTTCAGAGTTTAACTTCAAAATATTGATTGCAAGTTGCAGTACAACTAAAGAATAAATTGAACTAATCGACCAAGGTTAATTGGCTTATATAGTTTCAACACAAAGTCAGCAGATAATGTGTTCTTTACACAAACGATTGCCTTCCCCTCTGCTCGGGCCCAGCATAATGACTATGTCATGTAACTGTTCTCTGCCGTGGATTTTATCTAGCGAATGGGTGTCAGGTAGTTCGTGCATCTTTGGCGCGGCTTGATCGTTATTTCTTGCAGGATGTCATCTCGACGCTGTCCTGGCGCCAGAGTGAACTTGAAGTTGTGAAGAAGGCGACCGATGATGAGTCGAGCCTCAATCTGAGAAAAAAATCCAACAATGGTAACAATCAAGGGTACAGCGGGATGCTCTCAAAAACCAAGCAGTGCGATGGTCTTGTGTCAGGGTTCATCATGGGTTCTACAGATGATGAAATTTTTCCAGGATTACAGTGTTCAATTACTTTTAAAATGAAGGATGCATCTGAAAAAGAAGATATGGTAGGCCATGTTGCGGGAATTTGGCCTGATGTGTGAACTTGAAAGACCAAAACACTACTCTACAATGAAGAGCTGAACAAACTCTTAGAAAAAAGTTATGAGTTAATATCAACCCTTCGTAGTTCCTGAAAACGTCGGCCTACACAGCTGCACAGGTACATATTATGTAAGGAGCAAATGCGAAGATTGTGAAAAGAGGAGACGTTGAAGGGTTGCGAACAAGCTGTGTATCTTCTCTGGTTTACTTTGAAATCAGCAGCAGGCAAATGTGATCTCTGCAAAAACTGCTGACAACAAACACGACTTTAAAGAGGGCACACCCACTTGTGACTCAGCAGATTTCGGAAAGCAAACACAACATGTGCATTATTGATTCTGCATACTGAAACGCGCCTTGACCATTGTTCTCCGTGTTCGTAAATCTGGAGGGCCATTAACTCTCAAAGTAATTACAGTGTGTTCCGCATTAAAACGAACAACACTTTTCTTTTATGAGAAAAAATGGAATGGCTGATAATGGTTCCCTCAGCACATTCTATAGGCCCCTAGTGGGACCAAGAGAGGGAGCAGTTTTCCTAGCAACGGAGGCCCCTTTGATAGGAACTCAATTTTGCTGGTTCACAAACAACTAAAGAGCTCTTAAGCTTTTCATGGTGAAAGTAGCAAGTTAGTTTCCGAGGTTTGTGGTAGCACCATGCAGGATATCTCTTTTATGAGTATGTGTGGTTCTGAAAAGAGCGGGAGTGTACTCAACGTTTCGTACAGTAAGCCTATTCTCTGTCCATCGTCAGAACCACACATAATCATAAAAGAGATATCTTTGCGTGGTGCTACCGCAAACGTCTACAAGTACAGTGGGATACGTGCATGTGCGTGCGCGTCACTACCAACAAAATGAATATTCCCACTAATATGGCTCTTGTCAACCGACGAGGGGGTGCTTCTGCTCAAGGCGGACAGGAGCGACCAGGAACCGTTGCGCTTGTGCAGCTCTGGATTTTTTTCATAAGGGTCGCTGGACTACATGGACGCAAGTCAGAATTATTGCAATCGTGGTTAGTCTTTGCATCAAGCAGAGGATGGTGCCACGCGGGGACACTGATCTGCCTATCCTCCTGAATAAACTCATACTTCCGGTGCGCATTCGGTTGCGTTTGTTACACTCCCGGATATGTTACTTAAAAGTATGTTTTAATTATCACACAGCGGCTGAACTTGTGTTGATATTCAAAACGTGATCTTTTTCAAGAGGAGACATACTGCAGCCTTACCAGCGCAAATGATTGTCCTATACAGGCCCTCGTACCCATAGAAAAGGGGAAGTATGTGAAGAGATTCTTCTCCCTGGAAGAAAAAGAAAAAAAGATTATAAAGAAGCAAAGGTCAGGCATAATGCTTTCGGGATGAAAGCGAAATGTGCAAAGTGACGTCCTAAATACCCATTCTCTATCAGCCAGTAACAAGACAGCTGAGGGAAGCTCAAGGGGTGGCATGTGCCCAGATATCATCTTGGCCTCCAGCACGTTTACCCCCCCCCCGAAAATCAAACAAATCAGAAAAAAGGATAGGCTAATCTAGGCAAAATCGATGGGGAAAAAGAAGACATACTTTGAATTATTATTTGGAAAACCCTGGAAATGGCCCCATACGCGCGGCTATTTTTCTGTTCACAGATGAGCATTTGTTCATTTTTGACGACGCCTCAAAAACCTAAATGATGTCAAGCCCCACACCGCCTCACTTTCCCCCTTCCCTACACTGTACAGTCTGGCGCCACCACGGATTCGAAGCAGACAAAATTGCATCACAAATACAATAAGTAGGATTTGGGGTTGGATTGATTTTTAAATTTGTTAAAATGATCCTAAGAGGTCAGAAATTGGGATCATTAGGATGAGACTTTTCAACATCTTTATTGAAAATCACACCGAGTTTTAGCTTTTCACAAATTAGTCGACTGAATTCACGAGCGCCTTTCCAGAAATTAAGTGTATGGGTTAACTCGGTCAAATGAGTCCAAAAGCATCTGTTAGACTTGCATCTTTCAATGCGTCCTTTATTTGCTTCCAATAAATATTGGAAATGGCCCCATACGCGCGGCTATTTTTCTGTTCACAGATGAGCATTTGTTCATTTTTGACGACGCCTCAAAAACCTAAATGATGTCAAGCCCCACACCGCCTCACTTTCCCCCTTCCCTACACTGTACAGTCTGGCGCCACCACGGATTCGAAGCAGACAAAATTGCATCACAAATACAATAAGTAGGATTTGGGGTTGGATTGATTTTTAAATTTGTTAAAATGATCCTAAGAGGTCAGAAATTGGGATCATTAGGATGAGACTTTTCAACATCTTTATTGAAAATCACACCGAGTTTTAGCTTTTCACAAATTAGTCGACTGAATTCACGAGCGCCTTTCCAGAAATTAAGTGTATGGGTTAACTCGGTCAAATGAGTCCAAAAGCATCTGTTAGACTTGCATCTTTCAATGCGTCCTTTATTTGCTTCCAATAAATATTCAAAAGGTTCATTCCATCCAAGAATAAGCGAAAATACGTTCTTTGTCGCACCGTTGCAACGCGTTGCCTGTTCGGAGTCGTGTACGGGCAAATTCTTGCGAAATTCGCCCAGGTAAATATAAAATATTCAAAGAAGTCTCTCAGACCAAATGATTGTTAGTTAATACATAAACTGTAAAACAATATCAAATATAAAAAATGAAATTAAATAAAAATAAATAGATAACACACTAAAAGTAACGAAATACGCGATCTTCTTTCTATAGTCTGGTATATGTAAACGTGGGTCATCTTGTATTTTTTATACTTGTTATACCATAGTACTAATTCCATGTTAAAGTACATGAAAGCAAAATTCAAATTCCAAAGTTTGACAAACGGTTGTGTCTATCTCCAATGATATTTCAAATAACACGTGGACAGTGAGATTTAGCACCACATTTCAGTGCCCAATGTCATAAAACAAACAGCGGGAATAATCTGATCAAGCACACAGCGGTATTCTTGGAAGAGACAAGGGGCTGATTCCGACCCTCCCCTCAGTACTATCTCCAACATCATTGTTACGTCTTATCAATCATTTTGGCACCAATAATATAGAAAATCGGACCACTAGATTTCCACTAAAACACCATTCGTTTCAAAACAGGTAAGAGTCGATGCATGTGGGCTGACGTGTGGAGTCAGAAGCTGAAACAACCCCCCCCCATTTAAAAACCTGTTGTGGATTGAGATTTCCCATAATTTACGTATAAAAGTTTTTATACTTGTGAGATAAGGACAGCATTTTGGTGGGGAGAATGCTGTTCCTTCCTCTCCCCTGGAAAGGAGAGTTCCGAAAACGACTGGCTGTTAAAGAGTTAAAGCAAACAATCGCACGAAAATAGTCTGGAGCAATGATATGATGACTTGGCCAAGGGAAACATACAAGTAATAGCGATGCAAACACTGTGTTTATATTAGGGACGTCAAAGTACCTTTCTCCCTTTTCCGTCTTGCAGAATCTTTCAGGGTCGAACACCAGGGGGTTCTTGAAAAACTCTTCAACTCTTCCCATCACGTAAGTGTTCAACTATGCAAACAAATGCATGAAGAAATTTCAAACTGAGATCGGCCTCGGCCTAGATTATTGTTTAACACAAGTATTACTTTCCTATTACAACGAAAGTTGCGCGTCTTGAATTGTAAGTTCAGACAGGGCAGCGGCGACCGGGGGCGGGACGTGGGGTGCAGACCCCAAAATAAATAATTCCAGTCAGCAAAAATAGCTTCGGCAGACAAATAGATCCAAAATCGGTACATAAACGACGTACGTTGGCCGTCGGCATTTCCCCTGAAATATGAAGTGTAGCGTACCATGGATTTCCATTTTCCTCACTTAGTCAAGTAATACACGACAAATGGTTGGCGAACAAGTTACAAGTCAGCAAATTGACAATGGCACGCCTTCCCCCCACCAAATAAAAATTCTTTCTCTGCGCCACTGGGGTCAGATTGCTCGCAAGGATGCGTCAAACTGCGTGGGAGCTATTGATACCTCTTTTCAAGTTGAAACTCCCAACGAATTGATGTGGGTAGGAATTGAATTTTTCATTGCTTAGAAAAGCTTAACATATTCCACCTTACCCAAACCACCGTGCCTTGAGGTATCTTATAACCGAGGACGGTCATGTCACAAGCCATCTCACGATTGGTGCCAAATGCGGGAGGCCACAAGCGAAGAGTCTCTTTGATAACCTGCATATTTAGTCGAAATATAATGAAAAACATCACCAAGGCAAAAAAAACCTTTTTCCTCGTTTATATACCTCGTTGCAAGTAGCTTCCACCTCTGTCACACACTTTGCCGACATTCATCATGTAGGCCTGCTTTTTGTATTCGTGAGATGATCAGAGCTTCCGGGGCGATTTTGACGGCTGAACGCAAGGCACACGTGTGTTATGTTAAATAAATGGAGACAATTTTGTGGCTGTGAAAGTGAAACGCATGAAAGCATCGTGCCCGTAACGCACCCAAAAAGGTATGTATGGATATAGGCGCCTCAAATACGGGGGACGTAATGAGTGATGCACCCGATCTATATATCTACGCCATGGCCTGAAATCCGGGGGGAACCAGAGGGCAGAACAAAAGCAACGCTTGTAAAATAAATAATAATTCTTACCATACTTAAATATTCCAGCTTTCCCAGATCCGAATATTCTATTCTCTCTTTGTCACCAAACACAGCATTGACCTCTGTCATTACTCTATTGGTCCGAGAAAAGGGGGAAAAACAAGTACTGTGTAAATGTACATTGTGTATGTTTATAAGACACGGAGACTCCCCTGTCTGCAAGTACCAGTTATACTGGTGGCTGAAGTAAGAATTTTAATAACTGTTTTGTTTGATTGATTGTTGGTTGCTTAGCTGAATAGTTAGTTGGTCACGACAAGTTTTCACTTCTGTACTCAGTGTGTACTATTTGACATTGTCACTGTCACCACTGTCGCTGTCATCATCGTTAATTGTTGTTATTTTCGGTGATAGCACAGTTGCTGCTGTCATTGTTGTTCCTAACTTTTTTGTCGTTGTCTTTCCGTCGCTTTCGTTGCTGAAGTTGTCGATGTCATCGCTGTGGTCTCTACTCTTTCACCTTTGGTAGATCTCTGGATTGTGTCCTAGCTCCACCAATATGAAAGCCATTAAATTAGCTGTTGTTTCTTGGCCTGGAAATAAAACAAAACAGGTCAAAATGTCAGAACATTGACATCAAAACTTAACAGATGACCTATAATAGACATAAACAGATTTATTTCTTCATATGTATACATGTGTTCACATCTATCTAGCTGTATCAGCCAAATTGGCAGATTCAGAGGGCTCAGCGCCTTAGGAAATAGTTACTTTAAAGACAGCAACTGTAATCACCAAAACAAACATAATTATATAACCACTATCTACACGAGTAAGTAGGCCTACGTAAAATTAAAACGTTTTGCTCTAATGCTCCTGATGCATTGTATCGATCACAGATTTTTTTTTTATTCAGTACCCGCAAAGAAGAAAGTGAAGAATTCGTCGATCATTTCTTCAATGTTGAAGTCACTGTCTGCTTGGAAGTCTCGGGATGCCTCCAGGATGTAGGTGAGGAGGTCTCTTGGTAGCTTCTCTCCTCGCCTCTTCGCCTCGAGTCTGGCCTCGATGCATCGACGACCCGTTGCCCGCACATACTTAATGGCCTGGCGAACATCTTGTCGGAACTTACGGTCACTGGACAGTGGACTGAACTGAAAGGGGTACAGGGTACGATAAATGCTCCTGAAGGTTTTGGAATTCCAGGAAACACACAAAGCTAATTAATAACTGAGTGCTGATTAGCGTTATATATAGTTTTAACGGCCAGCAACCGTAGCCTACATTTTTAAGTGACCCCGTTTAATACGGATTTTTCACAATCGTGCACCTCCAAGAGTTTACAACACACTGGCCAATCATAATGCTCGAAATCTGTCAACCCAGTGCCTGTTTGAAAGGGGTCGACAGATTTTGCGCATTGTGATTGGCCAACGCATTGCAAACTCGCAGAGGCGGACTTTTGTGAATCGCCCGTATTGTACGGTGTGCATTTATACCCTTTGCCTTTTACAGAAATAATCATGATGGTATTTACCCGCCTCCAAGGCTCGAAAAACTGTGACTGAATCCCTAGCAGCGTCATCAGGATGGCCTGAGTGAAGGGCGAATCTTTCTCCATTACATCGTCCAGTTCAAGCCCAAAGGCAACCTGAAGGAAGAAAAACTCACACTTGAAACAACGTCAAATAAGTGCACTCGGTTGTACGCATTGATTGGTACTCTGGGGAGTATTAAAAGGTCTTTTCTGCCTAATTAAGGTTTTATATAACAGGTTTTGCCCTTACCCAACGTATATCAATAAGCACTGTATGCTCAGTGCTTGTCCGAGAGCTTGCGAAAAAAACCTCACAAGCTTACTCGGGTAAGCTTGTGAGCTTGTGAGTGCTTATTGATATACGTTGGGTGAGGGCAAAACCTGTTATATAAAATTAACATCTCCCCAACGCAAAAATACATCTTGAAAAAATAGTTCGCGGTACCCGCTGCTTCATTTGACTCGGACCGGCCAGCCGACCCCGGCAAGCTCGGTGGTCGAGTGGTTAAGACATCTGCACTAGTAAGCAGGAGGTCGTGGGTTCGAGTCCCACCCAAGTAAGCTTGTGAGGTTTTTTCGCAAGCTCTCGGACAAGCACTGAGCAAACAGTGCTTATTGATATACGTTACGTTGGGTAAGGGCAAAACCTGTTATATAAAATTAACATCTCCCCAACGCAAAAATACATCTTGAAAAAACTAATTAAGGTTGCAAAAGGACAAGGGGAAAGCACATTAAGGATTAACCTCTCAATGGACACCGTGCCTCTTTCAGTGGAGACGAGAACAAAATAATTATGACAGACACTAAAACAATACGCACAAAGAGTGCACGAAATCTGTCGACCCTTTCCAAACGCGCATTGGGTCGACAGATTTCGCGCACGCTGATTGGTCAACGAGTTGCAAACTCTTGGAGACGCACTTTTGTGGATCGCCCGTATTCACAGAGCTGGCGCTGACGGAAAACGAAAGGGGATGGGGGAAAGATTTCCCCAAGAAACATGTCGGCATTGTATCAGCATTAAGTGACATTGGAAGCACTAGTATTCAAAAAACACTAGTTTCTTTTATTTACTGAGTTATTTTTGGAACAAAATCCATTTGTCCCACCTCCATCTAGAAACGTCACTGATGAAAAAGCGTAGAATTTCGTGGGCACTTAATGTATCAGTCCAATGATGTGGTTATGCCTGTGCTCTCTGAATTGCTTAAATGCATTCAACATCGTTTTGCTACCTTGGCGACGACGTCTAGCGTAATTTTGTTGAACACGTCCAACATTTTGACCTCCGTTTTTCCATTGGCATCCTTGGAGAGTTTCCGAATAAGCAAATCCACACTGTCGTTGAAGGCGTCCATTGACTGCATCAAGTACCTGACAGTGGAATGAAGTAGCGAAACCAGGGTGAGTTTCTTTGAAAGGGGGAACTCGAGGGTGCCTACAAGGACGAGATGTTCAACTCGCAAATAAGTAAAGAAAAGTATTACCGCCACACACTTAAAAATATTTTTCACTGTCGCAAATATCGACGTCAATATTTGCGACCAAATTCACGACTCGTTGTATATCTGGTCGCAAATATTGCCGGGATATTTTTTTCCAGCAAGCTTGACGGAAAGGAAGTGTTCACACGCACGCACGACGACCTATATTTTTCGGCTAGATCTCAAGCAGTTTGGGCACAACGCAGGGGACATAACGTTAAAAAGCAATTGCTGTGTCTTTAGCGTCAATATTCACGACTGAAGAGCAAATCGTGAATTTTGGTAGCAAATATTGACGTCATATTGACGATTGGCGATGTCCCTCCTGGGCTACCATACATTCATTATATTTTATGTTACAGGAACGCTAATATTTGCACCTACAGGGGACTACGTTGATGATCTTTTAATTTGAACTTCGAAATGTACACAAGTGTATATATATGCATATGAAAAACAGGGTGGACCAATTTTTCTCATAGTCACGTAGTTCTATTGTTAGCTGTTTCGGCAGTCGGCCGAAACAGCTATTGTTTTTGTTAATTTTTTCTTTTTTTTTCTTCAGGTGTTTTGGGCACCGGCCGAAACAGCTATTGTTTTTGCTATTTTTTTGCTCTTTTCCTTTTTTAAATTTTTTTTTACTTCTTCTTTCACATCAAATCCCATCCGATAACATGGGTTTTCGTTCTGGGCAGGACTTCTACGCTTTGCAATTTTTAATTGTCTTCAAACTTGGCAGGTCTTTGGACAATCATCCAAGAATGGTCCTAGAAGAAATTTGTGATGATGACGTCATCACGCGATTTCTTCTTGAATTTTGAATATTTAATTTTTTCCATTGGCTTTGTACACGTTTTAAAGCCATTATTTTCAAACCTTTGCACTGTTTGATAACTTTCAAAGTGATAGCCCTCATGCAAAAAGTATTTTAAAGTAATGACGTCTTGATCATCATGTGATTTGGTATTGGTTTTTCAATATTTATTTCTGCCCATTGACTTTATACATATTTTCAAGTCACGATTTGGGCAATTATCAGAGGTTTGATCAACTTCAAAGTTACAGACAACAAACAACCTGATAAAAGAATTTTGCTAAGTTTATGACGTAACGATGACGTCATTACCTGTGTTGAAATTAATTTTTGGATATTTAATCTTTCCCCATAGGTTTTGTACACATTTTCGTAAGCCTGTCCTCGGAACTTTGGTCAATCTAAATTATTTCCTTCAATGTACACTTGAAGTCCCTTACGAAGAGAGGCTCCCAAAGAAATATCGTCAAAATAACACCATAATGGGTCACGAGACATGAGATTAAATCTGCAGTTTTCCCCATGGGTTTTGTACACGTTTTTTACTACGCAATATTATCGATCTTAATGAGAGTAGTCCTGAACTTCGGCTGAGAATTACTATGAGAACGAAAGCAAATCGGTTTTTTTTCGTCTTCATTTGATTACATGTATACCCAAGAGTCCGAATATCAAATAATATTTCAGAATTCTTTCAGTCTAAACGCAAATCACATGACATCATAAAAGAGCAGCTTTTCGCACAGGTGTTTTCAGTCCATTTACTTGTACACATATTCAGGCCACTATTTGGAAACCTTTGCTATGTTTGATCGCTATGAAAGTGATATCGAACAAAGACCATTGTGCAAGAATTCTTCAAAAGAAATGACGTCATGACGACGTCATCATGTGATTTACTAGTAATTTTTCAATATTTATTTCAGCTCACTGACTTTGTACACATTTTCAAGCCACTATTTGGGCAATTATAAGAGGTCTGATCAACATCAAAGTTACACGCAACAAAGACACTCATGAAAGAATTTTCCTAAAGTTATGACGTCATGATGTCGTCATCACCAAACAGAAAGTTCCAAAACAGCTCAGTAGTTGTTCACAACCACAGTCATCTCGTTTTATTTTTCTTTATTTCTTTCCACATCAAATCCCATTCCGTAGCATGGGTTTTCGTTCTGAGCAGGACTTCTACTCTTTTGCAATTTTCGACTGACTTCAAACTTGGCAGGTCTTTGGACAATTATCCAAGGATGGTTCTAGAAGAAACCTGTAATGATGACGTCATCATGCGATTTCTTTTTTAATTTTGAATATTTTATTTCTGCCCATTGACTTTGTACACGTTTTTAAGGCACAATTTTGAAACCTTTGCGATGTTTGATCGCTGTCAAAGTGACAGCCAACAAAGAACAAGTTGCAAGATTTATTGGAAAGGACTGACGTCATGATGACTTCATCACAATTGAAGCGGGAACAGTGAAGGTGGGAACAATGGATGCTGCGTCGGATCCTGGTACTGCATGTCCTGAGTGTGTGCTTACTCAAGTGTGTCAGTTGGGGTTTGCAGTAGGAGAGTGAGCAGCTGGGTGCCAAGGGTAGAGAAGACCCATAGGCTAAATAAGGAGGGAACCTAACTGGGCAGTCCTAGGGTATAGGAGACCCATTGAACTGGGATGTGAGGATGGGGCGCCAGATATTGCTGATGCTGAAGCCGATGTCTTGGGGAACTGTGTCATGCTTGATGATTTCTATGGCTTCTCAGATGCGGCGGGGATACCATCGTTCGATGCTGGTGACGAGTTCAGCTTGGCTCCAGTTGATCTGATGATCTTCAGTGTGTGAGTGCTTGATTATTGACGACTTTTCAAGCTCTCCCTTCCTGCCATGAGTTTTGTGCTCGTTGATTCGGGTAGGGAGGTCCCTGCCCGTCTCGCCGATGTACACTTTGCCACATTGGCAGGGAATTCTGTACACCCCTGGTCTGCGTTGGGGGTCCTGCCGGTCCTTGTGCGAAGTGAACAGGTTGTGCAACTGCAGTGGGGCTGTGTGGAAAACCCGAATACCCTGCTTGTGGAGAATGCGCTGGATATGGTGGGAAGTAATGCCTAAGTAGGGGAGGGTGATGGAACTGGGGAACTAACTAGTTGCAGACAAGGGCCCGGTTGACAGACGACTTGATCTTGGGGTGGTGGAAGGATGTGCTGTGGAGGTATCTGTCCGTGTGGGTGGGCTTGCGGTAGACTGTGCGGGCTAGGCTGCCGTCCTCCTTTCTGGTCACCTCAACATCAAGAAACGAAATGATGCCATTACGTTCTTGTTCCATGGTGAACTGGATGCTGCTAGGTTGTCCTGCCTATGCTGCCAAATGACGAAAGTGTCATCCACATATCGGAGCCAAACCTTGGGTCTGTGGTCTGATGTGTTGATTGCAAGTTGCTCAAATTCCTCTATGAACATGTCCCCCACGTCCACCCACTAAAGACAGCATCCAGCACACCGAACCGATCCTCCGCCACCTTGACAAGTCCGCAGCTGATGAGATCCGCCTGCAGGTCCATGAAGCCCTTCGAAAACACAAGCCAGCCAAACCCAACATCCCAAAGTAGTAAACAGGCAGCCATCAATTCACTGCGTCAGGACAAGACCATCCACATCCTCCGCGCAGATAAGGGAAACGCCACTGTCGTCATGGACAAGATAGAGTACGACCGCAAAGTGGCGGACATCCTCAACTCAGCCGCCTACCGAGAACTTCGAAAAGATCCCACACCGTCCATCGAGAGGAGGCTGCAACAAAAGCTTCTCTCCCACCAGTGCACCGGTAACATCAACCAGCCCCTTTACAGACAGCTCCGGCCTTCCAATTCCAAGTGCCCAAGGTTCTTCGGACAACAGAAGATCCACAAGGAAGACGTTCCGCTACGCCCCTTTGTAGCGTCCAGAGGAGGCCCCACCTACCACACAACAAAGCACCTCGCCAAAATTTTTCTGCCCTTGGTGGGGAACACCGAACATCACGTCAAGAACTCGGACCAGTTTGCTGCCCTCATCCAAGACCTCACCCTCCAGCCAGACGACATCATGGTCAGCTTTGATGTCGTCTCCCTGTTCACCAATGTCCCCACCTCCGACGCCACCACCATCTCCAAGGACAGACTTGCAGCAGACCCTGCCCTCAAGGACAGCACAAACCTCACTCCAGAACAGCTGCATGACGTGCTCCTCGCCTGTGTCAACTCATCGAGCCTCCGTAATAACATTTCATAAAAACTGTTCAGTTTAAGCACAAATCACGTGACATGAACTTAAAGGAGCAGTGTTTCTGCAAAAGCGTTGATGGCCCACTGACTTTGTATACGTTTTCGAGCCACAATTTTGGTAGCTTTGCAATGTTTGATCATTGTCCAAGTGATAGATAACAAAGACCCTGATGTAAGATATATAGCTAATGAATGACGACACGATGACGCCATTGCCTTATTTTATATTGATTTTTGAATATTTTATTTTTCCACATAGGTTTTGTACACGTTGTTTGACATGAACTTCAAAGCCTTTTATCTCCTGAAGGGCATGTCCTTTCTCGTTGAAATTTTGCAGATAACTAGGAAGCAAAGTGCTACAGACGAATGTCTATAGCACGCGACGTTAAATATTCACTATCTAGGGAACTATATCTCCTGAAGAAGATGTCTGATTGGATTCAAATCTTGCAGGTATCTTGAAAATGGCGTGCTTTAGAGGAATGCTGGCCTTATGTGATGATGACGTCATCAGGAGACAAGTGACGTGACATTAAATGTGAACTCGATAAATTTATTAATGATTTTTTTTTCAAATTGATTTTCTACACAGATATATCGCCAGTATAGCTGGCTACTCAGCTGTATTCCATGAAACTGTAATATTATCATATCAAATCTATTTTGTAAGCATTCTTCTTTTATAACGATTTGACTAAGAAAAGCAAACTCCGAAACAGCCTGTGTTTGTTCATAAAACACCACCTCTAGTTTCTTTTGCTATGCTACACTTGTGCACTGAAAGAGAACTTGTAACTTTATTTGAAACTTCACGCACGTGCCTCAGCCCGCCATCTTTGTTCGTGACGTTCACTCTACTCCCTAAACGTATCCCAAACGAATGACAAACTTCCAAAGATATGGGTAAGTGGATGTTTGATAACTTGGTTGGTCACCGTCCCTCGTAGGATAAACAGCAGCGTAGAGTTCATGTGTGTGCGTGCATGTCCGACGACAGAACAAACTGACCGTAAACAAGTCAGTCAAACAACCGCAGTCCTTTAATTCAAGAAGCAGTTACGTCTTAATAATTAGAATGGTAATTCATTACTGTGATTCGGCTTCTACAATGTATCGTGGAAGTGTTTATGAAATGTATTTGTGAAGTCTTAAAATATCAATTTGCAGATTGAAAATGCAGCAGTCTCCTTTAATGAGAGGGTACATAATTCTGGTGATTGGAGTCCTCAACCCGACCTCACGTATATAGGCCTGTGCTAAAAGTACCCCCCCCCGTGGAGTCTAGTTTGCCTTTGCCCCAGAAAAATATTGATTCATACCCTTCGCTCATCCACTTGACTTTATCTTAAAAGGCTAATGTCTGACCAAAATCTAATTGTTTCTCAAAATAGCCCGAAAATATCTTCAACTCCAAAGTCAGCAAGAAAGATAACAAAGTTCGCTCGATTATTAGATGACATTTTACTGCCCGACAAGAACTTTTGAGAAGTTCGTTGCACCACTGAGTATTTGGATACGAAGATAGGGTATAAGAATAGTTCAAGTTGATAGCTTCTCCTCATTTCAAAAGATTTTTGAGGGTACTTGTTATTGTATTCACCCACTCTGATATGCCGTAAACTGGGGGTGGATGACAATTACTGGTCTTAAGCTGTCGGTACGGGTTCGCTGGTTTTAATGATGTGCACGTTATTAGATACGTGAGTTAGATGATTGCGGTGATTAAACTGTCTCATTCATCCGCTGTTCTCGGATCTATGGAGCTACGCTACAGATAACTGGGCACGTTGCCGCAACGAGATTTAGTCAAATTTGACATACGTGTATTTACTACTGCTGGTACATACTGGCTAAGAGTTAAAAATTGGGATTAGGACAGCCGATTGGGGGGAATCCACCCCCCCCCCGGCAGTGAGACCGTCCAAAATAACCCCGCTATTTATTTTAGGGTTTAACTACCCATTATAGACCTAGTTTTTGCACTCTCTCCCCTAGATACTTTCAAAACTCCCATGGACAGAGAAACCCTGGGTAAAGGGAGTGTAGATCCCAAACACACTTTCTGGGTATTGAGACACAGAAGATTGAGATTGAGATTTTTTTTATTAGGCTGCTTTCGAACTTTTCAAATGTATATAGTATAATAGTATTAATAAGCAAGGCATAACGCAGAACAAACAATGCAATACTTCTAAAAACTTCAGACGCAGAACTGCTTACATAATGAGGTTGCACTCTTGTGCGCAGTATGTTTATCATAGAGATCATGCTTTATACTATGGCAGTTTTCCAGTACTCAATACTCCGTCTCAGGCTTGTCCCCGAAACCAATCCCAGATTATGGGCCTGAAGCGTTTAAATCAGATAGGATTACTGTAAGTTTTTGCTCTCTTGCATCTTATTTGATATTTTGTGGCGCTATTAGACTACTTAGTGCGCTTGCAGCTTCAAAGTCAGGTAATAAAAAAAAACAGTTGAAGACAGAGTCGAAGTTGAGTATTGGAAACGGCCTATGATCTCTACGGTGTTAATCTATGTCATGAAGAACGCCCCCTTGTGGGAGTGAATTCCATCCCTACTTCCCGTCGTGTATGTTACAGCTGACAAAAGTTAAAGTTAGTGAAAACAGCAATTTAGGGCCTATCACAGCAAGCCGACCAAATGCCCTTTAGTTGACTTAGATCGATTTCATATGTCAAAGAATTGTTCACGGACGAAACGGGTATCGGGACTTTTCATATCATCTCGGTAAAATAATTATATTTTTTAGAGCTAAGAGGGCACTTAAATGAACACAAACTATCTACTAGTATCCATGCGCAAGATTTCACTGCAACTGCACTTACGAAATTTAATACAGTCAGTAATGCTTCGAATCAGTATTGTTCTTCATCCCTTTGCTCGTTTCAAAAGAAAAACTGTTAAAAAGTTGCTGTTCAAACATGGGCAGTTCAAGTCTTTTGGAGGTATTTTCAAATTTATGTGTGATCTTTTACAAGTGCATAACCACCTCTTACTCTTTGTGAAAATAACATGAAATGAAAGTTATGGACTGGTGCTAAAATACATTGCAAACGTTTTTAGTGAAGAATTCTTTGGGGGGAGGAGGGTTGACTCAAGTCATAAAACTCTGACCAATGCCCCTCTTCCCCGAAAGAAGAGTACTGTATTCTCGCGTTGAGCTGCTGTGTTATAGACATTTTTCAGGGCCTCGCATTACAAGTTCACGATTCGGCGCAGATGAGGTTTAGTAAGCTTTAATGACTGATTTATTTTTGAATTTTATCTTTTGATCATATCACCTTCGGTGAAAGGCAGGATTGAACAGCGCCCTCCTTTTCAAGTACTTAGGAACGTCTGTCTCTGTGAGAAGGCCGTGGTAGAAACATCGGGAACCGAAGACGTGCCAGAAGTTGGCGTGTTCCACTGCCGGTTTGCTGTGCGTGGTTGAGTGCATGACTTCCTACAATAGATAAATGAATCATTGTTCCTTGTCATTCCTCCTTTGCTCCATATACGGAGTTCAAGATGGAACAAGACAAGTTAGAACAAGAGGGAAGCAGAGGACTCTGACGCTGTAAATCGAGGCGGCAAATGGATGATTACAGGTGCATTTTAAACTGGAACGGTGAAAACACATTATAAATTATAAAATAGGAATAGGGAAAGCAGATGATATCCTCGGAAGCACATGCTTGAAAATGCCATTTGATTCGTACAAAAAAAAGTTCTGTATTTGATATTAACAGTTTTGTTGAGGAATTAATATAATTGTTTCTACCAGTATGTTGAACTAAATACACAGCTTCCAAACTTGAAGTCAGAGTTGCTTCTGAAAGTAAGAAAAATTTTGATTTTGGAGGAGAGCCTGCAAACCTATCAGTTTCTTGAAGCACACTTAAACATCTTGCCCATTAACAGTATGAACTATGTTAAGTTGTTTGACAAAGCTGAGTATTTATTACGGAAGACTGTCAGCGACAGGTTGTCAAGGCTTCAACAGGGAAACAAGGAAACAGCACCCGATTATTGAGGTTTTCTGTGTGAGTTGATGTCAATGGATTGTTTCTTTTCTCCGTTTAGTAGACATTTTTATATGACTTCCTGATGCAAGGACTTTCATAAGAATTTTGCACAAGATTACTAGAGTGGGTCCCGAAATTTTATACGACGGCGTCAAATAACGGGGAAGCGCCCTGTATTTAACCAGACACTCCACATTGTTCCACCAGCGTAATGCCTATTATTCTACTAAACTTGAATGTGAAATTACATTACAAGGACTCTGATTTAAAAGGCTAATTCTGTAACTTTAACTTGACTCCCTCAAATGACAGATTGAACCCTTGGATACACAGGACCGGTTATGTTCTTCAACTAGCACAAGGGTTAATTGTTGAGTTACAGAATGTAACGAGAAGTTACATTATTGATATCCCAATTTCACAAGGCTATAGCCGTATAAAGATATACTTGAAATGCTGTAGATTTAAAAATGAAAAGATGTGAATTTATTGTGTGGCTGTCACATTTTTACAACCATCGATGTAAAATTACAAAAGCAGGGCCACTTGTTTTTAACCGTAATTTAATGGTGCGTGTGTAATTTACCAGTTCCTAGTTTTTTTTAATGACAGTACTAGCGTCCAAAGTACCAGGAAAATCACGTAAAAAGTGTAGCTTACCTTCAGGAAACTTGGTTCAAGGACGACAACAATGGGCTTCTGGAAAATGAACATCTTGTACACTTTGCCATATTTGAGCATGCTGCAAAAAGAGTGTTTTTATTTTCAAAGTCTCAAAAGAAATTACGGTGAAAGAGTGATGTGTACCGGGTAGTGCTTCTAATAAAAAAGAAATACAAACTTGCAGAACTCTGAGAAAGGTCTTCCTCTTTCTGCACAGAATTCATTCAGCGTGCCATACTTTGGCTGTAGTCAGTTTATACGGGTATATACATGTACTCAATATGTCGTTTCCAATATTCGTTGTATAGCCGGCCAAGCACGAAAAAGCAACACCGTATGAGTTTACACAACCATTGTATTAATATATAGGAAAAGTGTACTCACAGTTGCGTTAGGTATTCAGGAAGAGAGACGCAATTCCTTATCTGTTGCAAATTTCCAGTGAAGAAACTACATGAAGAAAAAAAAACAAGCTTGATAAAATAACACTTTACCATTTTACTCCTAATTATTGGACCAAAAACGTTTCTCACTTTGTACTCTAAGCTGGAAGGCACATTATACTGCTGGTGCGCATCGCACGTACACCTGCAGTTACGTTAGCCTAGATGGACGGCTACACGGTATTGACGGTAGTCTTGGGCCAAGATGACAGAACTTGGTAGCGGACTCTATCGAGCATATGGGTG
This sequence comes from Acanthaster planci, assembly GCF_054643075.1. NCBI lineage: Eukaryota > Metazoa > Echinodermata > Asteroidea > Valvatida > Acanthasteridae > Acanthaster > Acanthaster planci. Next base: position 13,358,679 of record NC_141777.1, on the reverse strand, counting down.
TAGACCACTAATTCAAGTGAGAAATTCTGGCCAGCTCATTAGCATTAAAAGTGCCCCGCAGTATCTTTTGATGAAAGATATTGTCTTGCCCCAAAATGGTGAGATTGTCCAAATCGTTGCCAGGATCAACTTCCTGGGTCTTTGCGCTTTCATTTGATAGCAGAATGGCTAAAATTACGTTTGAAAAATGGTCCTAAGTGCCCGAGAAAGTTGAGGGTTGGCACTTGAAAAATGGCTGCAATCAGACTTCAGAAAAATCACTTTTCGGGGGGGGGAGATTTTGTTTTGTGGAAATAATTAAAAATGTAATGGGTTAACCCACAAAAAATTGAAAAGAAATTGAAAGAATAGCGACCAGATAATAATATCATTTGTGTTTCAGAAATCTCAGGGATGTTGGCGTGCATGTTATTGGACCTTGAACAGTGCTGATTTTACACTGTTTTCAATAGGGCTTGAATTAGTGGACTGTACCCATAATGCCGCGCGCTTCGATTTCTATTGCACCCTCTCGTGACTTCATTTCACTAATCGATGACGGCTCGTTCTAAAAAAAAAAGGAATACTAGGAAAACTAGGAATATACTATCGACAGATAGTCCTACTTTGTCTAGAAACAAACATGCTGCAATCACTGTAACTCTTGTGTGCATTTGGTTTTCTAAACACCGGGTTTAAGGTAAAAAAAAAAAAGATTAACTAGAGGAACGCAGTTTCGGAATTTTTGGTTTGTTATCTTTATCTTTTTGGAAAGCAGATCAAACTATCTGAAAGAGAAAATGTGTTTGAAATCTTCACAGCAATTCCCAAGCGAAGCACTGGTAAAATCAACAAAAGTGAAAGTGCAAAGTGAAAAACGTGTACGAACCCTAAAAATCAAACTGAAATTTTAACTTCATGTCACGTGGCTCCTAATGACGTCACCGTGACGATTTTATTTTGACAGCCCCACGGGTTGTAGGACTACCTATGCTTCTAATACAAAGTCACACAGATGTATGAGTGCACCAGTCTTTGACGTTTGAAGAAACGTGTACAAAACCTGTGGAGAAACACTGTAGCTAGAAATACATGTCACATGATTTGTGTTAATATTGAAATTGCATCAGGGTCTTTGTTGGCTATCACTATGGGAACGATCAAACATTGCAAAGTTATCAAAATTGTGGCTCACAATATTCAAAAATCAATAATAAATAAACTGATTAAGTTATCACTGTGAATTTCTTCTAGGACCGTGCTTGGATGATTGCCCAAAGGTCTGCCAAGTTTGAAGTCGATCAGATTTAGTAAACTGCCAAAGCCGACTGGTGGAAGGAACTGAGTTGAAAAAGAAAAAAAATAACTAGAGAGAAGTGTTTGCAAACAAGTAAAAACACAAAGCTGGTTCGGGACTATTTTACCAACAAGATAAGTATTGTTGATCAAAGCTCTCAAACTAACCCAAATGCTGGCTTGAAAACGTGTACAAAGTCAAGGGGCTGAAATAAATATTGAAAAAACAAGAGTAAATCACATGACGACGTCACCATGACGTCATTTATTTACAATAATTTCTGTATCAAGGTCTTTGTTGGCTGTCACTTTGAAAACGATCAAACATCCGATAGGGTTCAAAATTGTGCCTTGGAAACGTTTACAAAGTTAATGGGCAAAAAACCCCATTTGGAGAAACACTGCTCTTTTAAGTTCGTGTCACGTGATTTGCGCTTAAACTGAGCAATTTTTATGAAATATTACTTCATATTCGGACTCTTAGGCATATTTCAAATAAAATAACAGAGCGTAAAGTAACCGATTTTCCCTTTGTTCTTATAGTAATCTTGCGCCGAAGTTAAAGACTACTTATTCACTTGTGTTAAGTAGAAAAACGTGTACAAAACCTATGGGGAAAATTAAATATTCAAAAATGAATATAAAATAAGGTGGTGAAGTCATCATGACGTCATTCTTTTGCAATAAATCTTGTACCAGGGTCTTTGTTGGCTATCACTTTGGGAAGGATCAAACACTGCAAAGTTACCAAAATTGTGGCTCGAAAACGTGTACTAAGTCAATGAGCTAGAAACACGTGTGCAGGAAAACTGCTCCTTTAATTTCATGTCACGTGATTTTTGTCTAAACTGGGAAAAACTTTAATGAAAAAGAACAATATCTTTAAAGGTTGCCATTCCATTCTGATCAGACGTGCATGCAATGGATAACTTTACATAATACGCACATGTCATGTACCTGTACGTCGATACGCGAGTTACAGGCCGTGGGACGCAGTGTACCGTGCACAGTATGTGGTTTTATCGGTTTTGTACATGAAAAACGTAGATAGCGCTGCGCAGCGTGTTAACAATAATTCATGAAAATCGAACAAAACAATCTAGCTGTAGATAAAACTTAATGTATTGCGTAGTTGAGATTCTAGCTTGTTGTATGCAGTGTCACATTGCTCTGGGAAAACTTATAAAATCGAGAAATCTGGTGGAAAAAAGACCAAAGAGATCGAGTGAAAATGAAAATTGTTTATCACTTCAACAACCACTTTGAGGCTAAATTTCAAATTCATGTAGCATTTCTTTTCACAATTCTGTGGTGTTTTATTCGGTTCAAGGCTTCCACACCACATACGAAAGTGCCAATTCGATCGTTTGTTAGTTCTGGGCAAACAAAGTCTTCAAAGCGAGAAGGCTCAACATAGGATTCAAGCATACGTGTAGGACAAGAAAGTCTCAATTCTTACCCCGCCAAATCACTCGAATTGAACATATCTAAATTACAGGATTACGAAGACTTCGTTACTACGAAAATAAACTTAAGGAAGGAGCAGACCACAAATAAATGTTTCACATTTTGAAAACTATACATCTTCAATTCAAGGATTATGCTGTCAGTGATCTTTGATCGTATAAAATTTACCTCTTTGTTTTCAACTTCTGCACAGTACACCCATCACTGTTTAAAAATAGGCCCTAATGAACCTGTTTAATACGTGCTGACGCTCCAAGAAATGGACATGACATCCTGGACTTGACCTCATATTTTATTTATTTAAGGAGGCGATATGCAAATGAACTGAACCAGGGGGTCGACAGTTATCAGCCTTGAGCAGAAGTATGGAAGTCCGTTCCTGCCAATTACGCGGTGCATTCTTCCTCCAGTCTGTAGCCACTTCCGCCGTCAACAGCGCATCATCCCGTCGTACCTACGCACTGTCGCGTCGTGCCGTTACATTGTCGCGTCGTGCAAAAGAGGAAAGAGGATGCCCTTGCACCATGCTCTTGTAAGGGTAGACTTTGAGTAACATTTTTGTAGCGGCGAGTCACGGGTCAAGTGCTGTCGTGTATGCGCGTTAACATGTGTACACGTGACATGTATATGTACTGTACATGTGCATGCACAATGTGCTGGGGCGGACGCGACGTCTCGGTACGGCACTGGTCAGCGTCCGACCGTAGCAGCTGAAACGATGAAAAGGGAATGTCTCTAATTTAACTATTCTACCTTAGGTAATGGTATTAGTACTCACAAAACTGGTACAATCTAACAGAAAATGATCATCCAAGTCTTGGATGTACCATTTGGGTAATAAAAAAGGATACAAAATGGCTTTGAATTTTCGTGAACCGTTGGAATGATACGATTTTGGGCTGATTCAAAATGACCAAATAATTAAAATTTTTAACCGGAGGCAGATTAAAAATAAATGCCTGAAATCAATGAGCTAGAAACACGTGTGCAGGAAACTGCTCCTTTAATTTCATGTCACGTGATTTTTGTCTAAACTGGGAAAAACTTATGAAATATTATTTAATATTTGCACACTTGGGTATATTTGTGATCGAACGGAAGGGAAAATTTAGTCTGATTTCTTCTTCGTTCTGGTAGTAATTCTCGGTCGAAGTTGAGGACTGCTCACGCATTATGCGGGACAATGTGTGTACAAACCCTATGTTGTGCAACAACGCCGTCCATGGTTCAATATGGGACAGTTTGTTGAAAATTGAAAGCCCAGGCAGGTGTGACCGTAATTCTGCAATAGCGCCCTCATAGCCTGATATAGGACAGTCCGAAAACTGTGTGCAATCTGTGTACAAAGTCTATGGGGGAAAATTAATTCTTAAAAAATCAATAATAAATAAACTTCTTAAGTTATCACTGTGAATTTCTTCTAGGACTGTCCTTGGATAATGGCTCAAAGGTCTGCCAAGTTTGAAGTCGATCAGATTTAGTAAACTGCCAAAGTCGACTGGTGGAAGGAATTGAGTTGAAGAAGGAAAAAAAAGGAAAAAACAATAATCAGAAGAACAATACTGTTTCGGCAAAGTTGACGAAACAGCTAAAAAAAAAAGAAGAAAGAAAAAAATTAACGAAAACTAGAGCTTTTTCGCCGAAACGCGGAGAACAGCTAAAAAGAAAAAAAATTAACGAAAACAAAAGCTGTTCCGGCTCTTTCCGAAACAGCTAATTTTCGTGAACCGTTGGAATGATACGATTTTGGGCTGATTCAAAATGACCTAATAATTAAAATTTTTAACCGGAGGCAGATTAAAAATAAATGCCTGAAATCAATCCAGATCTCAGAAAACATATTTACTGGTAACATTAATTAATGAATGTAGTGCAAGATTTTACAATTTTGATTTTTTTCGTTGTTACAAAGGGTCTGTAAAATCCATTTTTATATTGTTATAAGATAAACTGTTATTTAAAAATATTACTAATGTAGGAAAACTGTATGTTGTTTGTAACTCGTGTTTAGATGTTCTTGCAATTTATTTATGCTTCTACACTTTGGTATTTTACGAGGTCAGTCGTTGAAAAATTTCGCGCTATGGCGTCGTGTGCTTGCGCGAAAAACTGTTGTTGTCTGCTTGAAAATGAAGTGCGCATGTTTGCTTGTAATGGGCGTTGTTTCTTAGGCTGAATCTGTTGTCTAGAGCTAGGTCTAGGTCTTCTCTCCATTGGAAATGTGCGGAGACGCGAAGACAATAGACGCAGCTGTAGCTCTGGAAGCCCGTTTCGGACACGGCCTAGTCAATAATCCATGCAGCGATCCTGCTCACAATTTTTCATTTTGCGACGAAATATAATTTTCTTATACACTAGATATTGTATTGCATGAGCAAATAACTAATAAATTGACTGATACCTGAAAAAACGTTATGCCAATATTTCTGTCATAACACTTCCATCGCTGTTCTGTAATGATGAATAGCATGGGGAATGAAATAGACATGCGCACATGCAGGAGAATTGATGTTGGAGAAAAAGAAGTCCATTTAGTACCAGTTGAAGGACTTCCCTCCCAATCACCTAGCGTTTGTTCATCGCATAAACGCTCCCAACTCCTTTTTAGCCGTTTAGCCGTTTTTAGCCGTTTTAACAGCTATTGTTTTTCTTTTGTTTTGTTTGGTTTGGTTTGGTTTTTTTTTTTTTTTTTTTTGCTTTTTCGCAATTTCGAAAAAGGCATTCTTTTTGTTCTGTTTTTTGGCTTTTTCGCAATTTTGCGAAAAAGGCATTCTTTTTGGCTTTTTCGCAATTTGGCAAGAAAAGGACGTCTCTGTAAAAACTGTAGCTAGAAAGTTTGTGGACAAATGGGAAAGGCAACTTGAATTCCACTATGACTTGGGTATTTGGTTTCAGGTCTTTAGTGTTCCATTTACATGTACGGTGGACTCTAAGCTTAGATGGTATCAGTTTAGATTAAACCACAGAGTTCTTGGTACTGATTCGTATTTATGTAAAATTTATACGTTGGATTCCAATGTTTGCACCTTTTGTAAAAAAGAAGGGGAAACCCTTATTTAGCTTTTTTGCAACCGTAAATATGCCAATTCTTTCTGGAGCTCAATAGTACATTGGATTAAGGACAACACAAAGATACACCTTGTAATAGACAATCAATTTTCATTGTTCGGATTTGTTGACAGTAGACTTAAATGCCTTAATCTTATCTTTTGGTTGCCAGATTTCACATTTATAAAATGAAAATGAACAGCAAACGCCCCTCATTAGAAGCTTTGGAAAAGGATAACCAGAAATATTATCATTGTGAAAAATATTTGGCTTCTGTTAATGGTGCCTGCCAAAGGTTTTGGTTGAAATGGCAAAATTACTCTACTCTTTGTCCAGTTTAATCCGAATAGTTGAAGTACATGTATTATAATCTTTTATTACTGTATTAATTGCTGTTAAGTTTGTGTCGACAAGAGAGAAATAAAAAAGATGTCTCTGGTAAAAAATAAAAAAATTCCGATACATGTAGACCGAGTATTGCCTGTAAAGGCAGCCAGTGTAAAAAAATGACTTGATGTCATGATGTTGTAGTTGTTCAAACGTGCAAAAGAATGCGAAACGCCCTCTGTTCTGTTGGCAAAAAGACAGATACGCTCTCGTCTTCTTCTTCCTCTTCTGACCAAAAGCCCATGTGTTTTGTGCACGTTTCTTCTACCATCGACTTTGGTCCTTTTGCAACTTTGGATCGTCATCAAACTTACATCACTGAAGGACCTTAGTTCAAAGATGTGCAAAGAACAATGACGTCGTGATGACGTCATCAAGTGATTCTCATTGAATTTTTTAATATTCATTTCAGCCAATCGACTTTGTACACGTTTCCAAGGCTTCGTTTTGGTAACTTGACTATCTTTGATCCTAATCAAAGTTACGCCAAACACAGACCTTAAGGCAAAAATGATACTGAAATAATAACGTCGTGATGACGTCACCAAGTTATTTGCTATTGATTTTTATATATTTAGTTTAGCCTATTGACCTTGTACACGTTTTCAAGTCACAATTTTGGTTACTTGGCGATCTTCATAGTTACAACCGACAAAGACCATGATGCAAAATAAAAGCCTAATTTATGACGTCATGATGACATCATCACCTTATTTTATGTTGATTTTGTAATATTTAATTTTGCCCCATAAGTTTTAAACACGTTTTTCTACTAAATACTAGTGAACGAGTAGTCCTCAAAATTACTTTTAGAACGAAAGAGAAATCGGGTATTTTCTAGCCTGTTATTTGATAGCCCATTGACTTTGTACACGTGTTCGGGCGACAATTTTGGTAACTTCAAGATGTTTGATCGTTGCCAAAGTGATAGCCAACAAAGACCCTGATGCAAGATTTATTGCCAAACGATGACGTCATGATGACGTCATCAGCTTTTTTAATATTGATTTTTTAATATTTAATTTTTTTCATTTTTTAGATATTTAAATTCTGCTTTTAAAATACGATTTGATTAAAACAGCAAACTCCGAAACAGTCTGTGTTTGTTGCGGTTGTTAAGCATGTCCCTACAGCTTCGTAGTTTTGGCTTTTAAATGAATATATTTTTGTTTGCAGCCGCATTTCAATTTCAATATCCGAATCCGGTAAGAGAGTCACCAACATACTGCTATTTCAAAGATTAGCCACGCAGAGGGTCAGTGTTGATAACTGGAAATAAATGCTTACTTTGTCCTGACATTTTATGGAGCAGGTTTGGAGGAAACTTAAATAAAGAAAACGGGGGCTTGATTAGATAAATATCACTTAAAGTAGGTCATAACGGTCTTTGAATCAGGTGGGATAAGAATTACAGTGGCTTTGAACAGATAAATTTGTGCTGGACTCTGTACCCTCAATTCTTTTCCTACATTCTACATGGAACCAGCAATAGCACAAAAATGTCTATAACTTCCGATTTGTTGAGTTTTCACTCATTACGGTTTTTTCTAACGCAGGATTGTTTATATCGAGGGGGGAATATTCAATTTCCCCTGACGTGGTATGTTAAGTTGACCGAAAATAAAAGAGGAGAACAAAAAAAAATGATAAAATCAGCAGGCCGAGAACTCCGTCAATTTTAGCTTACTATACTTGTCTCGGGTTAAAAATAAGTCATGTAATTTTCCCTTTGATCCTGGATAATTTCCGAATTTCATGCTTTGTTCGTAAACCAATAAATGACAAAAAGATGGCCTTATTGTTGACCTGACGAAGAGCCGATAATCCAGCTTTTTTCTGTCCATTATTTTAAAGCTTCGGTATAGGAGGTAACAATGCTTGGAGACAAGTTCATGTTAAGGTTTCCGGATCTAGAATATCCTGGGTTTTACTTTAACATGGCGAGATGCCACTTGTCTTTAAGACCAATGGAAACTGATTATTGCGTTTGTATTGTGGTTCTTTTTCCAAAATTACGCATCAGTATCTGTAGAAAGACTGTAGTCTTCCAGTGTGAAAATTAGACCCCTAATTCCGAGATATCGTGGCTTGCTATTTCTTAGAAGTGCAATAAACAGATTTGTTTAAAAATCATGAAGAAACACTCAGAAATGCGGTAGCTCTCATCACTACTGACGTCATTCACAGTTGATGAATCTGACCTGAACACCTCAATTTCTCAAATTGTCTGAACACATCCAGAATTCGTCGACTTAATCCAAAGTCCTGGCTGTAAGCAGTGTGTATCAAGTGCTCGGTGAAAATCGAGTGATAAAGCATATACGTTTGCACTTCTCAAACAGCCTACAATCTGCCCATATGCGCCCCTTTCACGCGCAGACGTACTCAGATTTGTACACAGTCCAGTTATAACTGAATCAATCGTGCCCCTTTGGGTCTTTTGGGTATAACATGCCGCATCTATGTACTGTTTCCGCACTGAATTCATGCAACAGGATAAAATTCGGAAATTCTCTTTTTCAGAGAGCAAATAATATATGATATACTTACTTGCTCAGCGGTGGACCCGGAATATGGGAGTATTTGTGATGTATGAAGGCAACGTAAGCTACAAACGCTAGGAACCCGACCACAAGGGCGGCCGCGAAGAGGCTAACTACCTCTACTACGATGGATTCCGCCATCCTTATGTTCAGTCTACCTCTGAGGTAACGATTCCACCGTGCTTCGCGCGCCGATACGAACTGACCATTCCGACAACTGTCCCAGGTTGCCAGAAGTATTTCCCTGCCTGCAGTATGACTACTGAAGTGGCGGAACTTTGACCTTCCATTGTCATTCTCGACAGATTGATGCTAAACAACGGGTTGGATCTTAGGACGGAGCTATAATGTGTTTAATTAATAGCTCCATTATCTAAGGAACACACCAGCCAAAGTCACATTTTCACCTTGTGAAAACCTTTGAAAGGCTCTGAAAGTCATGATGGATATAAATGTTGAAATGCTGCAGGTAAGGAAGTTGTTAATGACGGAAAAGGTCAGATGGTCGTAGCGCTCATTTAAAGGTTGAAGGCGATAAACCCCAAGCAGTTCCATCAGAGATATCGCACAGCGGTAAGGTGGTGTGCTGGGTCATCGTGTTGTACCCACTAGATCTGTCTGCAGCCGCCATGAACCTGTCGCTCAAAGTGCTCCTCTAGGAGCGAGACAACCTCATCATTGATGATTTGCAGATACAAGTTACCGTTGACATTCATTTAAAAGAAAAATGAACTAATGACCTGAGCCCCTGCTACAAAGCCCTAGCAGTCTACCATTGAAGACACTTGGTAACCTCATACTTAAGTTCGGGGGGGGGGTTTCCTGCGGGTGCAATATAGTGACGAACATTATCCGTACTGATCTTGTCGTCTATGGCGAAGCTGCTTTGTCGCCTAAAGATACAACAGAAAATTGACGTCTCCCCCAGTACGGGTTATCAACTGTCTAGCAGACAGCAGCCTTCATTTCAGATTGACTGACCAGTATCGTCGATTGCCTAAGCTTCAAACACTTGATTTGAATAGGTCATATTCAGCAACATTGTCCTAGATCAAACTACTTTCACAAATTAACATCATATTTTGGTACATTTGGCGTTCTATAAAAGCACAGTTGCGAGATGTGAAGAGGACACCGGTAAAGTTGGATACTCGGACGTGCCTAGTCAGTGCATCTTTCCATCGACATCAAAACAAATTTTATGCACAACCTCCGCTCACAGTTGTAGAATAATTTCTGCAGTAATTTTTTCGTTAAAATTCACAAACGTTGTATACGCAAATCCTGCATAACTTTCACCATTAAAGCCCCTCTGTCAGATTATTTTCATGTCCGATTGTTACAGACAGGCGGGTACCTAGGTTATGCTATACGTAGTTAAAGATGCACTTACCTTCACACATGTACTAAGATATCATCGTTTTTATCATTACTATTGTTCTTTAGTTTTATTTCGTTATTAGTTTTTGTGCATCAGAGCTGCGGGGGGGGTGCCGCATTCCAAATTTCCATGACTGAGCAAGTTACCCCCCCCCCACGATTCCCCATCCTCCTTCCCGTCTGCCAATACAGGCGATTCACATTAGTGCGCCCCCAAGAGTCTGTGACGTGCTGGTCAATCACAGCGCGCAAAATTTGTCGACCCTTTCCGAACGCGCATTGGGTCGATAGATTTTGTGCATTGTGATTGGCCAACGCGTTGAAAACTCTTGGTGGCGCACTATTGTTAATCGCCCGTATTTCCGGCACAACGCCACTGTAAAGCGGCCCTCTTGCACTCGCAGAAAAAAAAGATCCTATATCCAGCGTAACTTGGAGCTAATGCATGGCTACTGTCTTAATCAACTATTTGTGGAAGCCGTCTGACAGGAAGTTCGAGTTTGACTCAGCTTTGATTCTAAATGTAAACAACTAAAAGCAATTCGCTTCCAGTTTCCTCTTGAAAATATTTTCCGCACGTGTCCCCTTCCGAAATTTCACCCCGCAGTTACGTACAGTACCACACAAAACATGAAATATAGGATGTGGTCACAATTGACAATATGACACAGACCATCAAAGGTGACAACTTGAAGTTGGCATTTATTTTATATCCTTCACACCTCGTCCAAGCGTTTCTATTAAAGGAAGGATTTCTGAAATGATTAAGAGTTTACTTCTGGTTGGAGTAAGCTGTGGCTCTAATACCAGCTCAGGTATCCAGTGGACTGGCTTATGGGTACAGACCAGCTAATAAACTGTCATAGACAACAGTGATGAATATATATAACAGGTTTTGCCCTTACCCAACGTATATCAATAAGCACTGTATGCTCAGTGCTTGTCCGAGAGCTTGCGAAAAAAACCTCACAAGCTTACTCGGGTAAGCTTGTGAGCTTGTGAGTGCTTATTGATATACGTTGGGTGAGGGCAAAACCTGTTATATAAAATTAACATCTCCCCAACGCAAAAATACATCTTGAAAATAGTTCGCGGTACCCGCTGCTTCATTTGACTCGAACCGGCCAGCCGACCCCGGCAAGCTCGGTGGTCGAGTGGTTAAGACATCTTCACTAGTAGGCAGGAGGTCATGGGTTCGAGTCCCACCCGAGTAATAAAAGCTTGTGAGGGTTTTTTTTTTCGCAAGCTCTCGGACAAGCACTGAGCATACAGTGCTTATTGATATACGTTGGGTAAGGGCAAAACCTGTTATATGTAATTAACATTTCCCCAACGCAAAAATACATCTTGAAAATAGTTCGCGGTACCCGCTGCTTCATTTGACTCGGACCGGCCAGCCGACCCCGGCAAGCTCGGTGGTCGAGTGGTTAAGACATCTTCACTAGTAGGCAGGAGGTCGTGGGTTCGAGTCCCACCCGAGTAATAAAAGCTTGTGAGGTTTTTTTCGCAAGCACTCGGACAAGCACTGAGCATACAGTGCTTATTGATATACGTTGGGTAAGGGCAAAACCTGTTATATATAATTAACATTTCCCCAACGCAAAAATACATCTTGAAAAAAGTGATGAATATCCCCATTTAAAAAAATTCAGGAAAATTACTCACAAGTTTCACACAGGTGTTAGAGACACATATCAAAATACAGTTCACTTCCTCGTCTTTCATTTTCCTTTGAATTTTCAGTGGTCCATCGATGACTTTTGAAGATATTGCTCTCCAGAGAAAATCACCCCTAAAACAGTCAGGAGACCCATCGCTATTTTGAAAATTGATGCCTACACTCCATTGTAAAATAGAGCAATTTTGAGCACCCTGTTTGGTCCGATCCTTTCAGAAATACAAACTGGCAGTCTTGCTCCTAATTTCCATTTTTTTTCCTTCTGAACAAATCACCTAGTTCACGTGCCATGAAATGCACTAATAGCAGAGAATTTGACAGCTACAAGTCGTGATTCGGTCCGCACAGGCAATTTTAGACCTATTTACTGGCCTGTACAACCTTATTAATGCTAATAGACTGTATGCATGTGCCGGCCAACTTGAATTGAAAGTGAGGTTAACAGAAACGAAATAAGAGTTCAATAAATTAATACCAGTTCTGCGTTTGGAATCATCTGAGATTTGTGATAAATTATATATAAATGTTTTAGGCCAAGTTTAAAATGGCCACCACAAGACTTGGCCGTGTTTCTGCGCTTAGAACCTATACACTCTAAAAACTGCCTGGTCAGATTGACCCAGAATGGGGTCCCATTCGGCGTGACCTTTTCCTCGGTCAAAATATGACCCCCTTTCGGATCATATTTGACCCTTTCTGGGTCATATGTGACCCTTTCTGGGTCACAATTGACCCAGAAAAGGAAGTTAACGCGCAACTACGCTTTTTCCACAAGATTGGACGATTTTTCTTTCGGGAAATATTGATAAAGTGATGTACGGGACTGTAGTAACCGATGCCGCATACTGTGTACCGCTATATATCTTGTTTTGTACAATCGAAAAGACGATTACAAATCTTGTTCAAACACAAGTTTAAATGAACAAAACATCTGAAAATACTTTTTGAAACGGTCATTACAGAACACAGTTATCTCTTTCATGGTACCCGCGATTCTCAAACACGCATACGATGAAATCTCCTAAAATGCGCAATAGCGCAATTGGAATACCGACCAATGTGCATGGTTTGCAGACATGCAGGAACTTTATAGCGCAGGTCACCTCGTTAGGACATTGGACAGTACGACTACGTCTGACAAGTATATTCATACATATATTCATACAATACTGGCATAAGTTCAGGCACAAAACAGATACAATTTGTATAAAATAAAGGATGCTATTAGCCCAAACCAGACATTCGAATTGTTTCGGGTTCGGTTACGTTTTTGTCGGTTCGGGTCGGTTTGTCCCTGATTTCTGGTCAGGGCGGATGGGGTCGGTTTGAAGAGTTCAGATAGGTGTCGGTTCGGATTCGGATTATTTCTGTAGCGTTTCCAGTCGATCTGGCCCAGTCAACCCAATCCGATACACATCGTTAGTCCACAGTAAAACAAAGTCCAGCGACGGCAAAGGTGGCATTGACAGCTGATGGTGGGACGCTGTAGGCCCTTTTGTTGACAGTTAGACATATACCTTTGCACGTTGACCCCAAGGTTTTGTTTGTGCAGCTCATTTCTGTGAACTAATATAGGTTTTCCCGGCCAAATTCGCACAAACAGCATCCAAATTCATGCTGATACTGGCCAATTTAAAGCGGATTTACTCACTGCTGTCATTCCAGTGGTTCAAATTAGATTTTAGGCATTCAATGTCATTTTCAGAAAAAGGCATTTTTATGTTTGATACATTCCAAGTTGAAGTTATGTTATTCAATTTGATTGATCATTCAATTTAGCAGGCGGTTTGGGTCAAGGGTTAGTTACATGAGATTCTTACATTCCTTCTCATTTCCGTGCATTTTATTTCGTACTTTTGGCATTCAAAACCAAGGACAATGAAATTTCGATTTCTTTTCAGGAGCTCATCGTGTCCGTTTCATAAATTTCTGTCAATCTTCAAAGTATCAAACATATCCCTATATGTAAACAGATTAATCATGAAAGGCGACATTAAACAACAACGTCGCAGAAACTGAAGTTTCCAAATCTGTATTCTGTGCAGAGTTCTCCTTTACTCCTGCCACCCCCCCCCAAAAAAAACCAAGAGAAAAGAAACGAGCAACAATAATTATGTAAATGCAGATCATAATTTGAATTTATGCATATCAGAATCTGATGGTTAAACATCTTATGAGTTTTTGCCCTTTTACCTATGGGGAAGATTGTGTGCTTTCATGCCACTATAGTGTCAGCCATAAACTGACTGCGGGCCGTCGGTTTGCTCATGGCAGACCCTACGAGCTGGGTATGTATAACGTGAGGTAGCGTACCCTCAATTGTGACCCGGGAGTCCCACTTCACGGCTTACACGCGTTAAGAGGACAGGAAATTCATAACACAATGATATGAAGATGGGTGCCAGTGTTTCGGTATGTTTGAAATGTTACGGGTAACATTTACGTCCCCCCCCCCGCGCCTGCTCTGAGACAAAAAGAAAGTTTGAAAAGATAAAATATCATTGCGAGGGGAACGCGTTTTATAGCCGAGAGGGTGCTGCAAAGTGTGCATCCAGGACGATGTGTATCGAACGCTTGAATGCACTTTGTATATGGGTTGGAGTTAATAATAACAAAGTAATTAAAAACTACTATCAAGTAATATTCACACTTTGCATGCACTTTGCAAGTTTGCACGCACCACAAAAAGTAATAATTGGTGCAAACGTCTGAAGGTATGGGGACGGTTCTAAGGGGTCCACCCCCAGTTAACAGTGAGGTATATCACCCAGGATATCATATTACGAAGGCCATGCAGTGGAGCAGTGGAGGTTAAATTAGGCTCAATTCTGTAACACTTTTACAGTTGGTGCATGTAGATTGTGTCGCCATTAATAGCATTCGTCGCACTATTTTAAAATATGGCATGCAAACGGCTATATCAAGCAGGTTCAAAGACCAAATCTCGATAAAGTGAGCTGCCGCACAATTCATATTTTTATTTGCTGAAGTGACGTTGAGCTGGGGCAAATCGCGACGCTATTTACCAGGAGAGATACGAAGCTTTACATTATGAAACAAATAAAACCAGCCAAGTTTTGTAACACCTTGCAAGCAGATACTGCAGTAAAACTTTCATTAAACAGAATCCAATAAAAAAAATAGCTGCCTTTATTTCACTATAAATTAGTGTTAAGCACATGCGCATTTCTTTGCTCGCTTCGTGAAAATGTTCATACAACGGACTGATACGGTGCTCTGGTATACTTTGAAAGTGCGTATTGCAAGCTCATAAACGAGGAAATCAGGTTGATAGTATCTATTACTATCAAACCTATTAAAGCTTAGGCCTCTCTGTCAGCTTCATTTTGTTCTGTTGATAGGTCATGGAAAACTTTCAGTTGTTTATGCTGGTGTTTCTGCTTCCGAATTATGGCGTTCGGTTGCTTTTTCGCGCAGGAATGATTTTGTCTGTCCTGTCGGACAAAAGTATTAGAATTTCGTCCCTTCGCGGATTCTGAGCTTTCATCTTGCTGGGGGTGGACAAGCAGGTATATTTTCTCCTCGCATGGGGCAACGACATCATCATGCCTTCCTGTCGTGTGATTGGGATCGTCTTTTCGTTGCCGTGTCATTGACCT
This sequence comes from Acanthaster planci, assembly GCF_054643075.1. Classification (NCBI taxonomy): domain Eukaryota; kingdom Metazoa; phylum Echinodermata; class Asteroidea; order Valvatida; family Acanthasteridae; genus Acanthaster; species Acanthaster planci. Next base: position 13,343,281 of record NC_141777.1, on the reverse strand, counting down.
CCTAATCAAGATCCCTAGAGGATGTTTCAGGAAGATGTAACAAGTAAGTACTAAGTGTCGCCAGGGCAAGACCAGCTAGGTTCCTTCACGGCTAACTGTGGTCTTCCGTCTTTGTCATGTCCTTCTCGCCGGTACCACGCCCTTCCATTACAAGTTGTCTGTCGAGTGCTATAGACTTCGCCCACTGGTCATCATCGTCCAGCTCCCACTCCCGTCGGAAGTCGCCGATAACAGATACGAACTCGCGCTTCTACGGATTCGTTTGGTTCTCGGCAGGTTGGCGGCTCAGGATTCCAGCAAGGAAGGTACCTCCCCTCACAATGGCAAACCCATATGACTTCGTTTATTTGTTAATTGGGAATACTGAATGATTAAATTACTTCCAATTTTATTTTGAGCAAATTCCTTGATTCCAATCCTCAATCCGGTGTTTCTTTCCCATTCTTTATTTGTTATTTTGTCTTATGTGGATTTCCGACTTCGTATGCTCTTTCTGAAGCCGTCAAAAATTAAGAACTGGAATTAATCTATTTATTGAAAGACTGCTGAAATAACAAATATGAACCCTCATTTTGTAGATCTAGTACTCAGATTTAAGGGGGCATTAACTTGAAAATAAATGTGCGCCTTGTGGTAAATGAAATAGTACGAATTCACAGAATGATCGCTGAGCTTGACCAAGAGAGGGCGCAACTTTCTTAGCAACGGATGCCCGTGGTCGGAACTGAACTTTGTCGGTTCATCAACGACTGGGAATTGCACGCCTTACGTGTGCATCGCTGTCGACAATTTGGACACCCATGACCAACATGGCTCTTTTCAAGTAATTAGGGGGTTCTTCTGCTGAAGGCGTTATCATAATAATAGGAATATTTTACATTTTTATACAATATTTCAAAAAGTTAATTATACCAACATTTTTCAGGTATTTTTCCAGGTTAGATTATTGTCAGTATGTACCCCCCCCTAAATTTTGTGTCCTTTACCAGATGAAGAATACATGTTGTATTATTTAAAACTAAGGGTACCGACTGAGTGTTTTTGAAATTGCTAACAAAATATTATCAAATTTGATTTAAGTATATTTACATATAATGTATTGGCCAACAAGCCAAGCAGTGATTTTCAGGGGCTCAGCATTGAGGTTCCAAATCGCCAAGTACACACATTTGTTGGAATAGAATAAGCTTGTTTCGTTTTCAAATAAGCAAAATGTGATAAGTTTTGAAGTAATGTAGATGTCATTAATGTACAATCAAAAAAATATAAGGGACCCAATGCAGAGCCCCGTGGCACAACACCAGTAATAGGCTGTTCTGCAAATGATATGGAATTATACAGAACATACTGGTTTCTGCCACATAAGTATTTTCGAACAGGTCTTAGGGCTTGTCCTTGGATGCCATAATGTTCTAATTTACAGACGAAGGTATGGTGGTTAAAAAGTGACTGTCTATATTATTACACAATTTGATATAACCACATAAGATGTCGCAAAATCACTTCTTCTAAAGTCTAATTGGGATTCGGACAAAATGTCACGTTTTTGTATGAAAGATATTAATCGTGTGTAATGAACTGGTCAAAAGATATACGCAATATTTGAGTCGGAGAAACATCAATTTAGTTCTCTTCATGTGAGGCTCTAGAAACAAAGTGCAAGAAGTACAGAAAATGCACACGCAGCATTTGTGATACACCGAAAGAAAGTAATACAATATATTTACGACCATAGTGTCCACAGTCCCGAAAGTAGCCGGGTTAAAAGTTGAAGTTCAAGAGGGTAGAGAACAAAGTCACTTTCCATAAACTTGGCATTAGATTTTTCGGTAGCCGGGATGTTACACTCCTCCTCCCTATAGTGAAACGTCTAAGTGACGTGTTAACTGAATGCACATGTATTCCAATGTGCGTCAAGAGTGAATGATTTGAATTGAATCCAACTTTGTTTTTCTTTAATTAATTAGCAACTACTTTTTTCAGCTAACGCTACTTATATGCATGTGTGATGACAGTCAAGTGCAGGAGTGGACTACCCTGACTTGAAACAGACAGCAGAGGTTCGCTAGTTATTTGTTTGTGAAGCCATAACGATCAGGCGGGCAAAGGGTATTTTCTCTCAAGTGTTGGATCTGGTTGTGACTCAGGCTCGGTTGAGACTTGTTGTGCTGGAGGATTATTGGGACCTCAGGTTATGACCATTTCCTTTCTTGACGTATAAACCAATAATTACATTCCATCCTATCTTTCATGATGAAAGATTCACACGTTTTCCTTGGCCCAAGGAAGCTTGTGTGTCTATTGGATGATAGTCGTAAAACTGTCTTTCCCTTGAGATGCTGTTTTCTCTGCCTCACAGGGACACTGATACTGCAGTATGGGATTGGTCCCTAGAGAACATGGTTACGAACTGTACTGCTTTTCTTGAAGCAGAAAAGCAGAAAAATAGAAAAATGCACAACCAAAAAATGTTCGTTCTTCTTTGCGGAGAGAGGAGATGTGTCAATGTTCTCCATTAGCAGAACAGTCTCAGCGGGAACCGGGACTTTGGCAGTTACGGTAGGCAAGGGTAAACGACTCAGCGCGTCTGCATTTCCGTGGGCTGTTGTCGATTTGAAGACCAGCGTGTACTCGTACATGGCTAAGGTAACAGCCCAGTGCTGGATGCGAGCAGAGGCTTGAAGCGGTACGTCTCTTCCTTCATCGAAAAGGCTCAGGAGAGGCTTATGGTCGGTCACTAACGTGAAATGACGACCATAGATGTAACTGTGAAGCTTTACACCAAACACGCAGGCGAGGCCTTCCTTTTCGATTTGAGAATACTTCTTCTCTGCAGGAGCCAATATGCGCGAGGCAAAACCGAATGGTTTTTCCCAACCATCCGGCATTCTGTGGGCAAGGACGGCACATATTCCATGTTGCGATGCATCACATGATACGATGACATCTTTCTTGGCATCGAAGTGTACCAATAGATTCGATGATCGCAGGAAATCTTTGGTGCACTAAAGGCTTTCCTTTCCGAGGCACCCCATCTCCATCATGTGTCCTTGCGCAAAAGTCAATACAAAGCAGCAAAGGTTCTCGAAAGCTGAGGCAAGAACCTACCATAATAGGTAAGCAGCCCTAGGTATGCTCTCAGTTCAGTCACATTTGTTGGTGCTGGTGCATTGCGGATAGCGTTGACTTTGTCAGTAGTCGGGTGCAGACCTTGTGCGTCGATTGTATGGCCCAGGTACACGATAGAGGAGGCCATGAATTTACATTTACTCAGCTTATGACGAAGGCCAGCTTGTTCCAAGCGAGCCAACACAGTTGACAGGGTAGCGAGATGAGACTGGTCATCGGTGCCTGTGATCAAGATATCATCAAGGTATACAGTCACGTGCGGTATGCCTTACAAAATGTTATCCATTGTGCGTTGGAAAATCACGGGCTCAGAGGCAACACCAACAGGTAAGCGGGTGTAGCAGAACAAAACACGATGGGTGTTGATGACGACATAGGCACGCGACTACTCATCCAGGATCAGCTGTTGCTATGCTTGCGAGAGGTCAAGCTTGGTGAATTTAGCTCCACCCGCAAGTGACGCAAACAAGTCTTCGATTTCGGTATTGGATACCTATCCAACTTTGCAACCTGGTTCACTGTTAGTTTATAGTCCCTGCAGATTCTCACGGAAGACCTGTCTGGCTTGAGGACTGGGACGATGGGAGCTGCCCATTCTGAGAACTCAACCGGTTCGATGATTCCTACAGTCTGAAGGTGGTCAAGTTCTTTTTCCACCAATTTCCGCATAGCGTAAGGGCCAACTCGTGCTTTACAGAAGCGAGGCTGTACATCTTTGCCGACATAGATGTACTGGTGTCGACTTCCGTGACCATATCGTTGTTGTCGACAGACATGGGGACTTTGATGGCTTTCATGTCCGGACGATTGCTGGAAAACTCAAAGAGAGAGTACGCTAGAGTGTTGGGTCAAAATCTGCCTCATTGCCATCACTGTCAGTGTCACTCATGTTTCCTGTGGCACTCATTTGCTTGACGTCATGTGGAGTTTTTCCACTTTTGCTACCTCGACAGATATGTCCTCGCACCTGGCAGTTGAAACAAGTGTTATTTTTGAATCTGCACTTGCCAGGATGGTGGTTATTGTTGCCACAGCTGTAGCAGGGTTTTAGCGTTTTACCCATAGCTTTCGAGTCAGATTGCTTGCTTGCGCTGAATGTAGGTTTGCGTGTAGCCCTTGATTGGCTTTTCGATATTTTGTTCAGTGCTCTGTCATTTTGAGACAACGTTGCCTGCAGATCCTTTACATTTTTGGCCGCCCTTTCCATGCTAAGTACCATTGCCATTGCCTTCTCCAGTGTCAGGTTTTATTCTGCGAGGAGGTTCCGTTGAATGCGGCCATTTGGGACGCCGCATACTAAGCGATCGCGCAACATGTTGTCTAGGTGATGCAATAATTGCAAAACTTTGCCAGTGAGCGCAGACGAGCCGCTACATATTGGGCTACGGACTCACCCTCTTCTCGGTATGGGCTGTTGAACTTGAATCGCTGGACGATTTCCGATGGTACCAGATTATGATGCTGGGTCATGCACTGTATCAGGTCATCATACGATCAATCGCCGGGTTTCGCAGGAGCCACGAGATTCTGAAGTAGTTTGTCGGCTTGAAGCCCGAGCACAGTCAGTAGAACTGCTCGTTTCTTTGCTGCGTTGGCTACATTGTTGGCTACATAATAATGTTCAAATCTTTCAACGTACTGCAGCCATTCCTCCTTCCCTTCTCGAAATTTTTCAATTTTACCGATCAAGGCAGCCATAGTGACTAATTATCCTCATCGCCAGTTTGTAATGAACTGATCAAAAGATACACGCAATATTTGGGTTGGAGGAACACCGATTTAATTCTCTTCATGTGAGGCTCTGGGAACAAAGGGCAAGAAGAACAAAAATGCACACGCAGCATTTGTGATACATCGAAAGAAAGTAATGCAATATATTTACGACCATAGTGTCCACAGTCCCAAAAGTAGTCAGGTTAAAAGTTGAAGTTCAAGAGGGTAGAGAACAAAGTTATAAACTTGGCATTAGGTCCTTTGGTAGCCGGGATTTTACAACGTGTAAAGATTAGCTTTTCAAATATAGTTTCCAAAATGATAATAAAACAGAGACTTAATTGTCTATAATTTCCATTTCGTATTTAAAGCCTTTTATATTTTGGTATAACCTGAGCCTTTATCAACCCGTCAGTAAGAACTCCACATTTCAGATATGTATTAAAAATCTCAGCCAGCGGTTTGGCCAGGGAATACTAGCGTGTATTCTTGATAACAAAAGAGCTCTACGGAGTCCCTAAGGGGACAGGCACAATGTGATTTTTTTTTATTTCGTTCCCTCGAATTGTTATTTTGTTCCCTTAAATGTTATTTCTAGAGAACGAAATAATATTGCGAAAGAACGAAAAAGTGATTCGAGGGAACAAAATAATAATTCAAGGGACAAAATGAAAAAATATATATCATTATGCCTTTCCACTTAGGGGGTCCGAACAGCTCAATTCATCCAATCCAGGGACCTTTCCTGGAGGAATTTTGCTCCCATTGTCAGACTGAAAATGGAGTCCGGGTGGGTGGCCTGGGGAATAAAGTCTCTGTCAATACTAACAACCACAGCACGGGCTACTCCTATACTTTTGCATATGCAATGGTATTTTTCAACAGTTTTTGCATTGATTTCCTTGTTTTTCCAACAAGTGTGCGTTTTTCCAGCAAGTGTGCGTTCGAGTATTTCTTTTCCTTCCTAGGCATTCAGCCGGATTCTAACCCGGATGACCCTACCAGATGGCTTGTCTAGGACATTGTTAGCTGTTTCAGTCTCTGGTCGAAACAGCTATTGTTTTTCTACAGTTTTTTTTTTTTTTTTTTTTTTTTGCTTTTTCGCAGTTTGCAAAAAAGTCATTCTTTTTTTTCGCTTTTTTTTTTTTTTTTGGAGTCTTCAGGATTTGGGGGGGGTCTACTTTTTGGGCCCAAAGCCCATAGACTTTGCACACGTTTTTTCTGGGCAGGACTTTTGCAATTAATCTTTGTCGCACAGCATTCAAAGTTGGCATATTGCACAGATGTGTGCCGAAACATGACGTCACGATGGCGCCATCAAGTGATTTATTATTGATTTTTAAATATTTATTTCATTCCTTTCACTTTGTACACGTTTTTCGAGGCACTATTTTGGTACTTCAATAATCGTTGATCGTCGTCAAAGTTACAGCATGCACCGACTATAAAACGAAGAAAATACTTAAATATTTACGTCATGATGACGTCATCAAGTGATTTATTATTGAATATTGAATATTTAAATAATCCGTTAAATTTATAAAAATCAATAAAAAATCAGCCGTGGCCTCCCGCAACATTCTGTTTGCAGCAAGTGGCAGGATAAAATGTGGTCTTGAATTCATCTCGTGTGGGTCATATAAAATTACCCTTCCTTCCTGTCGAAACCGGAAGTGGTCTATTGTTTAAAAATGGTAATAGGTATCAAGTTGTTTTCAATTGTGTTAGTCTGTCTAGGTATTGTATTGTTCAATTCATCTACTGGTGACATCACCTAATTATCGAGCGCCCTCTAGCGACAGGTTAAAAATTCCTAAAAATGAATTTTGAATAGATGTCTGTTTGTCCGAATAAATGACTGTATGTTTTTTTTTCTGAATCGCCTGAAAATTCATGTGGATGATTATCTTTACCCAGTCAACACGTGTGTGAGGTTTGGGGCTGATGACGTCGTCAGACCGGAAGTTACAATGAAAACTTATTTTATTCTTCAAAATTCGGTAAAAAAATCAACCACAAGAGATATAAGCGTGAATTATGCATGAGATGACAGGTAAAACATTGGAGTCAGCTGCATGAAGTGCATAACTGGTGTACTTTTTCACACACGTGAAGCGCCCCCGACAAAAACCCCCTTAAAATATAAATTGCTAACTCGGAAATCCCATTTCGCACAGAGCTGTCCATATGCTACTTTGGGTGCGTGTCTATGTGTGGACTCCCAATATCTGCCTGCAACATAGACGGCGCAGAGTGCGTAGGGTATATACTCAGGGCTTGGCAAAATGCCGACCACGTGCTGCCGAGAGCAGATCGCATTGTATGGAACGCCAAAAGAACAAATGTTTAATAAATCGAATCTGTGCCTTTTCCGCGGTAAGTGTAATGTTTTGTATTATATATTGTATTGTACATGTCTTATTGGGTTGAAACCTTGCAAGTAATTAGGAAGGGAAGGTTTAGAAACGGAAAAGACCTCACGTGATGGCAATGCCATCAGCAGACGAGTCACGTTACATTAAAGGTGCACCATTTAAAGTACAGTATCTCCAAATGTGTTTATCCAATTTAGTTTAAATATTGCAGATATCTTGAAAAGGGAGTGCTTTAGAGGAATTTTGACGTTATGTGATGATGACGTCATCAGGAGACAAGTCACATGACATTAAAGGTGTACTCTTTAAGGTACTCTAATTGGGTTCAAATCTTGCAGATATCTTGAAAAGGGGGTGCTTCAGAGGAGTTTTGACCGCATGTATGACGATGACGTCATCAGGGGGCAAGTCACTTGACATTAAAGGTGCACACTTCAATGCCCTATATCTCCTGAAGTACATGTCCGATCGGCTTCAAATCTTGCAGATTTCTTGAAACGGAAGCCTTTCAGAGGTATACTGACCTTGCCTGGTGATGACGTCACCAGGAGACGATTCACGTGACATTAAAGGTGCACTCTTTAAGGCTCTGTATCTCCAAAAGGACATGGAACAGCGTATTGAAAGTTAGCAGATATCTGGAAGGGGATGTTTGATAGACAAAAATTGACCACATGGGATGATGATGTCATCAGTAGACACGTTTATCTCCAAAAGTATATGTACCAGTGGGATGAAACTTTGCAGATATGCAGTCACGACGATGGCCTTTCAAGGAAAAGCGAAAAGCCCTATGTTCTGTTGCAAACGGATATAGAACCTCTCGTTTTTTCTTCTTTTTCAATTTTTTTCCTATTGACATAACACGGGCTTGTTCTACACACTACTTTTGGTCCTTATTTTGGGCTTATTTACTTCAAACCCGGCATATTGTTAGACTACCACCCGGGGATGTATGCCGAATCATGACGTCATCATGACGGTCTTCACCTGATTTATTATAGAATTTTGAATATTTAATTTTTCCCCTAATGTTTTGTACACGCTTTTCAACTACCACAATGGAATGCTCTTTGGCCACTCCACAAAATGAAACGTGGTCCAAGCAAAGACCATACAGCATAGATGGCCATAGAGGAATGACGTCAGTTTGACCTCATAAGTAGATTTATTATTTAATTTTGAAGATTTAATTTCTCCCATTGACTTTGTACACATTTTGAAACCGATTGACTTTGCACATTCATAGAAGTGGCGTTTTGCACGTTTTGCATGTACGCATTGTACATGTGCATGTGCAAGTTTTACAATTGTGCTCAGAACTTAGACATCGAACTGACTAAAGTCCCTCACGGTGCAAACCATATGATGGCCATAGAGGAATGACCATATTTCATAACTATGCTCCCGAGAACACACCATATCATTACGGGTTTACGGTACACGTGTAAATATGAAAGTATAAGTATGAAATTCCAAATAAAATGCAGACCTAAGGTTATTTATACATATAATGCTTAAAGGTTTTCATGGTGAAAGAAACTAGATCTATAGTAAAGATTGCGGTAACACCATGTATTTATCTCTTCTTTGAGTATGTGTGGTTCTGAGTAGAACCGGGGAATAATTATTTATACATGTCAATGTAGCGTAAGCTGATTACACGGAATACAGTGTAGTTGAATTTGCTTATTTTGCTTCTTGGGTATACATGTACATGTAGGTGTCCTTTGTACTACTGCTGGAGTGAAAGCTACAGATAAATCTGTTGTTCGTGTTAGTTCCAAGCATTGGAATTCAACGTAACTACAGTTACATGTAGATGTCAGAGGCACGGGTACCAACGACAAAGGGAGCTGCTGAAGAACAAAGCAAGGAAATTAACGGGTGATGGTGAAAATGCCTACTGTTGCATTGACATACAGACAGATTGCCAGTTCTGATTAATGCAGTCATTAATTAAAATTTGTGTGTACAATGTGAGTGTGTGTGGGGAGTACATCCATGTACCGCCATCATTAATGGTTCCCCCAACGACATCCATGCGCATGGTCCTCCACTTTAACATTCAGGTCCCCACGTACCCCCATTTACTGAGAACGCAAGGTTGCAATGCAAATGAATACATGTGCACATGTACGCTGTATTTGTCTTCAAGTTCTGACACAAGTTTTCCCCAGCATCAACACGTGAACTGCTGCACTTGTAATAAATGTTTCCTTTTGCGATGATCATACACATGTTCATCAGCACAGACATGAGAGCGGTCTTCACACATTTTGGATGCCTGCGGTATGATTGAGTGCAGTCGTAGCAGGACTGATCTGTGACAGCCACAGATTTCCATGTTAGGAATTCAACGTCGCTGCAGTTACATGTGGATCAGATGCACAGCTACCCGTGATAAAGGAAGCTGCTGTAGGCCAACGAAGCAAGGAAATTCACAGGTAATGGTGAAAAGGCCTACTGTTGCACTGACATACAAACAGATAGCCAGTTCTGATTAATGCAGTCATGAAGCAAAGAGAGGAGGGGAACCCATGCATGTACTAATGCAAATCACTCATTGATCAACATCCGTGTGTCCAGTTCCCCACTGTAACCATGGAGGCATAAGAACACGTTCCTACTCATAGCCTAGTGATATCAAAAGTGTTGAAAGTTCTTACACTTTTTTTCCAATCATCAACATGTAACTGACACACAATGAATTAATATTTTCTTTTTTTTTAGATGAGACCAAAGAATGTTTACCAACACATACATGAAGGAAGTCTTTCGAGATGTAAGTGTTGTCGATGGAAATGCAATTCGTACTACGACTGTTTTACAGAAGGACTTCATCAAAATAACATGATCATCTACAAAAAACTGCAACCACTAGGACATGAGATAGATGTATGTGTACATGTCCCCGGCATATTTTGTTCAAGATTTCTGTAGAAAATGTGAACACAGGTTTCGGAGCATTATGCAAAGTTTCAACGGTCACATGTTTCTTAAGTATCTAGGGCATAAAAAGTTTACCAGTATTTATATAATATACAATAGTTTTTCTCTTTTCTTTTATAAATATCAAGGACAATTTAACATTCTTTAACATATCTTTAACAAGACCGCTTTCAGTGTTCAATATTTTGAGTATACATGCATTTCTTAACATACGCTTAAATTCCACAATCAGAGTTTGTGCTGCTGTGCACTCGCAGATACAGTTGTTAAAAGTAATAATTTGTCCATTTACTGTCGATAGGAAACAAGATGAACTTTTGAAAGAATTGTGTGAGATTGCTGTTTGCATTATTTTTCTTCCGTCTTTGAAATCGACGACTCTTAGTTTGTGTATACCGATGGCCCTAACAGTCCCACATCCTCTTGTGTTAAGTTGACTTTACATCGTCACGGTTACAAAGCCGCACACCCTATTGCAGAGAATCCTCCCGGCAATCAAACCCCTTACGGGTGCACCCTCCCAAAAAGGCCCGAAATATGTCCAGCGAGCTCATTAATAAAAGTAATAAAATACACTCAAAATATTCTATATTGGAGAGTCCTCAGAACCATGAAATTGAAGAATTGGAGAAATATGGCACTGAACCTGTGGCCCGGACTTTGGGCTTCCAATTTTGAGCAATTTGGGTGCAATCTGGTCCGAAAGTGGCACTATTTGGCCGTTTTGCAGAGGGATTTTTTTTCAAAATGGCTACTTTCCTGGGCAGGGACATTTTCTTCATTTAGGGGTGGTCTGCTTCTGGTGAGAATTCTCAAAAATTCATTGGTCTACCCCCCGAAAATTGAAAGGAAAATGAAAGGGAACATGTCGATCATCGTTTTTCTGTGCAACCTGGACACCTGTGAGAGTTGTGAGCATTTTTAAAATAATTGTGAAGTATGGGGATTTATCATTGCTGTCTATGGGAATTTATTTGTTTTGGTGCACCCTTACGAGAAAACCGAAGTGCGCCCTCACTTGATGCTATTCCACGTCTTGTATTACCCGACTGATATTTCCTTACGTTCGATCATATTTTCGCCAGGGTTGAGGCAAGAAAATACGCAGTGAATTGAATCAAGCATTAGCATTTGAAATAACTTTTCATTGTTCGGTGCCCATTTTTCTTTAGAGTAACGGAAATATTGTGTTTATCTCTGACACCCCCAATCAAGGACATCTTATTCCAAACAGATATTAATGGGATGTTAATTTTTGGTCTTGCGTACAAATGAAACTGAACTGAAAGTCTAATAACAGGTTTGTGAAGTTTTTTGTCAGTAGCCCTATACACGTATCTCCCGAACAACAAATGCACATATTCAATGGGGATGAAATTTCGCAGATAATTAAAAAAGAGAAATGTTATAGACGAACATTGACCTCGTGATGATCCCATAGTCATCAGATGACAATTCACGTGATATTAATACATGTACATGTATTGTATTGCATTCTTTGAGGTGCTATATCTCCTGAAATATATGTCTGATCAGGTAGAAACTTTTAAGATACATGTATCTAGATGTAGATGAGTGATAGATGACGTCATTAGTTGAAAAGTCACATGTGACATTAAAGGTGCATCCTTTACAGCCCTATATTTCGTAAAGTAAACATTTCCAGCGGATTGAGGGTGAAATTTTGCAGATACATATATCTTTAAGGGATGTGTAACAGACCAAAATTGACCTAAGGGGATAATGACGTCATCAGATGACAAGTCACGTGACATTAAATATGCAGCATTTCAATCTCTATATCTCTTGAAATACATGTCTGAGCGGGTTGAAACTTTGCAGAAATCTGTAAGGGGGTGAGTGATAGACGAAACTGGACCTCATGGGTTGATGACGTCATCGGATGACAAATCACGTGTCATTAAATTTGCATCATTTAAAGATCTATATCTCTAGCAATACATATCCCAGCCGGTTGAAACTTTGCAGATATCTGTAACGGGGTGTGTGATAGACAAAAATTGACCTTATGGGATGATGACGTCATCAGTTGACAAGTCACATGACATTAAAAGTGTATTCTTTAAAGCCCTATATCTCCAAAAGTACATATCCCAGCGGATTGAAACTTGCAGATATGCAATCATGACAAACAAGAGGTTACCGAAACAGCTCTGTGTTTGTCCACAAACACATATCGTTTCTCTCTTACAGTTTGTCTGGGGTAAGTTATTCTGTTCACCATGCAGAATGGAGATCATAGCCTCGGAGAGTATGTCCTCAAAGAAATGACGTCCTCCACGCGCAACTCGCTGGGGCTATGAGAGGGCGCAATTTTCTTAGCAACAGCGGCTCCTTTTCACGGACGTATATTTAAAAAAAAAACCTTGACTTGCAACGCATTTGTATGAAGAAGAAGCCAACCAGCGGCCATACCGAGCCGAATACAAATGTTGGGTTGTCTCCTTTGTATTGACGTTAGGAAGAACAAGGGCGGGCATTGCCAGGAAAGCTTTGTATTTTGCTCGGTAAAATGGCCGCGAGTGGAGTCCAGATTTTCTTATACACGTCCGTGCCCTTTAGCAGGAACTGCACTTTGCCATTTGAAGCAAGATATGGGACGGAGAGAACCCCCCCCCCTTTGTGTTGGTCATTGTTTGATCGGAATCTCAGGAATTCTTTACAGACTTCTGGGGGATGTGTTAGATAACAATAGTCTAGAGTGTGTATAGGGATTGGACAGGTAAGGGGGTACCCCTCCGTCCCATATCTCACCTGGTATACACTTTGCTGGTGCAAAACCTACTGTGGAATGGTCGCGTCGCTACTGACAAAATAAACACCAACATGGTTCTCTTCAACCGACGAGGGGGTACTTCTGCTCAAGGCGGATACTGTACAAACTCATCTCATAGTTCGCCGTTCATTTTGCGCAGCTTTCACTTGTCTTACCAACTAATGAAATGTATTACAAATTTGACCAGCACACGAACTTTAAAAAAAAACACACGTAGGGAGGTTTTTGTCTTAGATAAATAGTATTGACGGGAATTTAATGTTGTAGCACCTACGCACGACAAGGGGTTTTTCTTTTGCTGTGTCCTCCGTTGAAAAAAAGATTTCAGCGTAATCAGTAAGATTAGGACGACATGGCGTACACACAGTTTACTATGACTGATAGCTTTTTTTCTGCATACGTGCACCAAACAAGCAGTTCTTCAAAGTTAATTAAGAAACAATACGAGTATCATAAATTGGAGTAACTTATTCAGATTATATCAATACAATTAATGGAATTCGACCAAGGGACAAATTTCCTTCGGAGGGGAACAGAATTCCATTGGTTGGTGACGAGTTCCCCGAAGAAAATCGGTCGCCCTGATCTGGTGAGCAGGGGATGGACTGTGTGGTTCATTCATTAACTGCTTGAGCCAAACGATACCCGAGTAATTTCAATTGTTTTTTTAAAAGCAAGATAAAAGTTTGTCTCATCAAACCTATACCGTCAGACAATCATCCGTCGTTGGTACACGTCACTTCCTAAGGTTTGCATGAAAATGATTCAGGCTCCAAGCAAAGCATTTGCCCGAGCACTTGGTTCTCAAAACTCGGTTGGTTGTGGTTGACGTTGTTCTAAAGCACGTTCGCTTTATCCACAAAGCCTCCGAGACTGGATGAAACTATATTACTGAACAAAAGGTTAAAATTAGATACAGCTACAGTCACTTTAAGGTTACAGCAGAAGCTAAGATCGGCAAATATATGAGTATTTCTGGTGCCAAAAACAAACCAAATAATCGACAAAATGAATGTCGTGAACATTTACAAACGTCGTCTTGCAAAGCCAGAAGTTCTCTCGGCAGTATACTACATATTTCAATGGCACTCGTCCATGTGCCTTTATTGCCCATTCAGAATTATTTTTTGTCGTGATTTTCTGTGTGGAATCAGTACAACCCAACCCTGGAGTATACACAGACCACCAAAAAGAGCTGATTTCTTTTCTTTTTTCATTTTTTATATATATACACAGCAAACTCAATCCGAGTTTTCCCTAATGTCGCATTAAAAATGCTTTCCGAGGCCTTGTACGAACTTTCGAAACCCTGGTTAATAAAAATGCACAGCGCCCCCTTTCGTTCTCACCCAAGTAGTCGCGACACCTTGGAGCCCCCAAAATGACCAGATGGCCTGGTTACCAGTCTAGTGGCAGCTGCGGTCTGCCTGTCAAGTCTTATCTGTTTCGGCATACTGGGTAAAGGTGTCAACGTGTTTATCTTTGGTTTGCATCAATTACATGGTATATCGAAGGTGTTAGCTCTAACACCCGAGGTGTAAACAATCGCCTTAACTCGAGCTACTGATGAGTGGAGTGGCCCACCAACTCAGGGTTTGTTCACTACAGCACGCAGGTGTGAGGCGACAGGAGGTCCCTTTGCCAGCGCAAGACTATGCTGCAAACGAGACCAGGATATCCACCTGCTGTCACGACCCGCTTTGGCCTGTCGTGGGACAAATTGGGTTAACATGCTATCGCCGGCAGCATGCCGTCTCTGAGTTTATTCTTTGCTATTAGAATTTGGGGTCAAGTTACCTTTATCCTGAAGACTGTTCATGGTGCATTCTTTCCTCGTGGAGAAAATCGTCGCCCCTTAATCATGAAGGTGAGGTTGGGGCTTTGGAGTTTTGGTGGAGTTGGGTTGAAAATCTTGGGGGAGGGGGGTGTTCACTTGTGAGAAGGGTAAATGACTTTTACAAAATTGTTTGAAACGAATACGTCATAGCTTCAGTCTGGATACCAGACCCGATGATTCTGACAACTCTAAACGCATCAAGGGTTGGGTATCACCCAATGTCCACGTGACCAAGACTGGAGGAATTCCTCCAGTTTTCAGGAAATAACTGAAATATTCCGAAGTCGTCCCGTCTATATTCGGCATGTTCGGATGGTACCGTTGATGTTCGGTTATTCCCAGCTGGGTAGGTAGGCTAGCTGTTGAATGTAAACATATCCCAATGGCAACTGTTGATCCCCACTGAAAACGAAGGTCGCCTTGGCCGAAATGCAAAATATAACCTCCTTCGACCAATGAAGGCTTTGTGCTTAAAACATGCTCTCAGTGGGGATACACTTGCAGTATTGCCCACTGGATATTTTGTTATCAAGAGTCGTCAGGGAATCTTTGGGCAGGGAACCAGACTATTACAGCTTCAGACAAAAAGCCTTGTGGGCTCCTTGCTCTTTTAATGTATCACATACATACTCAGTGCATACGCGCCACGCGCACGCTGTCCAAGTGTTAACCCATGTTATTAACGAATTCTATCCGATGAGTGCTGGACAAAAACCAGATCATGCATTTTCTGTTCCCGACGCCCTGTACGGGCGATGGGTGACGACGAGCGAAGAGATGTTAAAGTTTAGCCAGAAAGTGGTCGTGCACCAGGCGTAATAATGTCTCCATCCCCATTCTACCCCATCCCCAATTACTTCATCTTGATAGTTTTGTATTCAGGCATTGTCTCTTTCGGCCGTAAAGGAGCGAAACATCACCTGACGCCCTGCCACTATCTCTTTTAGTCACTAAACCAAGACGCACCACCTTCACCTGTTGAAAGACGAATGACATTGTTTTAGTGCAGCTCTGACAGGAGAAAATGGAACTTCCATATTATACAAATTATTTTGGTAGACTAAAACTGCTTTGAGAATGCTGGATTCTTTTCTCCTTTTTCTTAATTTGTTGATAATTGTTTTAAATTAAGACTGCAGATATACAACGATAACACGATTCCAGTTGTTGTGTATTTGTATAATGAGTTTCTAAGCAAACCAAGCAAACAAAAAATCATTGGAGGTGTTCCAATTTCGCCATTTTACCGCATTTTTAATGTTCAATTGCGACATGTATAATACGCCTTATTATGATTCCTGTACCTTTGCCTCAAATCAGTTTAACACTCAAAGAAAAAAATAAACATGCGTAGGGAATTTCAAGGTTAAGGCAAATTCCTTACGGCAATTTGTTTATCGTCGGTGTAATCCACATTTTCTGTCGGTGTATAGGTGAGGGTGGCACATAAAAGTGGATGGGGATCAGAGCGTGGGAGGCCACTCTTAGTCTGGGTAACTACGCAGTATTTTTCAGCCATTACACTGGCATTCGGCGTAGGCTTAGTATACTGGGGAGTGGGAATGCATGTCAGATACTTTCTTAAATTTGAGGTCCACATCCATTTCATGTGACTTGCTTCTCTGATTTCTCTGTTTCTGATGAGAAAAACATGTCTGTCTATTGCGTATTCTACCCAGGGGACTCCGTTTTATTATGACTATGAGGCCTGCCGCCTACCGAAAAACCAGACGAAAATCTCGAGAAAGAGACCTAGTGTGAGGATGATGTATTATGTTTTCAATTCCATCATTGCATCAGTTGCTCTGTCGTTGTTGTTTTGTTTTAATGGCGCTTTCAGCAACTCAGGCTATTGGCGCCAATAACAGTACGTTTATTCATACACTTTATTAATCAGCATCACATTACGGAGTTAGGAAGAAGGTCCAGTTTTAGAGGCAGGAGGAAACTGGAGTTGCCCGGAGAAAACCTGCAAGAACGATAATGGACTAGAAACCAAATGCACTTAAAGCCTGGGCCAAGCCGGGACTCGAACCCAGGCCTCATTGGTGCCAAGCGAGGAAAGAACCGCTACGCTAACACGCTAACCCGCTCCCCCTTGTTGCTCTCTCAAATAGTTTGTCATGATTTCAATAATTCATGTTCAGACAACGGTTTACTAATTACGGCACTCGTCTCACGTCTCACTGAAGATTGGCCCCCCTTATTAGCCAGGCACGCTACTGGCCAACTGGATGCGTCATGCACTCAGGCTTACTCATATCTCGGGTTAAACGGGTTAACTTTAAGCTGGCTGGATTTGGGGCGCGCGTTGGTAACAATTAAGTCATCAATGGCTATTGTGGGCCATTAATGGCCGTAATAGCTTGTTTGAAATGTTTGTTGTCAGACAAAGACAGTTGGCTGAGGATCTGCTCTGGACGTAATGGATTATGAAAGCCAGTGGCTCCCTCTTCATAGCTTTGAATTAAGCCCAAGGGTGTTTGCTCAAACTATATGAATGAATGTTTTCCAGTGTTGTCTCCGCGGCCGAAGAAAAGTCGACAGAAATCCATCCTTAGAAATCCGAAATCCGGGACAAAAAAATAAACCATTCGGTCAACCGAGCCATCGTATTCAGCTACTGGCTGAAGCGAAACCATTCACAAAAGGGAGGCAGCCCAAATCGGTGTGAATAGAATCATCATCGGGCCAAGAGTCCAACCATTATAGCTATTAAACAAACACTTATCTGCGGTGACAAACCTTAAAAAAAAAACAGCAAATTGGCCCGACTCGGGTGCAGATTCGCCCAGCGTTATCGTAATTGACTGCCGAACAAATTTACATGAGAATGCGCAGGTGTCGAAGAACTGGTTGTTGCTTCGCACTCTTAACCGAGGCAGCCAGAAAGTCAACAGCCGATACACACGACGATCGTGTACGGGGGCGATCACATCGGCGAGTAGCGCTCACGCCGAACACATCGTTGACACACTCTAAATGGGCGGCCATCCTAGAGTACGCGCTTCATACTTGGAAAGCACAGCGCAAGTAAACCGACCAATCACATGCCGTGCTACTCATTTCACTTGGCACACATTGAACCTGCTCCACACACTTTGACCATGATTTGACAGATGCACGGCAGTCCGTCTACTGGCCACACTCCATGTGAAACGCCGGCATCATCCTGTCACAAGGACTCCAAGAACACAGTGAGCACCAAGCTGTGACTACGTGGTCGTCATTGCAACTGAAGCCAGATTGCCTCCGTTCAGTTTCACCGTAAAGCACTCCAGCGGAACCAATTTGTGATTTATTTTGTCGCAGACTAAACTATGGGCGCGATGAACAATTACCGTGTCTCGCCGGTACAGTAACTCCACGCTGGCGCTGGATACTTGATCGGTAATTCTCGGTTACATTAATGCTTGTTCTCAGCAAATTCCATTGTCGATTTCCGACCGAACTTGGTCCTGGCTTTGATCAAATCGGTTGGACTTTCAGGAGCTGTTTTTACAACCCAAGAGGGGGACCTGTGTGTCATTTCAATTACTTGAGACGATATATCATTGCTCAACCTGTTGCGAGAACTTGCTTTTGGTTGAAGGCCGGCATACCAGCAAGCACGACGCAAGCATGACTGCAGCCAGACCGATCCTCGCTCTCCTTGCTCAGGTTCTACTTATTACCTGCGTTCAGCCATCGCTCGCCAGTAGGGTAAGTCCACAACGAGCCCATATTCTTCTCACTTGCAGTTGTGCGTGCGCCAAGGCTAATGTGATTCAACATGATTCAACAGACGTGAGTGAATTCGTAGCATGGAATTATCCTGATTTTATAATGGAACACGAGCTGTTTGGCAAAGCCCCTCGTTGTTCCTCAGTTTACCGCCAAACTGTGGCCTAGTAATAGTACTATGGGGTGTGTATTTGAAAAGAAAAACAGGGACTATGTCAAATGAACATCCCCCTCTACCCGAACAGTGGTGGGCGACACAGTATTGCCCTTATTGTGATAATTATTTTAGAACTTCCTTTAAAAATAAACTGAACAATGAAGTATAATTTCTACTGTTCTTATTCCTGACGTAAATGTCATCTAGAGAGATTTGACCCGTAGAATGCTGAAAATACTAATCACAAGGGGGAAATAGGCTCAAAATAAGCACATACAAGAAACAAAACCTGCTTTAGATGAAAGCTTGTGGTGCCACTGATCAGAATTGCTGTTTTGTTCCGACAAAGCCATTTTGCTTGTGTGTGGATAGCAGACTTACTTTAATAAGGCATAAACCTTTTTGACTCCCCTGAAAAAGCAAGCACAACAGATTTCGCAGGTCATTTCATGCAACTCAGTAATGCCTCAGCACGTTCAAAGTATTCCTGTGGAATTTTTCTCACTTCGGGTTTTGGCGTCAGTTATTCAGGCATGAGACTTAATGCAACCAACCCAACGAGT
This sequence comes from Acanthaster planci, assembly GCF_054643075.1. Taxonomy (NCBI): domain Eukaryota; kingdom Metazoa; phylum Echinodermata; class Asteroidea; order Valvatida; family Acanthasteridae; genus Acanthaster; species Acanthaster planci. The sequence goes on along the minus strand of NC_141777.1, from coordinate 13,324,035 downwards.
CACAGAGGCTTAGTGGTGTACACCCAATTTTGGGCAATAACCTGCAGTCTTGACGGTTCATTCTGTCGGACGTCCAAGCCTCCCTTGTCCGGCATGTGTAAGCCACGATGTATTGTCTGCAAGGCTTATTGTTTGGAGAACTGCCTCAAGGGGAAAAAAACTTGTTTCTACATGTAGCTCTGTCCGCCTCCGTGGACCCTCTGCAGTTGAATGCAAAGCGCAGGTCTATATAGGGCCTACATAGTACAAGCTTTAGAAATAGGGTACAAGTACAGGCCTTGCGGCCTTTGAGAGATGTTCATCTTGCTCCGACCTCCATCCTCTGTATGGAACTTGCCAAGCCGCGCTGCTGATGTTGGTCATGCAGACCCCTCAATGTTTCGTCAGCTTTACCTTTCTGCTGACGTATTTGTCAGGTTGAAATCGCCCAAGCTTTCTACTTGTTTTCACACTAGCAATCAAGTCCTATCCTTGGTCGATGTTTTCATCCTTCGTTGAGTATTATTGTGGAACCCGTACAAGTTACCTCCCGAGCAGGACGTTGTGAAATCCCACACATGCTTACGGCATGGATCATCGGTACGCCTGGGGCCACCATTGTTGCAGCCGGAACTAATGATTCGTGCCACATGGATCCATGACGGTCGGCAACATAGCGCATTTTATATGGCTAATCGACCACCAACAGCTAGGCCCCCGATGAGGGGTCGCATGGAGGCCGATCTATACATGATTTCATTCTGGTGCGGCGATGCAACCACGGATCATTTGATGCAACATACCTGCATACCCGCGGGCTTGTTCGCTCTCTCTTACTTCGGTTATTCACTGCTGATTCGTACACATGTATTCCGTGAAAAAGTTCCGTCAGTTGTAGACTAGAGCGGAGCCAAATTACGAGCGAACAAAAACATGTGCTATTTTAACAACTTCGCCAGTCTATTGTTTCCCCACTAACTGTCGTCATGCTGAAATAAGTCCATTTCGTTATTTTGAATGCAAGCTTGTAAGGCAACCTTTATCTTGGATTAACTTTTTCAGAGGATTTTTTTTTGGGGGGGGGGCTGGCGATGATACCTGTGGAAACGCAATTGACGAGGTGTGTGCTAAAGTTTACTTGAATGAGCATGCTTAATTTTAAGAGATGATTGAAGACAACGCGAAACACCGAGTGATTAATTTGTCAGCTGTGCAACTCAACTATCGACACCAGATATTGAATAATGTCAACATTTATTGACCGTTAACTTTTCAGTACCCTCCCTTGGTAGCATTTTACTGTATGCAAAAGCAGAGGCCATAACTTATTGACTTCAGGTGTGTTCCTGCTGTCTCCCCCCCCCCCCAAAAAAAAGAAAATTTGAAATGAGATACAATGTAGACAGATTCAGATATTTTAATGTTTCTTATGAAAGAGGGACGTTACTGGAGTTGTTGACTCGCTTGGATGCCAGTTGGCCACACCTGCCTCTTCCGTGAAACCCCACTACAATATTCAACGGTTATGGCGATAACGTGACAAATCGTGGGCCATATAACAAATAACAGGTCAGCTCTGCGTCTTATCCATTGTCCCCTTGTTCCAAGTTGGTGAGACAATGGGGCGGTAAAATGTTCTCCAAGCAGGGCAGCGTACACGTTTCATTCAATACCTGTTGTTTTTACGGGACCATCACTGTGTGAGGTCCTCGCGTTCTTTAAACCACACTGCGCTTATAATCGTTGCTGTCACGTTGTCGGCTTGTAAGACTTGTGATTATTCACGCAGTAGCTGTCAGGTGTACTGCACGTCACAAATACCGCTCTTGGCCATAACTGAGGCACCATCTGTGGTGACTGTGCAGTTCAAAGATGTGCGTCGGATCGGATTTGAAAATTAAGGCCAATCCGATCGACAACTCTAGCAGAAAATCTGATCCGAATCCCACAGTTTTGGCTCAATCTGATCCGCTCCGATGGCCTTCGTGGCTCAATCCGATCACAAAGCTACAACCCATGGGTTGTAGCTCTATGATCCGATCCACCCAAAAGTGTTGAATCCCATCCGAATCCCAGAAAATCCGAGTTAAGATAAACAAGAACTTGTAGCCCATTTTACGAATCACCAACTTCATTGTAAAACTAACAAATTGGCCATGTTAAATTGTACTGTTAAAGTCCTTAATCTAAATTGTTCAGGTCATAAATTGAGCAGCCATCTTTTTTGTGTGTGTGTTATTTCCGGTTTTTTTTTTTTAGTATTATTATTATTTCCGGGTTTCTTGGACGAGCAAAAACACAAACGAAACGTTTCATGTAACTTTATTTAAAAGCTTGGCGATATTCACCTTGAAATGGTGGTAAGAACACCCGTAATAAAACACAAAATAGTGACACAACAGCCCCGGGCTGTACTTAGTTTTCGAGCACTGATAACCATAAATACTAAATTAAGGCAACGTCTTGCCGTAGTCATACCAACAGGGGTTATACTATGCAAAATAAATGCATAAAAGTATATAAGAGATAACGGTTGAGGAAATTAGTTCCCGGTGAAGTGGAAAATAATCGCTGCCACAAGTTGATGAAAGAATCTTACTGGTGATGATAGACAAGTTTATGCATTTGAAACAAGTCAGAAACAAAGTAGGATTTTATCAGATTATCTGAATCAGACTGAAGCAGTTTAATTCGCTCAGATCCGAGGTTGGATTTAGATCGGATTCAAATCGAAAGTGCTTCATAAGTTCAACCAGGAACTCCTTGTTATGCTTCACTGTTCAATCCTGATAATGCCTACAAATGCCACAATCCATACACTTCATCAAGTTATCATGGTTTATGATCCCAATTAGATTAATATAGCCTGTGGCGTTTACACCAATGGACCAGATACGCCCCCATACCAAAAAAATCGGCCAGTACTAAATGTTAAATCAATGTGAAACCATGTTTTGCACTTTTCCGTGAACATATGATATTTGAAAGGTACCTTTCATGGTATTTTCTACCAAAGGTGTGAACCGTCGTGGGCTACGCCATCTTGAATAAGTTACAGATTTGTTTGATTTTTATTTCAACACTGCATGTTATCGTAATTCAAATCAGTACGTACTCGCAGCCGGAGCTAAATCTTTCAGGTCTTACCCTACTGATTGACAGGATAACTCAGCCATGTTGTTCATTGGCCGCTTAATTGACGAAAAAAATGCTTGATACATCAATTTTTTTCATGCCTTTCAATCAGTGCTGCAGCAGTGTACATGTACAGTGTTCATGTTTCTCTGCAAGAAGACAGTGTCAAATTCCGGTCTCAGAGTGTCCTTTCAACATCTGGGAACCTCACTCAACACGCATAGTCGCTCAGCGCATTGTAACAATGAAGCGGATTAGAAGGCCGCCCAGGGCGCGAAGTCGCTGTGATAGTAAAATGTGTGTGCTCCACTTTTTGTGACAATCCAAGGCTGGTTCATATAAATGAGTCTCATTTGCGAGATTGCTTTTTGAGACACACAGGCCGCGAGGCTCTTGGCGACGTCCGGCCAGACTCCTTGTTTGTCTTTTCCGAAAGTGAGGTTGTTTGGAGGTACTTGTGAAGCGTTATCTGGTTGCTAACTTGCTGTACATTCCCACCTTCCTCCTTTCACAACTGCGGTAGACTCCCAGTCTCTCAAAGACTTAGTAGACTGGCATGCAACTCCATCATTAGCCACATAAGATGGCTTTCCAACCCTTGTATTTAATATTTCTTTCAGGGTTCCTCCGAAAAGGTTCTTTTCCTTTTCACAAATGTCCAATGCTGGGTTCCTATATCATTTAGGGCAAGTCGACATGATTGGAGACGGGGAACTGAAATATTGTTTGGTTCCTATAACAAAATGGCGGAATGGGGAAGTTCTTTGTTACTGCATGGAGGAAGGACACAAACATGGCCACTGGACAGTCTCTGACTGTGATCTAGGACCAACCTCAGTCGGTAATGCTACATGTAGCCCTTTCCAGCTCTTTGCCAGAAAAAGTCTTTGAGCATGTACGAAGATCATTATAACGGGCTCGAAGAAATATTTTTTCGTGAAACCCGGTGGTTTGTTATTTATCTACCAGTAAACTACTGCGGCCCTCTTTTTGAGTTATCAAATGCATTTCCTTCCTGGATTGGTTTCGTGGATGCTTGAATGATACATGGATAAGTACTTTTCAACGATATACCGATATTTTGAAATGCACACATATAGAGGCAAAAATCACCACCGGTCCTTTTTTGGCACATAAGACATTGGCTGCCTCTTCGAATGGGGTGCAGTTTATTGACATTGCCTGTTTGTTTTTTTCTTGAGTAGGTATCCCATTTTCAAACATTTTCTTAAGCCTTTTAAGTGGTGGGTAATTTAATCAGTACGATTAAGTCACACTTATCACACCTTTTGTAGGTGTCAAGATAAAATTCGTTTATGGACTGTAATCTGTTAAATCAACTTTGCGTTCGTTCAATTTCAAGGTTTGTTGCCGGCTTAGGGCCGTAGGCGTTTACCGTGGCAGGCTCACCGTCTCTGACAAAAGACACCTTGTTAACAATGCCATCCACTGGACCAGAGACTGTGACACAGAGAGTTCCTTAGGGGTGTAACTTGCATGCATTTCCACCCGAACTGAAAATTATCGCTGCTCGCCTGGGAATAATGCAATATCTTTCTCTGTCTGGCAGGTGACCTACTTCAATTGCCAATCATAACACCCGGCGGGCTGTCTTGTCCTGTGTGGCATTAGATTTCCAAATTGTCCTGATTTTACAGGATACGTTTTACCATGGTTTTGTCCCTTTAAATATATAAACTGCGACCCAAACCTCATAAAAGTTTAATTTCATTTTACTGATCAGAATACAAATGGATAAATATCATTTTTGATCTTTGTTTTGATCGAAATAGATGGAAATTATATTCTCTAGTGAAGCAGCCCTCAACCCTGACAGTGGACCAGTGTAAGCACCATGTTCGCCTGTTCGTGTCCTAAATGGTGCAAACCCATGGACAAATTGACACTACCTTCAGCATGGAAAACGCCTTTTGCTCGATTTTACTCCTCTAAAACATTGTAATTGTGATCGTGTTTATTGTGTTTGCGTATGACAATGATCGTGCGTTTTAAAAGTTGTACTCCACATGTACATGTATATTGACATTTGAATCCACACCCATATCTGTAAGCAAAAGATATCGCGTTAGCTGTTTCTTGCACAGTGCTGTGCAGGATCAGAATTTTTCATGTGCACAAAATTGACAGACTCAAGGACAGTTTCCAATGTATATTTTAGACAAACTAAATTGCTATTTACTTCAAGCGGCTTTCGCATTACGCATGGTCTTAATGACTAGAGTCCGCCTCTTCAAAGATGCATCAAAGAGACCGCCGTAATATGGCCAAGCTGGAAAAATACACTGAACAGATTATCGTTTAGCAGACTTGCTTACCGCTTGTTGTTTGTCAGGGTTGTGACATTTCATTAATGTTATTCCAATTCTCCGAACCGATGTGTGTGTTGGATTATCATTCAAAATGGTTGCAGTGTAATGTGGGGGGGGGGAAGCTTACCATGTCCCAACCCATCCGTCTGTGATTACACTTGATCTGAATAGCTTGGCGTGCACTGAGACGCCAGTGTAGGACTCAAATAATGGCCTAATGATTTTCCCCGCGATTTATGCGTGGCTTGTGCCTGGGAGCCGAAGATGCTGTCAAAATTCCATATAGCAAGTTCATCGCTGGAATAAACCCACTGAGCATGCCTGCATGCGCATCATGACAGACTTTGCTTTGAATATTAGGTCAGTACACCCACCAGTCTGATATTACTTCTAACAACCGAAGCTTTTAATGGGACGTCAAGGAGCCAACCGGGTGAAGCGTACCGAGAATGCCCTATCCAATAACATGCGAACACTTTTTCTAACATGAAATTTGGCAAATGTAGCCTCAACGAACCCCTTCGTGTCTTGGTCTCTCGATCAATTCAAAGTATGGTAATGAAGTTACGTTCAGTTTTCGATGATTCCAAATGCAGAACCTGCACGTGTGTCTTCACTTGTGCGGCACCTAAAGCGGCTACCTGCAGTTTGACTTCACTTGTGTTGCCGTTTGTCACAAATCTTGCAAATCTTTCCGTGTGCGAATAGCAAATTGAATTATCCACGCCTTAAATGATAAGATCAAATGTTCTCTTTTGGTCCAATAAACTGAGCAGATGAACTTGAACAGACCGAGTCTATAGTCAGACGAATTGTTCTTCTTGATGTTTTATGGTTATTTATCTCTTTCGTTGACAGTTCCCGTTGGCGCATGAGCTGACGAGCCGGGAGAGGGACTGCGAAATCGACTGTTCGACCGCGAAGGCGCGGCCAGTCTGCGGTATGGATGGACAGACGTACAACTCACGCTGCGAAATCAGAGTGGCTCGGTGCCTCGGGAACTCGGTCCAAATTAAACATAAAGGACAGTGTGAGGGTGGGTACACTCTGGAAGATGTTTTATGCCCCTGCGTCAAACCTTTATCTAAAGTAATTCGTTTTTGTTGGATCGAGTAAGGATAGCATATTTCAAATCTATTCCTCTTGGTGTTTCCAATCAAAATGAGATTTCGCCCAAAGTATGAAGTTTACAAGGTGGTTTTGTTCACACTTGTACATGAACAATGCATAACTATTTTCACAAAGATGAATATGAAATTCCAACAAAATCGATTAACATTGTCTTCTGATGGATGAAACGCAAGGCAAAGAAAACGAATTGTGACGAATTCCTATTAACGAATTTCAAAACTTTCACTATATGCTTCAAAGTTTCAACACACACTCGTAGCATATTACATACATGCATTATTTCGTGTCGGCTTTCTTTCACGATACGTTTAAGTTCCGAAACACAAATGTTTGCCGAGAGATTTCTGCAAAAGTTTTAAGTTTTTAAGAGAGTCAAATAAACGTCTTTTTGGAAGGTTTGACAAAATGCCAAACGGAACAAGCAGCGAGCAGGATGCGGGCTATGACGTCGACGGAAGGCGTGTTTGTGCCCCAGTGTGAGGAGGATGGGAGCTTTTCCAAGGTGCAGTGCCACCAGTCCTTCGGGTATTGCTGGTGCGTGACAGAGGACGGCAAGCCCATACCGGGCTCCTCGGTGGAACAGGCCACAAAAATGACGTCTCCTCGGCCCTCGTGTAACGGTGAAATGGCAGGACAAACAGGTATCTGTCAGCGCAATTACCTCTACCGGCGAGTTTTGGCACGCTCGTACGTATTGCTCTTCTGTGCGCTTAAAATTTGGAAATGTTTCTGAACTTTGCGTCTACTTGTTGTTTCAAGGATTTGGCTAAAATTAGGGCCTACATGGCACAAAACAAAACGGCGATTCACAGTAGTGCGCCTCCAAGAGTCTGTAACGTTTTGGCCATTCACAACGTGCGAAATCTGTCGATCCGTACTGAACGCGCTTTAACGCGTTGTGATTGGCCAACACGTTGCAAACTCTTGGAGGCACATTGTTGAACATCGGTAGCACATCTACCAAGGGGCATGGGGCAAGCGTACTCCCAGCCCCAGACAAGTTGCTAGTTTAATCTATTTATTAATTTTTTTTCTTGAAAGCGCCAGAATTTTAGAATCGCAACTGCCAACTTTCAGGGGATTCTTTGGCGGATTAAAAATTGGGAAAGTCGTTTTTTACAATTAAAAAAATCCATTTTGCCCCCCCCCCCACCTGACCAAAGACCTGGATTCGCCATTCTAGAATAACTCCAGTTGACCTTTTGTTTTTGCTTTCCACTAGGCTGCCGCTGTTAACGAGATTATACTTTTTATGATTTAAAATGAAATTAATACATTGAGATGGGTTTGTCGCATGATGAAGCATGTTGTGACCTGCTAAGTGTTTTTCTCACTTGCGTGTTGGCATTGTGCCCGGCAGCCCTTGTTTTTGTGGCGATACAAGTCGAAGATCATCTCAGGAAATTATGTCCTTCGTTTAGCCGAACCCCTTGGAGAGAAAAAAAAGCAAAGACGGGCATTTTAGCATTAGAGTGGGCAATCAATCAAAGAGAAGACCCAGGCAAACGAGACAGGGACTGACATGTCACCGGCATAATGTCCCAAGGTGAGGTTTGATCCCGGAATTGCCGTGAGGAAATATGAGTGTAGGCTGGGGGACGTTACAGAGGGGTCGGATGCAGTTAACGTAGCTGGGATTTTACTGATGGGGTCACAAGGGTGCACCAGCTTTCAGTGGTGTGGTTTTTGGGGGTTTTTTGGGGGGGAGGGGGAGCTTTTGTTAGCCTTGTTCAATATCCATCCTTTTTTTCGTGGGGAGGGAAGGCATCTGGGGGCACCGGGAATTTGTAGGGGGAGCATGTGCCCCCAGCCCCCCCCCGGCTACGCGAATTTGTTTTGCTGCTGCATTGTGATCCATGCTTTGTTGAGCTAGCAATGCATTTTTTTAATGTTTGCAGGGGTTAATCTAACCGTAATGCCATGATTTATACCAGTTTTGTTTGTAGTCTTGTGGCTTCGATTCCTACCATAGTTGCATTTGTTTGTCGGGCCAAGAGAAAGTGTATTACTTTCAAGCAAGCATTTCAGTGTTAACTCTTTTCGTACGTCATACATCATACTCTGAGAGATCTCGCTGCCTAAAACAGTCATGTTTTCTCCTTCACTGCAGCAACGTTTCCTCCAACGAAACGACCGCATCCAGACACGAAAGGCGAGTTTCTTAATCAAAGCTTGTGTCCAGTACAAGTGTAATTTTTTTTATACTTTAAGACATTATAATGATCAGAAGTGCTTGCCCGTTTCCCTCTTGTATGTTTTGTATTTCTTAATTCTGTATCGGGTTGGATGTCTGTAAATGTTAAGATGGTGTCGCATTGTCCGTTTGTGCTGGTGAGGGCCTTTACACCAGTATTCAAGTGAAAATACCAACATTTATTGCAATTTGGCTCGACAAGTCTCGAATAATCGGGAAGAATTACATGTAATTTCTTTGAAATTCCGGAAACCTCAAATAAATTATTTTGGTTATGAAATTCACCTAGAATTAAATAAAATTCATTTACCTTCCTGTAAAATTCAGTATTTATTGGATTCCGTCCAAATAACAATCAACTGAAGCTGTACGGTCGCAGAATTTTGAAACTGTAGTTATTTAATGGTTAATTCTGACAAATCAGGCTGCAGTCAAGATGCGAGAATAGAATTCAACACGAATCTGAAGGACATTTTCAGGGAGGAGTTCCATCGTCTGCCCACGACGCAGCCGTCAGAGACCACAGGCGGCGTGCAAAGAACAGAGGACTCTCAGAAGCGCATCATCGAGTGGAAATTCACTGAGCTGGATAGCAACGGTGACATGGAGTTGGACAGGAAAGAGCTGAACTCACTGAGAAGGATGATGAAGAAAATTTTGAAGCCGAAGAAGTGTGCCAAGACATTTGTTGAACACTGCGATTTGGATCGGGATGAACGAATCGCTAAGACTGAGTGGTCATTTTGTCTGGTGGATAATAGTGAGTATACGTTGGAAGAATGGTTCTTGTACTTGACCGTCACATCATGAGGACATTTCACCTTCCACAGAAGTTGCTAGCAGAAATGTGTCTGGGACATTTTCATTAAGGTTGCATTCTCATGATTGTTTGTGATATTTTCTTAGAAATGACTTAAAACAGAGAGATTGTGGGAAGGTGAAAGTCAAATCTACACACTTCCAAACTAAACTTTCATTTTCCTACTACCTCTTAGCGCATAGAGTAGCTTAGTATATTTTGTCATGCTTTTTTCACCCAAATGAAAAAGAGCAGCGAATTTTCAGCTCATTCCCCCTTTCTGCTGAAGCTTCTGGCCACCCGTATCACCTGCCAGGCCTTTCAACACATACTCCCTGAATGGGGAAAACAACTTCACAGTAATACTGTTTGCCTGTAGGACTCAGCTTACATGCCTTGACACATGCACCCTGTTGATCTTTCACTTTGAATGTCCTAACTGCATTATGAGCTCTAACCATTGTTTCCATTATGTTTCTTTGTGGAGTTGTTGACTGTATAAACTGTGTGCATGGAGCCGTTTTGGCGAATGCTGCATAGTTCGAAGTTTTGCACTACTTCAAAAAAATCTGTTTAAAATGTTCTTTCATCATCTAATCCTTAAATACACCTAACCCATTTCATGACTGCCGTTCATCATGCTGTTTTCATAGTCTCGTATTTTGGGTAAACTTACTTTGGAAACTGCGGGTTTATGCATGCCGAGGACCGCAGGCGTATTCTGCATGGCCTACTTATTAAAAGTTGCTAAGCCCAAAAGAAAACAGCCGGAAACAACTTTCGTTTGATTCCTCGTTTCCTGCTCTTCGTAAGATCGTTTGCATTGCATCTTGCCTGTGTAATTACGAATGTGCCTTTGACGTGTCTGTCTACATGATCTTGCTTTGCATTCATTGGACCTTTACCCTGCTTTTCAAGCCTTAATGCTTTTGTTCTCAGACTTTCCTTGATCTTTGATCTTTGTCAAAATCTGTTCTTGATGCCTTTTCAATTTGCTTATTCCTTGTGTTTCCTGTTCTAACTGGTCCTCACCCACTACTTCCTTTCGTCAGCTTCAGGTCCCATCCTTCTACTGAGACCTTTAGTGCGTTTTGTATAATGTTGTTTTTCTGATCCTTTTTCGGCGATCCTTCTGTCATCCTCCTCGTGCCATCCTCTTATTTAGTCCATGCATGAGCATTCGGGCTGCTTTATAGTCTCAGTCGATTTCTTTTCTTTCAATCTTTGGTATCTTCCGTGTAGACAGCCATGATTTGCCGGGCAAGTGCAAGATTGATGTTTTTACTAGGTTCCAACCACCGACTTTAGTACTCCTGTAATTTGTAGTTTCGTTCCACCTCTTCTTATCCCTCAACTCAGATGAGCAAGCAGAGGAGGAGCCGACAGCTGACACAAATTTACCAGAAGGTAGGCGAATGCAGCTGAACACCAGTAAACGACTGTTTTTAGGAGTTTTCAATTTTGTTTACTTTAGACCTGTTCATTTAGTTTCTTGCCTTGAAAAGTGGGTCGCGGTATTTATCTCGAGCTTACCCAATCGTCTATCGTTAAGAAAGGTAGAGCCCGCTAAAAGAGAAACAAGGTATTTGCGTATATGGCGCGCCATATGACAGCATCATTTTCCCAGGTTGCGGGAAAGTTTCAGGAATACTTGCAGGCCCTCGAAAAGCTTTTTCACAAGGTTTGCTTTATATGAAAGCAGGCACCAGTATTGCATGGCGCACTCCCATGCCCCGACATTTATATTGTATAAAAGGTTGAAATGCAAATGTGCGAGATGTTATGGCTTTGGTCTATGCTCGGTAGTTTATTCGCACTGGAATTGTGAAAAACGGTATACCATTGTTCCAACAGGTCTGCCTCCTCCCGTCAGAATCTTGCCTGTCACTCCTCCCCCTCCTGGAGACACAGGAAACGCGGGTAATTCTACAGGGTTTAAAGTAATTTACTTATGAAAACAGGGATTTTTAATACTTGTTTGGTGCACTTTGCTTTTGTCGTGCACAGTTTTAATCTTTTTGTTTTAAAGTACATTAAGTTGTATTCTGAAAAAGCAAATACATAATCATATCCTAAATGGAACCACGATTGGTTCTTAGCGGCTTTTTAAAAGGAAGAAAATCCAACACTACCTTCCTGACTTTGACATTCCCTCTTGTGTTCATATGAATCGAACGAATGATACGAAGATGAGTTACTAATCAATTTTTGGGGAAATCTGTCTGAAATCACAGTGCTAAAACGTGTTAACTTGATTTGAATATTCTGGCATAATGGTTTAAGGCACAATGCATATTTGTTATGAATATACCAAATCTCTGCATCACTTCGTCAAGTCTTCCTTGATTCTGTGTCAGATTCTCCCACGGTGGTCTCATGTGAAGCGGAGAGAGAGCGTGCCACTAAACGGGCCGAGTTGCTGCCGAAGAGCGGTGTTTTCATTCCGCAGTGCCACGAAGATGGCGGCTACAAGGCCGTGCAGTGCCACGAGGAAGCAGGGTACTGCTGGTGTGTCTATGTGGACACCGGCAGGCCCATCCCGGGCACATCTACCTCGGCCTCAACACCAGAGTTCAATTGCGACGAGAACGCCACATCGAGAGGTCCTGCTGGAATTCGAGTCTTTGAAGGTCAGTGACACTTGGCAATGTTTCAGCCTATTTCAATTTTGTCTTGCTCTTTTGTTACCGCTACACTCCCGTAAGACTCGTTGTCGCTCCGATGGCTGTGTCTAGATTTCCATTATTATCAAATAATGTTCGCATATAAATGTAGAACTTAATTGTTTTTGTTATATACTTCTGTATTCTATGTGCAGGGTCTATTGTGGTATGTTTCTTTACTTTAAGTCACTATCATTTGGCTTTCCGTGTTGCTCTCTTCCCTTTTAAACGTACTTGCTCATTGGCCAGAACCGTGAAATATCTTTGGGTTGCACCGTCACACATTAATACTCCATTTATCGAAGTCCCTTGAGTCAGTTTTCCTTCTAAGTAAAGATATTAGACGTGAGGTGCACAGTGTTACTTCTCTCCACGTAATTCATATAGGTATTTTTGTATTTTACTTGTTGAGAAAGTTATTCCGATGCTGTCTGAAGTGCACGGCTTTCAAACCACTTTTGAATAGATCCATCCATCAGATCTACAAGTTGCGAGTCGAAGCATTCTAATTTTCTGATCCCAAAATTCACAGATACTCCTGTTTGCAGCGCAGGAAATAGCATTGGGGTTTTCTATTCGAAAACTTAAAATTTGTATCATGAGGCATTCTTTCCTACGCGTCATCTAATTGAAAACGATTATTTGAAAGAACTCAGTTCCATGCACAATTGGGTATCAATCCTCTTCGGCTTCTCAGACACCTGTAAAAAGGAGCAAAATGCCCTGTCATAAATTACTCACATTGTCGAGAAATTACAATGGTTTACTTTTTAAACACTTCTGAGAAGCCCTTTCATGGAGCGGTATCAGGTGCGCCAATGTTGTTCAAGTGTTAACGGATCCCTCTCGCAACCACTGTCTGTTCCCAATGATAAAAGCCCTCGTACGTCCTTGTGACCAGTAGATATTGTGTTCCTTGGTGGATATCCCTCATGGAGACAGGAACTCCAAGTCTCTACTGCAAACACTGGCGTGCAGGTGCACTGTCTCCAGGCTGTCTATCAGCAGGTGTCTCATTGCCGGCCGGTTCCCAGACAAGCTGGCCAGTGACACTTCAATTCAAGCTGGTCGCCTATGTTTGGAAAGTCTGGAGGGTTTTGATACAGAAAATTCGCACTCCCCTGACACCAGCACGTCCTACCATAAATAAAAACATAAGGTCCGGTGTTTGTGATGGTGAGGGCATTTACCTTTGTCAGTAGATTGTACGTATGAGCAGATGGGGTATTTTAAAGATTTTTTCGGCTGTGACGTCCCGTAAGTGGACACCGGTTGAATACTGGCGACCATGCTTCCAAAGTTGCTTCTCAATGTCAACAATTACGTCGCCAAAAATAACCACAAACAGCAGAAATGAGTTGTAATACAGCGTTTTCCGTTTTTACCCTAAAATCAAAACGTTCTGTAGTTTCCCTGGATTGATTAGTGGAAGATAGTGGGAACTATCCTCTGTTTGAGTGTGGAGGAGTTCAAGGCTCGGGTTCAAAACTCGTAATTGAGTCCAGCATTGCAAGCATATTTTTGTGTCAGCGCAGGAACTCTAGGGCTGCCCCGGTGAAATGTGCGACACGCAAACATGCCACCAAGGCCTTAACTCTGTGGTTAAGGATACACTGATTGATTAGGGGGACCGCCGTGTATACGCAGGTCTCTAGTTTCATTGAACTTATATTACACAAATACATGCATGTGACGCATATACATGTACATGGATATGTATACATGGATACGCGGTCTTTAGGCCTGCATAAATTTTCAAAAGTTGGGCTTGGCAAGACTTGTGCATCTGCATAAAGAGTGGATTTCAAATCTTTTAAGTGACGAATTAAAGTTTAAAAATCACACTTTCACGAAACGATTACATGTACATGTCGTAGTATTTTCAGTGCAGTTGATAAACGTTGATAGTCAATATGTACATGTATTTGCGACTTGTGCGAAAAAAGTTAGAGTCGAAATGACATGAAAATTTAACTCCCCACAATTTACAATTACAGCTCAAATTATTAAAGTAATTATTACACCAATAATTACCAGACGCATCTCCTATACATGCTTTCGTGAAGGGTCGGGCGTTATAAAGTGTTTTGTGCAAGGACACTATGTGATTCACACTTGTTTTAACAGCAACTCGTCATAGAAGGGCATCCGAAGATTTGAGATCCTTGATGTCCCCAGGATGTGACCTGGAAATTCTAAGTACCCTGTCATTTGTCCGACGTGGGCTTGTAATGATGGGGAAACAAAGTCAATGCCACGCAGGTGTTACAAACGGCCACCCCCTTCTGTGCCGAACCGCATCATCTCCTAATTGTGTTTGAATAAGCCACCTTTCCTAACTGCAAAAATACCTGTCATTTGACGAGACCCCGTTTTCTGTTATTCTTTGGCTTAAGTTGGACCTTCCAGCCACCTGTGTTTGTCTATTATATTTGTTCAAGTGTTTCAGACAGTTATCTGAGGCTTGAATCTATCTATGGCTTGTTGTAATTTATGTGTTCGTGATAGGCATTATAACCCTTCAGTGACTTGAACAGGTGCGATGTGAATCTGTTATCGTTCTGACATTTGAACTATGTCACCAGGCGAATTGTGTACGCCGTAAATTAATGGACTTTTATGTCTCATCTGATGATGAACTACATGATAAAGTGAACCGGCAAATCATGTTCTTCCGCAAGCCACTGCCTCAGTAATGGAGTCTTAAAGGGGTGTAAAAATTTGGTTGTCACGTTTTAAACGCGCGTGGAAGACTTTATTCACGTCAGAGAATTTAGGAAACAGTATAATTTTTATTACTACATGTACTATGACCTAGTATCTGTTTGGTCAAACTAGACTAGAATTCCCTTTTGCTGTGGTGCACTTTCCCCGTTTGTGTGTCAGAATTTAGAGAGTTTTGAGGGGGTCTTTTAAATATTGCTGTTGTAATGGCTACATTAAAGGCCACAGAAATACCTCCCGCTATGCCACGTTTGTGGTAATTTACTCATTATTTAAACGCGTGGCCTTTTGCGGAATCATACATCCATGATCCAACAACGTGAAAGGTCGAGGACCCCTCACTAGAAGAATTTAACTAGTGAAAAATTAATTCTGTTGTAAGTTTCAAAACGAAAAAAATTGTTTTTTCGATGTGCCCCTTTCAAATTGCAATTAACTTCCAGTTTCAAGAATCTATAGGCATACGTGCATGTTGTTTAGTATTTCCAATCTGGTCACCATTGCTCCTGTTTTGCACATTTCATTGCCTAACGCTACGTCTTATTTGCGTACCCTTTTACAGCTTTTGATCAGTAAAGGTCAGATTTCTGTTACGGGGTATACTTTTGCACAATACTCATCCTCCTGCCAAGATTTTTCCTCGAATGCTGATCATGAGTACTTAATATGGATACGTCACCACTCTAGTTATATACATTTTGTGGTAACGGTAAAACACAATATCCTCTTGGTCGTGAAAAGAAAATCGACTTCGCTATGCTCCAACCTAAAGAATCTGTCCAGTATCTCTGCCAGTTTGTTTTTTGTTTTTTGTTTTTTTTTTACATTCCAAGAATTGTGGAAATAAGGCTCGAATCCCTGTTGGCTCTTCAATCATGATACATAGCTGGGGGCCTTTTCTGCGGATATTTCGCATTAAAGCTCCTTTAAATTATTAGACAGAACATCCTGGATTTATTGTCCTCAAGAAGAACCTGCATGCTGAACTTGGTGCCCACGGTATACATATGGAAAAGGAACCGATAAATTCGAGAATTCTGGTGCACACCAATCCACACGTGCATGTGTTGTTTGCCCTCCAAGCCATTGTTTTCGCCCCTGTTTCAGAAACCTTAGCACCTGGAATAGTAGCTGGAACACGATAACAGATTTAATGTGTACTTTTGCCCTATTTAGTGATAGCATATCGCACTTATAGATGTTGATAACCTAAATGATCGGCCCGAAATAAATGAAAGAATTTTACCTGAACAAAGGGGATGAATAACTCAAATATGTACCTCGCTGTGCGGATACGTGCTCAGTTCGAGTGGCACTCAGCGGAGGTCTACTGTATTCGCCTAATGTGCATAGCGGACGTAGAGTAAACAACTTATGCGGAAATTGAACCTGTAAGCGTGTTTAAAATAGAACATTAAAGTCAGGCACCCTTTGACAATCATCCCAAAAGACATTTTTTATATTAATGTTGGCCGACCACAATGCATGGTTGAAGTAAAACCTAGGACGCCAAGAGACGGACAAAGCAAAAATATTGCAACATAGAGTCAATATGACAGATACCTGTTTGCGTGTTGTGGAGATTTTATGAGGTTAAGAATAGGTTCATTTTGAGGAAGTTTTTTTGAGTGTATTGTGTATGGCTTGACTCAAAAATGTCGTAAAAAATACCTCGTTTTTACTTTTATTTGATGTGATCTGCGAAAACCTTTTTCATGTAGCATAACCAAAATTGAAAATAATGAAAAATTAGGTGTTAGGGTTTTTCTGCATAATTTGTCGTATTAGTGAATTTTCATTTTTGATATTTCATACGAATTCCATTGGTTTATATTTTCAATCTTTCCTTATTTTTGTGCAAACTCAATAAAATGTTTGAGCTTGAAAGATTGATCGTGACAGCATTACTCCAGGTATAAACATCCTATATAATCGGGAATGAAACGGTTTTGACAACAGCCTGTTGTCTTCATTAATCGCACAAAAATGACAAATTTTTACTAAGTGAAGAGTTTTCCCAGATTACGTCGCATACCCGAGTTATTTATGTTTTGGAACAGTGTTTGCCTTCTTAGCCCGACTTGCAGGCTCGTGGCTGCAAAGAGGTTTTGTGACAGATATCATTTCGATCTATGATATTGAAAACATCGCAACATTATTATAAAAATGAAAAATGGATAAGAACTTACGACCAGTCAAGTTTGAACACTGCCATTTCGACCAAGAGAAAAATGAACAACTTGGTGTTTTTATTTCGGCAAATCACATGACTTCCATGCGCGTTATGCGCTATTTTCGCAAACGATGTCTGCTTTTAGGAGTTCTCCTTATCAAAGATTTCAACATTTTCACAATTTCTGCTGAAAAGGCATTCTGTATTTAGAGAGTGCTTGTTTACACTGTCGAGCTTCAATATTTCTTTTTCACGCGATTGGGCCTTGATGTCAAGTTTAATTGTGTCTAACTCGACTGAAGAGGCCACGAATAAACGTATTCCTATGTTGTTACTATAATGTGCATGTGTGCGTCCATTTCATACCAGTGTTAAATTGATTTCGAATTAAAAACATTAAGCCATGAAAGGTCAGTACAACCTTGTAAATCACCAGGGTCTATTTACTTGTATGTAAGCATGACTCTGTGTATGAGCCTCGATTATTGTCAAGTGTACAACTTGAATTCTTATCAGTTACTGTTAGCTCATATGAAACCCATTTGAAATGTAGGGTGGCTAATCCCCTCCAATTTTTTTTTTATTTCTCAGTGAGCTCAGATTACATCATCATCTTACACATTTTTGCATAAGGCCAAATAATTTAGAGAGATCGTAGTAATGCCCTCTCGGCGCCTTCCAGGGTTAGCCTTGAAATGGTTGATCTTACATTGTGTATATTCACGTTCACGACTCGTGTCTTAAAGATATCTGTCATCAAAATCAGCAGTCTTCCTGGTGGTGACGAGAAGAATTGGGCTGCGTCTACTAAGCATGAAATGTACGTGTCTGCGAATACCAAGGCGGGTATTACATGTCACAGATCACCGACGCACGTTCATTTGATGAGAAGCGTTTTAATGTCTGGTGCGGATTTGACACTGTAAGGATTTCTTTGGGACTGTATTAGTGCACTGTCGGCGTGTCTGAATTTCCGAAGTAAAGCTCTTTATCAGACCAAAAAAGTTAAAAGGGGGATAAATTCATTTTATGCGTAGTTTGTTCAATGGATAAACCTTTTTCATAGTAATTATAGAAACATCATGATCCTCCAAGAAACGTTAAGTTTTTATTCTACTTAGTTTTTAGAAGCCCTGAAGCCCATTACTAACCAAAAATACGCGGAATGCCCCAGCTGGGCACAGCTGTGAGTTCCCTCATTCCAGATTCCAGGCATTCCAGATTCCATGCTGTTTTTATGATTTTCTGCTGAAGAAACTCAGCGATACAGTGAGTTCTATCACTGTCCAATTGATCAATCGGAATAATTATCATCGTGCTTGATTACCTTGTACATGTACCCAACTACAGATTGGCTGGCAGTAGCAGGAAACTGACCCGCAAAGTAGCATTTTCAGCAAAGGATACATATTGATCCTTAAATATCCCGATAAGGACGGCAGATATTCGGATTTTGTCAGTCAAGGCTCCTAGTAAATCGTGCCTGTTCCTCTCTGTTTCCTACCTTCCAACATTCCTGCACAAATTTAGCTGATGATTCTAATCTGCTGTTAACGGTCTGTGCTTTGACTGTCATCATTCGCTCTTTGGGGTAGTAATTGTGTAGTCAAAGTAACATACATTGATTTTCGTCTTTTTCTGTCGTGCATTAATAGATTGCTCCGGTAACAAGAAAGAGGAGTTCTTTGAGATCTTACTGGACATATTTACTGAAGAGATGTCGATAGATGATTCCATTATAGATGGGTAAGTTCATCTTGCTAAATTATTTTCCCCAAGAGGACTTCCGAGTGTGCGTGGTTCTGTGGAAAGCGAAAAGCAAGTGTCATAGCAGTCCCGTCCTGAACTACCTACACGGACTACCGCACGTTTTTTTTTTTGGGGGGGGGGGGTTGGTGTATAAGCGAGGCATGTGATTGAGGACGAGACACACACTCACCTGTATACAGGTAATGCATAAACACATAACAATAAGTTGTGTTTATCGATCTTGGCATGAACCCAGGCTGAACATCCATCACCATATCGTGGCCTTAGTCTCCATTTCCATTTATAATGTCGTCTTGTTGCAGGCATACTATCCTTATCGGCAATCCTACATTATTTCTCATCTGAGTTATTTATGAACAGGTGTTAATATCAATTATCCTGGCACCAATCCAGACTGCACGGAGGATTATGTAGACATTCATATGGAATGGCAAGCATGTCTTGACGTGGAGAGTTGATGGCATGAGCAGAAAAGGCGGAGTTACGTACGTAGCTGAATGTAAACCCGGCCAGGTCTTGACATTTTCCTGTTGACAAGTCTACATTAGGGGCCTGTTACTGACAGGCCAGATTCACTATAACCGGCTTTAGTATACGCTGTACTTAGTCACACATTCCATAGGAGTTACCTTTGGCTCCTGACTGTGATTAATCGGCCCCATGGGCTGCCAGTCATTGTTTCGGGTAAATAACAGGGGAAGAAAGGAATAGGCCTATGCTCGCCAACATGCCACGAACTCGGAGGAGCAACACACGTTTACTGCGGATACATATCTGCTCTTTCTCGATCCATCGAGGCAACTGACTGCTACCAACATTAACATTTTCCCTGCACCCCTGCTTAAAATAAACAAATATAAACAAACAAACAATCATTGTGACTCTTCATGCCTCCACGTTTCCTTTTGCTTCTACCGAGTACAAAACTTGCTTCAAAGATGGATGCACCGTAGTTTTTGAGAAGCTTGACTGGCCCTGTTTGTTTCGGAGGCTTTCATTTCTCCAATCAGAGCAAGACCCTGCTTGAACTTGGCGTTTGGTGGAACTTAGCAATCAGCTAAGAAAGAGGCCGCGAAGTGGTTGTTTTATGTCTATTTTCAAAAGTTAAGTGCTTCTTCGTTGATGCAAGTGGCGTACCCACTTTTTGATAGTCTCCATTCTCCAGTTGCAATCTCCATTCTTGATTTGTCCTTGAAAACATGGCCGAATTCAAGACCAGACATGCATGCAATGGGAGTGCATGGTACTGTCCGGTTTATCAGGAGTGTATTCACTAGCGCCTCGACGGTAATGAAGTTCAATAGTTTCGAATCGAATGCTTGTGCAAAAACATTATCCCAGTCATCGGACCACGTGGCGGTGAGAGATGTACTAAAAAAATCTGAATTAATCCCAACAACGAGTTAAGAGAAGTGTATCATCTACTGGTCCAAGCGCGTGCAAATTGTCAAAAATGTTCATCTTGTACCTTTTGCCACTTTTATAAGCCCATTAAATGATCCTGAATTTGATATATGCCCAGGATGATACGGCATTCTCTTCCACTGATGAAAATGAACGTGAAGTAAAAGCATCAGTTGTCAGCCGTCAACTCACTGGGGTACCGATAACATGCCGAAACTACCAGCCTCTAGGTATTGGTTCTGGTGTAGTTGAGATATTTCCCAGACCATTCGGGGCTTCAGTATATATTTCAACTCTTGAAGTTACCAGGAGACGCATCAGTGCTAATATTGAAGCTGTTGATTGAACATTGGTATATTTAAGTGATTAAGTAAACATCCAACTTTGGAACTATGTGTCGTTTTTATCAATGTGACGGCTTTAAGATCTGATGAAGTGTTTTGTGTTAGTTAACCTCATTGTCATGTATGTAGTATTTGAAGAAATTGACGTCGAAGCATTAAGACCTCTATTTGCACTCTCGGCCTGTGACGAAGCACTCCAGTGTTTACTTTAAGTGAATGGGATAAGTGACTGTCGCAAGTGGTCCGTTCACGTCAAAGTACACCGTAACGGAAAACACAAAAGTATGTAGCAAAAGTAAATATGGGTTAAAATAAAAGCCCCAAATTTTTCATGTAGGTAAATAGGTCCTTTGAAAGATAATCCAACTAAGATGGTTTTCAGATACTAAGATATTAGCCGCCTCTTATTATACACTTTTGTTTTGAATCAGCTACGATTATAGGCCCAATTTTGTGGTGTGTATACTTTGAGGCAAATTCTTCTTTCGTTTATTTATATTCCAGCAGTAACTGATAGTCATTCAGATCATTTTGCACCTGCCATATTCAATGTTGCGTTCATTTCTGTTAAATGCTGAGTCCTACCGGTTACTCTCTCTGCGCACAGCGCCTCACCTGAACGAGTGGCACGCTGGAAGTTCCAACAGCTAGACGAGAGCGGAAACAACCTGCTCGAGCGGAGGGAGTACCTGGAGTTCAAGGAAGAGCTCAAGAAAATCAACGCCGCCTCCAAGAAGTGTCGGCGGAACTTCATCGAGTACTGCGACGAAGATGGCAACAAGGACCTGTCTATGGGAGAGTGGCTCACTTGTCTGGAAGTTAGAACAGGTAGGTATCTGAGATCAAGATGACAACCTACGTCAGTCTAGTTCAGACATCATTTCTGAAAGTTCTCAACACCGGCATATGAAAACTTGAAGATCAAAAGTTGTATATTTGAAGGGGAAAACTGCTCAAATTTTCAATACCTGTGCCTAGTCAAATATGACCGAGTCATACCCCTTTGATCTTTTGAAGCAAGGCAGGACCTCGATTTAGACGCCGAACTCTATAAACAATGAGTATAAGGATCTCTTTTCCACTTTCTTCTGTAGGGAGCTTTCTCCCAACCTATCTTTCTTCTGTACATGTAATGTAATTTTACATAAATGGCGTGTGCTGCTTCCATCTTAGCCCATTAATACATGCCTCATTGTAGCGACCAACTTGAGCAATACATTAGAACCATTCATATCTCTTGACGAATAACCCAACATCTTCCACCACAGGCTTATACTAAAATAGATTAAGATGAAATAGATTTTTATGATGAAGAAAAATCAAAGTGTTTTTCTACTGTGCGGGAGGCTAATCCCCCAGTTCCCCTCTTTCAGTTGCGAAGGTAAAAATCATTTTTTGATTGTTTGTTCTTGTTGTGATCAAACATTCCAACAATTTAAGTGACTTTGAGTGAGAGTAAATTGTATGGAAAGTGTGCTAGATGATGGGGAGTGGTAGTTAAATGTTGTGCTGACTGAACGGCCTTTTCAAAAATATTAAAGAGTACTGACTGGAGCAGATTCGTGTTTCCCATAAATTGGTCATCTAACGTAGTTCTAAAATCCATATCTTCCCACAATTTAATTTCGTGAAATTACAGAGTTGCCTCTTAGGAAGACGGAGAAGTTGTCATTGAACACAAATTTTGCTGTATCGAATCTGATGAAAGCAGCAACTAAAGAGCTGTGGTCTCTTTGCTAGATATTTCACCAGCAGGACTTCCTAATTGCTGAGCATTATTAACACCCAGTCTTGCTTTTCCCTGCATGTTCATATCCCCGGCTAACACCCCCAACTGCTGTACTCTCTTTCTCTTTCAGGGAACCCTTCACAACTTCCATCTGGCCCCAACCCTTTCAGTAAGTATCTTTGTATCCACCCTTTGCATCCCTGGTCGAGTTCGGGCGGCCTGTTCTTGACACGTGTTTCTTGTTCTCGAGCTCGAACGGCGGGAACACGACTCAAGAATTAGCACTGTTCTAGGAACAGGATCACACACCATCTCCTCGTCAGGGTTTTACAGGAACACACGGAAAAACTCGTGAGATTTTAATTTTTGAACAGCTGCGAAAAGTAGAGAGATGGCTTCCAAAGCCATAGACCATGTTGACAATTGGAAGTTTTTGCAAAATTAACATTAATTTATTAATTTCCGTAACACAGAAATGAATGTTCCTGTTTATATGAAAAGAATTCAGCCCATTCAAACCTTAACTCTCGAATAACGTACATGGACGCCGCCGTGTTGCATGTTGCTTGTGATAACCGGTTGTTTGTTCCCGGCGATCGAGCGGCCGACCCACGAACAACAAATCGAGCTGTTCGTGAAGATACGGGAACAAGGCGCCCGAACTCAGCCCCTTATCACAGTCAGTAATCGAGCAGCATGTTCCTCTTTCACTCAAAAACATTTTCCTTGTTAAGTCTCTGTGCTCATAAACCCTGTATCCATTCTATTTATAAGGAACTTTATCCAGAGACCTTGAAGGGTAGATGCAATGGAATATAGCCTAAAAGACAATTTCAATACGGGTGATTCACAGTCGCGCGCCTCCAAGAGTTTGCAACGCGTTGGCCAATCACAACGCGCGACAGATTTCGAGCATTGTGATTGGCCAACGTGTTGCAAACTCTTGGATGCGTGCTATTGTGAAATGCCTGTATTGTTATTTCGCTACTTTTAAAAGGTGTTTTGCGACAGTTTATGCTGATAGAATTTCTATATTTATAAGCAAACCCATGCTGTCATCACAGGAAGCAAACCTCAAAGTTACATTGGTTTGTGTATTAAAAGACTGGATTTTTTTTATTTTGTGGCCTAAATATTCATTTTGTTGGTGATTCATTGTTGTGTTAAGAAATAGCAATGAGAAATCAATTGACATTTTTTTCTGAATGTTTTCAGTGAGTAAATTCTGGGTTCACAATTTGAACAGAAAAACCTATGCACTAAAACCATGTCTTCCCCAGATGGCATTACAGCAGCGCCCTCGGAAGTATGGATAGCTTGAAAAAGCGCTCTTTTCAATGCATTTAAACTAATAGAGATGCCTGTTAATTTTCGTACTTTGACGAAGAGTATAAAATTGAAGAAAAAATATTTCTAAGAAAACTTTATTGCAATCACACTTTAAAGAAACGGAGTCGGAAGCCGTCCCAATGTAGGCTAGAGAGCCTGCATCGTACTGTGTCATGATCGCTCTCGAGAATAGGGAGAACAATTGCACGATTTACGACAACGGACGTGTAATATAGGAACGTGAAAGATTTCATCCATGACCGATGCCCTTTTATGCACCTTTACACCAATCCGAACCATTGCACAGTTTATTGTGCAGAGAAGGCGTGTCGATGTCTCCGTTTGAACCATTTTTTTCCAATTTTCTTTGTGGACACACCCACTTGTAAAGCACCAAATCTAGGTCTTTGACACTTGTAGGTTACGATTACTGTGTTGAGTTTACCACGTATGTGTGAACCAGTAATTGTGATAAATGTGTTAACACAAGTGACGTGACCCAGATTTTAATAGACCAGTATCATTGGTATGTGGAATTACACATCTACGGTAAACAAGCTCATAGCATCTGCGTGTAACTAACCCATTCTGGCACTCAACTCACCGACATACCATGGTCGGCGCTTCACTCTAATCATGAGTTGTGGATTTTATATTCCAATGGATATATCGATATATATAATCAGTCTAAAGCAGGGTAACATATTATTTTTCATTTCAAAAGTGGCTGAGTGGGGAATCGTGATTCTGGAACAGGAAGGGTTAATGCACCTTTCATTTCAATGTGTCAGGTCATTATGAGCGACGCGCCAGTGAAGTTTGTGGAACTGATATTTAATTTAAGTTTTATAAAAGTTTGTATACTTTCTTACTCATGGAATGGAAAACTTATAGAAGTTTCAGGGTATACGAAGTTGTTGTTGTCTTCGGGAAAATGATAATTTTTGCAATTCCACAAAGGTTTTTTCTTATTTTGCGCAATAATATCAACGTTTAAGGGAATTACGTTCAGAGCAATTGCATTTGTGCAGAGGCATGTAGCTGTGGGAGTGTTTTTATTGAATACTTAATTGATGAAAAAGCTGAAGCTGTCAACTTTGATACCACTCTGCCAAATATTCTAATCTGACACAACAACCAAAAACCTTACGAGCCTTAATCTGAATTTTGCTGATTTTTTTTTTCAGTTGACCGATTAATGTGATCAACGCAGGGAAGATTTCCTCGTGCATGAGTTTCTCTTCAGAGTAAGGACTCTAGACATAACGTTTAGTCTGTAAAGAAATGTGTTACCAGAGACCCTCCCTGCTTGTTGCGAAGTTACTAAACGCGACTTCAAGGTGTCGTCAAGCCTATTAGGGTCGTTTTGTCCGGACAGTGGTGTTCAGATTGACCGACCTAAGCACACTTGAAATGGAAGAATGTGGATTGTGGATCCTGGGAAAGTCGCGGGATTGTGTTACTAGGGTCAACTGGGGAGAAGTGCCTGATGAAACGTTGGAGTGGTGAAGTTAAATAAAACGGCTTACTAGAGTTGAGCGTTGCACAGGGAGTCACGGGTCGTTTGCAGCTGTTACCAGTGGAGACTTGAGGACAAAACATTCTAAATGGGGATCACCCACTACCTCCCCACTCTGGAGCACGGTGGACTGCAGTGGGGGAAATCTTCTCATTTGGGACATCTTGATTTGCCCTCCGAAACTCCGCAAAGATGTGCAGCAGTAAACTAGTCGTCCAAAATTGCGGAATATGTTTTCAATTCACGGAACTGAGGATGCAATATGATTTTGCTTATCTTCGAAAGCTTGGTTTTACTAGAATGCCAGGTTGTTTGTGAGGAGCGCTGCACTGCTCGGGGCTGGATTATTGCAGCTGTGGAGTGCAAGCTCAGCTACTTGATGCTGGGATCAGTTGAATGAGCAAGCGGGGAATGTGCAGACAAACACTTGTCACTGAGCTCCAATCCCAAGTATGTTTTAAAGGGATTCTTTATTTATGTTGCTGCTGGTATGACTTACTACACCTGTGCCGTTCGGTCTGATAGGATCGACTCTTGCGTTTTGCAAGGATTTAATTTGCCTGCTATGTAAACCAAGTTTTTACCTGGTGAAATTGATATTCAAATTGGTGTTAACAGTGAAGCCAGTTGTGAAAAGGCATTCATCGGTAAAATAATGTGTATATATTAGATGGCTGTGTTGCTAAACTGTTGCATTTCAGCATCAATAAAGGCTATAGCTTAATGTGTGCCTGTCACAATCGTATTGTAGTAAGATTGATCAGGATGCCTGATAATTCAATCAAAGTGCTGAGGAGCAAAATCTTTTAAGTGTACTTTGACTTTCATAGTTAGATACATCAAGCGCAGCAAGGAGGCCGTGGTAGGTAAAAGGCGATTTCCATGGTCTGACTTGTATTCATGTTTTGAAGAAAAAACGTCACAATTTAAAGCGTTGTCAAATGTAGCCGTTTGTCGGATGTGCTGGTTGAAAGATTCTTTATCAGAAAGGCATACCTTGAAGCATTCCCACAGATGTGATCGCCTTTTTATGAAAGAGTGAAGTGCGCTGCAAGTATCATTTTCACCCACATGCTTTTCACCTGAATGGATGTGATCAATCAAACAATTGCTGCCCATGTTTGACCCTACCACAAAGTCTTAAGAATTGGTGGCATTTGAAAGTAAACTACATGTGTATCTGATACGGTAACTCTTATTTCGCTGGTCTTTTCTAGAGCTGTGTCGTTTCAAGTCCTATCTGAAAGATTACATATCTTTGTATATATCCTTTAAATGCTGAGAGGTATAAATTGATGTAAGTGATTAAAACAAGTTTTGTAATTTACCTTGTAATGTATTTAATAGGAGAATTTGAATTTAAATGCATGTGATTGTAAAAAAAAAAACGGCTCAAAGAGTTGCCATGTTAAACAAAGGCAGCGAAGGCCTGTAAGCGTAGCGTAGTGGTACAAACTCTGCATTCAAGTATCTATATGTTAAATTAACGAAACTCTGTGTCCATTGACATCAGATCTTTTATACTTGATGACCTATTTTATTTGGAGAAAAAGCTGCATTTTCACAGAGGGAGGGCCTCAGCAGGATGTTTGCCAAATTAATTATCAACAGAATGCTACAGTCGCATATTTTTTTCGGAATAAAGCAACAAAATCCCTCCAAAACGAAACTTAAATTTCACATTGCTTTGTTTTGTCAAACAAGTATTCCGCCATCGCACGAAGCTTGGAAAGTTTTTCTTAAATTTTGAGAAACTCTACAAAGTAAAAGTCCTACTTACAGGCAAATTGAAGAGATTTGCAATCCTTGTAAACATTTTATACAACTTGCTTTTTGAATATCATTTTTATATTTGTAGAATATTAGTAATGATTTTTAAAAGGAGATTATGATAGTTTGCTCTGCTTGTAAAAAATGTAAGTATCAATGAAAGAATTACATTAAATTAAATTACATACGGTGTGTGTAGGGATGCGTTAAGGGGTATAATCGATTTACAGGGCCTAATTGTAAAGCTCTTCTAAGCACGCAAGCGTTGAGAGTGTATCGACGTTTTCTTCACAAGCTCAGTATCCCACGTGGTCAGCCATTTGTTTCCAAGAAAGTGCTACAGAGTAGATGTAAATGCTGATTGTTTATATTTTCCACATGACAACCGTATTTTGCCGTCTGTCCAATAAGCTTGTTCCGGGTCTTACAACCTAGCCTGTTATTTGGATTTATACTGTTTTTAAAATCCCATGATCAGTGACAGGAAGCGCATTAAATCTGTGCTTTCTTAGTGGCTTACATAATTCGGAGAAAATATCGTCACAGGTTTATTAATCTGTGATGAAAATACACTGTTACCAGTTTTTTAACATCCAGTGGTTAAGGAGGTCGTGGTGGTCGTGGCCTTAC
Source organism: Acanthaster planci (assembly GCF_054643075.1). Lineage (NCBI taxonomy): Eukaryota > Metazoa > Echinodermata > Asteroidea > Valvatida > Acanthasteridae > Acanthaster > Acanthaster planci. The sequence continues at coordinate 13,296,412 of NC_141777.1, read as the reverse complement.
GAATTGGCCTATCCTGAAAACCAGTCCTTAGAGTTTCTTCACGAGGGTCTTCCTCAGGCCTACTGATCGCTGGGAGACAAAAGCCCCGGCCGGAAACGAGGTTGAAGTCCAGGAAATGGCGAGTTTGTGGAGTTAAGTTTGCGGAACAAATTCCATTTAGATGCAGAGATCAGTTGTGTTTCATTCCATGTTTCATTTCTTAAACTTTGACTACATGTACTTTAATTGTCAGACAAACTAGCAAGACACTAGTACATCCGCCCTTTCCGTTGCGTTGAGGAAATCCATTGAAATTAATATTGATTAAGCTTTCCTTTTCAGGATGTTGCTCAAGCGCCGTTTAAAACAATAAAAATAGCCATGAGGTAAAAATTGTCAATTTAGGTTTGTGCAACTAATGTCACTCTGTGACGTGAATTATAGTATTCAAGTTGTTAAAAGATGGGCTTTCAGAAATACAGCATCCTTTGCGGTTTGGTTGAATGACTGGAGTTGAGAACCTTTACACAAAGCTTGTCATGTTGGCAAGGAATAACTTGTTTTTGCCCAGGTGTCTGTAACGACAAGAGTTCACCTGTGAAAGAGACAAATTTCTTGTGCCTTTTCCGAGAGGTTTTGAGTGACAAAAGCCCTCGAACGCTTGCCACGATGTGATTCGGCCACGAACCTGCTGCTTACTAGCGAAGACGTCACACCACTCACCCCGAGCTCGTCCGGTCGGAAATTGTTGATTCGAATCGATATAACAAAGTGTGCATCGCGGGTGGAACTGTGGGTGCGACATTGTTAGCATCTTGTTAGTACGACAAGACAGAAGCTTGTTTGTCATCGTGACTAGAACCCACACACCGCCTGCATCCGGTACGTACGACAAACTTGTAGCACTGTAAAGGTCCACGAATATCTTGTCAATGTCTTGACAAGCAGAACTTGATTTCTACTAACAATAGCAGTTACTGTCACTCTTACTAAAATCAACGCCTCGAATGTTTTCGGTGAACAAATAAATACTAGTTTTTTTTGGAAAAGCTATAGCTTCATGAGCAAGACTAAATTCTTGATGAAAGACGCTCCAAGCCTTATACATGTAGCTTCCGTCGCTCGCTAACCCATTCTTGTCCACTAGCAGTACTTTCAAAATAACGCTGCATTTCTTCTAAGGCAGTGTGTTTCCCTGTTGGAATTGTACTTGCATGAAACTCTGCTGGCCTCTTTATACATGACACACTTCGAGTGAGAGAGTAAAATCATTAGGGAGGTGCATATTTTATACTTTCTTCCCACAACCGAACAGCTCCTTTATCGCTCTGCACAAAATTTAGGTGGGGCCCGGAAATAAAAACAATTTACGGTCGCGAATTTTAAAAACAAAGTATTCTCGGATGAAGTCAGGCAGTGTGATCAGACGAAAGTATTCGAGGGGAGATGTCGATTATTCATCGTAATGGGTTGAGGGGAACAAACAGTCCCGAAGCTGTGTGGTTTCTGCAGACAGAAACTTGGGGAAATCGACCTCCTCCTGAGTAACATCCCATCGGGGGAACCCAGTGACCCCCGGTTTCCTTTTGGACAAGAAGCCATATGCAACGAATTCGGCATAGAAGAAAAATGCCCCCTTTGCCGCTGAAAACTTGAAACATGCAGTCAACGCATGGTGCGATTTGTTGGACTGTTGCCTGAATAACACGCAGTTGACTTTGGCGGCTGAACTATGTAGCTATGGGCTGCAGCCGATATAGCCTGTCTTCGCTTACGCCTATTCTTTGATGCATCCAGAAGATGTTTTGCATATATAATGCCTGCTTCCACTAAGCATTTTCACTGCTCCTTCTTTTTAGCGTGTCAACCGACTCTCAACAAAGTGTTTTTATGGTCTGTAGGCGATTTGAATGTTAATTGATTCAAGTAGCAGTACCTTCTTCTTGAAGCCTCGCATGTATTTTACCACTATGTACACCCGTATAATTATTTCCCACTTCCGGAATTCTATATTACATTGAATAAAACATGAATGGACGGCGCAGTGTGTGTGTTGACACAGCCGAAAAATCACAGAACCAGTTCTGGCGCCGTATTGCCTACAGGCGAGTTAACAGGCCTTGTAACGTGTGTGGGGGAAGTGGTGCTTTCGGATTGTGATATGATTATTGCGGTGACATGAACGTATTAATAAAATGTGAAAAGCTTTGTTTGTGTAATGGTTTGGTTCATTTCGACTGTAACCTTGGTTGTTTGGTTGTTCATCGGGGGATGATTTTGAACAAACTACAATTAACCACACTGTGCGAAACTTGTCTCGCATTTTCGTCGAAGTAACCCAAACCAACCAATCATTGAGGGATAATTTCATACTTTTATCCGCAAGTTCGTATCTAGACTCAAATTTTCGCAGTCGAAAAGTGTTGTGGGCCAAAGATTCCGACAGTTATATTCGTAGCTGATGTTTATGGCCTTTGTGAGGCGTGGGGCTGAATTTGTGAGCGGTTTTTTTTTTCAAAGGTCGGGAAATGAAATATTCCAAGAAACCCGCCTTTCTCTTATAATATCGGCAATAAAAATAGCACCTTTAAGCGGAGGGAGGTGGCCCCGATCACCCCCCCCCCCATCCGCCAATGGTTACCCGTCAGAACAAATTGAATGATATTGCTCAACAGTTTTAGCCAACGTCTTCGCATTGTTAACTCGACCTGCAATATATGAAGAATCCCCCGACTAATAACGCCTTCGTAAATCCAACTGAATGATTGCTTTTGACAGGGGGGGTTATGACAGGTGAAACTTTCTAACATGAGCGGTCCCACCAATAGATCATGAAATTTCATCCCCGTCCCATTCGGATGCAGTTAACTGGGAGGGAGAGGGGATATACCGAGACACGTCCTTCTACCTCTTTGCTCAGGGGGGCCAGACCACTCAGCCTACATCCTTCCCGGGTAATTCTGCAGGCTCCAGCTTTCTTCCCTCCAAAATGACTAGATGCAATTCAATCATTCCTCGGCTGGGCCCTGTGTGCCGCCGACCAGCGCGTCCTTGCTTCGCACTGCCCCCCGTGCTTCGCGCTGGCGACCGCCACGTGGGCTGGCTGAAAACTGGGTCAGAGATAGGAGTCATTGTGATGCATTCTGCAGAACACTTCTGAGATGAAGCCCTTGTTCCTGAATTAATCATCGGGTTCTCATACAAATAGTGCGAGCTACCTTTTAAAAGGTAATTTGGCAGAGATAAGAAGCCTTCTGCATGCCTCGAAATATATACTTCTGTATTTTTGGGGGGGAGGGGGACTTTTTGACTGGGCTTATTTGCGATAAGACATTCGTGAATTAAAGAGGACGCACAACACACGGAAGGTCTTACTTAGCATCAACAAATATTGCACTCCTTACTTACTATTGCTAAAGTTTTTCAACATGTGATTTGTGATGATGACATTGACAAGACTCACATTACATTCGATATCTTTAATGGCGAAAAAACGGGTTCCTGTACAAACCCATTTTTCACATGGCAAACGGATCGTGAGGTTTCAGTATCTAGGGGATTGTACGCCAAAACAGCCCTTGCAATAGGCCTATGTACAGTGTCCTGAGAAACGGAGTACGAGTCTTTACCACATTACAACGCAGACAAGAAAATATGAGCAAAATCCTGTATCCGAGATGATTAATTTGCTCATTTTAGTACTTTAACAACGTTCCGAAAAGCCCGAAATCAAGCTCTGGAGAGTGACTGAAGAACCAATCGATTATTGCAAAACTAAAACGCATTCGCGCAAGTTTAAGTAGCTCTGGGAGAAGTTTAAAAGAAATAAATGTACGTGACTCCACAAAGTGGTCTGAAGGAATATTGATACCGGTCGATTCCCCTAGTTTCTGGGGCCGGGCAGACACTGAGCCTGAGCCGCACTAATTCACTGAGACGAATTCACTAATTCACTGGCGCACGTGGCCGCACTATCTGTACAACCAGCACTTAATGAAAACAAATCACATTTCCGGGTAACCACGTGGCGGGACACCTTTGGGACATATCTTCTGAATCAATCATCGGACAGATCTATCATCGACTCAAGTTGAAGGAGTCAAAAAATAAAACCCGGCCAAGCGCACTGTTTCGAAGGTGATGTTCCTCAGTTTCCGCTCGGATCAAACTGCAAAACACGGACCTTTTTTCCGAGGGATTCAACCCGTTAGAACCCTATTTCAGGTCAAGATGGTCCATGGTCCATGCATGCTATGTGTCACCTTTATCATCATGCATCCCCATAATTCTCGTCCTTGGCAAGCGACAGCGAGTAAAATCTGGCCCATACGACCTCTGTCTCTGCGTAGCACAGAATGATTCATTTCCCAGGAGGTGCATGGCGCATTTCATACTTTCCAGTACACAGTAGGGCCTGTATGTCCCATTATTTCATACCAGCAGCTCATACGGAGCGAAGTAACAGGAGGCAAGCACCGCCGTCCTTCCGCAGATTTGGCATCAAGTGTGGTCGTCGTCGCCTTCTTCTTCTTCTTCTCTTTTTAAAGATGGCTCGAAACCTTTTAATGCATCAAAGGCGTGAATCCATGCCGATGAGTCGGGATGGGGGTGAGGAAAATCCAAACATTTATATGATCTATGTGTGGGGTGGCGGCGCCACTATAGGGAATAAGGCAGCGTGGTTCGTGTTTGAAAATTTACATCTGCGAGCTTACGGCCCTTTACTATGCATCTAAACGGTGTATTTCATTCCGTTTTGGGGGGAGGGAGGCAACTGGTGCATCCAGGATATGCAGTGGGGAGGAGGGCTCGGACCGCAGTTTGCTCCCCAAATAGTTCACGATGCTCAAGCCCCTTTCCCGGTTGCGCCAGTGGGGACTGAGACGTAGGGCTATATCAGGGGTAGTAATTTAAAATGTGGGTGCGTATTATATCTTCGTAATTTAGAAAGCCAAAAAAACATGAAAACCTCGGGGACACACAGAAGACCCGACCCCTTTTGGTGCACTGGTTGGGTGACCAAACGGTTAATTCTTCTGCCCCCCCCCGGACTTACTCGTGGGTATGTAATTTCCGATCTTGGGCCACAGTAAACTTCTGTGGATGTACATGTTTATAATATGCGCCAACCTTCAATACCTAGACTGGACCCGTGGAAAAAAAGAAGTCAGCAAATGCAGGTTGTGGGAACACTGTGTGGTCTAAGCCCGGTCCACGCAAGGTTTCCCACATCGCATACGTACGTGGTAGTTTCTCAAACAGCAAGCTTCTGTATGATTGAAATATCTACTGTCGTCAAAGAAATATTAGCAAAAGATATTTCTGATGTCCCGTCACGATCATCGTCATTATCGAAAAGAAGACCCTCTTCGAAATACTGTGTGGGTGGTGGCTGTCCGATCGAATCACAGCTGGTAAATATCAACCACTAACATCCTGAAAAGCTCTAACATAAAAGGAGCAGGTGTTCCTATAGTGCATGTAGTGAGAATTATGCCTGCTTCATCAAGCAGCTGCCATCTAGACTCGAACTCCCCTTATCGGAGTCCATTTCTATCAATGAGCCCTTGAGTTTTCCGGGGTCAGAAGCGACAGACAGCTAGCATATTTATACTCAATAAACAAAATTTGGGATCAGTGTTTGATCCTTGCAGATGCTGAAATTTGACTTAGACTTATTAGAGTACCTTTATGAACCACATCAGTTAACTACAGTCATCTGGATGCAAACGCACCGACTAAGTATAGTGTAATTCGACAACCAGAATTAGAAGCCATTGCTGCCGTGGCGCGAAACTCATGGCCCGGTGGTACGCGCGCGTTGCTTGCTTCCTTGACCTAAAGGGTGTCGTGATTTGTCAAAATGCACGCGTGCGTCAAGCTGAAGAATTCGCGTGTGAGTGCGGTGCCACTGCAGTTCTGGCGTACCCTCGGACCAGTAAGCTAGCACGATGCCACAAGAGGAAAACTTGGAATCTCGAGATGAGCATCAAGAAGTATAAGCCGGAGTGATTTTACTCTCACTGTGCTGCTTTGGAAACATATGAGGACCCAAGGCATGCCCCCTTCCCCATGCTTCTAGTAAATTATTGTACCCCACTGGGTATGAGATTGGTTCGGTTTTCTTTTGAGGTCTGTGCCGTGTTCGGCCCTTTTAATTCGCACAAACACATGCAAGTGAGCCCAGACTTCTTAAATATTAAAAGAGGATTTAATTTTTAAAGAATCCACGCAGTGAATTTTCTAATACTCACTTTTGTTCATCTTTATACACTTATTGAATGTATGAAACTGTTTAAAAGCAGTTTGGGGTTACACGTCTACTGAAAAGTGCACTATTTTAAACATTAATAATTTTTCCGAATTTTTCCGGACATGTGAGGGCGCTGTTGCTGTGACGTAAATCACAGAAGACTGTGATGTAAATCACAGAAGAATGTTTTGATGTTCAAATTCTGAACCCACATTTACTCTTCGAGAATATTTCTGAGAAAAGTTTGTTCGCCGGCCCATTTACTATATGCTTTCATAACATCGTCAAAGGAATGGAAATTTACAATAGCAGAATATATAAAAGAAAAAAATTCCAGCAGTTTTTTGATTTGAATATGAAAATGAGCAATATCAAACAAATCAAAAAGCTCAAAAAAATAGAAATATTTAAACAAAATAATCTTTAAACAAGTAACACAACAATTGACAATTGAGATAATTTAAAACGGGAGCAATTTCAACACTGCGAAAACTGGTGTGTTAAATTTAACACCCCCGGTCTTATCAAAGGACTACAAAAACAATTTTCACTGGTGTTGAAAATTTTGGTGTTATTTGGTGTTACTGTTAACACCCTCCAGTGCATTGTAACACTTATAGGTGTGAAAAGTAACACCAGCGGTGTTAAACTAACACCATCTGATAACACCAAAAAGTGTTGATTTTAACACCAGAGTTTTTGCAGTGAATGGTTGCAGTGAAATTATTGTGTTAAGATCCCTTTAAAGAACATTTCAAACTTCTTTAGAAGAAGAAAATCGGTTGATTCGCGCGGTAATCTCCTCTTTGACAATCTCCGCTTTGAACTGCGCCACCGTTGAATGGTGTCCCCCCCCCACACACACACACTATTACATACCTGTTTTACATACAAAGTGTGGACAAGGTTAAGGAAACTTGAGAAAAATGCTCTTTTTTCTCCAATTAGGATAACTCCTTTGAGCTGGATTTTCGATGACGATTTCCTGGACTGTTCCTCTTCATTTTGCCACGGATAACCTTGACCCCAAAATGCCTCTGAAATTGTTTTTCAGAGAGGAGTCCACACAAAGCCATCGCACCCTACATTATGAGGACGTCTTTATGCAGAGGTCCACACTATGCAAGCCTGCACACCCCAACACACACAATTTCAATGATACATGGATGACCAGCGAATTTCTATCCAACAGCACGGATAAACCATAGAGCTACAAACCCAAACTCACCCTGCTATGCTGTGTTCACTTGCGGCCTGAACAGTGCGCGGAGGAAGGGCTGATGGCCTTGCACAGATTTTAGTGAAGGACACGGGTCAGGCTAACGATACGCAGAGCATTGCGGGGAAATCTCTGACAGGCGCGCGAGCTCGCTCAATGCGTTAGACAAGCGGCAATTATCAATTCGATACGTTTTCTACCTCATTGCTAATTCTCGTTACTCTTTATTTGTTCATCCAAAATATATCAAAATGTCCGATTATTTGAAATATATCGCCAAAGACACGAGATCAGTACAGAGCTCTGGAAGTGCCATCTGACTTGTTTAGATCCTGACATACTATTTCTTGAGATGACGACGTCGCAGAGGTAAGATGTCGACATCCTGAGATTCTCACGGGCATGATGACATCCCAAGATAAATCATCGAGGAATGACGATATCCTAAAAGTTGGATGACGACATCCTGAGATAATTTATCATGGATTACGACACCAAAAAAGTGGAATAACGACATTATTTGTCATGGGTGCATTGACAAAACACCTTGAAAACGCACAGGTGACCTGAAGTGCTTTTGTTTTTAAAGCATTGTTCCTATTAATTAAAACGTCATTGTGTCTCACTGCTTGTTACTAAGTAGTGAACTAGACATCACACTTTCTTGATGTCTCTGGGATGCCGACATCCTGTGATAATAATTATCTCATGATGTCGTCATCCAACTTTTAGGATGTCGTCATCCTAAGATAAAGTATCTCAGGATGTCGACGTATCACCTTTATTATGTTCTCATCCCAAGAAAGAGTATGTCGGATCTCAATAAGTCGGATGGCACTTCCAGAGCTCCGTACATTGCCATTGGCGAACCAAAAAATTTAAATAACGCTTCGGTAGCAGGAAATGTGACCTCACGGTCACAGGTCATGCACAAAGTAGCCAACCACAGTGCAAAGCCATCAGCCCTTCCCAGCGCCCTGTTCAGGCGCTGGGCAACGAGTGAAAGGCCCTTGGAGACGATGAGTGATATGTATGAAGATTAGAACCTATAAAATAGAAGTTCACATTTCATGTGAAACCGGAAAAGTGTTTAAATCAGTCAGCACCTTAACCATCCGTTAAAAACCATCCACGTGACGGGCTCTCGCCAATAGGAATTACGAATAGGCTTACTGCACACACGTGCTTCAAACTGCATTAAAAATGCGGTGAAGCAAAGTGTGTGATTTTTTTTATAACCATGCACGGCTCACTCAGATCCCGTGAATTTAACCGCTTAGATCTAGGTTGCACAATACGTCATATCTGCCGTCGAGTTCAAGGATAGAAGGAATTTTTCCACAGATTTTCCTTTCTCTATGTTTTTTAAATAGGTATCTAGGGTTGGGGTGGCCCCCGTTGAAGCCCTTGGATTTGGCCTTAAGGGAAGCATGCTTGTCCTGGAATGGAAATCGACCAGCCCCTTCGCATACCCAAGCCCTATCTCCCTACATTTTCCTAGGATCAGCTACTCCACTGACTGGCTCGGGAGTGCAGCAAGCGTGCAGGGTGGAAGTTGTCATTTACCCCCTACGTCGCGCTGAGAAAGAGGCCCGTTGGAGACCTTTCAAAGTATTTTGCAAGTTGGACACGTTGGTGCTCGAGGCCCGGGCCTTCATGTGTTCCAAAAACCGCTCTCCCCACTTGCCTCAGTGCGAAAGACGTGCCCAATGGCATTGTATCTGCATCACTTCCGGAGGTGAGAATCCTGTTGAAAGATAAAAGTCAAGGTGAAGGGGAACGGCTATATTTGAAACGAAGGGCGTCCATACACGCTTAGCATAACGACCGCTAATGTTTGCTTTCAATTACATGATTCAACCCAAGTCATGATGATTCACCGCATTGAATGACTGATTAATCACGAACAAAACGACCGCAAGCAGGCCTAATACTGGCGTCTTGCAGTTATTCGTTAAGTGCGCAGCATTCCTCTCTGATATTAAAGTAGGAAGGTTTCTTAAAAAAAATTTTTTAATGAATCAAAACCCTACCAAACAGGAAAATGAACTGCAGCTTGTGTTAGTAGATTGTATACATGCCAATGTTAACATTTCAAACGGGCATTCCAACTGTCGCCTTATTTTTAAAAAGAAACTTGCAGTAGGCATTAAGCTCATTTTAGGAGGGGGGTTTCATACACATGACTGTGTAACAACAATACAACCAAGATCTGAATACTTCGTTTCATTCAAAGTGACAGAAAGAAGGTTACCGTAGTACTTCCCTTCTCCCCTCTGAAAAAAAATCTTTTACTGATCCATTTTGAGGGCGTTATTTTTGTTTTGTCCCACAAGGCACTACACTTGTATGTCAAAGAGCATAAAAGAGCACAAAAAATTCGTCTTTCACCATTATCCCCGACAAAGTTTTGAAGAAATAGTTTGCATTATGTTCGTCCAAATAAGCTGCTTAACACGATACAGAAGTGCTAAAGTGGAACTTACTCAAAAGAAATGTAGAAAAGTGTGATTTTTTATCTTGTATAGAGAGTCGTTACTGTTCTGCCTCGCATGATATAGTGCTTTAGCTCTGGAATATGGAAATACAAACAAAAATGTTGAAGTTTCTCCCTTTTACTGTCACAAAGAGATGGAAAGTCATAAAAAAAACCTATTTCATGTCTCCTTTATTGAAGAACCTTTAGACCACTGTGTTGAGAATATTAAAAGTGGTAAAATGGTTTTGATGACTAAAGAATTCCTTCCCACAAACGCCATTAGTTTTAAGACTTTCAGATCTGATGTGCTTCAGTATGGACCCCAAGCTCGAGTAAGAGAGGATGCAATTTTCCCAGCAACGAAGGCTCCTTTGGTAGGAACTTCACTTTCACAAACGACTTAATGCACGCCTTGATACTAACAAAACGAACACTCGCGACCAGTATGGCTGGTTACGTCTCCTCCCTCGGTTCTCGAGAAGGAAGTCAGCACTGATGAGATGATCATACCAGTAGTTCTGCATTTCAGTGTATACAGGAACGAGAGCGGGCATTTTTTTACATACATGTAGGTTCTATGTCGATCCTCCGTATATAGGCCTATACCAGTAGACATCTAAATGAAGCTAAACGGAGCTGTATTTGAGACAAAGTAAAAAAGAAAAACAAAATTGTCTCCTTCAGCTGAGTCGTACGTATGTCTTTGTATGTGCGAGTTAGCTCAATGACAAGACGTTTTCACCATGTCCCCGATAAGTGTACGTTCGAGTTAGCTCAAGATGGAGACAAGTTTTGCCACCATGCCCCTGATACTGCTTCGTAGGTTCCTGCTCGTATAATAAATTTCTTTTTCCCCACTGGCCTGTCTCTTCTGATTTTAGCTGAAGATTGGTACTTTTAGTCCGTGTGGACACACCACAATGAGTCTGACAAGAAAGCCACCGACCATTTGGAAGTCAACCCGTAGACGACTGAGGCGTTCGGAATGGAGACTATTGTCCACTAAGTGCGCGTAGTCTCTGCTCAATTCGTCTCAAATGTATGTCTCACGGCCAAAATTATGTTCCTTCCCCCCATGCCACATCAGGAGAAGGGAACTCAACAGCGTCAATCCGTTTGAAAAGTGTGTGGGGGGGACATGTCCCCCCGCCCCCCACCGATTGACGCCCATGGGGGTAGTTGCTGGGAAGAGGGAATCATTTTGTAAACTCTTTCTTGACGAAGGTTTTCTTATGAAATTTAATATACATACACATCCATAGAATTTGTGTACCCTTGTGTGAACCGTGTTATCTGCCCATTCACCTCAATTGCAATTTACCATGAGAGTATTATCCACATAGGTACATTCTTCCCAAAAAAAGTTGTGTTATCATGTTGGTCCCAAACGAAACGACTGCCAAATGTTTGTGAAGGGAGAACTTTTACTCCCTGTAGGACTCTCTAATAAAATTAACATAACAGTCCCCGCATAATCAAATACATGTACATGTACATTCATTTTCAGACCCAGGCTTCTTGGCAACAGAATTCGCAAAACATAAGTTTGAAACATGCTGTTCGCATGTTGCGTGCTAGTCCCTCGTTAAAGCAGGGCGCGAACGCCATCTCCAGAGATATACACATCCCCTTTGCAGCTGGAGCCAACAAACACCGGTTCACAGGTTAGGCCACCGGAGGAAAACCCTCTGCATTCCCGGGCACTCGATGGGGGCAAGAGGCAGCACAAGCACCGCCGTCCCGTACCGCGCCGCCGCCACAGACCAATCACTCAACCCCTCAGCAATGAGTCCACCATGTGTTTGTTGTTGAAGTTCAAAGGAAATGTTCCATTATGGGGCATACAACCCTGGTGACTAAGGCAAGTATCCAGGGAACAATCTCGCAATAGCCAACAACAAAAGAAGCTAGAGACATCTGGCTTAAAGGAATTTCAGGAAATATTTTAAAGAAGCGATATGTTTTATTCAAATGTCAAAAACTGGACGCCATTCTTGGACAATATGTAAAGTATGATTTTCTCCACAGAAACCATGAACAATGCTACACGAACTAAAGAATCGGTGTCTAAAAACAAGTTATGTTTTTGCAACTATGTCGGGCTGCTTTTTCTATATTTCCTGATGTGAATGCGTACATTTCGAAGGACACTCAGACAAGTGCCTTTTCTTCTCATTGCATGCATCTCCACCAATGATTTATCAGCTCAATTTCGGTGTAATCTCATGGGGGCAAACTATTATTCGCTGCGCCCGCACTGAAGTGAGACTGCAATTGCACAAAAAGTTGCAGAGCAATTACTACTTCGCGTGACAAGTACACAGGTTGATTACAGCACTGAAGCAGAAGCTTGCCTGTGCGAACTCTTGAAAGTCAACTGTACAAATTATGGTCCATGCCTGTTTGAATGCACCTCAGGGACACCTTGTGCTTGGCCGTAACGTGGCGGTAAAATCCTTTTGAGACTAACAGCTCCTAAGTGCCGCGTCCTCCCCCACCCGGTGTAAGAAACCTTGGATGTCGCAGGAGTAATCGTGGATCACGTGCGCGAATTCCTCCGCACAGCTCGATCTCAACTACAGGGAATTAATCAGTTAAGGACTCCCTCAACACCTCTTGCAAACAAACCCCATCCGCAGTTGCAATGATGGACGGCTGATAGTGCTAACCAGTCAGGCAATAAAGTGTGGGCTTCCCCGTATTCCCTGGAGGTTCCCCGCCATAAATACGGTGAACTTTGTGACGCCACATTACACAATCCCCAAGTTCCTTTTGGGCGTGCTCTTGACGCCAACTTCCAACATTCACGTTATGGAGGTAAGCCAGACTTGATTGAATCAGTTATTACATTTGTACTTTGGTTCGATATTATTAGATGAACTAGAACAGTCAAGTTCTTTAATCTTTCAGGTTCCCTGCTTCAGTTGAAGACAATAGGCTGAAACAAAAATGCTATCTGCTGATGAGAAAGCTAAGATGACATTTGTCAGCTTGACTGTGTGCCAGTGATTTTAAAGAAATGCAATGGAACCTTCTTCGGTACGGGATGATGCCATGTTTCTGCATCGATGAAGGATATCACACAGCACTGCGCTGGAGCTATTCCCTAATCCTGTGAGACATACCCTGTGACCCCATATCTCGAAATGACCTTGATTTGCTGCAGTGGTGTTCTGTCGTGATGCGCTAGCGTGTCAATTCCATTTGTTATCAGACACGTTAGTTCTATTTAATGCCAATTTGTCATGACACTATCTATCGTGTGAGATATCTGGTTTCAGAGAGGGAACGGGGTAAATGCAATTATGGAGGGTTGGGGGACTTGCTGCGATGTTCCCACTTTTCCAACAGATTTGTGTCTACTGGATATTTCAAGTGGCCGACAAATGGAGAGTAACATTTAAAAAGTTCAATTTCCACACTTTTTGCTCTATTATACAGTGCCCATGGAATCGCCTGCCAAGATAATGACGCCGTGGTCTCACTTCAGACGTTCTGTATTACAATATTCAGGATGGTTAGAATTCTGCACGATTGGAACCTTGACCGCTGACGTCTCACCGAGTGACTGCCATCCAGGCTCGTTATCTCGTAAGAGACTCTTAATCTTTCGCTGGGCAAAACAGCAGTAACTTTTAAGAAAGACAGATGTGATGTGAGTACAGTTGCGTATTCAGCAGTCACGGGGAACAGGAAACAGGCCTTCCGAGGCAGAGCAGAGTGATCAATTTGGATGTGCTCATGTTCAGCTGATCACAGATGTATGAACGGGCGGGATGCAGCGGTAATGACCAATGTTCGTCTGGAAAAAAGCTGTCACTTCTTGTTCGGCGGGTGGCAGTGACAAATAGTCTTGGATTCAGGGAGTCCTCGCGTTTCAGATTTGTGGGTGGGGCCTCACGACGTGTTGACACCGAGATGCTGGAAATTTGGCTTTGACTTCCCCCAAATGGAGGCAAATGCGCGCTCTTTTCCATGGATACGATGAGTAAAAAAAAAATCAGGAGCCCAAATTCCAATTACTCGCGAATGCATCTCGCAAGTTCTTATTTGACCCTAACACTCCTCAATCCTTCACCTGTTGGAGGACTGAGGAGTGTTAGGGTTTTTATGCTGCCCGTTGCCGAGTGTAAAGTAGAGCCTTGGAGCTATATAATGCCAAAAACATGTCGTTTACTCAAATAGAATATGGAACTTTTGACAAGACGGCGATTTCCGCTCGTTGTAACAGACATGTTGAAATCACACTATGGAACAGGGATCAATTTTTGTTGCTCATATGTTCATAGACAGCAAATCTGACAACTATCAGTAGGGGAAAAACAAAAAAGGCATCTAGTTGTAAGACATTTACGAATTGATTATACTCCATTTTGCTATAAATACAAAATTCACGTTTTATTCGGTATCTACACAAACATGTTTTGACTTTGTGACCAAGGAACTTAGCAATGTAATGTTACCGATTCTTACCTTTTATGTTTTGCAGAGATGTATGAAATATGAAGTTGTCAGGGTTGCAAGCTTGATTATCAGTTACCGACATCCTTGTACAAAAATGTACAAAATCTAATGTCAGATGTTCTGGGACAGGAAAACTAAATCTCAAACGTACAAATGATCAATATAAAGCGACGTAGAACAGTCTCTAATGGGTTGAGGGGAACTGTATTACAAGCTATAAGCAACTTTACAAATTTGTAGATCTATTTATGTAATATACCCCCTTATCACTAGCTGATACAACCCACGGTGAGTTGTGGAAAGTGTTGTTAGACAAGTGACGATAATGGAGAAAGGCGGAGCGTAAATCGCAAGGTGTAGGCCTATTCCGTTACCATGGATTAAACCTGCGATAGACCAGCAACAAATCAGAATACAGTTATACGGGTTGCTGTGTGAAGACTGTATGCAACTATTTGCATACATCCTTGGCACTGACATAACGATCACTCATTTGCATGGCAAAACCTCATTCCATGAAACAGTGTCAATTATGTTTATGAACCAGCCAGGATTTCACCACTAAGGGCCAAAGGAAATGCGTCTTTTAATTTACGGCTGATGAGCACTTCTTTGCTCTTTGTACGAATTTGGTTAAAACTGGCCAGCAACATGTTGGCCACCATTAGACAGTCAGGGTCATAACAAACAAAACGCGCTCATTCATCACAAGGAGTGATACTGAGATCTCGTAAAATATCTTTTTGTATAAATGCCGCAGTAAAAATGATTCAAATAAAAGACAATATCTTATAAACAACTTGGCTATTTATTCCTAAAATAACTCCAGAAGCCAAAGCGTTCGATGAGGGCAATGACTGCACATTAACACTTCAGGTACACAGCCTAATACAAGCAACTGCGCAAGCATTAAATTTGATGTTGTTGTCAGACCCTATCAACCGCCAGCGATGATATGAATATTCGACTTCCTATACAGCATTACACAACGTTTTAAGGATGCAGATTACCAGCGGAAAAATTACGGGGATGATCATGGGGTACAAAGGAGGTTTAAGCTTGTGGAACAGGTAATGCGTAGCAAGCATTCGCTGCACTCTGGCATGGACATAGCGGGCATTTCAGAAACCGGTAATTGGCCAGATGTTACAGCCCGGGTAGTTCAAACTCCTGTGTCCCTTCCCCATGGTCACATCAATTTACAAACTCTTTCACAGTCTTATGTCATTATGCACAAGCAAGGGCTGTTTGTTCCTTCCCCCTAGTGCTCGTTTTGCAATGCGCCACAATCAGTGACCGTACGGAGAGCGATTCAACGATCTTCTAAAGCACCTCAGGTTTAAACCATGCCTAAGCTGCAATTAAGGGACTATTTTCGTCTTCAAACACACAGCTAGCTGCTGAGATTTGGTGCTTGTCTGATTCATGATTGGAAGTAAATTCACGAAGGCTAAAAACATGATTTTCTTCCCAACTCCACGAGTGCTCATGGACTGATGGGGTGGTCCATACTTTCACGTATTATGGTCAAGAGACAATTACTCTTACACTGCAGGATTCTACACCTGGGACAGCTTTTCCAGGTACTCTGGCTGCTGTTGATATCCATACAACGGTACCAGTGAGTCCCCATATTTCCAGCTGACATGCGGATAACACATGTAGCCAACCTGCCGCTTGCGTTGATCGCGAGAGGGCAACCCTCGAGCTACGACAAAGCGCAATAAGGATGATTCCAACACTTAGCTTCATCTCTCTGGCACCATGCTCAATTCCCTGACGTGACTGCATTGTTTATTAACACAACAGGCTGGGGAAATTCTCCTTGAATGAAGGTTAAAATCGTGGCTTTGGAGGATGGATTTTTTCCAAAGGGAAGTGAACTCTGGCATTTCAGCAGGGCAAGCTTCTACGTAGCGTCAAGAAACGTCTCGTTTTCAAGACTGGCAATGAAACAATTTTCCCATAGGAAAGTTCATAGCGTATCCCCAGAATGTTGTGGAATGAACTAAAAGAAGAATACGCGACCTGATACACGACATCGACGGCGTTGGCCTTTTTCTGCGTGATGATAGGATGCCAGACGAATGCTTGGAGTGATTTAATTTGGTTCGAATGTAAACGGCTTCTCAGGGATCGTGAAACAAATTTTCTTTTTTGATTTGATTTGGAAATTTGGAAAGGAAACGCAACGATTCCCAATAAGTGATATCACAAAAATGTTAACGTAACTTATTCCATTGCAGTCCCAGTCGGTGAGAAAATTAACTTGAGTATAAGTACATTAAAATACATTTAAAAATCCATCCAAAAACTGTAAACCATCAAAAATACAACAAATCAACATACACTCTCAGAACATTGCTCTGCAAAAATACAAAAAACCTGAAAATTGCATTGTTTCACAAAGCCACAACTTGCACAAATAACCAAAAATATTATTTGACTCAGTCCTTTACATTTACGTTAAGAACAACAAAATAGCCTATTTCACAAAACAAATAAGCAAAAAACTTTACGCTCAGCTCATCATTAAAATTATAGTTAAGTCCGTAATTGACAGATGGCCTATTAAAGAAATCTTAGTCTTTGTCAGTGATTAGTTACCCAAAAATATCAAAATTCAAGCACTGAAATTGAAGGCCTTAAAGCACCATCTTCAAGCTTATTGCACTAAAAATATATGTGCCATCCTGCGGGGATATCTGGTGCATATTCATCTTTGTTTAGCTGTTCGGCAGCATGAATTTTATAAAGAAACCTTTTCAGCTTCGTTTTGAATAAGAGTCTTCTTTCACTCTGTAATGGGCGGATGACAGTGAATTCCATTATTTAATCCCTCTGTAAAAATGAGTTAATATCTGTTCCTTTGATGTGGAGTAAAAAATTGAACTGATTAGATCTCGTGGGGTAATGATGGACATCTCTGAAATTTTAGTGAAGTCGTGCTTGAGATATTTTAGAGAAATTTAAGGATGTTAAAAACATGACTTGCCTTGAGGAATTCTACTCGATGTTCCATCTCAAGCCACCCTATTTCGTGAAGCTCATTGAAACCAATGTTAGATCTGGAGGGTAGGTTGTTAATTAATAAAGCGAATGGTTTTGTTTTTACAGATTTGGGGTTTATTTTTGTATTTTAGTGACAGTGAAGAGTACCAGGAACAGAAATAGAAAACTAAATGAGTGAATATTAAGTCTAGTTTTCTTTGGTCTGAAACAGCTTTGATGCCGATACATCAATTTTAATCTGGAATTAGCCATAGAAATAATGTTCTGTGAAATTAGGCTGCCATTAGATCTTGGTCTGAGACCAAGATAGTTCACTGATCTGGCTCGTTTGATTTCAGGTTATGTTCAGAACATTTCTTATTCGAAAGTTCTTTCTGTTACAAAGTACAATAGATTGGGTTTAACTAAGATAGAGTGATAGTCTATCATCTGCGAGCCATGCTACTGACCTTAGTAAGTTCTGCAGGTCGTTTCTGTTCTACGATGTACGCATTTTTGTTCGTGGCTATAAACACTGCGTGGTCTGCATATAGCTGTAATTTACAGTCGACAGAATATGACACGTCATTAATATAGGACAAGGACAGCAATATCGAGCCCTGCGGGACACCAAAGCTTAGATTGAGTTCACGTGATCTTACATTGTTAACTTCAACCACCTGTTATCTTTGAGAAAGGTAAGATTCAAACCAGTTCATTGTGCTATCTGAAAATCCTATCGCAGCTAACTTTACGAATTTCGTGGCTGACGGAGTCAAAAGCTTTTAGTAGGTCTGGCGTGATCGCTCCGACATATTTACCTCTACTCGACTTAGATCTGATGAAGTCTGTTACGTTGGATCAGGGAGGTTTCAGTTGAATATATTGGGATCAAAAACCGGAGTGGAATTCATGCAGATCATTTTTTGGTATGAGTACTCTTCAACCTGTTCATAAACCACTTTTTCTAATACCTTGCTAAACGCAGTGAGAATGGAGACTGTTTCAAATTTATTATGTTATTTTAATAAGGGAATGACTTTAGCAGTTTGAAGTGAAGTTGGGGAAGTTTTGTTGATTACGGACAAATCAAATTAGGCAAGTAGACGACTACTGAGCAGGTGGTACCTGCGCAATCGTAAGTAAATCTAGCTGGAAAACCATCCATGCCTGTGCTCTTGTGAAGGTTTAGGGACTGTACATGTTTTAAAAACCACGTCTCTATCGACCGAGTGCATGGACTTGAAAACTATTTGGTAGAATTCCTTGATTGGAATAGAATGTGGTAACGAAGCGCATGTTACAGATATTACAAGTCAAGCCAGTGTTTCAGTGAAGTAAACAAGTGATTCAATTCATCGGCAACCACTTTTACTTCGTAACAGACTTAATTTTTAGGCACGTGTGTATCCTTCATCAATGTAGTAAAACTGGAATCCTGGAGTTAAGTGTACCAACAAAGGTGCCACAGCTTTTCCGGAGAAGCGAGGAGGATGGCACGGCTCGAACTGATTCCGAGATGAATCACTTGTTTCAAATAGACGTTTCGAACAATGAGCTCCGTTCGTCCTCAGTCCTAGAGACAGACTAAAATCTTCCAGTATCTCACTGCACCAAGACTGCCTTTCCCTAATAAACCTTGTGCATATGTTAAGCCACTGCATCACGGACTCAGATACAGCACGCATGCGACACTTTCGAGCAAGTAATAAATATTATAATACTCCGATGAATGAAATAAGAACAATTCCAAACGGCGACACTGGGATATTTTCAGAAGAATTTTATTAAGGGGACCAACCCAATAAAACAAACTGAATTAAAACAAATGCTGGTGAGTCGGTAAAATGCAATGGAAGATAAGAAATAGTCTGAAGCTTACAACCAAGAGAGTTATAAAAATCTACACGACATAAGGTGCACGTCAAGCAGAATCGTGTGAATACAAGCATATAAGGCTTGTATTGTAAGGATTTAGGATTTTTCATTCAGACCAGTTGAAAAATCATGTAAACACAATTCCAATTCGAATCTCACATAAACCACTGTATTGATTTGAGTTGGCTCGCCAGTAATCGGTTTAGAGCAGAGACATCTGTGGATTCTGGAGGCAACTGATCCTGGTCTGAATTAGCTAGTCACAGTTCCAAGACTTTATGAAGTTCTTAGTTCCTCCACTTTATCTTACATTGTTCTCCTAGATTAAAGGCTGGTTCATACTATGAGCGAATGTGAAAGCGAAGCGAATTTGACGTCACGAGAGCTTTGTGGCAAACTTTCGATGGACTTGAAATGTTAAACTGTTGATCTGACATCAAAATTTCGCATGTGTTTGTTTTTGCGACAAGCATGAACCGGCCTTAAGACAGCAGCGTCTTCAAGAGATCATATGGTGACAATGGAGAAGTGCCAAACTGCCAATTAGACAACACATTGGCAATCCACTGTTAGACAAAGGTTATTCAGTTCATACTTTAGGGAGTTTCTCTTTTTCCTATTTCTTCACTCATGTTGCGCCAAAGTGAAAATTGGCATGGTGCATACTGTCAACTTTTCGAATGGGTGGCCGCAGCTTTTGAAGCGTCACACTTGGTTGGTGTCAGGTTTTGACTCTAATATACATTTGCCCTACTCTTTTAAAAGAAGACCTTTTTTATTTGGTATCCATCGCTAGTGTTTATGTATTGTTCCTGTGTGACAGCTGCATCAATATTTAACAAGTTGAGAATTAATTGGTATATAGGCCAAAAGACTGTGATAAAGAACGAGAAAGGTGGACATGTATACTGTTAGACATATATATCTCAACCGTGAGATTTAGGAGGACCTTCCAGGGCATCACAGAAGATCCTGCCCAAGTCGTCATTGTTTTTTTCCATACACGTTTGGAGCCACACAGGCGATGAAAGGACAGAGAAGGTATCATGGGGCTCCTGCGCGATGGTGGATGTTAGAAAGGCCCAGGAAGGCTCCCGGCAAGAAATGCTACAGGGAGTGAGGGTTAATGCTGGTCCACAATACAATGTAATTTGACAGTTTGCTAAGTTTGACTGTACATGGAGGCACAAATTGGCCAAGACACGGCAACCACTTACTGGCACACTCCCCTAGAGACTAACCCGAGTAGACAGCACAGCTGCTGTTGGCATCACACTCACACGCACATTCTTCAGCTTGGCGCGTGGGTGTATTTGGCAAATCACAACACCATACTGGTCGAAGGGGCATGAAACATGTCCATTAGACGTGCCCACGAGAATTGTGGAATAGCAGTGCTGGCTTCTAATTCTGGTTGTCAAATTAGACTGAAGTACTACATTTTCTTTTGTTTTTCAGTTCCAGCTCATAACTTCAGCCATGGCATCTCATGCAGTGAAATCAGTCAATTCTGTTGGGGGATAGGGATGCGTGCTTTTTATTACCAACAACGGACTCAGTGTGGGTTGAAATGAATAATGCTTTGTACATGTAGCCTGGTCAAAAAAGCCAGTGTACAGAGGGCCAGGTTTGTGCGTACACTGGTTCCCATGCATGTGGCATTGGACAGTATAAACTGGTACGCTGTGCACCAGCAACAATGGCAATTGAGCATCTGTAGCCTCTATTCTTCACCCTCATCATCGGCTGGTTACTCTGACGCACAGCCATTGGTTGGAAGATGACAGAGCCACTTCATCTGGGATCCTGCTTCAGCTTGAGACTGAACTCCTCTTGCCTCGCTCTCAGCAGCTCCATCTGCTTCTTGTTCCCATTTTGCCTGTGAGACCAACAACAAACCCACCAGAGTGTTACTCCCAAAAGCATGACCACGAACTCTGCCTACCAGAAATGAGGTCAAAGATGGGCCAAAGTGCCAAGACATCTTCTTAACCAGCTGAAAGGGGTTAATTTGAAACACTGCAAGTGCACATACACACGGCACTTCCCACTGGTATCGAGTCTTCCTTTCATGCTTCAAAGTTTAGCTGCACTAGTTCAAATTGCTTTTGTGTACTTTGTACATGTCAGGATGTGTTTCATGTTCCAATTTCTAAATGAGGGGGCAGTGCTGAATGCTTCGGTCAAGACGTGTTGACACTGTATTCACCCAGACACGCCTATCCATAAAGAACATCAATAAATTTACAGGGCCACCGGAAAGTGAAAGTGAACTATTTAAACAGGTGTTCTTCATAATTTACGATCTAACACAACATGTCATTAGAAAATACATACAGAACCTGTTGTCCACTGCTCAGAGTGATGCTGTTCCTCCCTAGCAAGCTCACTCATTGACAAAGGCCAGCTCTTAAAGGTGGGACGTTTACTTGTTCAAACGTTTCAATGAAAAAAGCTCCACCTCCGTCTACAGATTTTCCCAAACGTTTGAACAGAACCGTCCTTAATATAGAGGTTTGGCGTTTTGATAGATGCAGTCTGTCGTTCATTTTTATTGTAAACAATGCATTGCAATGCCTGTTACCTACTGTTTTTTCCCTTTGGGCAATCATGTACTTTCTGAGAAAAGAAGTGGATTCTGTAACAATAAACATTGCTTGTTTTAAATGCCCTAACATCAATCTACATTGTTACATAGGTTGGTGGACCATGTGCTTCGTTGAACTACATAATTATGCATAAGAAAACACCGAGGAAGGCAGCGGTAGCCTCTTCACATGGTATGGGAACGTTTTTGTACACAAATTAAATATAAATTGCCACCATTACAGCTCAAGCAAGGTAAGAACTTGTCATTGGCAGAAAGAAAAAGGGAAAAAAACTAAATGGCCCTATGAGTAATCACTGAACTACAAAGATGACATGAGTGAACATTTGACCAACATCAACATGCTAATTGCTTACAATGTATACCTCAATACATCTACTACAGGTGTGAAGAATGGGGAGAGCTTTTCAACCCACTACTATACAAGCATAGGTCACCCCCCCCCCCAAAAAAAAAAAATTGGTAATTGCACAATTTGCCACGGGTTCAATACTCAAACACACACATTACCAATAACTGGGCTTTCTTTAGTCAGAAAATGAAACATGATTTGATAATCTGAATAGTTTGTGTGATGTTGTCCAGTTCATCACATAATTTGTACAAATATTCAGACTACTGAACCTTGGGACCAATGAACCATTGGACTGTTGCAACCTAGAACTATTGGGCTAACCAATAAATGCAAGTTGTAAAATCAAATTTACAAGGCTATAATACAGAAATGGTCAGGGGTTCTTTGATAAGTACCAGGCACAGCACTGGCAGAGTTTCACCATGCGAGGGCAGCATTCCAACGGACACTGCAAAATTTCCAAAAGTAGTCTACAGACGACCTTTGGAGATTCCAATTTTTTGACATCCTTTTACTGATTTCCAATAAACAGGGGCATATCAGATGAAACAATTTCACAGGATGACCATCTGTATACCAGTTATGCTTTTGGATAAAAATCACACAATTTTTTCCGGAGTCATTGCAAAAGTATGACCCTACCTTTTAGACGCTGTCATATTTTCCCCTTATGTCATAAAGATGCTTATAACACCCTAACTGGCGCTCAAGGTGCAGAAAATCAGTATTATCCTTGCTCACTGAGCTAAGAAACATCTCTGAAACTGTCTAAGTTCCCTGAAGAAAACATGTATCCACCTTAAGCAGAAGCACCCCCTCTTTGGTTGAAAAGAGCCATGTTGGCGGGGAATGTTCATTTTGTCGGTGTAGCAATGCATGAGTAACAATTAATGTACATGTACATTACATAGTCGTTTGTGAACCTGTGCAGTGCAGTTCCCACCAAAGGAGCCTCTGCTGCTACGATCACTGCGCCCTCTCTTGGTCAAGCTCGGAGCTCATATAGCTCAGTGCAGCACATTCAAGTGCTACCTGGCTAGTAAGCCCCAATAACACTCTCACTTTCAGCCCTCACAGGTAACAATTAATACTCCAGTGTGGAGAATGACCAAATGGGGGAACAGGGACCTACCCAAGGTCAACACCAATACCCCGTGACTAGATTCAAACCCTGACCCTATGATCTGCAGTTACAAACAATAACGACTAGGCAAAATTTCCCTCACTCTCACAACAATCGCACCAAACCCAGTGGGGCTGACTTTCGCGCCTTGGTGGGCTTGACAGCGCTTGTTGCTTCCACTAATGACACTTTGTCAAAATCATGAGGATGCATGCTGTAACAAGGACAGCGACTCACATTGCTCTGGCCTTTGCTTCATTGTAAATGGCCGCTATTCTTCGGTCTTTCTCGTCTAACCTGCTGATGACATAGTCGCTACTCTGCCTTCAAGGAAAAACCACAAAAAGACCGAGAAAGGGGAAAATTAATAAATATGTCAGATAGTTTTCCTATTCAAGAACGTGCAAAGTGACAATGTATTGACATTGGATGATGCCTGCTAAGATTTGATAATGCCCACTGCATTACAGATGCTCTGGAAACCGGGTATGAGACAGTTCAATCCATTCGTATTGGTCACGAGTCTGCCTGCAACACAGCAGGCAGTACTCACCACACACGCGTCAAGTCCATATATGGAGATTCTTCTGGACAAACTTGCACAAGGAATGTACCATAAAATGGATGGGAGTGTTTGGGAAAATGATATTCAATTCTTGAACAAAATCATTGGAAATCTATCATATTCTGACCTCTTCTGACTCGCTGACTAAAAAAGATAAAAATATTGCTGCAGTACATTTTGAGAAATAGGTTTGTGGGTACACCATGGAATCAATCTTTTTTGGGGCGAGGTGTGATTCTTAAAATAACCGGTGAGTGTTAACTCGACGTTTCGGCCAGTGTGCTCTGGCCATCCTCAGGAGAGTGTGTTGAAATTTCACAATTTTATAATGAGCATTTCCATGTGCTTACAAGTTTCAGAAACTTAGGAACTAGGCATGGGACAGCCAAGCTCTGTTAGGTAATCTGTCTCTACCTGGGAGGGGGTGAGATAGTCCATTATTAGCCTGTCAGCACTCACCGCGCATGTGGATTGCCAGAACATCTCCGACTTGAGTTGATTACAACCCATTAGGCTCACATTTCCCAACGCTCAATGGGAAAAAAATAAATCGCAACAAATATGGAGAGTGAACTTACTTGAAGATGATGAAATGCACAAGCGCTCCAACAACCAGGAAAGTCAGGCAGCCATACACAATATACACACTGTTGACACGACGAACACCTTTAATGCCATAGTAATTTTCTGAGGCGGACTGGTGTGAACCTTGATGAAAAGCACCCATATCACGGTACCTGCAATGTAGACAGTAAACTTGAGGTTTGTTTTTCCCTAAGGGGGTCATTAATAATACAGTACAACATTGCTACACTGGACACCGCAACATGTACAGCAAACGATACAGGTGATTCACAATAGTGAGCCTCCAAGAGTTTGCAATGTGTTGTCCTGCGAAATCTGTCCAACCCTTCTAAACGTGCATTGGGTCGACAGATTTTGCGCAATGTGACTGGCCAACGGGTTGAAAACTCTTGGAAGCGAACTCACATGAAACACCTATATTGCGTATATATCACAAAACATTTCCCTTGGCTCCTACATTTTCTGTGTAATTTTACCGAACATTAAGGATTTCCAAAAAAAAATAATAAAAATATTAGGACTGATGATAATGGCTTGGGAGTAAAGGAAAAGGTGACTTGCAAGAGATTGGCAAAAAACGAGAAAAAGGAGGCACGATCACGTTCATGGGTTCATGTGCCATTTACATGTGCATAATACATGCATGTGTAGGCGGCCACATCTGTCAACATCGCTGACTAAGCGCAAAATCTTGCTTTGCATTAGTTCTACAAAGGAAAGGATCTTTACCACAATACAAAAATTCATCAAAACAGAAAATGTAAATGCCGATAGACAGACTAGCTTTTGTGACTGACCTCACAGAAATCTGCAGTAAAAGTTTGTCTAGTTTCAGCTGCTTTCAACAATGCTTGCTTGAGCTGACATTTCCTAGGTTGCCCTTTTTGGACTTGTACCATTGTGGCTCCAATGTTATAGAAAGTTTACCAGACCATCTTTCCAACTTGTCTTTGGCGTATACATGTACATGTTGGTTTGAAGTACACGTGTCGGACCAAAATCTGCATGAAGACACATTCTTGAGGTAGGCCGCCGCAAATTTGAACTAAAAATTGCAATAC
Source organism: Acanthaster planci (assembly GCF_054643075.1). Classification (NCBI taxonomy): domain Eukaryota; kingdom Metazoa; phylum Echinodermata; class Asteroidea; order Valvatida; family Acanthasteridae; genus Acanthaster; species Acanthaster planci. The sequence goes on along the minus strand of NC_141777.1, from coordinate 13,270,852 downwards.
AGAACATCAGTGACACTGGACTTCTTGTGTGGTCCGCAGTAAGTTTGTTATGAAGGCACTTACATCTGGAGAGAATGCAGACAAAAATAATGCGGGCTTTGCAAGTGCTCTAGGACAGCATGCTGGCTGCATTAGCGCAGGAGTGACAAAATATTTACAGGTGGTCATGAGTGGACCAACACACTTGAGGATAACATTGCAGTGTGAAATGTTTCTTTCTGTCGATATAAACTTATACACAAGTTGAAACAGCAGTCTTACCCTGTGAAAATGAAATTTTGATATAAAGTTTAACTTATATTGACAGATTGATGTACACGTAGGTGCTTAGTTTTTGCTGTCATTTCTCTGACCAGCATAAGAATACTTACTTTCATGAATTTGTGTTTGACGAAGAAAAGTCCAATATTTGAAGGTGCTATAATGATAGTCACACTCAAAATCACACCACATCAGTGGCCTATCTATGGATCTCTTTTCCATGTTGCAAATGCACTAATGGAGAAATACAGCAAACTACAGCAGAAATGTTACTTTTGTTTAAACTTTTGTGTTCGGTCATGTTTCTCCGAGGGACGTCACTACACACACATGCACATAAATTTTAAAGATTAATGGTACTGTGCAATCTCAGTAGATGTAGGCCTACTGCAAACTGCAGAGGAGAATCAAGTCTGCGTGAGAGTGGCCGTGCTCTACTTTCTACAACCCAGCGAAATCCTCCCCCAAAATCCCAGTGGCTGCTGAAAGATCTGGAAAAACCATGTGAACAGTCTAAAAACAAACTGAATACTAAAACAGTTTTAATGCCGGAGAACTGAATCTTCTCACCAGTCCTGTTGCCCCTGCTGCGTGTCATAGGGATCGTCTGCCGTGGCATGGCCGGCTCGCCTCACATGGACACGGACCGTCTGCGTACCGGGATTATCTAGGCTGAAGTCATACTCTCGTCTGGATAGTGACTTGCTGAGGATGGCGTAGGCTTGGTTGAGTTCCACAAAGGAATTGTGCTGGTCCTTCTGCTCGTTCAGCGGTTGCTTTATACTCAGATTGGTATCAGGGTGTAACTACATTGGCAAATATTTGAACAACATACATGCATTAACAACATCATGGCTCACACCTTCCAGAGTAACCAATACGGCACATTGCTAAATGGACCCTTAACTTAAAAATATCCACAAATGTTGTTCTCATACATGGGTAATTCCAGAAATTAGGGGTCCAAAGTGTGACATTTCTGTGTCCCTGTTATATCTGACCTTTGTTATTTGACATGGAAACATCGCTGGAATTGATTTCAGAATATTACTAATTGTTTGGAAGGTAATTTGCATTAATTCATCACTCTTGGAAATTAGAAAATGTGTTCTGAACTTACAAAAATCATGTCAGATGTGACAGGGCCCCCCCAAAAAATTGACCCCTAATATCTGGAATTACCCACATACACTGTGAGAGTATAATTCATGAGGAGGGAGCAAGAAGAACTTGGATTCATTGCTCAAAGGTTCTCCTGGCTTGAGTGTTCCATTCACCTGTTTGGAGAGCTCAATATAAGCTGCCTTTATTTCTCTTGGTGTGGCTGTTTTCTTGACTCCAAGAACTTGATAGTAGTTTCTCTGTAGCACGCTTCAAAACAAACTCCCAAATGGGGAAAAACAGTATAAGGTTGTAGCTGACAAAACAGCACACATATATCAGATGTCTCTTTATCTTTCTTAAGGCAATAAATGCAAATGATTAATCCGGGATTTGGGGGTTTTTTTTTGGTAACAAGTTTCATTGGAAAGCCCATTATTCCAAAAGTCTTTCTTTCCTGGACATATATTTCCACAAAAAACCCCAGAAATTTCACATCAACAAATGCAGTGTCATTTTCAAGCTGAGGTGCCTGTAGTGCTCTCGTTACTGGTGCCAGCTAATTACAGTAAATGTCCCGTCACACAATGTAACAAACTCTATGTGCCTGTTAAGATTTTCAGATTAAGAGAAAAGTTGCCAAGCATTTTATAGGCCTCACCAATGGAGACTGCCTCTCAAGTCTGAGACATTACATTGAAAATTCAACATCATAAAATTTGTACAAAATTAGCAACTTGCACAGGATTTTCAAACTCACAGGAAATCCTCATTTTTACTGTCTTAACTACTCCCAATTTCATTCAGAAATACCCCCTGTAGGCACCAGTGCTACATACCGGTACTATACACAGAGCAAAGCAGAGCTACAGCCTTCACTGGGCTCACCTTTGATTTTGTACAGAGAACGATCTCTGGATAATTCTCCCCAGACGTTGCTGGCATTTGACACACATCATTAAAGCTGGATCCATTGCTGTTGTCTCTCCCACCGCACTATCACGACCATTCTAGTAAAAATGAACAATAGTTTCTTCCCAAGTTTAACTTGCAAAGAAAGTTTGTGACAAAATCTGACATTATTAAAAGTCCTAGTCTCTGGTGTAAAATGCTCAAAAAGTCTCCCTTACGTTAAAAAACTGAAAGTGCTGAAATGTGACCTCAAACTTGGCAAACGAAATATCGAAGATTTTGTCTTTGTCTGATGATAATTTTGAAGCAAATAATGATGGCATGACTTCAATATATGTGCTCAATTGGGTTTCACCCACAGCAACATCTGTACTAAGTGTATCAATGTGAAGTAAGTTTCCCTTTCTTCAGTCAACATTCAGTGTTGAACAAGTGACCGTTTGACATTCAGGGGGCACACCCCTAGAAATGATGGAGTGCAAAAGGGACAAAAAACCAAATTGCGTCATCCTGCGCATCCACATCACTTTATTTGTATTGAACATGCCATTTCAAAATGATGTATACACACACACAACTCTCTCCCATAGACCCAACCCTGGGCATATAGTTTTTTGGAGTCAAACAAACCCTGACATGTAGGCGATACTTTTTTACCCCAATATTATTATTAGAGGAAAAAAGGGTTAGTTTTATATACTTACTGTTTTCATCAAAACTATTTCACTCGAAACAATATCAAGCCCACACCCCGGGTCTAAACTTATTTTCAAACTGGACTGTACATTTTAGTGACCCCACTGCCTCCATTTCTACTAGGGCAATGCAGTTTTCCGCAAAGCAGCTACAGCTATATTAAGTCTTGTCGGTGGAGTTCTTTGCTTTCAAACCAGACTAGGAAAGGGAATGCATCACAACACACTTTTCTGAAACTGAAATAAAATACCCAAACCCCATGTCCCACCTGGAGATTAGGAAATTTACGGACGCCACTCGACAACCTGTGCAAATATGAGACAGGTCTGAATAGTGTTTTCTATGTAAACAACTTAGACTTAGTTTTTTTTTCCTCCGAAGTAGAACTTTTCTTGACTTTTTTGCTATCTGACGGCTAATAGGTCACTGTAGGGAATAATTAATTAATTCCATATATGGAACTCTTCCCAGAGATTACATTGAATCCGATCTCATTGTTCTCCTCAATCTACAACAACTCCTTGAATTGCATGCCTTGTAATCCACGGCATGGGGTTTTGGTGGTTATACAAGCCCTGAAATGTAGATGGGCAGTTTGTTTGTTGTCCCTTTGGCACTCCATCGTTTCTAAGGATGTACATCCTGAGCAGTCGCCAAACATGCCAAATAATGTCAAACAGTTACGTCTTCAACTTTGGAATATCGAACAGTTAGGCCTAGCCTACTTGTTCAATATTCAGGTCGGGGACCAAACCACAATCTAGCGACGTCCTAGTTCCTGCTTATTTCACTAGTTCAAGCGGCAATAACGTCATTTTTATGAGGTCATGTGATAAAGATGTAATTTTCCCGCGTGATATCAGGAAAATAACGGGATTTGAAATGCTAAGTTACCGTTGGAGTTTATGGCAAAATTGACTGATTACTTTTTTGGAAAATCGCCAAGGTAAACATAAAATTTGCCACAGTGAATAGATGGAGATTTTTAATGGCAACATTTTCATGCATGAAGTAAACTTCGGCAAAGCTTCATTTTTTCGGGTAAACTTTTTCATCGGCAGAGTTGGACTCGCCTGCCCACCAAATTTGACACATCCAGTGCAAGATTCAACCGAAAAATCTCCTGGATTCACTTTTATAGATACCAAATGAAAGGAAAGCTTCATTTAGATCTTGGGTAGCATGTTTCCTGTACATCTGATCCAATCTGAGGAAGTTTTTGGCTGATAAAGAGAATGATGTCATCTGCTAACCGTGATCTAAAAGTTTCAAAAATTATGTCATCGTTGCACAAAAGAGGGGCGTATACATAGCCTGACATCGTTAGATTGTGGTTTGGTCCCTGATCTGATATTGAATGTCCAACCTCAAATGAGGAACTCCTTTCATATCGGTGCTAAGTGTTTATATCATGTTCACATTACTCAACCGGTATTGCAGCGGTAATAAATATACGGTCCCAGTCCTGTCCGTCTGCAGCTAGCCAGCCAAACATTAGCTGGCAGTAGCTCAACTAAGAGGAGCGTTAGTATTCCTATTTTTCAATTTTGGACCGGATTGTCATACTAACACTCCACGCCTGTACATATAGTAAGGTTGAAACGGTTCTTAAAAATTTCAAAGACTCACCAAAAATACTTCTATCACCACCTACTGGCTTCCATAAATGCCAACGTCAAACGGTTGGGGCTTCAATGATATTTCTGACTTCAAAATCTGTCAAAATCCGACCGTTTTCGCTCGATACATGCACAGCACTTGAACTTTTCGCCGCCTGTACCTTTCAAGTGCATGTATCGAGATTTAGAATACGCAATAACTCTATGGGCGAAACATGGTCCTCCCTGAAACACACAAGAGTGGCCCATATGTGGTCTGGGCACAAGACCTGTTGATCGTGACGGTTGGGAGTGCTCCCAACAACTGCTTCCTTGTCAATACGTCTTGTGCCCCAACTGCATTTGGGCATCTCCTGCGATTTCGTTAGAGGACAATGTTCCTCCATAGAGTGCTGTGCATGTGTCCAGCAAAGACAGTCGAATTTTGACAGATTTTGAAGTCAAAAATATTATTGGAGCCCCAACTGTTTAATATTGGCATTTACGCTGCCAGTAGGTGGTGATAGAGGTTTTTTTGGTGAGTCTTGGAATTTTTAAAAAACCGTTTAAACCTTACTATGTGTACAGGTGTGGAGTGTTAGTATGACGATCCCATCCAACATTGAAAAAGAAGAATGCTAACATGACTAACGCTCCACTATTAAACTATTAAACTGCAAGCGGTGGCAATGCGCATGCAATAGTCAGGTTTGCCCCACTAGTGTGGCACATACTGTACTCTCACTCCCAATCCAACATGAGTGAAATCATTCAATAAATAGCGCTAAGAAAGCGGAGAGGCTAAGGATCACCTCTGTGTGCAAAAGAAATTGCGCCCACGATGATAAGTGGGTGCCCCGAAAATATTCAGTACGCCGACATGAAATTGAGTATCCAGATATGTGGCTAAGGTTGGAGAGGGAGTGAGAGTCTGTGCCACACTAGTGGGGCTATAGACTCGAGTAGTGGCGCTCTACTACCGCCATATGCCCTAGGCTTAATTTCTAAAATAGGCCTAGGGCCTAGGCCTAAATTCGAGCATAGAGCAAAGCCATCTTATTTAAGTGCAAACCAATTCCCTACACTCAGTGACACTCTAAACTCTTCATTCACCCACTAAACAAGCATAAACAATGAGAGTGCAATCAGTTTTTTGTCCAAGAACATAAAGATTTTTTACATTACCACGCCAGACGAGCTAGAGTTGTTGCTCTGTTTATGTAATGGTTATACCGCATGCGCAGTATGCGTGAACCGATACTAGTCGCATTATCAGTCGCTTGTATATCATTTCTCAGTCATGTAACAAGGCAAATATGTTTGGACTGTGATCTTGATTCGGTCATAGTATGATAGAGTTCGTCATATATCAGAAAAATTGTAATTTTCAAATTTATGTGCCTTTTTGTCATGTTCCCAACATACACAGTGATTACAAGGAAAGCTCAGGTGACAAAAATTAACTGCACGTTTAATCGTAAAAGAGATTGATTGAGGGCGCTACCACAAAATGACCAGAAAGGTTGCAGACCAGTCACAGATTAATGTTTTCTGAACAGACCAGTACACAAACTTCTGTAGACAACTTGATAACTAGCCTCAAATAATCAGAAAAAAAATAGTCACAACTTTCTCAGGTGGCTGAGACACACGTCAAATCAGAGGTAACCTCCCATTTGTCATTAATTTTCTTTTAATAGAACCTGAAAGTTGACCCCTGATGGCGCGCTTCCGGAACCCTTGGATAGGAAAAATAAGGTGTAAAGATTTTAGAATTTGTAAAATTTTCGTTCAGTTTCTTCTTTAAAAATCCAACTAGTAAAAAGGGCTTTGGAAAAATATTTGCTAGTATATCAATTTATAGAAACTGAAAAATTACCGGATCTAAAAAAGAACTATCTTGCCAAAAATTGACCCATTACTTCCGAAAATCTGAAATACATGAACAACAGTGCAATGCGGCAGTCTCGTACGCAGATGAACATTAACGGTTCGAAATTGATGGTTGTGTGTGGGTAAAAGCGGAAATAAAACAAATTAAAATGGTTTTACACTTTTATAATTTATAAAGTAAAAATACATTAAGCAATATTCTACTTTTACGAAAGATTCTAATATTTATCCAACCTTTGCTGACAACTACTATATGCGTGATGTCAACTCAACGGATCTGGAACCCATTGGCTGCAGGTAGGTAAATCTTTGCAAGGTTGTACAATCTCGTTTTCAAGAAAGCACGGCGAGTGAAAACAAACGTGCATGAACAAAGACACCTAGGTACGATATCGCTGAAAGTTCTTTAATAAAATTCATTTTTACCCATCTCCAGGTTACTTTTCCAAAATGTTACTTGAGGAAGATAAAGATAAATAATTCCAACATGAGGGTTTCATGGGGTGGTTTCAGTAAGGAATTATTTTTCAAAAAATTATCGAACGTGATAGGACGGCCCAATGTAAACTCCACGTAGGCGGACCGCTGCAGGGTTCCGGAAGCTGTGCTACCTGTTTCTTTCTGGCTCTATTCTCTACTTGGTATCCGTAAACGTTTGAAGGAAAATTCTCTAAAGTTGATCACCCCTAAAAGTATAGTCTCGAAGCCTGTCAGCATTTTGAAAAGTGAGGCCTACACTCCTTTGAAAACTAGACCATTAATTCGAGCATTGGTTTCATACGCAGACATTAGTTGGCGTAGCCTCCACCATTCAACGAATCCTCTAGGTCGTGGGCTAACAGACACGCTGAACAGCGTACGAACAGGTAGGAAAAGAAAGTAGGGCCTACGACTCGGCCGTCGCCGACTGTAACCGGACCGCATTTTCGGAGCACGCGTGGCAGTGTCAGACAAAGAATGGTTGACCTCCCGTCGTTTCCTGCAGGTGAATTAACTGATAAACCAAGAGAGTACTGAAGTGTGACGTCATTTTGAAGCAGAAAGTGGAGTACGCGAGCGTGTCATTTAGTTCACGCGCTCGGCGGCTGGTTCTCGTGCTAAATGCCTCTTACACCATTGATATCCGTTATATATAATGGACATCAATGTTGTGAGCGTATTCATTTCGTACTCTTTAGCCTAGCCTCGTTCCTTATATGGGTAGGATCTTGCCGCGCCATGTTGGTTCCCACCTTGTCTTGCGCTAGTGAAGAAACGTGCACGCAGCCCATGGAGTCGAGGTTGTCTTCTAATGCACTGGGGCCAATTTCGTAGAGCTGCTTAAGCACTAAATATGCTTAAGCGTGAAGAAAGCTTGGTTGACCAATCAGGTTACCAGCCAAGTCTCCATGTGATGTAGGCCAATGTTGTCTAGAATGGTATTCACCTGTATTTTGATTGGTATGACAATCGCATAGATTTTGAGCTGGTAACCTTCGTTTTTTAAGCAAGGATTTTTGGCGCTTAAGCAAATTTTGTGCTTAAGCAGCTCTACGAAATTGGCCCCTGTTGTGATGACGTATCACTGTGTTTACTGCAGTGCATGATGGGATAGAATAAGGTCGTTTTCACAGCCATGGGGGGGAAATAGCGCACATACAGGTCTACAAGTTTCCTCAAGCTGATCATGTGAAAGGCGCAATCTTACTGTTTCCAATTGTTAAGGATAATTATTGGTCGGTGTTTTTAAATCAGTTGGGTAAATACTCGAAATCCAAATGGAACACCTATGAGAGTAAAAACTTTTTCTCAAAAATGAAAATAAAACTTAAAACCTAGTCTGCCAGAGAGGATATATCTTTTGGAATAATAGCCTCAAATTTGCTCATGAAAAGGGGTTGGGGATGATTAACAAATAAACGGAAGTATATAGATACACAGAAAGTTAGGCCTATATTCAACAATTAGACAAATTATCTCTTTATAACGGGGGGTACACACATCTCTTAAGCTGGGTTAGAGTTATCCTTTCCAACATTAGTAACATTATAGATTATATTGCATATGTACAAATTAATGTACAACTTTCTTCTCTAGCGAAATTATGAAACCTGGCAGGCTCAATGGTTAACTATGTGAAGTTGGTCATCAAACAAAGTCATGATAGAGCTTCTACCCTATTTTACCTTTAAATTTTGTTTCTTTTGTTTAAATTGTGGATTGGCGGATATTTGAAGGTAACGAATACCAAGAATTACGTTAACTCCTCTTGAAACTCGAAAGCCGCACGGCATTAAAATATATGCATGCTACTTGTACCTTTGGACCTAGGAGGAAAGTCTGCGAGGACCTGACTCCATAGTTCACTGTGAACCAAAAAAACAGCTTCATTTAAAAACATAGCGGTACAGTTCCTTATGTATTTATCCAGTGGGTCTTGTCTGATTTGTGTATTTTTAGCCTGTGTGCTTTTGCCTTTAAATAAGGAGAAATTTAAAAATTTGCTGAAGAAACTCGAGTCTTGGAAGTAGTGAGTTTGAATGAAACATATCTACAATACATTAATAACTCTAATTCCTTGGAGAGCGTTCTTCAAGAGATGTCTCGCTCTCCGTTTTCCATTTGTCTACTAAATAAATCTCCTAGGTGAAGAAGCTTCCATTCAATATCATCTTGCATTGGCGCCGTAATTTGGTCGTGAATTAATCCCTGCTGTCGGCACTACCGTCATATTTATTTATAATGAGCTGCAGAAAACCAGTTATAAACCACGTGAGGTCTAGTTACTGGACTCACCCTCACAATTTAGACAAAGCCTAAGCTTTTTAAGAGGCACATAAAAACCTACGCATTAACTTTCTCCACGTATGCAGTCCGAAAAGTTTAGATCGAGCCACGCTCTTGATGGATCAGTTGAATAGAACCCTCACTGGGATGAATCCTGTTCTTAATTTTCTAAGAATAACTGTTCTTACTGCAGGAATTGTTTATTTATCTTACTTTTTCAACTGTATTATTTTTTACCGTTGTGTCGGGCTTTTCAAGCCGGGTTCGAATGACCGTCGATCATTTCAAGTATGGGATAAAGCCTGAAAGTGGACCCCCTGGTAGCACGCATCCGGAAACCCTTGGATAGAAAAAATAGCATGCAGTCATTTTAGAATTTGTAATTTCTTTCCCGTTCGTTTAAAAGGCCTTTATAAAAGTATGTTTGCAAGCACATTAGTTTATAGAAAAGGAAAAATTACAAGACCTAAACGATATATCCTGCCAAAAATTGACCAATCACTTCTGAAAAGCTTTAAAAACATGAAGAAAAGTGCAACTCTGTGGTCTTGTTAGCAAAGTAACTATACTTCATGATAGTCTGTCGGTAAAAGCCAACATGAAAAAAGCTCAAAATCTTTTAAGAATTTATTTTAATTTTTAACTTTTGCTGACAAGAACTGTCTCAGGTCAACCTGACTGAATCTAGAATCTATCGAGTGCAAGTAGGTAAATCTTTGTGTTGTCATTTTCTCATAAGCACGGGGAGTGAAAAAAACCCGCATGAACAATTAAGGAGACCCAGGAACGATATTGCTGGAAGCGAAAGGTCGTCAACGAAATTTTATTTTTTTTTACCCATTTCCTAGTGACTTTTCCAAAATATTACTTGAGGAAGACAAAGGTAAAATTCTGACATGAGTGTTTCTTGAGGCGGTTTCAGCTAGGAATCGTTCTCCAAAAAATGATTGAACGTGATAGTACTGGCCAGTTGCAAACTCCCACCACGCCAGAGTTCCGGATGCTCGCTGCGTGATCTTTTACTTCCAGGCTCTATAGACTTAAATGGAGGCGATATGCCCGTGCTTTGACTTCGTCGTTTACAAAATGTTGACAATTGTTGGTCATCTGAATGGCCTTAATTGAATTGCAAACAATCGGTGTCATGTCCCAGGGCACCCTATGGGGTCGAAGGGGCATGTAACGCGCGCGCACCACCTGTGCACTAGCTTGCGCCTCAAATTAATGACTTCTTATTCTAGCTGCCGAATTGCATTAAGGTCCCTTTCCATATGCATGTCAAAACTTACGCCAAGCGTTGCGTGTCCGTTAAAATCGCTCCTGGGGCGATTTTGAGCTCTGAACGCAACGCACACTTGTGTCATGTTAAAAAGGTTGATTTTTGTGTCTCTGAAAGTGAAACGCAAGAACGCATCGTGTACACAACGCACCCCAAAAATGTACCTGTCGAAAAGGCGCCTTTAGACTCGACTTTATGTACACAGTGTGATTACAGGTTAATGTTCCTTGCTCTGTGGTTTCACAGATCGCTGTGCGTATTAGGATAAGAACTGTAGAGGCACCTGTAGAGGTTTAAGCATGTGATTAATTAAGTCGGATAGGACAACTGGCATAATAAATACAACCTGAAATCAAGAATATTGATCAACCAATCGACGACATTTTGTTTATTCCACGCATAGTGCATGTATAGCGTTTAGGCGTGAGGCATTGAATATACACAGGAAAAGGCAGATGCATTAATTAAGGAACTGATGGAAAATAAGGTCATGTTGATGGACAGACAGCTCTAAAATTCATTAATACAGTCGATCACTGCACCATGCTACGCTCAAATTACGCTATTGCAGCCTGCATTATTAAGCGTCCATTTTATTTATATAGCGTATATATTGTACATGTGTATCTTCTGACATAAAATAGACAGGGGATGTCATTCAAGGAAAAACCAAATTATAAAATTGTCGTCAAAAAGGTGTGCTTAACCAGACATCCGTTTAAAAGAGAGCAAAAAACGTGAAGTACATTTAAATATTTCAAAAATTGTACAGTGAACATCACATAAAAATAATAGAATCTGAAGAACAAGATCGATTTTTTCATGAACAGTTAATGTTGAATCGTCGAATATATTCAGAATGATGTGTAAACTCCTCTGCAAATGATGCCTGTGCATGGTATATATTTGAAGTACAGCACCAAATGGCGGTTTCTTGTACTCTGAACGGACAGCTCGGTAGGATCCACCAGCACTTATTTTTTTCCTGGAAAATGCCTAACTGCAGTCCAGTTGCATTGTGGTATCGCATTTACGTAACCGATGAAGAAAAAATGAGAGGTCTTGCTAACTGGATAGTCCACTTCGCCTGAGTATGATTGACAGTAATAATGATCGGCAAGCTAATAACTGTGTCCCACATCGACAACAACGATGATGGTTGAATAAAATGCTGTTTGTTCTGCAGCCACGCCAGGAAGACGCTGGCTGACACTGTGAGTTGCGATGGCAATGACAAACCAAGGAGTAATTGGGGGTTGCGATAAATTACCTGGCAACCAAGGCTAACAACGATAAGCAATGACAGCACGCTCGACTGCCTCTCGCATATTAGGCCCACAGACACATGCTAACGCCAGAGCTCATATCGGTAACGGGGGAGCTGCACGTATCGCGTGGAATCATCCACAACGTTTGGGCTCCTTTCATTTCAGACTACAAGCTCGTGAACACCACCATTTTTTGGACCAACGTCAAAGCTTTCTGTTTATTTCTTATGATGGTTAAAATCAAAAATCAAATCAAAACCAAATGCGGCGTAGTGGATCTTTGTATAACTAGGTCATCTTGCAGGTGATTGCTTTAGGGTACCGTTTAGACATCAGACGGCTTGGGATTGGTGATGACAACTGGTTGGCGTCACTATAAGCGGCAGGTTTCAATGCAGGGGCCTGTAATGCTCACAGGACTATCACAGTATCTCGTATCAGCTGGTGGATGAATATGGCCTTCGACTGGTGATCGCCATGAAATTGTAGCGATCATACTGCGTGTCGTGCGAAACTAACGTCTCCCGCTGGAAGGGATTTTAAGGGAGACATAACATTAAACTGATACGACAATGATTGAAGACAATGTTCGCGCGCCACACGTTGAGATGCAGTAATGTTTGACAATAACCTGTGTTCACACTAATAACAGGACTTAGGTATCACGATCGAGTTATCCTATGAGAGAGATGCGTCCAACCTCATAGCCTGAGTTGACTGTAATAATGGAGCGCTGTTTTATATTCTGTCTGCTGTTACGAAAGGATTCGCCGTTTGGGGGTTCAGTGAAGTAACTCCAGCGAGAGGCAATTTCAATGGGTTGTTCTCCATCTGCGCAAGAGGACCGGACTAGGAACGGTACGGCAGGGGGCATCCCTGAACCGGACGCCCCGCCGCCCACCGACCCGAGATTGCCACTGACGGCCCGCCAGAAATTCAGCCTCGAAAAATCATGGAAGGCCGTACAGCGGAGCTTAGACACTGTTGGAATGAATGCATTAATCAGGTTAGTATAACAGGTATTTGTTTTGGGCAAATGGAGATGAAAAATTCAGAACGAACAGGGTATTTTACTTCAGGAAATTGCAGTGGCTCACAGCGAGTGGCCCTTTACATGTATACCAGTGAAGATAGTCTGCAGGTTTAATACCAAAAGTTACCGTATAGTGCAGTATACGCACGCCGTATGCAGTGCATTTTACCGAGATCGCTTAACTTTTGTCATGTCGTTGTTATTCCTCCTGTATTTTCGTCAGTTTGCTTCAATTCCAGTTGTCCCCTTTCACTGCAGTTCCCCCAAACGTACAATACATGTACAAGGGAAATGCCGTTTTACCTTGGGGCGGATGTGAATATATTTATGAGTACGAGGAGCATTCTTTAAAAGTGCAAATAATTGAGGATTATGTCTAATGTAAAATGCATAGAAGCCTTCCAGTATGCAAGGACAACGAAACCTCTCTTTCACGAGACCTTGTAGGGCACAGCTATATGTAATCATGGACTGAACGATGTGGAGCCTGTCCGTATACTACGAATGATCAATTCGCAAACCCCATACCATTGGAGTGTTGGTGCAGTCCTTACAAAAAGTATTGGATGCAAAGCAGTCGGTACACGTTTTTAAATTCTCAGTCGCGCAAATAAGAAGGAAACCGTATACACACCCGTATTATTGTTGCCCGGGAGATTGAAATGTCAAAATATCAACAACCCAGCATGTTGGGCAAATTTCCCCACTGGCTGATCAAATTTTATCCTTATTTACTAACAACTGAGGTACCAGTAATTCCTTGCCAACATTATTTTTCAAGCCAATCATTTTTCATTGCCCAATGCATGTCCCCCTTTTTTTAAACAGTATACACTCCCCTTGCTTCCACTGGTAGTGCTATTAATAAATCCTCTTTGCATATCTTACAAACGATTTTGGGCTTTGTCCACATGTCATCAATTATAGCAGTCTGCTCAGTAATTTCTATGTCTGCCTGGGGTCACACGTTTCATAGGAAATGTTATGATAATCAACAACCCACACTCGTTTTTGTTGGCGTTTGTATTTGCATAGCTGTTGACAGCCGGCTAGTGTATATGTTCTTGATAAGAACTCTCAGAAAAATGAAAATCGCTCCTGGGAATGACAATTGTTTTTTTTCGCTGGTCGTCCTTAGTTTCATATTTTTGAAAGCATAAGATCACTGCCATGCGTGCGTTTCTCAAAATATTAAATTACTGTATAGTATTGCATTGAAGGAGGGCCCTAACATGTCCACCGCATTTCGTGAACGAGATAAATCCGACTACATGTGTTAGATATTCTTTGGTGTTGTAAATTTTTAGGAGTCCCTCACTGTTAGGCCTACTTTCTGTCTTACCAAGAGCGCACCGTAACAATAACACTTCGGCTGCATTCACGCATTTTACTCTCAATACTCGCGGGCAGGAAGATGTTGCGTGCGCATAACTCTTGGGTCGCATCGCGTGAACGATTATTGTTTGCTTTCTGCCATCTTGAACGACGTGATGCAGGAGTAGGCCTCCGGGCTGGTGGAGAGCACACGCTCTGACTTTACCCGCAGGTCGCACTCTTGCTGTCAGTGTGCGTAGGCGCACACTCTTAATTGTTTACACGAGTTATACACGCTCGAACGCAGCCGATCTAGGGCCTACATTGTACTTCCTAGGACAATTTTGACGGCTCCTTAGTCAAGAGACAACACTGTTCTGAACATTGTGTGAAAAGCCTGTTTCCTGACAAAGATGTTATGATATCCTGATCTCTTCTCGTATGGATAAATGAACAGTTTGTTTTGCTTCGTTGTGCTACGTCGTCGTATAGGCCCCTACAATGATAAAACCAATAAAATGAGGCAAACACATGTATTGGTTAAGTTACCGTTCAGTCTCAGTGAAAGTTCAGATATTAGCAAACACGCAGTCAAAGCCAATGGCCATGTATCCGAACAGCCGTTAGGCCGTAGTATCTAACTTCTTATATAGTAAGGCCTAGCACAAGGCTGGTCATGCAGCCGCGCGTTCATTATACGTCAACGACATGGCTGGAAATTACAGCCCTTTGATGCGCCGGGGTCGTCCGGCAGGTAATTCATTATCCTTGAGGGAAAGAGCATTGATTAAGAGGGACCAGTGGATGCATGGTCGTGAAAATGAGGCGGATAGCACTATTGCCACCGGTAGTCCTTTTTAATTCCAATTCGGGTTTATTATGGTGTTGACTGTGTCAACAAACGTGGTTCTTGGATTTTCCTCAATCGACTTTGAAACTGAGAATTGACCGTACAAATCTTGAGCCCATCGTCAATTTCTAGAGAAGACAGGCTCCCCGCTGAGAATTATGCAAGCCGTAGGCCTAGTGCACCACCTTAATGTTACTCTGCTAATTTAGTGATATCGTATAGATGGTGTCGTATAGCAGGGGAGGTATCTTATCAGCTGTACATAGTATTGATATCTCAAAAGGGAGACCATTGCTTGAATCAAAGACAGCAGTTTCGAACTGTAATGCATGTATCTCTGTAGTCCCATGTGTTTGGGGGCCATTTACAGTACCGCTTGGACGTCGACAGGCTGGAAGGGTGCGGATTTTAACACTTAGTGTCCCTTTGAACGAACAATGGTTGTATACTCAAGCTGTGGAGCGGAAATGCAGTGGCGTAACGACTCGGGAAGCAACCACCCATTAGGGGAGGGCGCACGTGGTCCAGTTTATTTCCTTCCATTTCATTCCCCGACCCCCTCCCCTTGTTAATGCAACCCGGTTCGCCATATGGTAGAATTGCCGGTAGGCTAATCCTGTTGGTCGAAGAGGCTTTCAATACGTGCGTACCAACTGTCCACGAGTCAAGAGCTACCACAGTAATGGCCTCTAATGCTCGTTACCAGTAAATTCTTTAGCAGCCAGGTTCATATTAGGCCAAAAAAGACTCCTGTTTCTAGTCATGGGCTTGGTCCAAAAGTGGTGCGTTGAGGCTGTTTTTTTTTCCCTTTTTTGCCTTAGAAGTGATTTACATGTATGTCCACACATGCTTAGAGCGCATGGCTTTGTTACCACGAGAAGTGTGAATTAACAACTTTGAATGAATAAAAAGAACATAAAATATGACGAGAGGCAATGGTTTCAGTCATCTCACTCAAACAAGAGGTTTCTATTCTTGGCAAGATTGAGCTTGTTAAAATACGGTAGCACAACCATTGAAAATTAAATGTGAAAAGTAAATGTTCAGCTCCAGTTTCCGATTTTCAATGAAATTCTCATGAGGTAGCAGTAAATGACATTCTTTGCACATTGTTTTCTGCTTTAGCTTTGAGGAAACAAGTTGCATGTCAAATAGCCTATGCCTAAACATAAATGAAAACAGTTAAGCTCCACTGTCAAAATGAAAATAAAATTCTCATGAGATGAATGATATACTGTACACATTGTTTTCTGTTTTAGCGTGCAAGAAACAAGCTGCATATAAAAAATTGGGCGGAAAGTCAGCCACGTACACACATGTAGGCCTATGATTGTCATAACGCGATGTCCATGGCCACTGCATGCACTGCATGCGTATGTACCGCCACTGCCTCTCCGACACTGAAATAGTCTGGCCCCTCACGGTTTGTTGCTTAAAACCGTTTTTAATTTGTATACGTAAGCAGGACGTAAGACCACTTTGTTTGTCTGATTCACCGACGTAGGCCCGGGTCCGAATCAATTGGCTACGGCCGGAAATTACACCGAGTATTTGGCAGCATCTACGGCCAGTTCCCGTATAATCATTCACAATATCAAGCCACAACAAACTGATTCCGACACGAATGACGTCATCTGATAAGAGTGCCCAACTGAAATGTATGGAGGCCTTGGGGGATTCGTTCACTGTACATGTTACTCAACCCCACCCATCAAAAACACATTAAAATTCCTGCCGATCAAGTAAGTTTGGCGGCTTTTGGAAATCGTTTTATGCAAAATAAAAAAAAAATCTTTATTTTGCCGACACACAGGTCTACGGCGACGCGCGCGGTGACCAGAAACCGGAGATTTTTTTGGCCTTAAAGTCTTTTCACCGCCTTACCTGCCAATAACACATTTTTTATATATTTATCTCTTATATTCCTTTTTGAAGTTCCAGTATTGCAACTTTTTCGATGTTAAGAATATACGCTCCGTATTTTTACAATTATTATAAACGATACCCAGATTGATTTGATATGAGGTTTAGCATGTTTTGACACTGGACATGCCGCTGCTCGCGGGTACCGGGTAACGAGTCATTAAAATGGTAAGTCACGAGAAAACTTCCAGTGCGACCATAAACAAATGCAATTGCTACAGGTATCAAGACAATTTTATTCTTTGGTGTAAAGGTTAACGGGTGTCGGTCTCTTGGACTTAGCGGATTTACAGTAAGATCACCCCTCTCAACCCCCTCCCACACATACACAATAGGGAACAGCAGTATGCTGATAGACCTCGGTGACGAATACTGAAAACGACCGCTCTGTAGGGGATGATAATATGTTTTGGCATTATAATTGGTCTTGGATTAGCTGGCGCTCATCGATGGAGGAAGAAGTTTTGGTCTTTACAAGGGTGGTTATTGTGCTAAAGTGTTGTCGTAGCAGTGTTTAAAATGCAAGGCCATGTTGACTTGGGACAAGGAACTGAATCTTAGGGGGTCAAACTTTTAGGGGGTTGGACAAAACATTTTGAAAGGGTTTGATTCTTGTATCCTTTTAAGGCCTTTGTGAGGGGTAAAATTACATTTGAGGGTTTTTAATACGCTGTTTGAAGGAAAAGAAATAAAAAAGACCAAACAAAATTCGCCTTTTTCTGAACGTGTTTTTGTTCGTTGTTACTGGGAGGGCATGACCCCTGTTGGTTACTAGGCTTCAATCCATGTCTGAAGTAAACAAATCCACCTGCTGGGGGATTCAATCTGCATATGGTTGTCGATTCCACTGCTTTTGACCCAGAACAGCAGACTGCCCGGTACATCTTAGGCCGGCAGGCCTGCAGCAAGCAACGACCCATTTCTGGGCCCAATGGTGTACTTGTACTTGTCTCACATTAGTGCGACGAAAACATCATTTCCAAGGATTCACCCGTGGCCTTTGCAATGCCCCATGAACATAACGACGAAGCCAGTCTCTATTGTGCTGACAGACTTTCGAAATGCGCGCTTTGTTCACGGTTTCTGGATATCTTTTGGCGCATGAAGGTCGCAAGATTGCCTTTATCCCTTTACCTTTCTGAAGACAATATTTTTGCCAAATAGAGTTTAGATTTTGGATTTTGGATACACGTAGGGGATAAAAGAGATACGGCTGGTAATTGTAGTATTCTCTTTCAAAACGGGCAGTGCCTTATTCTTTTTACTTTCACTTTTCCCCCTTATGGCCACAGCAGCTTTTACATGGCTGACACCTTTCCATCCAAAGTGACAGCCAGCTTTGTACTAGTAAAGAGTTTACGGGTCTGTGTACGAGGCGAAAGAAATATTAGTTTCATGCTATGTTTATTAGTTTCGTCCTACGTATACTGGTTTTGTCCTATACATAATTTTCGTTCTATATTTATTAGTTTTGTCGTTTATATATGAGTTTTGCTGTATATTTATTAGTTTTCGTCCTGAATCACCTTTGTCCTTTAAATGTACTTTTGTCCTATATATAAATTGGTTTCGTACTTTATGTATAATTTTCGTGTTATATAAATTTCTGTCGTCCTTTATTTATATATTTGTTAGGTTTTAGATTTAGTCCACTTTCGTCCAATATATGTTAATTTCGTCATATTTATATTATTTTCGTTTGGTTTTTTTAATAATAGCCTAAGTCATAAAGGGCGCTTCATGCTTTTTCACAAATAATTCACTGTCATGTTCTGTTGTGCAGATGAAGCCAATGTTCACGGCCTTTCATATGTGGCCTATCATTTTGACGGTCGAAAATAAAACGTCCACGACTTAGCCCATAAAACGTCCATGTACTCTACATGGTTTTTGGTTGCAGAAAGTCATTTTTCACCCGCACATGTGATGAGGTAGTGTTGGATGGTTCCAGTGTTTGAAGGGAAGATATAGACTATACAATATAGCTAAACACGGGATATGGTTTTTAAAATGATGCAGGTGTTACGATCGACTGGTATTTATTGTACCTGGCCTGATTACAGTGTCACCGTTGGCCTTATATCGTCACCGTTTTCACGAAGAGCCACACATGTCGAAAGTAGTATTTTTTTTCCGATTTCGATTACGTTTATGTTGTTAGGGGCCTAAACCTCTATAAGTGCATGTTGCATTTTCACGATGAGACACAAATCTTACTGCCCCTCCTACACGTACAAATCGACTGAAAAGGCCAAAAAGTAGGTCAAGTACGATTTTTGTTTTTACGGAGTCACACATCCGATGTAACACTTGCGCGCGAGAACACGTGTGCCCCTTCCCTATGGAAAAATACATTGCACGGAGGGCCCATAAGTAGGAAAACATGGATTTTCGATTTCACGAACAGACACGCATCTTTACTTATTGATTTTCGGCTAATTGACCACTGTGTTCATTATAATTACTTGGTTCAGACAAAGTTTGCCTCTCAAAGAGTCGTTTGAGGTTTTCTTACTGCATAACTTGTCCCATATTGGTATTTTGTTGCTGTTTTTGAAAGAGGAGAAATTTCTCGGGCGATTTCTCAAAAACCAGTTTTTCTTCGTGAAAACGGTGACGACATACTATCACTATATATTGTAGAATAATTTATATTGCTAGAAAACTGACTCGACACTTTTTTCTCATACTTTCGATGAAGTGTGACCAAAGTATTGGTATCAAAACAGTAAAAAAAATTAGGCTCAAGTAAATTAATGATAGAAGGTTCTCTTGTAAAGTTATTATGTTAATTTGTTGGGATCTTATCCTAACGGTGGAAGGTAGCAAACTGTTGATCTATCTGCGCCGTACTTCCTATGAAGGAAAGCTGTTCCGTTGATCTCGGAGGAAAATCTCGCAATGAAAGGGAAAACAGGTTAAATTGACGATGTACAATTAATTAGAAGTTCAACCAATAGATTTTGTCCCGTCTCTAATTGCCACGGGATCGTCATTCTTGTGGAAAAGCTGATGGAATGCTTCCGTGCTTGTTTGACATGTCTTGTGTTCTTAAAGGGCATTTCCGGCAATGTTTTAGAATCATGCCGGTTCAGAAGGACCTTTGAACCCTTTTTATCGTTCGATGCTTGTTACCCTTTAAACTCTTTATCCGATATTAATTTTAATAAATAAGATTTCAATATAATGGAGATGAAAAAAATGAGTAAATCAGGCCTCATGTATCTCATGTTGTCTCTGTGATAAATGTACGGGTTACACTAAAACAAAGAAATTGCGCATATCCTGTTTACATAAAAAAAAATTACCAAACATTTGTATTTACTAAGCCTCATCTCAACGTTTTAAGCTGCGTTCTTGCGTTGCATCAGCGAGACCTGTAAAACCGACTTATAAATGTGTCCACAGTTCTCATGATGCATGGCTCTTTTGATATGATGCAACATTATTCACTGTGTCTGTATACCTGAGACACACACAACGCATTTCATGATCAGATATACACAGTTCAGGTCTTGGCAACGCCGGGTGAATTCATCTTTCATTTACCTCCATTCCCGCGCAATATAGTATTACATGTAGGTTATATTTCCCGTTGTCTGTATTAGTTTTTCATTGTGTATAGTTGCGTCGGAGCCATTTCCTGCGCGCAGTGATCAGTTGTCGTGAGTCGGATATCGTTTTGCGTTGCTGTTTGAAATGTTAAGAATATCATTTTGCCGCCATTTCCTGGATTGCAAGGATGTACATGTTTTTATAAGAGGGACGCACGATAGAGTCTGCTTTACCCGAATGGCTGCGTAAAACGTAGCTCTGTGTGTGCGCACGCTGAAGCCGTGACAAGGAGCGTGTTGATTGTCAAGGTGCAACTGCACGGACCAAAGTCTAACAAAAATTTACATGTTGTGTTCTGAGTCAAAAGAGCTGGTTTCTTCCAAGGGTTAAGCTAAGAACTGTCTCACATTAAATATGAGCGTTATACATTTATGTATTCACAAGATTGCCAAGAAATGTAAAAATCCGCTGTAAAGTTCATCAGTATTGGACGCCGCTTCTATCGGAATATTGCAGTGGCATAACTGGGATTCATTTTGCTGGGGGAACCCGGGGCCCTCCTTTTGGGAGGGGACCATCTTAGGATCTGATTTACCTTGTTTTCATGGAGTGAAGGGTAAAACACTAACCAAGGTGGACTATTAAGAGATGTTCCTTCACTATTTTCTGAGAGGGGAGAACACGGGTGGGAGTTGGGACAGGGCACAGGCCTCGAGCGGAGGGCCCGTGCCCCCACTTCGCTCACAACGATAAAGTGTCGCCGCTTTCGCGCCAGGTATGAGCCAGCCTTTAACACAGTACTCGACCGTGTTCTTTGTTCAACAACTTGATATTTAATATGTAGAGTACATGTAATGACAAATTAAAGTCTTAAGGAACCAGGATATGGAAATAATTTTTAGAAATTTACTAAAAACCCTGGAAATTGCATCTTTGAGTTTCAATTAACCTTATTTCAAATTTTTGTTTTGCAATTTTAACCCATATTTTTACGCTTTTTTTGGCTTTTATGCTAATGCATATTTGCATATTCATGAGAAGAACTGTGCTGTCATCCAAGGCACTGATTCTCAATGTTGCACTGATTGCACTATTGTGAATGCCTGTATTGCTTTGTGATTATCTTGTTACAAGACTAACTGCTACAAAGCTTTACAACCTCTGAAATTACCCAACTGAGTTCCATGCACGGGCAAGTATGATTTCGTTTGGATGCAGTCTTATTCAACTTTTTTCCCCAGATTGTTCAAGAACACGCCCGAGACGCAGGACTGGTTCCCTTTATTCAAGGGCAAGACAGAGGAGCAGCTCCGGAACGACATGTCCTTCGAGATGCACGCCACTGCACTGATGGGCGTCTTCGATGAGGCCGTCGAGTTGTTGGGCGACGTGGACGCGGTCATCAAACTCCTGAGTAAAACGGGTAAACGACACGCCAAGTTGGGCGTGGAACCAGACGTTATATGGGTGAGTGCGGCTTGGTCCGTGATTGGCCCAATCGTAGGCTTTTGTTTAAAACTATTGACCACTATCTTGTATGGGCGGCCACACTTTAGAGACAGTTTGCCCTTGGTTATAGCAACAACGTTCGACCTTTGATCATATTGAAATTTGATTTAAAACTACAGAATGCTCATAACCCCTCAACATTGGGAATAAGATTAAAAATGTTTCTTATAAAAAGCATCTACAAGAGTAGATGC
Organism: Acanthaster planci; assembly: GCF_054643075.1. Taxonomy (NCBI): domain Eukaryota; kingdom Metazoa; phylum Echinodermata; class Asteroidea; order Valvatida; family Acanthasteridae; genus Acanthaster; species Acanthaster planci. Next base: position 13,248,700 of record NC_141777.1, on the reverse strand, counting down.
TGTCATGCAGTAAAAAAGAAAATCCCATCGCGTGGCCTGTGTAGAAAGGAACAAACGTCCACTGTTGAGTGTTGATGTTTAAAACTGAAAAGGATTTTCTAGCACATATTTCGTTTTATGAGAATTGTTATAACAGACATGAAGAATAATCGATTACAGTAACTGAGACAAGCGGTGTTTCGAAACAGTCTCACCCCTCTCCCTACTGCCCTCACGCCCTTAGAGACAGGATTTTATTACAATGCTCACTCTGTTCCTCATTATGCTTTAAACACAAATTGTCTCTGCGGTCGTGCGTGGGTTGTACACGTACAGGTTAGACGTGCGCAATGGTGACATAAAAATGTCAACAAAGAACAGGTTTATATTTTTGTTGATGGTACGTAGCAAGCTCGCCATTAAACGATTGCCTATGATTAAGTTTCAACTTTAAGTCACTGAATTCATATACTTGATACATCAGGACCATCGCATATCTAGCGAATTCAAGTGTTTCCGCTTCTCCAGCGTTATTTACTGCTTGTTGTATGAGCTATTAGTGTGATTGCGTAGACTCAACCTTTAGAGAGAAGTTCACTGTCCTCAAGGCTGGTTGAGTGCGCATTTTGCTCGTACAGTTCCATCAGAGACTATTTATTTTTACTCTATTTTTTTTTACCTTGCTTGGAATACGGGCGATTCACAATAGTGCGCCTCCAAGAGTTTATAACGCGTTGGTCAATCACAACGCGTGAAATCTGTCAACTCTTTCAAAACGCGCATTGGGTCGACAGATTTCGCGCGTCCTGATTGACCCAAGCGTTTCAAACTCTTGGAGGCGGACTGTTATGAATTACCCGTATTAGCAGCTGTCGTAAACTCTATAATTAGTATCAACCAGTACTTCGGGGGGGGGTGTGGTCTGTGTATACTAACGCAATGTTCCTGGCCCTACAATTGTTGTTTCTTTCGATATGTACACAAATTGAACCCAGATGCATCTAACAAAGGCCTATATTCCCATGATTTCAAGTTGAATCAGGTTGACATAGCTTTAGCTTGATAAGATAAATTGCTGTAATAGGCTCTACCTGGTATAAATAAAACGCTGACTTTGTGAACTTGCATCTTTACAGTTTCCTATAGTTTCCTAAGTGACAAATCCGATGAGATAATGCCAACCCATGCATTTTGCATTAACCTTTGTGATATAGTTTTTGTTGTAAAGACATGAAGAAAAATGGAACAAAAGGCTAGCCAAATTTATATCTAATATACAGTGACTCTGTAAGATGAAAGTTGGTAGTAAAAAAAAAAACCAAATAAGATAAATGAAAAGACGACCCTTATGAATCCCATAATTCAACATTTTTATCACTTGCCTTCTTATTTATGGGAAAAAGTGATTTTCAATATATGACTAAAGAATAAAATGACTAACAAACAAAATGGCTTACAAATTTATGTTTTCATCTTCTGAACTTCGCAGACGTTTCAGAAGCCATTGCTTGAGGCGATCGAGGAACTTTTAGACACAAGGTACAGTGAAAAGATTGAGGAAATCTACAAATCATGGACGACATTTGTGATCGACCATATGACCAAGGCTATGCAAGCCGACTCGTAGACAACGATGGAGCGGAACAGTTCCCATGTATACGCCAGTATCATTGCTCTTGAATAGATATCTAGAGAACCATACAGCTCTTCGTTTGGTCCAGACAGCTGTTTCATCAGATCACTCATTTGTGTTTATGAAGATCAAGTTTGGTCTCATGGATGCAGAAAGTTTAAGACAGACCGTGTTCAGGTATCGGCCTTGAGGAATAACCCTGGCTTCTGCAACTGCTGTGCGACAGGAACTCAACATTTAACCAAAACTCCAGGAACACCGTTTGTGCCAGTCTCCTCTTCGCTTTAATATTGTCATTGTCCCAGTCTGATTATGCATCAGACCTTGTTTCCCGTGGCATTCTGCACTTGATGAAGGCGGTTCCCTTTCTTTGCTTTCTGTCCTGCGGAATGTAATTCAATTACATCAGCTTTTGTTCACGATACTATGTTACGCTGGTTCATTGCTATTACAATAAACAGATATGAAAAATTGCTTTTCAGAAATTGGGCTTAAGTTGTATTAATATTGTATAAAGGGATTCAGAGAAATAGGAAATGGTTTCAGACAAGGCTGAATACCACGAAATTTATTACGTATTTTGTGTGTGTGTGCGAGTGCCTAGGGATTTCTTTAAGGGTTGCATCGTCTGTCATGTCAGAAACGTAATTAGATTCCATTACTCCGGCCAATGCATTGTGGGTACAACATTGCCAGTGCATTTACCATTTTTTTCAAGCTATTTCACCGTAAATATACCAAGTACTCGATTTTTATAAAGCTGGGTTTTTTTTAATTTGATGAAGCGCTTCATATATAGAAGCATATAGAGGCATAGTATATTTAGCGTGTGAATGGCTCGTGGGGGCAAGCAATTGCAACGGTCAGGTTTACACAATGTCCAAGTGGACAGTTACGCAACTGCACTGTGGTTTCTGTTTGTCACAAGGCTCTTGCAGTGCTAATTGCGCAGGATTTTTTTTCTTACAAAATATCACCGACGAAATCATAGTATACGGTAAAACTGTCCAAAAAAACATTAGGTTACGAGTCTACTTGCGCCCTCGTTCCGAGCACAATGTAGCGCCACGAGGCCTTTCGTTGCCACGAAACTTCATTCGCTCCAATGTGAACGCACGGTGTATGAAGCAACATTTTGTGAGAACCTGTGTTCTATATGGATAAAACTCTGAACGTTTAACGACATCTTAGCATTAAAGTTATAGTTACCTCAGCGCAGTTGTTCCCATTTCAAACGATGAGTCTGAATTCCACATATTTATACAATTTATCCCAAAAAGACATCTGACTTTACGGCAAAAATTTCTGTGGAGAGTGTAGGGTTGTGCATTTAGCAAAACGTTTACTTGTGTTTGCAAAAGCACCTCAGAGCAGTCACCTCATCCCACAAACCTCAAGGCATTTGGATACTCACTGTCATTGTAAGTCGTTACATATAGTTTCATTCAGTAAAGCTCTCTTCTGCATAACGATTAAATCCGTCGCATTTCAATTACGTGGTCGTTCTTCTTTCCTGGCCGACTACCTTGAAATTTCGTGCGGTTTCATCTGCACCTTTGTGGGGTACTTTTTTTTTGAAAATGTGATTACGTTCATTTTCATCGTCTACCGAAGATGGAGCGGTGAAGTGCCCTGCACTATTCTTTCATTTGAGCTCTTTGTGTTAGAATACATTCCTTTTGTTGCCGGGGCTACAGTCAATCTCAATTTAATAATTCACCATAGAAACTCTAACAAACTTACAGTCAAGCCCCTGAAATTGAATATCTGCTGTATTGTTTACAGTAGCTGCGCGTATGTGTGTAAAAATTTTCGATAACATTCCATATCAGGGCAAGATGTTGTTATGCTGATGCCGCTATGCTGCATAACAGATGGCAATCGTTAAAGTGTGAATAAGAAACAAACTACAGTAATTTGTCACTGTGCTCACAAACAATGCAATTTATGTAGTCTTTATTCTGTGCCTCCACATTGCATTTAAGAACATTCTAAGGCCAATACTGTTTATAATAATAGTCTTTACCAAATACTAAATAAATGTCTTTGTAACCGGATGAATTATTTTAATTTTACAGCCCAGCCACTGGAAGAAAATAAGCAATGCGGAATTTCAGCTATGATTCATCCCATAATGCCGCCATGTGTCAATTCGTCATGGCCTTTTCATAATTCCCCTTAAAATTGCTGTTGTTCCAATGGCTCGGAAAAATGCCCCCAGTGTTTCCTCTTTGGCCATCCACATATACCGTAATCAGGTTTGTCGATCCGACTGTACCAAGCTGTATATAAACCAAACATGGAAGTCAGAGAACAAAAAAGAAGCTTGTGTTTGAGCAACCTGTGGTTGACTTTCGAACAACTTTTATAGTGTATTTTGGCCGTAACTTCTATTCAAAGTGCAGTTAAACAAAATTAAAGCGTCTACGTTAATCACAATATGTTTGGTTGAAAAAGAATATAAAAAAATGCCCGATCGGATGTCTACTCTCCATAGATAACAAGACAGGGCAAGTTAGTTCAGAGATTAGTGACGCATTTTCGTCACGCAGTACAGGTATTGTTTGAACTGACAGCTGCTGCCAAGCTACCTGTCATGTTAAACAATGAAATGTTCGCCTGTTCCTCATTGCGCGCCTTTCAGATCTCCGCGTATATTAGATGTAAATGTTTCAACTCATGATAACGTTTTCTTTCTCAAACGTTCATGCAGGTTTACTTGAAGTGCCTTAACGCATTATAAGGGCTTTATAGCAAGACTTTCAACTGATGGGCAATGCTTATACTTAACTTGATGTATGTCCGTAAACTAATGAATTGTTTCAATGGCCACACATCACGAACGAGCCATGGCAAGCTGTACGGTACTCTTTTGAGAGGGTAGCGCTATAGACTAATCCGACAAGACACCCTAACTGCGGTGGCACCGCACTCACACGCACATTCTTCAGCTGAACGCGCGCGTGCGTTTGGCAAATTACGACACCCTATTGGTCGAAGAGGCATGTAACGCGTAAAAGACCCGGCTCGCGAAAACTTCAAACTCAACCAAGTAAATAACAAGACATATCCAACTTCCACCATAGAACCAATGCTCTCTGATGGGAAAGGGGGATTAAGGTAACTATGGTAATAGCTGCTATCTCCCTACATCACATTCAAAACCCATACGATCACAATGAGGATGGGTCTATCAAAGTGAGTTCTTTGTAACAGTTTGATTGAAGATTACGGATGTGATTTGGTAAGAAAAAATGTGAAGATGCTTTTTGATAACACCGTTCTACATGTATAAATCTGCTCCTCGTCCAAATTAAAAGTCACAACTGTCGGTTTCTAGTATTAAGTAAAATCAGCTTGAGCAAAGTTTTTTAAGTGAATAATACCCTGGATACAAGATGTATGTATACTGGAATACAAAAACAGTGTTTTCCTTTAAGTTAAAATAGAACAAGGTATTATTAAAGTGGAGCTTCGAACAAATTGCCTTCCTCCTTACAACGTCATGTAGGTGTTAATGTATTTCGGGCTTACCAAATTGTTCGTTAGATGCTTGGAAAGGATATGTAAGTAACACTGCTTGTGGCTTCCTTTTTGAAAAAAAGTGTCAATGGATAGCGCTGCATGATGTGCATCGCTACAAAGGGTAAGCATCAGGGGACATTGACATGGCTTGATTTGACGCGGACGAAGTATGAAAAGAAAAAAGGAAGCAATGCCGAGCCTTAAATTGGCCATGAGAATTCAAAGTGTCGAAGCACCAAAGCTGGTAACGCAGTTTGCAATAGTAACACTGACTTGCAGAGAAACCGCATAATTGTATGATAGGAATCCCATCTTTTGCACTAGCGGAGATTCAACGCATTGTGTTTGCATGGGACATAATTATGATTTGGGGGAATATGCCGTCTTGAAACGCAGCTCATTTAGAATTCTCGCGTGGTAAATTGCCCCAATAGTGCGCGCGGTCATGGTCCCTGATGGTCGTTATGAAATAGTAAATGTGCCCTATATCTCAAGTTGCATTGCCTGCGTTATGAAAGCAATCTTGCCTTGAAGCACATGAGGAGAGTATATGAGAACGATATGGCAGTGGCCGAATGAAATGGCAGCTTTTAGTATCAAAACAGGACGTGGAGCTGTATACTATCTTAATGGCTATTATATGTAACAAAAATCTCGACCCCTTGCATGGCATGGTATTTTCTGGTGGACATGCGTGAAGTGCAAGTGTGTACATTTGATTAAAGAATTCCTAACGAGGAAGAGTCACCGGCCTCTCACGAGTCGGCCACGGTAACTTGAAAGTGAGGTATATATTTTTCGGTTTTCGAACTCGGGAAAAGTGAAAGCAAAATATCTTTCTACTCTGGTGAACCATTTTGTGATGGAACATACTTTTGAGCTACTTTTGAAAAAGAAAAGTCTTGGACCGCACTTCAATCGCAAAATAGTCTGGCATGCTGCTATTCCATTCAGCGCTTCAAAACATATAAAGTAGATACAGGAAACATGATAGAAAATCAATACGGTTAAGACTGCGAAAAATGTCCAGGCAGGAGAGCCTTCTGCAGCGTCTTGTTTCCCCGTGACTCCTGCTCCGATTGGCTCATCAAAGTTTGACGACACGAATTTACAAGTGTGTAAATTGTGTCAACATTAACAATTACCAGGTTTTCTTCTTAATCCAGTTCATGGATAGGATTTATGCATTTAAGTGAGGCACAGCACTGAATTTTTTGGGGTAATAAAAATGCTGGGAATTCCGGCACACGTCGAAAGGAGCATCCAGCGCCATACGCAGGACTGGATGAATATATCGTTTGATATGCAATCCTATACTTATATTTGGTATTTAGTTAAAGTATACTAGCTGTGAGGATTTTTTTGTTAGAAACAATTTTCTTCGACTTTGTATACTTCTTCAACGTATGAAAACTCTTTTGCATTCTTATTAGGTTAAATGCATTGAAAAGTGCACGTCTTAAAAGAATACACTTTTCCATGGTTTCCAGGACAACCGAGGGCGCTGTTGCTGTGACGTCATCCAAGGAAGACACGGTTTAGTTCATAAGTGTTCCGTTCAAAGTATGAACCCGCTGAGAATCTACCTACTGCCAATATATCTGAGAGAGGGATTAATGCTTGCTAATTGCTTCGCACATAAACAAAAATGAATCAGCAAAGAGAAAACTGATTCCAGGAAATCTACCAAAAAATCAGGACTTTTTTGCGTACAAACGAATGTAACATTGAGGCTTCTTCCTGAGATGGCATTACAGTTTTGCTCATGAATATAGAAACAGTCATAAACACAAATGCCCAAAGGCAGTAAAATACCCTTTGAAATAAGGTTATCTGAGACACATTTTGAAGGTCTGTATTATCACAAATAATTGCAGCATTGAAATATCACGCTCGCTGGCAACTGAAAATAAAAAAACTCAGACACACTACACCTGTGTTTATACTACGAAATTCCTTCCGTAGTACTTCAGAAAATAACAGATGTCAAGACTTTACGCAGTACTGTTGGTGTCTTCGGAACCAAAACAATGTGTTATTGTTGTTACTGTGTTTTATTTGTGCGGGTAGCTTCAGTTCAGACCCATCGAGCTTTAACACATGTCGCGGATACGATTACTACGTCATATATTACATTTTGGCGCAACGGCAACAGAAATTGATTGTTTTACCCGTCTATACTTCTGTCTGGGCCGAAATAAAAGATCTGACATTGAGCGATATCCCGGCACTCGGACTTGACATGGCTGAGATTTTAATGCATGTAGTGTAACGCATGCCTCCGCGCACGTTCCTCGCCGTTTTGATTCGTGTGACCGGAAATTAAATTACGCTCGGATTAAAAAAAAAGAGTGCCATGGAGATAATGTTGATGCTGCCTGATGCAGACAGCAGCATTTGTTGGGTTTTGTTTTGTGTGCATGCAAGAAGAAAGAGTTGGGAAGACTCCAAAGTTCGATTTCAATAAAGTACAAAGTGTTTTCCCCTGTAATGTAAAAGGGCAGATTCAACGATAACTAACAGTACCGGTATTGTTATGCATCAACGGTGTAATATTTTGTTATTGAGATATGACTTGGCTTTGTGTCAACAAAATAGCCGAAATTTGGATGATAAAACATGCGTTTTCAAATGAAAAACTGGAACAATTTCAAACTTGTGTTTACCGGTAAAAGTAAACCGCTGTTTCTCCCCTATTCTCTATTTTGTATGTCAAACGCAACATGTTAATGTTATTCTGATACGGGAATGTTTGGATGATATTCAAGCAAAGGTATTCCGTCATGTTTATGTACACCCAACTTCCCAACCCCCCGATTTTAATATGATTTTACATACTCCCTAGGGGGTTAGAGTTAAAGTCGTCTACTGTACACTATATTCGTATTGTAGCCAATCAATGGGTAATGGAACATCTTACACAGCAAGCCGTGGAATAGGCCTAATATTTACGGTCTACTTTGAAAAAAAAATCAGACTACATCAGAATTCATAGGCATGGAATGTGTAGCTCAGAGATTGGTGATAAGTTCTTCTCTTATGATGGCTGTATTTATGAATTGTATAAATCAGAACAAATATATTTATTGGTAGAACACTTGCAATTAATGCTTAGCCAAATTTTACATTAAACTTATTTCAATGTTCCAAAATTTGGGGGGGTAAAAACGTACCTTTTGGTATAAACATTTTGTACCGTTGTTTAATTAAAGAGGAAGACTGGAAACCATGCAGGCAGGGGCGGACAAAGCGCCTGCTTAAAATAAAATTCTATCGGATGAAAGAGCGGCAATACATACGTTGTTATCAGCAGCGGCAGGTTTAATATAAGCATTTTGGATCCCACTTTGCCTAAACTAGAGCAAAAGGACCTCAGGGGCGGACTTTGGGAGCCAGTTAAGGGGTAAGCCCTTAACAGAGCCGGGGGTGGAATCCGCCCCTACAACATTTTCTCCAATATCGTCGCAGTGCTTTTTTCCACGCGCTGAACCCCAAGGATTTTTTATAGTAACAACCTGCGGTCATTTTTACACCAATGATGTGCACACCATCTTTTGAACTTCAAATATCAAAGCCCCATCTGAAATTTCACGTTTAAAATTACTGATAATTAGTGTCTTGACACTCAAGTAAGTTTCAAAACGATTGAGTTTTGACGGTCGAGTTTTTGAGGGTAGATTCCCTCCCCTTCCTTCAGCTCCGACAGGGTACAACCCCCCCCCGGCTCTTTTAGGGTGAAAATACGTATATCTTTCTGGAGGTGTATGTGGACGATAAATGAGCAAGTGTGCAACTTTCACTGTCAAAAACAGTAAGCATTTAAAGCAGTTCATTGGCCTAAGAGGTACACGCGTTTGTAAGAGGAAATTTCCCTAGGACGCATTTCATCGTTAGTACTGACCTTTGATTTGACTTGGGGGCCATTCAAAATTTTCTATGGTGTTTTTTCGAAATAGTGGTGGGTGGCTCAAGGTAAATTTTTGAAAATCGAAATTTTCAAATAAAAAAAGGAAAAACAAATCGATATTTTGAGTCGCGTAAATGACGCGCGCCGCGCCAGCGATCCGTGTGATACCCGGCCTATTCTGACCGCGAACGCATTGTTTGTGTCGTCTAAAAAAATTGTATATTATTGTAGGTGTCGCCTAAAATAAATTGTCCCTAAATGTTCGTGTAGATGAGGGTGCATGAAATCAGATACAAAATGGTCGCCGTTAGTGGTACTTTGCAACTGCAGGCTTTCACGCAAACGTGAAGCAACTTGCATCGCGCAAATTGCGTGGAAGCACACGAGATGCATGCACAGTGAAGTAGTTCCTACCGCTAGAGGGAGGGAGAACGACATGGAATGAACGGGACCCAGTGACCCCCCGCGACAACATGAGACATTCTGAATTTTGACAACCCGAAAACATGAAAAAAAAATACAAAAAAGGTTTCACAAGTTAGTTCACAAAATGATATTGCTCTTTACATACTGGTATTTTTCAATTTCATATATTTATATCGAGGTTTCAGTGCACGTATTTTCATCGGTTCAGTGAAACCTGATTTTCTGCTTGACCGTCGCTGAGCTCTTGAACACAATCATTTTTTTTTTAATCGAAAATGAGGGTGGGTAGGTGGGAGGGTGTGTGGTTCAAAACAATTTCTACAAAATTTAAAAACATCAGAAATTTTGAACGGCCCCTTAGTCAGTGAACCTTTCGGTTACAGACGCCCCTCCTCGTACAGGAAAGACATGACGAACAAATGATTTAATCTTCTAAGTCACCATCACATCAGAACAGTGCGCCTCGGCGGTGCAGGCTTTTTTTTTTTTTCCAACGTGTCCCACGACAGCAGAGCCTGGCATTTCAGTCTTCCCCACCTGAGTGCCAGGAGGTGCATCTGCCAAACATCTTCCTCTCTGCGCATGACATTAGTGCGGCCGATGGCGAAATTGGTTCTGCACACTGAGGAGCCGCGCGGCCACGCGTTGGACAATGACATATCATGACATACCCTGACCCATGGGCCGGGACACGCGTGTTCATGCAGCGGCTCCAGCTTCTGCCGTCTCGACTGCACAGAGGCGATGTTGACATATTCATTCTGAGTAAACTCGAACGCTAATGAGGGAGCAAAGTGCCTGATGTAACGGGTTGGGTACTTAAACACTAACCACGTAACCGAACAACGACTAGTTATGAGTGTACAATCAGGCATATGAAAATCACAAACAGCACAATCGACTCCACTGAGAGCTGAGAAATTAAAGCATTGGTATAATCAATCACTAATCAGAGAAGGATCCAAACAGGGCTTGAAACTTTGTCCTTGATTGAATTAAGTATGTGGCTACTTTATCCTTCAGAACAGTAACAATAATAAATTTAAATCTACGATATAGCATACTATTTGAATAACACAAAACGGAAAAACGAAACTGAAAAAAAATAAAACTAGAATGAACGCCGACCAGAAAAGGGCAAAGGAACACGTCGCAAAAAGCTCACTACAAATATAAGGTAACACTACACGTGCAGAGATTTACTTCAAACGCAAACCACTGAACGTCAATTTCATGGTCTCTTGAAAAAGTGAAGTATACAAAAAACATTATAAAGTTTGACATTCGAAAAATATACAGGCACAGGAAGTTATGGGAAAGCTTCCCTGTATTTGAAAGCACATCAGACATTGACCAGTAAGAGTCGCCTCTTGTCATCATTACATCAGTATACTTCACAGGCCAACCAAAGGGAGTAAGGCACGCTTTGTGGCTTCTCGGATAATTGCACTTGCCTGTTTTTGTCAGGGACGGATTCAACAAAGGCTAAGAACCGACGCAAATGCGCATCGTTAGCATCGTTTCTCTCGCTAGAGGAGGCCGCAGTCGTTCAACAAAGTGTCGGCGACCGTTTCCAAATGCTTGCTGAGTCGTTACGAGGCGACGCCTTTTAAAATCCACACTAGCATCACCATTGATTTGCACAAAGCTTGTTTACTAAATAAGTATCACTGTCATTTCAGCCATTTCTTCACGTTCTGCTCATAAAAAGGTATAAAAAACTGCTGATACAACAAGTGTAGAGACGGACGTAATGTAAATAATGGAATGTTATAAGAACAAAGTTGTTTATAAAATATGTACAGCGCTACAAAATAAATGGCGTGCAAATACACACTTGGAAATATCACTGTAAATAATCCGTTAAAATACGGTAACTATATATGGTAAGATCGTAATAAAAGATTCAAATAACTGGTTACCAAAATAGATCAAACGGAGAAATATGTTCAGCACAGTTAATGTAAATAAATACCAACACTCTTTTCAGAATTCCATGCGGTACTGATGAAAATATAAATAGTTACTGCATTACTCTAATACAGATTTTACAGTCCGCCGTACACCTTTCGGACTTGGCTGGTTTACTAGCCTTGGTGGAGGAATCTGCCAAAAGTTCAAGGCAGAGCTATGTATGGTGCAAGGTGTCATGTAGCTAGCCACTGAGGGAGCAACCCGCCAGTGATCACTGTGCACGACATCCAACACCTTGACGAAGACAGTCGCATGAGCACAGCGGGCTTCAAGTGACACAGGTTATAGACCTATCCGCAGTCGTCTGCTTTTAACCAAGGGCAGGGCTTAATTCGCCTGTGATATGCATCAGCACACCAACTGCACTTTCGTTGCCTCTGAATTTAACAACGCTGCTTCAGCGATAGCGCCCTGTAGAAGCTCTTGCTTATCCAATAGTAATATGACATGCGATACTATCACAGAAAAAAATCTGCCAATGTACTTGTGGTTCACTAGTCTTTTATGCATGCATTCATAAAGCTTTGTTCAGATGTAAAACAAGATGAAGGCATGCATCCCACAAACGGTAACATGTTCAGGGGGTTGACCCAAGTCAATGACTTGACTCGTGTCAATGACTCGAGTCCGGCTCGAGTCACAATTTTGCAGACTCGAGTCCCGACGAGTAATTTGTGACTCGACTCGAGTCCCTCATCGTCCCAAAAATAAAAGCAAAGTTCTTTGTTACAAAATATTTGCAGTAACTTACAGTGATACTCCATCAAGCGTAAGATGTGGTTTGACCACATTTTACTCATTACACTTTTATGAATCGTATTACTCTCAATATTTGTAACTCGAACTGACTCCAGCTAAGTAATTGACTCGACTTTCTTGCCGAATGACTCGACTCGAGTCACGCGTTACAATGACTCAACTTGAGTCACAAAAGCTAGCAACTTGTTACAAAACAATCAGAAGTTTGTTTTCCACGGCACACAGTCGTTTCTTTTGTTAATCTTTCAATTATTAAAAAGATACATATACCTCAATTTTACAATTTCAATATCTCCCAAGGGAGGTTTTCCTTCCGTGTTGTTTAAACGTTGAGGGTTATTTAGAGTTCGTTAGTTTTCCTCCCATTTTCACCTCTCGTTTTAAAGAAGGAACTACAAAAACACTCTGGCATCTTCAGCCTCCAACTTAAAAGTAATCATTCATGAGCTGCATGTATAAATAATCCACTGTCTATGAAACTCAGAAGCCATTTACAATTTATACTTCAGCGATTCATTGAAACCATTCCCCACGGTGAAAGCGTGCATACCATAGTAGCGTAAACAGAAAATTCAGCAGGAAATATAATTGCAAAGTAAAGCTGTACATTAATCTCAGAACCTGAATAATTCTGCCAAACAAAATCCATTAATGTATAAAAGATGCAAAAATGAAAACACATTCCATTAATGTATAAAAGATGCAAAAATGAAAACACATTCAAGGTATTTACGCAAACCTGTACACGAATATTTTACATACTGCAGCGAACAGAAGCGTAAAAAATAAAAACAGCAATGTTGATTACTTCCACAAGAATGTGACTTTTCAAACAGAATTTCAAATCAAAACTTTGCTTTCAACTTCATTCCACAGAACAAATGTACTGAGTAACATTCTGAGTCATCAATGATATTTAATGCAAGATTCAACAAGTTTGTTCTTTATGGACAATATACTATCTGCTACAAGTTCCCCAAAATAACCCTCTTGGATGCAATACACGCTAGGCTGGGGGAATTTTTGTATGCGTATTACCCTTCGACATGTTTGTATGCTAACCTTTCCCTTCAACCCCACTGAATTGCCCGGAAATCTAGCGTTCGTCACGACCGACCCATGCCACAGTTGCCGACACGTTGGTGCACACTCTACGATCTAAGCTTAAAGCTCCAACGGCACACTTTGAAATTAAGGCCAGGTCAGTCTTTGCAAAATACTTCAGTACCACTCTGTAAAATATCTGGAAATAGCTTCTGTGCGCAAGTTCACGAAGCACATCACTATTATTGCATATCCCAGCAACCATCACTGGGCTGGATCTCCAAAAAAGAAGGGGACACAAACAGAAGTTGAAATAGAAGGAAAGGCTCATTTATCCGACTTCCACAAAACCCTTCATATGGCGAAATGTGTTTTGTGGACAGGCTCCACTGGGGAAGTTAGGGGCGGACATGCAGAACAATGTCATGGAACGATGTAACTATTAGCCTAAGTTTCTACATGCCACCGAACAAACTGAAATGGTCGCTGGGGACGTGAAGACCAGAAATATTGTTTTTCCCTTGCTAAGAGCACGAATGTCACTGAATGCAGAGAACCGGGCAAGGACGATAGGCATCTATTGAATTGTAAGAGGCAAGTCTGTGACCACACTATCGAGATATTATAGAATCACAACAACACTTGAGGCAGCACTCGGATTTTACAGTACTCATTATTCACTTGTGCCAAGTACTCCCATCTGTTTAGTTCTACTGGTACTCAATGGGTGGTGCAATGTCCTGCTCTCTAATTAGGCCTAAGTGCTTCTCCAAGTACCTGTGCTAGTACCTGTGCTAGTACATGTACTCTAGCAAACACTCCCCCGTTCGACACTGGTGATTCTTCCCTCACGTCAGGGGTTCAAATCACGTCCAAATACCATACAACTGGAATTATAAGAAGGCTAATATTTGTACAATGATTGTAGTCTGCTGCTTCAGTTACCTAGTGTTTTTCCCAAACCTCCATACAGTCTTGATTGTCTTGTCCTAGTTTTGGGTTTACGTTTCCATATTTTGTTTTGATAACCCCATGACAGCACCGGCAGCAGAGGCAACAAAAATGATAATGATTCATATCAGGCCTATCAGTTGTAATGAGAAACAGAAAAAAAGGTTCGTATGCAGCAGTGGAGATTTCATGCATCTCCTGTAACATATCGGCCCAAATGCAATAAGCCACGACTAACGGGGAAGAAACAACTCTTCGGTGAAGAAACAAGTTAACGAATATCGCCACAAGCACAAGAGGCTTGTTGGGCAGGTCTACCTCAAATGTTACAGCAGCGCTGACTGGTCAGCCTTGCAGAGTGCATCTGTAACGCCAGCAGCAACTGGTTAGTTTCAACAATCGACTCACTCCATCGTGTTAAAAATACAATGACACTCTCTGTGTACACGGCTTTTTACTCACAAACCATGACGCAAATGGGTTAGAAAATGTACTCTTAAAGCACATTAGTGGAGCTGTGCAAAGCAAATAAAGTATTCCTTTCAGTGAAGACTATGAGGGAGAGCATGTCAGATTTAGAAGTGTGTGGTAAACGCTTGGCTAATATTGAGTGAAGCTTCACAATCTGATTGGAAACACTTAACGTCTTACTGGGCATTATTGTCTTTTGTACACCTTTTGCTGAGCTATACTCTCTTTAAATGCATAGAAACCGTTTTCAAGGGTAAATATATCTTGTACTGCCAGAGCCAAGCCTATGAACTAATGCTTGTGTGCACCACCAAACCTTCAGGGTTAAAGTCCTTTTATATTTGAATGATTCATGTACGGAAACAAATTCTGCTAAAAAAGGCCATATTTGGTACATCAGTCTTTACGCTCTCGAGAAATCTCATGAACAGTTAAGATCAAGTTGACATCATCTGATTAATCCTGAATGCTATATTTCAAAGTTAAAATGAATGAATTATTAAGGATGTTTTGCTTTACGGCACATCACTTCTTCTTGAATAGACCTCCAAATATCTTGTTCCTTTTCAGCTTCGGGGAGTCCTGGCCTGGTGAGGACTTGAAAGGCCGATGGTGACCCCCTTTCAGACTTGTTAGTTGGATGGGTGGAGGGGGCTCTGCTGTGACCCTGTCCACCTGATGAGCCCTAGGGGAGAACTGGGGTGCTGCCCGACGGGGCTGTGCCGGGGAGGACTCTACATGAGTCACAGTGATTGGAGAAGGTGGGGCAGGGCGCCTGGGTTGCTGAGGTTGGGTAGGGTGGGACCTGGGTGATGGCTGCTTCTGAGAGGGAGTGGGGTGTTGATATCTATGAGATGGGTGTTGCTGGGATGAGGCAGAATGAGAATGATGTCCTCTTGGATGCTCATATGCAATGGTGTGGGAGATGGATATATGGGGATGATGAGGTGAAGGGTGATGATGGGAACCTGGGATGGGAGAGGAACTGGGTGACGGGGGCTGATGTGAGGCATCACCAGGTCCCTGAAGGGCTGGTGAAGATGGGCCGTGATGAGCAACTGCCGGTGCAGGCCTAGTTGGCTGGGGAGGAAATGACTGGTGATTTGATGAAGGATCATGGAGGGCTGTAGCTGGGTGAGGTTTGTTTACGGAGATGCTCTGAAGAGCAGATTGTGGAGGAGTTGATGCATCTGCCTTTTTGACATCAATGGAGGAGGCTCTTGAACGCCGCCTCATGGGCGGGGTGGGAGTTGCAGGGGAACTTGGTGACTGTGGCAATGTTGTGACCTGAAGGGTGCAATGAAAGCAGGGACACATACAAACTGATGTGATCACTGACATGAAATGGTCCCATGAAATCACATGAACCAACACATGGTCCCCCACAGTGAATGAACCCCGAGCAACAAATTCCTCCCCATAGCAGTGTGGAAAGAGTCTAGTACCTACCCAAACAGTCACTAAATATGCAAATTCCTTTGCACTTGATTCCATTTGCTAAATGCTAAATCAACCGTAGCGCACCCTCTAGGCACATGATGCATAGTGCCACCACTGCCGTGTTTATCCTTTTTTGGAGTTTGAGGCCCGTGCCGGTGAGGGGAGGACAGGAGGGCTGTGACTGTTTGGGTAGGTATTCGTTAGCAGACTCTTCCCACACTGCCGTGAGTCCACTGACTTCAACCTACCCAAACAGTCACTAAATATGCAGAGTAGCACTGTACCCCAGAGGAGGGTAGGGTAGGCGAGGACACACTGAAAGTGTGGAATGATGAGGGTCTACCATAGAAAGGAGACCATTGGATACAGTGTAGAGCTAAAGGTACCTCATGAAGTATGGATTGTTGTATTCTTGGTGAAGAGGTGAGTGTACAGGCGCCAGGAAAGAACTTATTACGAAACTATATTAAGTTAGCAAGAGGTAAAAGGCCATAGAGTTTCTAGCATTTGTCACGCAGATAACTTCCAAAGGACACTGCCAAAAGATGTTGGCAAAGTACGCCACCCTAGCCACATGCATCACGATAGGGTGGCTGAGATTAAAGTGTGTGAAGGTTAGCCATTCAGGATAGGTGAATCTAATGGCCAAAGAAACTTGACTAGCCGGAGGTGAAGTGTAACAGGGTGATAGCAAGAGAAGAATCACAGTACCTCTCAGCGTATAGTTCGGAACAGAAATCATTACGAGGATTAAGGACAGAACAGCAAGGTTTGTAATTAGGAGAGCAGGAGTACTCTATGACATTAAAGACGAAGTTGTCTTGTCAGTGAGGAGAGAATGAATACGGTTTGAGCAGTAGTCTATGCTGTGGATGAGAAGGACGCCGTGGTATTACTACCCTGAGGAGCCATTTGTAACGGATACAATCACCAGACTACAATCCAGGAAAGAATTAGTTACTGGAAGTAGAAAGTCCAGCCTCACCGATATGTGTGGCAATGAGGCCTGTGTGAAGGATTCTGAGGAGGACCTTGGAAGGGCTCGAGGACACACCACAGGTCCCAACCGGGTATGAACTGGTTGGAACGAACATCGAGTGAACGTGCCAGGAAGAGATTACCCACTGTCAGAGTATCTGGAGGAAACAGAGTGGGTAGCTGTGACTGCAGGCAGTAGCTACATGCTACTGCTGACTGCAGTTCCAAGTTACAAAGGAGTGAAGAATCAGCTACTGCGTTACACCATGAACAGAGAACTGATTACTACTGTTATAGGTGTATGCAAGAAGCCTGGATAAATGCTGCACCAGGGTTGTAAGGCCCAAATGGCATGAAAGAAGACATCTATCCAGTCCAATTCGAGCCGAATTGTCAGGATCAGAGGTAACGGGGAGGGGTGCATGGACGAGCAACTCTACCCTGCTGAAAACAAAAAGGGGTCCTGTGACCTTTGAGAAAGGGAAGACTGGTGCAGAACATCAACAACTAAGTATTCTGTCGGGCAGGGAGGTCAGTATTTAGCTTGTCAAGCACATCTAAAGACTGACTCAGTCACGTTGTAGGGTAGAGTCTGCTCTACTAGGTGAATCTTTCTTTGAGAGCAGACACCTGTAAAGGGGGTGTTAATTTTGGGATTTGGATTGTCTTCAGGTTAATCCCAAAGGCCAATGCTCCTAGGAATTTCTAACTCGTCTTGAGGGCCTAGGTGTAGTAAGTAAGTATCTCCTTGGGATTTATCTGTTGAAGTGACAGTGTAAAAACCAAAGCACTCATGTTCCTGAAATATGAAGATTCAGGAACGGAGGTATTCTGAAATTCGAGAAGGGCCAGTAGAAACCAAAAGGTAAGGGTCCATCCTTGGTTTCAACTGCCAACAAGAGGTGACTGGATGAAGTCCATCGTGTATGGAAGGAAGATAGTTGAGTCACATTTGGGCTAGGAGAATGTTAGTAAGTGGGACCTCATAAAGATGACTAAGAGGAACCGGGTCTACCACGCTCTCCCCTCAGGCTGAAAATAAGCTCTTGTGAAAATTGCCCGGGCTGAGGACGAGAGCCAAACTCAGTTAAATCGGAGAATGTACAAAACATGAATCAAGAGATTGTTTCAAAATCAAGGACGTCTAGTAAGCTTACATGTGATGCCAGAGTAAGCTCTGTGTACAAAGGGCCAGTTGCCAAAGTGTTTGATTGAGGGAAAGGCTAGTTGGTGAAAGTAGGCGGTAAAAATTGTGCAGGTGAGGACTCCTAGGACACTGAAAGAGTGACAGAGTCGAAGCTCAGAAGTTCCTCTGACGTAGATAGAGTTGAATCTGACAGGGGCTGAGTTAATGTCGAATGAACTCCATCCATATGTAATAATTATCAATGAAGATTGGAGTTCAATCATGAATTGGGCCAAAGGAAGGGGTGGACATGAATCCAAGTAGTCAGCCGAAAGGGCAGACACAGGTATTTGTCTGACTGGCGCAATGTCTGCTGGAACCTTACTACTGTAAGTTTAGGCATTGAGGCCACTTAAGAAGTGGTGTAGTCATTGGTGTCAGATGCAACGGAAAGGAGGCAGCGTTGACATCACCTTCGGGTCTGCATCTTCCAGTACTGCCCGTGAGGGTTGAGAAGAGGGCAGAGCAGGACTCGACTAGTGTGGAGCCAGACAGTGACACAAAGGGGGACAAGAAATTGTCCTAGTGTTCGTCCTCCGAATCCATTGTGGCTTCCAGATAGTTTCTGAATTCCTAGAAGATAGAGGTGACTTTTTTTCTTTTTTCGGTACGACTGAAAGTGGGGGCTGGAGAGCAGGGAGAAATCCCCATTCAAGTGCAAAAAGGAAGGTACTCGGATGAGAGAGCGATGAAATAAATCGGAGACTGTGACGAAAGATTTCATTTAGGCTAGATAAAGATGGTTTGACTTCATCTTTATCAAACAAGGAGTTATTGCCGGAATACTAGCTTAATCGGACGAAGTGTAACTTAGCGACAGTCTATAAGTTTAGGACATGCAAAATAATGTTGAAACACTCATGAACAATTGAAAAATGAGCCTTGTCCTATGTTAAGAGTGGCCCTTTGTGTCCCTGGGTTGGAGGACTTCGGCCATTTCAATGCATGTATGGAAAATTATTAAAGTCAGGCCGCATGCATTGAAAGAAAAGAAACATTGCAAGTCGAAAAAGGAGCGTCCAAAGATAGAAGATCGCCTCAAGAAACAAGTATCCTGATATCCCATTTTATTCATTATCTCGATGAGCGCAAGCATAAAATGGTGAAATGAACAGGGCCTTGCCGAAAACACCTTGCTGTTTCGCTAACACAAGGTACAGTTGGAACAAATAAACGTAGCACACAAACAACAAAAACAAGTAGATTAAAAGAGCTTGAGGAATCCAAGACGGTGTGAAGTTCGGTAAATTTAGATGCCTGAGGTTCAGATGCTGATTCAAATGGTGTAATCACCAAAGCAGGGCCAGTGATGGAGGAGAGCCTGCCCGGAGATCACTGTTGACTGTTTCACACCTGGGTGCCCTCAATGACGAAGTCTCAGACATCGGAAAGATCCCTGGGGCAGTCAATGGGGGGGGGTCTGCAGGTGAGGCGCCAACTCATCTACTGCAGGCATTCATGAACAGGCAACAGTGGTGGGAAGATTGCACACAGTAGGTTGGTCATACGTAGTCTCATGTTGTATTCACCGGGATAGCCCCAGAGAATGGTGGGGAGTCGCCCGGATAGCACACTTCTGTTTCCTGCCTAGGTGGCCCCCAGCACAAAAGTCTTGGGCGCTGGCCTGCGGGCTGATGCATAGTGAGGTGATAGGAGCTGTTCTTTGAGCAGTGGTCAGCATTGAGTGTACGTGACCCACCCTCGCATTCACCAGAGGCTGCTCGAAGAATGTAGGGTGGCACGTGGAGGGTATCTACTGCATGCCTGGATGCCCGAAAGAGTGGTCAATCGAGGCAGAGGTGTGGGCCTGAATGGGTGGACGATGGAGCACCATACCGCAAACAGAGGTCTTGACGGCTGTTGTCTGCATTGTGCTTGCATTGGCCACCTTGTTTCCACCGGGACCACAGGGGCGGTCCGGTAGTATGTAGAGTCTACCCACACCTGGATGCCCCCAATGAAGAGTGACGGAGGACTGCGGTTCGAGGCATGGGGCACTTAATGGGCTGTTGTGTGGGTGGCATAGGGCCATCCCACTGCAAGCCTTTTGAGTCATGCCGCATGAGTGGGATGGGTTATGACTCACAGCAGTTCCGTTGTCCGGGACATGGGTGGAGATGTGCCCGTGTAGGCCCAGCGTTGTCTCTTTGGGGGCCACCTGGAAGGTAATGGGGTGTCGGCCCAGGACAGGGTAGCATCCAGATTACACCTCAGTGTGCCAGTGGAATGGTTGTCTGAAGGCAGCAGCTCATGGTGTGAGGCAGTCCGTACTGTTGGTGTTGGTAGGGAGACCACCGTTGGACCTCAGTGCTTGGGAGCTGGTGTTGTTTGCGATGTGATGTGGAGATGAGGGAATTGAGCATTTGGATACTTCCCGCTCAGACTATAGCTCAGACCCTGAAGTGACGAACATGGATGAACATGGCAGTGGTGCTGCTATGCATCATGGGCCTAGAAGGCACACTACAGTTGATCAAGTTTTTAGCAAATAGAATTGAACTCTAAGGAATTTGCATATTTAGTTACTGTTTGGGTAGGTTGAGTGCAGAGGACTTAATGGCACCAAAAAAAAATCAGATTTTTTGAACTTGGATTCAGACTCAGACAAAGAAGACTCAGACTCCAAAATGATAGTCGAAACTACAGCACTGATCTTGAAGAAATCATTTTCAATCTCACTTTCATTGTTTCATTGACATCGGATGTTACGACACTTGACATCCGTGTGCATTTTTTAGAAGCCAATTTAAAGGCTGTGTTTGGAAAATCCAAGCAATCACTTCATTTCCACTGACATGAACCAGTAATGAAAGAATGATCTGACATGATTTCTGAACATATCGTTCTGGTGGACTTTAAAAGGATAAGATGCTGAATGATTATAAAAGCACCTCATCGGGGGAAGAGTCCTCAAAGTCGTAGAGTGGAGGAGGAGCAGAAGCTGGCAGAGGTGGAGGCTCAGTTTCTGACTGATCTGTCAAGAGAATAAAGATCACGGTATACATTATAAAAACCAATCACAAACTGGTACTGGTTAATTGTCATCAGATGGTCAAAAATAGTGATTCATTAATCCATACAGGGAAACTGTTACTGTACTTAATACAATCTATCAGGGGAAGAAACACACTGACTGGAGCAGGATGTGAACCTGCAATCCTCTGAACACAGTACCAGCACTCTACCAACCAATCTACCTGGCCTTAAGTTGTTAGTTCTTCCAATTTATAAACATCTTTGTTCAGGGGGCACTAGTCACAAGCCACGTGGCTCCTTGTGTTCAAGAGGTCTCAGGTTCAATACCCACACTAATCAATTATTGCTAGAGTGAAAGTAATGAAGGAGATCACAGAATAAGCCACAATTAAGAAGAAACTGATGGCAGCCTACGATCCTCCTGGACTTATTGGGCAGAAGTTACCCCATATTATTGGCAGATACTGTGAAATTGCTCTGTTCACCCCTTTGTACAAAACCCACCCCAAATATGCACCAGTATATTTGTGACAAAGCAATGGCATTTAGGCAACATCACGTGTCTTTACATTTGTTGCCAAGCCATATTACCAGCAAGCCCTGGACTCGTCAGGCCTAGCTTCACCCTTCTGATGCAATCCTGTCTTGGTGAGTAGTTGCAGTTCACAGTTGAGGTGTTGCTTTGCTCATTAAGACTACTGAACAACATTTACATGTACCTATATCTCAATGCTGACTTTTTCACTGTACACATCAATTCTTTGTGCTTTGGAAGAAGACAAGAAAAAAAACTGATGAAGCAGCTAAGTTAAAGTGACACATGGTAACCAGTGCAGAATTGATAAACTACTGAGAAAGAGGTTGTGGCAAATCTTTATTTTGTTACTGTTTACTGACCAAGGGAAGTGGAAATCTAATCGATGATTTAAAGTAAACGCTATTGACTGATGCGGTGAGCAATGTAGCATTTTCAACAAAAGACTGCAGTGCACTCCAAAGGTGTTAAAACACCACAGTCTACCTAGCAGCAGTCAACAGTAGCTAAATAAATGCAAAAATGGTGGATGAAGTTGGCAACAGACTACAAAGCACAAGGTAACATCACAACAGGCTAATGCACATTGGATGATACAAATGATACAAAAGTGAGCTTTGAGGTGGAGCACTCCATTAGAGGTGGGATTTAGTATTTCTAATTTATAGGGTAGAGGAAGTGAATTTCACTTTGGAACATGCTTTGTACAATCTTCTACTCCTCCTTAAATGTAAGAAAACTACATGATATCTCTTTTTGGGGAGGTTACCCTTAAAAATGTACATTTTCCTGAGAAGTGACAGCTCTTCTGCTGTGATTTCATGGCAGAAACATACAGCTCATTCAGAGTTTTTATCTGCTTAAAATGTGAACCCCACTGAATTGAAAAGATTTGTGAAAATGCATTACTCA
The DNA here is from genome assembly GCF_054643075.1 of Acanthaster planci. NCBI lineage: Eukaryota > Metazoa > Echinodermata > Asteroidea > Valvatida > Acanthasteridae > Acanthaster > Acanthaster planci. The sequence goes on along the minus strand of NC_141777.1, from coordinate 13,226,004 downwards.
TGGGCTTACTGTACACTGAAACAAGGAATCGAAAATTAACCACAGGTGATGACGCCAATATTACCCCCATTCTGAAAAATTGAAATACAGCAAAAGCTTTAGCCCAGAGAATGCAGTCTTGGACAACATCAAACCTTTGCTCGAAAATATCCACTTTCACACAGAATTTTTTTTAAAAGGTGTCAAAATGCTCACAGAATGTAACAACTGACAAATCAAGTTTAATGGGACACATAGGAGTATTAACACAAACTGTGCAAGCACACTGCCAGGGCCCTTTGAATTATCCACCTGACAAAGTACAGTACGCCACAGACAATCTTTCAGAGCTTGTGTCAAAAACAACAATCCCTAAGCCAGCATCATGTAACGCCATCCCTAAACTGCCATCCTAAATCCACGCCGATGCCTACATGTACATCCGGGCAAAAGCATGCACATGCAAATCACCCATGCCTTCACAATGCCCACAAAGCCAATCAAGACAAATAACCCATTAGCATTAAGCCCTGTCCAGACTCAGCATTACTCCATCTCAAGTGAATCCATCATTTTGGGCAGTTCCAGGGGAAAACACGCCGAGGCCAAAATTGAAATGAATACAACTAATTGCATCTGTAAGTAACTGGAGCAGTAATCAGTCGAAATGTACATACTCAGTCATCATTCATACAGATGGCAGGTACGTGTACTATACATAAACACACAAAGTTGTTTGAGCCCCCCCCACCTCATACATTACACACCAATTCACACCACACACTGCAGTCTATGTTTGCTTTTACCAGAAGCAAATAAATACCTGTATATAGGAGGAGCAATAACCTAATCTCTATCAAGTTAGTATTTTGGTGCAACATTGGGGGGTCCCAAAATATCTGGTCCTGGAGAGTTGGATGATTTCGACCATATACCCCCTACCCCCCAAAAAAGATTGATATTAACAGTTGGCATTACTTCCATGCACTGACAAACCTGTAATAGTTTTTCTTTTACCTCCCCCAATAAACCATTGTGACTTGTTTAGTACTAGTCAAAATGTCATTTTCCCTGCATTCTACACAGTACACTCTGTTTTAGTGTAAGATACATGTACATGTATCATCGATGATTTAATAAAGGGATGGGCATGTCAATTTTGTGGGCAACACGCTATTGAGATAATCACAGGAGAAATTCTTCTCTTTTGAAACTGAGAGAAAAACGGCTTTTCAACAACTTTCTGCTATGAAAAAACTGTGAGATCCTTTGAAAGGAAAACTGCACGTTGGGCAAGTGATTCCATTGAAATTGTGGGTAATGCAGCTCCAATCAAATGGAGATGCTCTTATCCCTTCAGAAAAACAAAAGTCTGAGTTGGCTTACTTTTCAGTTCCTCTGTGCTGTGTATTTTGCCGTAAGGATATAGCATTCTGTTTATGTGTGTGCAGATGAGAACGTAACAAAGACGGCGGTCCACGGCCTTCACGAAAATGATTGTCTGTGCAATTAAGATTTGTGCATGGTCAACGGAAGTCAGTTTGCTTTCCTTTGTGACAAAACCAAACATAGTGAAAGAGTTTGTTGTCCCCTTACATCATTAATCATGACAACAGTTGAGAACAATATTTCAATGCAGAATAATCCGAGACAGAAAAACCTTGAAATCAAAAGACATTTTTCGACATGTCCACCCCTTTCTGGAAACAGTGACAATATGTCACACAGTTTTAATCCTGCTCAATATGCATGTTCCCATCTGTCAGTATGTTGACAGACGTCAGTGATTTCCCATAAAGGAAGAAATATCATTAACTCAAAAGTGGCACTGGCAACTTGCATAAAAGTCCATTTTGACAAAGGTGTCAATGATTTTTTGTTTATTGAATCTCATATTTATGTACATGTACATGTATTTCATTCTACATGTACTATAAATTATTTAACCAGTGAAAAATTATTTGTGGGTGATCACACCGGTAGACTGGAGTCTGTGATGGCCCAGAAATTGACAACGTCGTCAGGTGGTGTTAGCCAAACAATCGTATTATGATGAAAGAATTTGCAACTTCCGAAAAACTATCCCAGGCAAATGGCACAAACAGATTCACCATTGCGATAATATGGGGAAATCTGAATTCACAATCAATATCCAAGGAATTGATCATTTCAATTTTAAGACCATTGCCAAGGTTATTAGTAAAGAGCTTGCTGGTGTTTCTCAAGCACAAGAGCTTATCAATGTAGATGGCATGCCAGCCTACTTGCCAACACTCAGCTATTCCTCTCTTGTATCCACGGGGGATCTTTAACAAATTGAGGAACATACCAATTTCAGAAGCAGGGGACCTGACAGTGTACCTGCTGCCATCCTGAGAGAATTTGCATATGAGTTGAGTACTTACATCACTGATATCATTAATACTTCATTTTCGCAGGGCGTGGTACCATACGAGTGGATGTACATGTACATGTAGTTCCCATTCCCAAGGTTAACCACTGACTCTCCAGAAACTTCAACCAATATCACTAGCACTCGCATCATTTTTAGTCAAGATTGCCGAAGGTTGTATTAGCATATGGGGCTTGAGTGCAGTCAAACCAAATATTGATTCAGGAGTATTTCGACAAGTCATTGTCTTGTTGATATCTATCATCATTTGGTCATGGGTGCAAATGTGACAAATAATGTAGGGATCCTAATCCTGATCCATTTCCTAAAGCATTTGATACAATTAATCATCATCAGATTGCTGTTAAAAATCTTCTTGATCTGAAGGTTCCCCTGCTGTTGTTCACTGGATTGTGGGCTTTCTAAATTAAGGAAATGCAAGCAGAGGGTCAAATACAAACAGGTCCTCTCTGATGTGCAAACACTATCCCGGAGGGATGCCGCAGGGAACAAAATTGTGATCAGCTATTTTTATGACTTGCATTAAAGTGTGGTTGCAATGAATTTTTCTTCAACACAATTTTTCTGCATATTTATACTTTTCTGAAATGTATGAAAACTCTTCCACACACATGAAGTGAAATGCATTAAAAAGTCCACACTTTTAAGCATTCAAAATAATTCATGTTTTCCCAGACAATTGAGGGCGTTGTTGCTGTGACGTCATCTAGGGAAGACACGGATCAGTCCATGGGGTTTTTCTCTTCAAATTGTAAACCCAGATTTTACTAACTGAAAGCACTTCTGAGAGAGTAATTGAATTGGTTTCTTATTGCTATGCACAGAAACAACAATGAAACAGCAAAAAACGAGAAAACTTAGTCAAGGAAAATCTACAAAAATGCCGGACATTTTTGTGTAAAAACCAATGTAAAATTGAGATTTCTTCCTGAGATGACATTACAGTTTTGCTCATGAACATGGAAATATTCATTGGCACAAAACCAAAAACCATTAAAATACCCTTTGAAATAGTGAAACCAGTTGAAAATAAGGTTTACTAAGGCACAAAGGTGCATTTTACAGGTTTGTAACAAAACTACTGATTGCAGCTACATGTACCCTTTAACAATGCATTTGAGCCAGCTTACAGCAAATGGTTTAAATATGTCGATGACCTTACCCTTGGAGAAACAGATCATATGACAGTGGAAGCACAATTCAGTCAGATTTGAACTGTCTGAGCACTTGGACTTGAAGTAATGGACTGGCATTAAATCCTGTTGAGTGCCACGCATTACAAGTGTGCTTTGGCAAGAAAACTCCACCGGATGTGAACTACACAATATCTAACTCCTAGCTAGAACTGGTTACAAAGGTTAAACTCTTGGGGGTCATCTTCCAACAATATTTGAAATGGCAAGCCCATCTTGACCAAATGGTTTCTAAAACTAATAAGAATTGTTTATGATCAGAAAAATAAACAAAGTGTGGCATTACTACACCGGGGGACTTCTAGTCGTGTATAAAGGTTACATTAGACCAATCATTCAATATGCAGCCCCAGTTTGGCATAGTAGTGTCACATCTCATCAAACTGATTAAATTTGAGGTTGAGAGGTTTCTCCAAATAATTCTTGGTAACAAGCACACCAGTGCGGATGAAGCTCCGTATATCGTTTTTTGATAGACGGACAAGTTTGTGTCAAGAGTTTGCGCTCAAAATCTAGAAGTCTGGTAATTTTAGTCAGTGGTTCCCAGGATCAACAACGAGCTATAGTACAGTATGTCTCTCAGATCTTGCTGAATCATTGACAAACACAGCAGCTCAAAAAACGGACTTTACAACAGCCCAGTGCCATATTTTTGTAGAAGTTTAAACCAACAGTTGGCCTAAATAGGAGGATGTACATTTTTTCCAGTGTTAGTTTTTGTTATATCTTTTTCTCTGTGTAGTACAATTTATGTTTTCTTCATTTATATAATCAATGTATGCATTTTGTAATTGTCAATGGTGTTTATTTTAACCCAAAATTCAGAGCGTGGTAAATTCCTTTACCACGTATAGTATACCTGTAATTCAAGTTTTCTTAAATTCATTTAATGTAATGTGTGTGCATAGTTGTTAATGTAAGTTTTATTTGTATTTCATTTTGCAATGAAAATAAACCAGTAATAATAACAATAATTATTATTATTGGTCGTCGATACGAAAAATTGAATAAACAGAATTTTAATACCACTTATCAAAGATTCCAGATTTGATGCTGTCAGCTTGTGGTTGGGGTTGTATTTGTGGAAAGCTGCAGCTTCAGTTTCCACATTGGACAGTGACTTTCACATTGCCACCACGTGAGGGAAGTTGTCTGCTGAGGCAGAACATCAACATTTGCCGCTGATGCTACATGGCAACCCCTTGGTCATCGCGGGGGTCTGTACTCCCCATGGGAACTCACCAGGTGTAGAGCCAAATCAGCCGCATCAATCGATGAATTGAACCCATTAAAGACAACAAAGCACAAAAAGTAGAGATAACAACTGAAAAAAAAAGCTATAGCATACACCCAGCACTGTGTGTGCATAAAACATAAGCCGCAGTTGACCCTATGACAAGCATGACTGAATGCAACTCCGATACCTTTGACTTGTATCTTGCTCAATCAATTCCAACTTGTTTTCAGTATTGTTAGCAAGATTGCTTTGAGAGCAATTGCTCAAATCCTACACAGACAACAAATATGGGTTTATACATGCACACAGCATCTGATTAGTAGACAGATTAACCCTTCAACCAGACTTAAAAGCCATCACTATTTGAAGGTGCAGGGTACCATCGCTGACAGATATGGAAAAGTACATCATAATGCACTTCAAGTTTACACAGAAGGTGCCCAACTGCAGTATTGAGTCTTCTTGGATAATAGTCTCTAACACATCACAGCAGAGACACTGTCTAACTGGAAGCTACACTCTATGAGATGAGTCATTTCAATTAGTACAGTGCTTTCCAGATTTCTGTAGGTTTGCCGGCTACACAGTAGCTCACAAGTACAATAAATATTGATGAAATAAGTTTGTTCCACAACAAACTTATAAGTCTTCAGAGGTTTCTCAATCTCGTCCTTTTTTACTTGTTACTGACCTTAAATATGAAGCTTCCCTTATGCAATAAACACACAATAATCTCTACAAAGAGAGGTAAAACTTTCGTGACCGCTCACACACTATGTCACTTTCATTCTTAAACTTGAGGTGCATATGTGATTTTGGCTAAAGGGCTTTGCATCAAACCCAGTTACCTGAGCACCCAACTGATGATGTCAATTGGAACCAGTTCCAAATTACAGGACTAGAACTAGTGACCCGTAAAACTACACGTTCCAAAGCATCTTTGCAAGGAACTTTTAAGGCAAAACAAGAGGCCACATAGAATACCAAAACAGCTTTCACTTTTGTGACCTGTCACAATAAAATGAGAGTAAAGTTGCATCCCACTCTTTCTTATTTTGAGGGATCAAAGTCATATTGAAGTGTACATGTAGGTCAATTTTGGAGTTTTTGTAATATTTGGAAAGAGTAACCCGTCTCCAATTTAATTTCAAATATTTCTGAGGATCATCTATTTAATAATGTCATTGTCTGATCAATTTAGATGACAGCATTATTCGAAGCCTGGTCTGAAATGTTGAAACAATGTCAGGAACAAAAAAACAAAGCTGCCAGTATAATGTCACATTATCACTTCTACTTTTACCCTACATGTAAGTGTTCCATGTATACACCATTGGAAAGCTCTTTTTCTGCTGAATTCAAAAATACTAAACTCTCAATTTTTTGAAAATTCTGAATTTCAGCTCATTTTGCAATGACAGGTCACATTTATGTCGTTGAAAGTTTCGGGTAAGAAGCTTCTTATTGGCAGTTTGAAAGTTTGTGGGTACCCGGGTAGCTGTGGCTTACTCCTGTGGGTTGTCTGGTTTCCCGTACTACTCGTAAATGCATAGCACTAAGTTTGGCAAGTGTTTACAAAACCCTGTAGGTCTAAGAGGCATTAAATGAAAAATGCACGACTGTACACGCACAAGCTGCCACCACAGTAATGGTTTCTGATTGTGGTCGCTATATTAATACCTTATCTGTTCAGTCTCTCACTACGAACATCTTGATCACAAGACAAATCGTTCATATACCACCTTTCCCCGGATTTACCACAAACTAACACTGCCACAGAGTTTTCGACCCATTGAAGATGATGAGTAGTCTGTGTTATGGCCCTTTGATATGTCCCTTGTTAGCCGTCAGTGAAAATCTGGTAACTTCATGAACTGTTGCTGGCATGTGTACTATTAGGGGCAGAGAAAGACTTGTAACAAACTCCGAATCTGCCAGTACTGCACAGGTTGGGATCATTAGAAATCCCTGAAATATCACTTGTGGGTTTAAACCAGTACGCTTCGGGTAATCCTTAAACTGCCAGGGATAAACTTCATGGAAAAGTGGTACTTTAATGGGAATTTAAGGATTAAGATGTTGCATCACAGGGGAGAGGGATGTTATCAGTACAGATATACATGTAATTGTAGTTATATCTAAAAACAATCAAGTTTCACATGCAGTACTTACCACTCTTCCACAACAGATCTGGAGAATCTTTCTCAACACTGTGCCTGGTTACCAACACAGGGTCTGATTCGTCAGGCAGGGACGGCAATGAGCCCACGCTCAGATCTTCCTCACCTGATAGGCTGTCTGGAGACATAAGCTCCTCCCCCTCACGTCTCATCCAATCCTCATCAGGCTTAGTAAAGGGAACATGATCCCCCTTGTTTGTGTGGTTGTTGTTGCTGTTGAGAACTGCTGTATCTTTATGAGAGGGTCCAGTTGTTTGATTGAACATTCTTTGCTGGGGCCGCCGGTCATTGTTTAACGCAAGAGGACTTGGGTGGAAGGGCTTGGAAGTCTGTCTTTTCTTCTGCCCGTGTGAGGGAGAAGTCAAACCAGGTTGTATCCTGCCAAGAGTACTGGGATTCCGAGGAGACTTTCTGTGCCGAATACTCTCATCAGAGCTAACATCCAAGTCCTGAGATGATCGGCTCCTTGAATACTGAGCCGTCGATCTCGAGCTTGGGTGTGGGAGGTCAGGTTTGGAATCTGGTTGGTTAAGCCCAGGCCCAGGTTCTACTTGCCTGCCGCTTGGTGACTCCGCCCTTGCCTGCTGGCTGGAACTCTGGCGCACAGCCATCGTAGAGTCTGGTCTCTCTGAGCCCCTGAGGTTTGAGGGTAATTTTGCAGATTCTTCAAGGATCTCTGCTTGATGGATGAGGTCCCTTGTATCTACTTCATCCTCGGAGAGCAACTCATCTATAGAAGTAACCGGTGAGCTAATGTCAATGGGGTTGCCATTTAGCCTTGGAGGCCGCTTCTCTGCATCTCTGAGTCGCTCCCCTTCATTGATGAGGTGCTCCTTACCTAACGCAGAACTAATTATGCTCTGTTTTTCGGATTTACGTCCATTGGCAAGTGGTTTCTCAGGGACAGGAACACTGGCTTTGATCTCAGGGGACAGATCTGTTCTCTTGGTCTGCACGGGAAGGACCTGCAGAAAAATCAAGGCAAGAGGGAGGTTAACGGAAAAGTGCTTTTCTGCCAATCAGAGGGGCTTTTGGAAAGGCATTTTTGAAAGTCCAACTTTCATTGGAACAATGCAGTTGGTGTGCATAAGATCCAACATCAAATGAACCATTCATAATTAAAGCTGTTAAAGTTTTTCACCCACCAAGCTTCAAGAAAGTTTTTATGGTCACTTTGCCACTGATCTTGTGAAAATCAGACACGTCATTCTTGTGTGACATGCATTCTTTCGAGACAGGTCAGTCAAAAAATGTATACTTTCATTGAAATGCACAATGCATGCAGGCCAATACGCACAAGGCCACGCATTTCAAATGACCAAAATATCACATTTGGACCGATATCGAGTGTCCGAAGTTTCAAAATGACTGGGGACATAGCAGTTGCATTCTGGAGAGGGGCGGAGTCCTACCCCCTTCAGCTCTTGGAGTTAAGCTGCTGTTACCTTTTGTTGTACTGAGATGCTTTCATCGTCAGGCAGGACAGCTTGGAGTTTCTCCTGCAGTTCTTCCTCAAACAATTCTTCTTCTATCTGTGCCACCAGGGCAGCCTGTGTCAATACACGGACATGAGAGACTTTGTAACTGGGATGGTGAGAAAGACACTAGCTGACAGCTTCCTCGGTGCATGTGTTATAAAAAGGAAAACAGTTTACCACTTTGGGAAACATTTTCCCACCTTTTCACACAAGTGGGGAAATATTCCTGTGCCATTTCACACAGGTGGGAAAAAACATTTTCACACTGTGTGTGCCGAAATTCCCCTTTGCCATTCACAGAGTTAACTCTCAACTGCAATGTACTATCAGTCAGACTGCTGCAATGATGGAGTAACAACACAGGCCTGTAGGCTGGGGGGGTTCGAGGGGTTCGAACAACCCCCCCCCTAACTTCTGAGTTCCGCTTATTGGTGGGGTCTTTTTTTTTTCTTTTTTTTTGTCTAGGCCCTACAAAATATTTTAAATATACCATAGGCCCTAATATTCAGCTCAAGGTGACGATTCTGCATATTAATGAATCCATCTCTAGTCATATGAACTGTCAGGAAGTTCCGGCAAATATCCATTTCAGGTGTTTCAACGGGCTTGAAATCAATGTATTTTTCTTAAGTTTTTTAAATATTGAAAAACTACAGTGTACAACTCTTGCATGCAACCCCTTGGTTCGCGACAGACATGCAAGTTTTCAATGTTGTTTTCCAAAGCACATTGTGATAGACCTTTGTATAAAAATATGTGTTCACAGTACGAAAAGTTCAACTTTTTGGTTTGACAAACCCCCCCCCAGTCTCTGGTCAGGCAACGGGCCTGCAACAGCAGTATCATTTCACACTGGTCTCAAAATGGCTGGTCTGTCTCAGACTGACTCAAAACGTTAAGGATTTTATAACAAATTCTGCAGGTTGTCTACAATATATGTTGACAAAATGGAAGCTGTTTATGATTTTAAGTGGAAAAGCATGATTTTGACCAAATATTCATGGACTGACTGAATCCTCCAGAGAAATGTGACAATACTGCAAATAAAATACTAAGGCATTTTGGACACAGTTTGGCCAGACAGCGCCTCACGCACACATTGATGCAATGATGAATGCAGAATGCCAAGCTACATTCTGAAGTGATTGCTTATAGGTATACTGTCAAATAGTCAAACAGTACACAGACCCCGTGGTAAATGAAAACGTCAAAATCACTTGACAAGCTTTTCTGGAATTTCATGGTCATCAGTGCTGCTTGTCTCTCGATTTGCTGTTTGATGTAACACAATAAAGCAGTTTCTACTGGCTCCTTGAGACCCTCTTAGTTTTTGGCTCTTTGGGGGAAAAATCGCTACCTGCATATGATCTTCCCTGTTTTCAGAGGTTGTTGCTGCATGGTGTCACTGTACACCCAAGCTGACAAAGGACCAAACTAGTTTGACGATGCACTGCATAACATACCCGTTCAGCTTCTCCAAGTGTCCCTGGCAGGTTTTCATCCTCCTCCAAAATCATTTCGGTATCTTCTGAAGCTATGTCACGCAAGGTGACGGGGGCATCATTCACTTCCTCCAGGATGTTGTCCAGTTGCTTTTGGTGGCCAAACGACTGCTCTTCACACTTCAACAAAAAGGGAATCTTTTATTTTAACAGAAAAAGGGGGGAAGGGAGCATGGCCATCTAATAATCTAAGCGTGCTTCTACATGCAAGTGCATTTGTACCCACATCAAGATAGTTTGATAAAGGCCTTCCAGGCAAACTGTATTCATATTGAGAGCATTGACTGGGAAGATTTGATACCACAAACTTGTTTGATACATGTGGCGTACCTCATCTTTAGCTCTCAATTAGGACTGTTGACTGCTGTAAGGCCATGCATCCTTAATTAAGGAATTTAAGAAAATCTCTTGTCTTGCACCACAAAAGTCAGCAGTTGTGTTTAGTGTGCCATTTGCTAAAAAGAAAGGGTTGCAACCTGCTCCACAAGAAACAAAAACAACAGTGGTGGAGCCTTTCAGCACCAAGGTTCTATCTACATACGTGTACTCCCGGCACATATATACACATAAAAGCATCACTGTAGTGAAATAATTCACGTCGTAAACTGTTTATATGAGGTAAACTGCATTGTTTTATAAATAAGTAACACAATGCAAGACATTTGGATATTCTCACAAAGTTAGTCATTCTCTTGTTTGGGCTTTTAAGTTGTCAAAACTCCTATCCAAACACTTACCTTGGTCTGCCTCTTGAGGGCAGCAAACTTCTCTTCCTGGGCAGCAATGGTCTTCTCAAAGTCCTCGTGTCTCTTGATCATCTCCTCAATATCCAGAGTATCCTCCTGCACACAGAATAACACAGGGCCAAATTAGAAATAAGGACAACCTTATCTCAACATATGGGAATGAGGTTGAGAGAGACTTCTTTTCAGTTTGACTTGTTTTAGCTGATTGTCTTCTCAAGCCTTACACAAGCGCTTGTGTTTCTACAGCCAGTAATCAGGGCTTTACTCAACATCAAAGTAACTGTGCTATTAGGGTCAGTGCCGCCATGCATCAACACCAGCAGAAACAGTGGACATCGTAGGCATCATCAGGAACCTTTTTGTGGGGCGGGGGAGCGGGGTTAGGTGAGGGAGCAGGGGTCAAACACTCATCAGCAGCAAACTGGCAACTATCAACGGTGGAAGGGGGTTCACATCAAGGAATTTTCAAGAAAACTGAATTGATCTGCAATTTGCAACTACTTATAATGGAAATTAGGGGAAACATTGTCAAGTTAAGCTCCTTACCAAATGAAAATTTGAACTTACACGTATTACACCGGGGATACCTCTTTTACAGAACCCCACTTAAAAACTGTACTCAGTTCCCTACAACAATCCGTATTATGGGACAATGACTTGTAAATAAGCAGGGATCAAAGAGCCTCTCTCACCAGAAACGACTGGTCCTGAAGCACTGGGTTCCGAGCAGCCAGCCAAGTCTCGGCCTGCTCGAGGTCCCGCTTGAAGACTTGAGCATCCAGGAAGGTGTCAAACAGAGCCTGCTTTTCATGCCAGGTGGTGAGGAGGTCATCCCACGAGTGTTTGAGCTGTTCCACCTTGTCCGAGATCTGACGGCCACGGACAAAACACACATATCATTGGAGCAAACTTAACAATATCAAAATGACTGCACTTTATGTACAGTTCTCGGCATGGCACCTCTCTTACCAGTAGAGACTTTCACATTTACACTATGACCACATGCCTACTTGCATGAAATCCTACTGGTTTGAGTCTGTGTGGTTGGAAATCCATGCCACGACCGGGGCTGTTGGGACGTCTAAACAAATGGGCAATGTGTGATGAGTCCTGCATAGGCTCTTTAGCTAAACAGAACAATCTACAGTCTTGGTACCAACATCTTACCGTGCAATAGTAAATCAACTTTCTACTGTTGGTAAAGGGTTTCCCTATGGAAGGTATTCTGGCACCAGTAACTACATAGCTCTGAGGACCAATCAGAGAGGCACACCCAACACATTTATTGAGGTAAATTAATCAAAATGGCAAACAGAATAATCTACAGTCCGGGCACCAACATCTTGCTGTGAAATGGTACATTAACTTTCCATTGTTGGTAAACAGTTTCCTTCTAGAAGGAATTGCGGTAGCCATACATACATGTAGCTCGCATGGCTGGCTCCGTCACAAAGCCCTATTAGCACAGTCTACACTCCTACCTCGTTGGAAAGGAAGTGGCCATTGTCAATCAGCTCCCTGCCGGTGCTGGTGAACTGCTCCAGGCTGTCTGTCCTGCCGTCTATCTCGGCCTTGTGCTCAGCGTGGCGACCCAGCAGGGATTCGGCACTATGCACGTCATGGGGTGTCTCGTGGGTAGTGATCAGGGCCATCATCTCGCTCATCCAAGCGCTGAAGCAAAATGAAGACTGTTAAATGTACACTACCTATCTGAGAACATTTGTAATTAGAAGTCACTCACAACATACAATATATACTCAGGTTTGCACGTGTAGCCTTCCTGAAACCAAAATCAAAGTTGCTCCTACATTGGAGTAATAATGGTAATAACGTGTTTATAAAGCATGCATATCCACCAATACACTGGCACTCAAGTCAATGCATTATTCTTACCCCTGATCACCGGGAATGTAAACATACTCCACAACTTTAATGCAGTTGTCTGATGTCATTAAAAACTAAGTCATGGAGGCATTGCATCTACAAATAGACAGTCATCTTGGACATTAATTTGAATATGCGGGCCTTTCGAAACAGTGACGGATTGCCAGCTGAAAAATGATGGTAATTCCCAGCAGTGGGTCTCTTTTGTTCAGAGTACAGGCCCAGCTCCTTTGTCTGATTTCGGGTACCCCAGCTATGCATACAAACCCAAGGAGTACAGTACCGGAAACGATGGTACCAAGTGGTTAAAGGGGTTGTTTGAGCAGGGGAATATATGTGTGACCAGCTCCTCAAAAAGGTAAGTCGTGCTATGCCAGTATGCCTTTCTGTGCAATTACTTACTCAAAGTTGTGAGGGTGACATTTCTCACGGAAAGTCAATTTCATATATTTGGCCATACATTTTTGATCTCTCACTTTTCAGGTTTTACAAACAGATATATTTCAAGGAACCTGCGGGTTGCTGGGAAGATTTCAGGTGAGTTTCCAAAGCCAAAGTCTGAATCAGACTCAACTTTTCCAAGCCTGTTTTCTCAGTCATTTTGAGCTGAACTCCACAGAGAAAAGAATCAATAAGATTCATTCAGTCATCTTCAGAATGGAATGGGAATGTGAGCTCTGCCATGTGACAAATGACACACTGAGAGCTTTCCAGACATGCATGTAACTCATTGTTTAATAATTGCAACATATATAAAATTAAAGCCAAGATTTGGTGAAACCTCCACACTCTGCCTGTTTGACACCAACCTCATCTCCCGGTAGTCGTTGAGGTAGGTCTGCAGCTGCTCAGCCTGGGCCAGGCGGTCGCGCCGTGTGGCTGCCTCCTCCAGGAGCAGGTTCCACGCCTCCACCACGGTGTCATTCTTGTGGCTGATACGATCAAAGGCATGAGGGAAACGCTCCACCAGCTGGGCTGCGGCGGTCGAGACTGAGGCCACTTGCTCTTCCAGGGCTGCCAGATCTCGCTGCCAAAAACAGCAACAACATCTGCGGTTTTATTTCTGAACAATTCAAAAAAATTCTGGTGAAAAATAAACATGGGTCATCATTATTCAGAATGCTGTGGAAAGAGGGTGATCCACACAAAAGTGGAAATTGGTCACAATGTGACCAGCAGCGTAGCCAAGGTTCTTACTATATGAGGGCCAGAGGGGGCTGAATGTTACTTTGGGGGTGTCCAATTTCTGTTCAAACTGTTCAATGCCACGGGCGTTATAACTGAACTATTGTGCTTTGTGATAATGCAGGTTTTCAGTGAAAGTGCTGTGCGATGGTATTATGTATTTTTCCAAATCATCCAATGACAGTACATGTACATGTCGCGCACAAATTTGTTGTTAATTTTCCCATTCAAAACCATGCCCAAGAGCATATGACTTATATAGTGTGCAGAGCTTGTCAATTTGACTTCAGCATACACAAGGCCTCCCTAGTAGAAACAGACATCCTCTGCAAAGGAGTACACATAAAGTTCAGTTTCTGATATAAAACCGCTACACTATTTGAAAGGTGTAGGCAAACATGCAAGTATTAACGAAAATGCATTGGCAACCATCCTGTGATGACCATTGCAAGGTCACGGCCACCTTTAACATACCACACCTTCAGCCACACCCTCTACGGTCAACCACTAAGGCAGCTATGAGCACTAACCTCCAGGCCGTTGTGTCTTCTGATGAGGGCCTGCACGCTGGCCAAGTCATGGCCGTAATCTTCGGAAGACACTGTCTTCTCTTTCTCCTGTATCCAGCTCCTCGTCTCATCGGAGTCACGGTCAAAAGCGTGGATCAGTTTGGCTGCTGCCAAGGCCTGCAAAACCCATGCCGTTGGATCATCACAAGCTCCAAGAAATATAAGTTTTGCGGGGAGAGCATCCAGAACAAGAAACTCCTTCCCCCAACGATTTTGCGGGAAGGCATCTAGCACAAGAAACTCCCTCCCCCAACAATTTGCCTGTCATTCTTTGACTGGCTGAGAGCCCACATCAGCTCAAGTCAAGCGTCTTCTTGACAAATCTGATCATACTCTGCACTCTACTATCCACTATTACAAGGATCACATTACTCGCTGCAATATAAAACTCGAGTTGGACAGATAATCCAATAGTTTTGAAATTATTTTTTGCAAAGCATACTCATAAAGATTATTCAACAAGGACAGCATAATCTCTGAAACAAAGCAGAAATATGGAAATTTGAAAATTTACTAGTAACGGGCAAAGACGAGGCTTTCCACGGACAAATAAACTTGTGACAGATTTGGGGGCACAAAGCATATAAACACAAATAATGGAAGAATGCAAATTTCAATGAGAGGTAACTCATGGTTGTACAGGATTTAACAGGCTTTTGTGGTGTATCTCTGGGTTAACACCACTTCTTTAATCTTCTGTTCTTTCCTAAGCGGCAAACAAACCCTCCCCTGGCCCCCCTGCTATCGAGACTAGGCGTATTGTTGCCACAAGATGGGTCACATTAGATACCTCGGTCCTGGCATTGGTGAGCTCCTTGAGTTGTTCCCACATCTCCTCCACCCGATGGCAGCGCTCCAGGATCTCCTTCTCCTCGCCGATGCCCTCATCCACCAGCCGCAGGCTCCTGGTGCCCACACTCGCCACGCGGTGTGCGTTGGCCAGGAGGTCCCGTGTGAAGTCGCCAAACTTGACTTGGAGAATCTATGAAACAAATAAGATTTTGAAGTTAAACTCACTGAATGTGTCAATTCTGTCAACAGCAATAATGTTACTTCTAACAGTGCTCCTGATACAGGTTTTATGTATTGAAATGTTTTGGTGGCAAGTGCAAACATACAGTTGATTTTGTTGTTTGCGTAATAAATTTTCCAAGTAGGAAGCATCAAGTTCAAACAATTAAAAAAGTTTGCAGGCGCTTTGATTTCGTAGTGTTTTCAAAGTCTGCCTTGCTTTACCACTAGTTATTCGTATGGCAATTAAAATCCCTTTGAAATCCTGAGTGTAAGATATTCAAACTACCTGACGCAAATTTTAAACTACCGGTATGACGCATTTTATATATGAACAAGCTCTCATGAAACCATCAGCTGTCATAATGGTATCCATGCAGCATACGTACATGTAAGTTTGATTTTCTATGGTAAGCACATTTTGGGTTTAACCAGTATCCCCCCATCACTCTTCTGAAAACATGTATAACCTCAATGAAGGAAATACGTTAGTTCTGGTCAGACGAGCTGTTAATTTGGCTAATTTTATCTCACTGAACAATTCGACAGCAGTGTCAAAACCTCTGTCTCTGTCTCCAGCTTTGCTCGAGTTTTTAGCTCAATGAAAAAATAAAGTTTGGCTGGATGGACCTGAAACTAATGGCCCAATGATGCAAGAATTTTCATTTAGTTTGAACATTCCAGGCCTAGGAGCTTCCATGTCACAGACCAAGCCTGAGATGGAAAAACAAAGCCAGGATTAAGAAAAACCTCCTTATAGCTAAAAAAAATACCTCAACGTGTTCCAGATCCTTTCCGTAATCCTCGGAGGAAGCCACTGCCTCTTGGTCTTGTATCCAGTCTGCCGTCTCCTCCGTCTCACTGTAGAACTCATACAGCTCCTTGTGATCCGACAAGGCCTTCCTACGGCTGTACGACAATGCCAGTAACTCCTTGTACGATGCCTCGACATCACTCTGCAGCACAGGGAAAAAATTTGTACACTGGCAGGCTCAGTTTTCATCACAGGAGAAAAATTCTATGGTGGGTGGGGAGAGGGTTAAGTTGGGTATGTCAAACAGATTTTAATTGGCGCACCGCGAGCTGCCGCTGTGCCCCACATCACATTTTTCCAAGTCACCTGTCTACCTTCTTCATGCGGGGCAGCGCGGCGCCCAGACCAGTCTCCAGCTCATTACATGATCCCTATTGTGCGCTCACTATTGTTATGTTAACGAGCAGCATGAATAGGGAAATTCCTCTCTCACACAAGGCTCACCGTGGCGCGCTGATGTCCTTTGTCAATTTCAGGCGCAGAGTGAGTCCTATGGAAGCGAGTCCCAAGTTCCAAGCAAGGGATGGTGGGAAGGAACCCAGAAAAGTGTTTGTGTCTTTGAAATTTTAGCAGATCGTAAGTTCAACTTGAATTTCATGGTCTGTGTACAGTCATTTTCCAATATCCAGGTCTGAAAATTATTCAGTCTGCCTGAAGCTCAAATAGACCTCCAATTGCAGTGCAATGTGGTCAGTACCCTGTGAGCCGGAGATACATGTACTACAAAATGATTTCCAAAATGTAAAGTTTTAAGTTGGACAGGGGTTCAACGACATTAACGACAACACTCTATTTCCAATAAATTTCCTGAGGAGCTTTTTATTAAACCAAAGATTGACAACTGACGGACCGAATATTTCTGCAAGGTAATGGGGCCAGTTGCCTTTTTTAGGGGTTGTGTCTTTTGATTGACAATGCCTGTCTCAGCATTTCCTTTTATTTATAAACCTAGGCCACTTGTGGTTTTTGTTTGCCTTGCCATACGCAATGATACCAGGCATGCAACCCACCAAAATATTACTTCCCAAAACAGCATATATGTGACCTGTTACAACAAAATGAGAGTAAAGTCGCATCTCAGTCTTTCCTATTTTGAGGTTTTGTAATATTTGAAAAGAGTAACCCATTTCTCCTATTTAATTCCAACTATTTCACAGGATCATATATTGAAAAAGGTCCTTTTCTCAGCAATTTGACGATGGCATTATTCGTGCCTGGTATGAAGTAGTGAAAATATGCTGAGAACCTTGACGCAAAGCTGCCAGAATAATGTCACATTGTCACCTTATACTTTTACACCAAGTGTTCCATCTACATGCCACTGGAAAGCTCTATTTCTGCCGAATTAAAAATTACCAATATCTCAATTTTGGAAAATTCAGACTTTAAGCTCATTTTGTGGTGACCAGTCACATATATAAACCTGGATCATGCGTGGTTTAATTTTTTTCCCCCACCCCATCGCGTAATCATTATTTTCTATTCTGCGCATTCAGTCCACCAAAAATATTAATCCTCTGCATCTCAGCATTTCTCGACCCAAACCTGGATCACATGCAGTTTTCATTTTTCCCTGCTCCACCGATAATTTAATCTTGATACTTTAATCATCGACAACTAATTTTCATAACAAAAAATTCAAACTACATGTATACTGAGGAAAAGTTTTCAATAATGAACATTCGTTTTTATAAAATGTGTGCACGCTTCAGCATAACTGTGCATGTAGCTGCAGATTATCTCTGATGCAGAGTGTTATAGGTCTAATAGTAATCAAAGCCAAAGTTTGACAGCCAACTTCCTCCATTTGCCATTGACTGCATCTTTGATGGACTTTATGTGTGAGTCAGAGGTGGTTGACATCTGAAATTCTATGCTGGCCAGCAGCATAATGGCTTGAAATATGACTTGATGAGTTGTTGAAGGCATCTGGATAACCAATCTTAGGAAAGGTATGCGCGAAACTACTATTTCCTATCCAAACTGTTTCATCGTCTAACTCAACAAACATGGCTTTGGATTTCTTTGCAGGCAACCTTTACTTTCATGCCGACACTACTGTGTGGCACATTTTCCTGCATTCCTGACCTCAATGCCAACATAGCATTGTGTTTGGACCAGGGTTAAGACCTTGCTCGTTCCTTTAGTGATTCCGCAAGCCAAGTTCTCACCGGCATAGCATTTGCGTTGGACCAAGCTCTCACCGGCATAGCATTATGTTGGACCAAGCTCTCACCGGCACAGCATTGTGTTGGACCAGGGTTAAGACCTTGCTCATTCCTTTAGTGATTCCACAAGCCAAGTTCTCACCGGCATAGCATTTGTGTTGGACCAAGTTCTCACCGGCATGGCATTGTGTTGGACCAGGGTTAAGACCCTGACAGGTTTCTTGTATGATTCTGCATGCCAAATTCTTGGGGAAGCTTAAAACTTGTCTGTACTGCTGTTGATGCTGTTAAGAGTAGAGATGGTTCTCAAGGAGCTGAACAGTGCTAAAAAGTACATCCACTGGCTTTCAGAAAATCCAAACAGAAAAAAACTGTCGCAAAACAAAGTCCCAAGGATAATAAATTGAAGCACAGCTCCCTTCTTTTCCCAACGGCAGTTGAAAAGCCAGACGCTTTGTTGCAGACAATGGCTTTAGGGCTCATACGCGGGTCCACCATACCACAGATCAAGCAACACCTGTTTCACATAGTTCCAAATTTCCAAGAATAGAGGTCGATTCTAGGTAAGGTTTGGCATACAAACAGTAGAATTATGGTTCAGAATACAAACACCACAAATTTTCATGGAAAAGGTAAGAAACATCCCATTATGTCAACTTACATGCTTCTCAACCAGTTTTCCGTTTGATTTCAGGGAGATATTTAATATGAAGTATGCTTGGAAAAACAGACCTGTTGAAAAGTTTTATGCAAATTAAGGAAACTATGTCGAAGTAGGATACTGCGTAGAACAACTACAGGGGAACATTATCGTAACAAAGTCCTTAGGACTTCATAAATACCCTTGTTAAAATAGCTACCTTGTATTATCAGTAATGGAAAACAAAACAAAGACTTTGGGACCACTAATTGTCTTTGTTATACATGTGACCTCATTAACAGACATGTATCATTGTTTGCAAGGGGAAAGTGAATACATGTACGCTTCGTATTCATGATTCATGTACGTCTCTCTTCACACTTGAAAAAGAAGTGAAACAGAGAAGTGCATTTAAAGCTTTCGCAGAGGAAATGGTATTTCCAGTGTTTGGAATAGATCACCAGTTTGCATGGTGAAAGTTTTTAGTCAAGAAAAAATTTAAGCCTGGAAAGGAATTATGGGGTAAGGATCGGACGTTTAAACATTTAACCGTTTAAATGAAAAAACTATGTATCCGTTTAAAAATTGTCCTAAATGTTTAAACGGAAGTAACTGTTGGAGGATTCACAAAATTTAATTGACGCAATCTGGGTTAATTTTTATTTTCAAACGATGCTGTGAAAGTGTCTTTACATTTCGAAAAACACTTCAGCACCCAGTCAAATCAAAGGAACTCTCAAAAATTAAATTCAAAGTCGGCTAACTTGAAACTCCACTTATCTCAAATACATTCTTCATTACTGCCGAAAGAATTGCTGATTCTTTGTGCTAGCGATGTGGTGACCACACTGGATCACGGAAGCTTTGTGTGTGCCACGGCTATAGCCTTGGTGCCGGTGCCCAGTCAATTTCAGCACAGATGCACTGCTCACATGGTGACTGTCCAATCACAACCCTTTACAGCACAAGGTGAGATGCATCCCCATCACGGTGCTGCAAATGTGCTTTTTGCGTAGCCAAATCTCACTCGAATAAAAAGGCAAAAATTTACTTTCTGGTATTTTTTTCTGATATGATATTCCCCCTTGAGCCATTTTTTAGGACAGGCAAAAGCATAAATAGACCCTATTTTAGTTTTTGAGCAAGCAGACAAAATATTTAGAGCTAGCCAGTCCAGCCTAAAAGTACCCTGCCCAAGGTTTAATTTGTCTACACATTGAACAAAAATATTCAGATGATCACTTATAAACTGAGACGCCAATACACCAAAAATACGTGGGAAGACATGATTATTTTCAAGTGGCTCAGCAAATCCCAAGGAAAAAAAATCTGGCATAAATCCACCCCACCTCTGCAGAAAAAGAAATCTCCCCAGGAGTGATTGGCAGCTCTATTGTTCCGTTAGACACAATGTATATTTTAAAGTATTTGGGTCTGGGTCACATCATCTTTAAAGATTTTGTGTATTTGTGTTCTTCCTTTCATATCACAGACTAGATCACTGATATCAGTGAGCAGATATTAGCTCCCCAGAGTCCCTGCTAATCCCACATTTTCTTATTTCCTACTGGTTAATTGCAGGTGAGGATTCTTAATTGGTAACATGTTCAACACTATCTGGCGGTATACTGTACATGTAAATTGATGTCACAGGATGTCACATACATTGTAAATTAAAATTTAAGACTTTTAAGTAGGTAACAAGAATGGGGGAAAGCACGTACTTTTTTCCTACACAAACTGCTGACAACACAATCTGAACTACACTGACACTTAATAAGGTTGATATCTTACAGTTTCAGTTGATAACTCAAAAAGGCATGTTTCATCCAGTGTACTTGTACCCGAATTTATTGAAGTGCATAGAAATCTATTAATACATGCATGTGCCTTTTGTGCGTTTGGTGTTTATGTTTGTTACTTATCATGAAATAGCAATGTCATACTCGATGTCTCGATTTTTATACTTAGATCACTTGCTCTTTGGACTTACAATGGAGAGCTGTGGTATCTGTAAAAGTTCCATCAACAATGAATCGGAATCTGTTGTTCTGAGGTTGATCCAGCACTCATGTACCAGAGATTGGTAGCCATCAGTAGAGAATGTTCATTCGATGATCAAAAGGATCTCTTCACTTATGAGCCATGCAGTTTCCCACCTGCCCTGTTTGAGTCATCAGGCCTTCCTTTGCAAGCCAACAAAGCGGCCCTCGCAGATGTTCTTTGGAAGGGGGTGGAGCATAAAGAGCCCCTCCCTCCTGGAAGTACCACAGTGCACTATATACTTGATGGTAGAGCCCTTTTGCACCAAATTCCTTGGATGGGTGGAACCACATATACTACTATTTCTCAGAAGTATGTTGACTATGTGTCACAGAGGTGTTTGATGGATATTCAGACCAACCGACCATCAAAGATGTCACACATCTACGACGTTGTGGAGGAGCTCAAGGGCGTACCATACAGTTTGATGAAGATATGTTAATGAATGCAAGAAAAGAGGAGTTCCTCTCGAATGAGGTGAACAAAACACGCTTCATCAATCTCCTCAGTGAGAAGCTTGGGAAGGCGGGTTGTTCGACAATCCATGCAAGAGGTGACGTAGATCTCCTAATAGTAGAAACTGCAGTGGAGTCTGCAAGGACAATAGAGACCATCCTTGTTGGTGATGACACTGATCTCTTGGTGCTCCTTATCTTCTACACTGAGATGAATGGTTGCAATATATTCATGGCACCTGAACCGAAGGCAACTTCCAAACAGAAGAGAGTTTGGGACATAAAGCAGTTGAAAACCAAACTTGGGACATCAGTATGCCGTAATATATTGTTCATACATGCCATCCTGGGGTGTGACACCACTTCAAGGGTATTTGGTCTGGGCAAAGGCCTTGCTCTGAAGAAACTGAAGAACGACCCATTCTTCTGTGAACAAGCTTAGATGTTCAACGCACTAACGTCAGATGAGAAGGCCGACATTGTTAAAGCAGGACTGTACAAGGGATGTCAGACAGAATCCTTGGATCAGCTTCGATACAAACAATTTTGTTCCAAAGTGGCAACTAGCATCATGGCTGTTTCGGCACAATTACTGCCACCAACATCATCATCAGCTCAGTACCATAGTCTGCCGTTGTACTATCAGATTAAGGAGTGGAAAGAGCAGTCCATAGGTCTTTCATCATCAGCTCAGTGCCATAGTCTGCGGTTGTACTATCAGATTAAGGAGTGGAAAGAGCAGTCCATAGGTCTTTCATCATCAGCTCAGTGCCATAGTCTGCGGTTGTACTATCAGATTAAGGAGTGGAGAGAGCAGTCCATAGGTCTTTCAGCATCAGCTCAGTGCCATAGTCTGCGGTTGTACTATCAGATTAAGGAGTGGAAAGAGCAGTCCATAGGTCTTTCAGCATCAGCTCAGTGCCATAGTCTGCGGTTGTACTATCAGATTAAGGAGTGGAAAGAGCAGTCCATAGGTCTTTCATCATCAGCTCAGTGCCATAGTCTGCGGTTGTACTATCAGATTAAGGAGTGGAGAGAGCAGTCCATAGGTCTTTCACCCGAAAACTAGGGTTGGATTCTCCAGAATGGGAAATATGTTCCAAGGCTCAGCGACAGAAAACCTGCACCAACAGAACTACTAGAGGTCATGAAATGTGGATGCAAGACAGACTGAAGATGTAGCTGCAAACACTCCGGGATTGAATGTACAGGCGCATGTCTTGTATGCCATGGTACAACATGCAGCAATTCATCACATTCAGCTATTGATCTTGAAGCAGGAGATTAAACTAAAGGAACCTCCATCATCATATCAACGTTTGAACACATTTAAATGACAGCCACTTTGGACTTATATTGGTATCAGTTCTGAGGAAAATGCTTTTCAACATTTCCAGTGACACAAATGTAATCTGAAACATCGGAAATATGGATAAAGGTAACAAAGTTCTTAACCAGTTAATCTGCTATCTTGTAATATTATAAAAAAATCCATTAAAATGGTCGCCATTAGGATTTATGCAAATTAGGCACGTACCAAATGTCCAGCAAGAATTTTACTGTAATAATTGTACTCAGAGACCTTGAAAACATGGGCATAGACACCAAAATTATTCTCCTGCAAGTCTCATATCTCAAAGTGTGGTCAATACTCTGTCAAAATGGTGGCCATTTTGAATTTATGCAAATTAGGCATATTTCGGCAACTCGGATTTGCTCGGACTTTTTTCTGGTCATTTTGGGTACACAGCATAAATGCATTCTGAAGAAAAACCTTTGATAGCAATTAGTTCTAGGTTAAATGCTAATTTTCTTGGACTATATGTGGTCAACCAGCACTCACTCGGACAACCACAAATATGCATTGTTGTTGAGCTACACGTACCTGCATTAAAAAACTTGTTAGGCGGAAAGACAGAGCTGACATGCAGCGACCTTTGTTGTTTGTGTTGGCCAAATGTTTAAACAGCAAATTGAAATTTGCTGAACGTTAAGCAAATTAAACATAAACTCTGACCCTTATTATGGGGCGAGAAATTACATACTGGAGCTGGATAGAAATAATCTAAGTCCTGTAAAACGTTCTTCAGTCTGGGATAAAATATTCTAAGTTTTAAGAACATTCTGGGGAAATATTGAGTCTGGTGAAACTTTTCTTGAATCTGGAAAAATAATTTGAAAACGGGAATAAATATGGGGTGGGAAAATATTCCGATGCCAGGAATAATTAATGAGTCCAGTTAAATATTAATGAGTCCAGCACCCAATATTTCGAATCTATGAGAAAAATAGTCCAGGAAAAGTATTCCGAGTCCAGAGAAAAAATTGGGAGTCTGGTGAAACATTTTTTAAAGTCTGTGAAAAATGTCTGTGGCCGGGAGAACAATGAAAGGGGAGGACAAAATTTACATGTACATGCATTGAGCTCTGTAAAATATTCTTGAGTGCTGGGATAAAATATTCTGAGTATTGAGAAAGTATTCTGAGTCCAGCCAAAGCTTTGAGTCTTGCGGACAATAGTGATAGTCTGATAAAACATAAGTTCTGACACAAGCAGGGAAAAATATCATGGGGGGAAAAATATTCCATGGCCTGAGAATTTTCGTTTTAGATATTTCTGGGTCCGGAATATAATATTCTGAGTCTTTGGAAAATATGCTGAGTCTGGGAAAAATATTTCAAGTTTCTAAGTGTGAGAAAACATTCAATAAAGGCTAGAAAGAAAATTGAGCCCAGGAAAAATATTCCAAGGAATAAATTTCAGCATGGCCAAAACTAATACCCAATGAATATATTCGGGCCCTTTGGTAATAATAATAATGCTTCTAATGTGCATTTTCGCAAGTTACCATGAGCTAATGTGAGGAGAACAGATGAGTTTTCAGTCTACCCCTAAATTGGTCAAAGGAACTGATGCTGCAGATGTTTAAATGGTTTTGTCAGATCAAAAGCGCCAACTACAGTAAGGGAACAACAATTGATGTCACTGTGACTGCAGAATTTCGTGTCCAGCCAATGACTGACACTGCCTTATAATAGCTGATAAGAGGGGTATCTGCCTTCAACGATTACAACCAATAATAATTAAGAATGTGTACGGCTAACATTTCGACTGGTTTCTGGTTTTCTTGTTTATGTCTTGGCAATTGGTATGTTGATAGTTGAGCGTGGAGGATCAGGAGGGAGGTTGATGAATGTGGTTCCATAAGCTGGGTGGGCCGTTAAAAGTGTACACAGATGCCAGGCGGCAGGCCTCCTTTATGAATACAGAAATAATACACAGTGACAGAAATATGTTTGGAGATTGGGCCTTCTGCATCAACTGTTGAGCCAAAAAGCCTTCTTGTAAGTGGACAATCCTGACAACTCTACGATTTTGTTTAACCTGTTTGACAAAATTCAAAGGTGCTTTTTTTTAACAGAATGCAAAAGCCAGATCAGCATCAGAGCATCAGATGACTGTCTGTAATTCTGTCGGCACACCGAAGCTGCCTACAAGTACCAAGAATGTAGTCACCTGTGAAAACATCATGCAAATCTGTACCCTTTGTTATGCAGGATCACTAAGTAGGTCGGCGGCGCCGAGGGTTACCCAGCCAGGGCGCCCACCCTCGGCACTGTGCGGAGCGCCAATTAAAATCTTTTTGACATTGTGCCTTTAGGAGTACTTCAAATGTATCTGTGTGACTTGAGTTCAAATCCCAACCAGGCCACCCATGTGGAAGGTGTTTCAAGTCCAAGCTGGCTACCGCACATTTCGTAAGAAACCTTTACCTTCAACACCAGAAATCAAGTAAGAGTGGCATTGTCTTTACCTGTCTTTGTTTAATATCAGCACTGTCGAAATGCCCCCTGGCTAACAGTCCGCTGCTGAGGCTAGCCAAGGTGTCGATGGTCTTCTGGAAACTCTCCAAGTCCAGGTCCAGGGCGTCCAGCTTCTTCAGCAGGGATGCCACGGAGTCCTCGTCCTTCCCGTAGTCAGGACTTGTCAGAAGGGGGCGCTTCTCCTTCATCCAGGATTCCGCCTCGCTGACCTCAGAGTAGAACTGTTTCAGGAACAAGTTGAGCCAAAAAAGAGGTATTTGACTTGAACAGGATTCCAAGCACCAACCCATAGAACACGGTGTACCAGAGCTCTACCAAAATGAGCTGTCCAGCTCTAGGTTGATATCTTTAACTGCTTTCAGGATAAAGTTGATGGGTGTTTAAGTTTGCTGTGCTTTCTGGTCACAATGATGTACATGTAGATTTGCAGCAAGGCAATGTCTGAATTAATTTGAATGGCAATTATGGAGTCCATTTTTTTACTCTGTGGATTTCTGAGAAGCCAAAAAGCTACAAAGCTAGGGTAGAAAATATACACGCTGAACACATTTAAGGCTAAATAAAATGATCAAAAGCTTCCACGGTCACATATGCATCGTCTCGTTCAGAACTGAAATCTATGTCCATGATTTTTAAATAAGTAAAGAGAAGAAGCCTATCTTTAGCCACTTTTGGTGCGAGAGTTACACGTACAAAAAAACGAACCAAGTTTGCACCCTGTGTATCCATCAAAGTTTGCCATTCAAAGAAGCACTAGCTTAAGACAGTTTGGTGATCAAGCCCGGAAGCTTCCACCATTCTACCTGCCGTATTCGGTCCGAAGCATCTGGGATAAGCACACCAACTGTGTCTTTCTAAACATCTTTGATCCACTGAGGTCTCATGACAATTGCTATGATGCACCCGATAATCTACAAAAATGTTTCAACTGTGAACGTTGCCTTCAATAGATCATTCAAGTCCTTTCCGTTCACTGATTTCCTGTGTGTGCATTTACGCATATGTAACACATCTGCGCACATTGTGAGGAAGTTGGAGGATTCAAATGTTAGTCTTTGGTCTTTCCACTTAAAAACATCAAGTCACTGATTTAATATCACTTCAAATACAGTCCCTGAAAATGCAGCTGGACTCAAACAAGGACCTGAACACATTAGTAACTGATGAAGTGTGAAGTCACAAGTTCCCCCAGGATCAGCCACAGCACATCTTTCTCCACCTACCGTCTGCGACTCTAAGGCATCTAGCAGCTTCCTCTTCCGGTCTCCGGCTACCTCCTGCAGCTGGTACCACATTGCTTGGAGCTGGCTGAGCTCCACGTTGATGTCCTCCAGGGCGTAATGGTTCCCTTGTATCAGCTGCTTGCCCGTCAATACCACCGCGCTAATGAGCGGCTCGTGGGCAGTCAGCTCGGCTTCTAGCGCCTGAGGTTGGAGAGAATGTTGAATACATGCATACTATGATCATAAGGAATGGCGCAACAGTGAGGTTTATAATAATGTTCACTATACAGGTTTCTCAGCCAGGCAAATCCACACGTATAAACCAAATGCACTATTTAACCCTTTGACTGCTATGCATTAGGCTGAAGCCCTTCCAAAAGACCACAACTACTTCAAGAGAAGGTACAGACAATCAAATTCATACATTCACAACAGAGGGCTCCAAGGAACCGATTATGAAAAATTAACTAGTGCCATGAACAAATATAAACACAAAAGGTGCCATTGTAAGTGTACTTGTAACCCAACAAATAACTACATGTACTTCTACTTCTGCAAACAGCTCTAACTTCAAAGGTGGATTGGGAGGGTGGGGGTAACAAGGCCCATGGCCACCAACAAGGAGCCCAAACTTTTGTTTGGAAATACAACGAAAGGTGATTTTTTGGTCTAATTCATTTCCCTCTCTTGCAAATGTGAAATAAAAAGCCCCCAAATTTATCCCCACCCCTCAGGTCACACAAGATACATGACAAAATTTTTCAAATTCTCCCCCACCCTTAACTCTTCTGAACCCACCCTTAACCACTTCCTGCTGGGGATTCCGGATCAGGACACGTATGCTTTATATACGTGGCCGGGGTCTCCGAACTCGGACAAAAGGAACAGGGCCTTGTAACACAAGACCGTACTCGGAAAAAAAAACAGGCTGCTGGGCATTACCAACATTTTTTCACGCCCAAAAGTGGAGATAATCCAGCCTTGTTTTGATACAGTATACCATGGTTTGGGGCATTTAGAGCGAGCGGGTGGATTACCACCGGGGACAAAAGGGGACACCACCGCAGTGATCAGCCACACAGCACTGCTGCATGCTAATCTGGCCCCTATTGAAAAGAGGTCAGCAGCGCACTGAGCCAGGTTCGTGAACAAAAGAAAGTTATATAACACCGTCCAATCTGGGCTCTTTTAACAAGGCTGCAGGCCGGGTGGAAATACTCCAGCGTCGATAGATGTTGTATATCAGGCTAGAGTGGACACCAGACAGTCCTTCATGTGTTTGTAAGCATCCAGTAAGTGAAGATAGGAATTTTTAAAGAATTTTGAAAACAGAAAAAAATGATAATTATCCCGCACCAGCATCATCAACATTGACAACTGCCCCCGGAAACAAGTGGTTAACCTCACTTTTCAGTCAATGGCCTAGTAACCCCCACCCCACACAAAGACCCTTTTATGATAACAAGCCAAGGGGGCCAGACAATACCAGCCGCCACCCACCTGGTGTTTCTTGTAGAGGCTCTGCACAGCATGCAGGCTTGTGCCCAGGTCGTCGGAAGCCACCCAGGGTTGCTTCTGGTCGATCCAGGACACCTCGTCCTCCACGTCCCGGTGGAACTGGTACAGCCGGTGAGCATCCTCCAGGTTGCCCCGCCGCAGGTTCAGCGGTTCTCTCAGAGCTTCGTATCTGGTGACATAGGGCATAACTACCATAAAAACCCTCAAGTGCTAAAATGACGGGGAAAATATGTCAAATTCCGTACTGCAGGGGATATTTGATCAGTTGTTAGTCCACAAAACAGTGCATGTTGGACTGGCCATCTATAATGGTCTGTTTCTTTTAATTACATTTCTCCTCCATCTATGGGGGAAAAATGCACACGCCTGTTGCAGTAACCACAGCCAAGACACAAATGCCCAAATGGTCGCCATGACAACTACCATCAAATCAACCTCATCAACAAACACTGCCGTTGCCAGCATTGACCCGTCTTAATTTTGCCACTGACCGGACTACGATCTGATCCGTTTTCGTCGTGAGTTCCTCACTCAGGAAGTGGTTGGCTTCTCGGAAGGAGTCTGCCATGGTCTTGGCATCGGTCACTTTCTCCTCATGGGCATTCATCTGTGCCTCCATGACCTGTGAACAAAATGAACAGGTGTCATTCATGTCATGCCATGTTTTACCAAAAAGAAGTCAACAAAAATAACTATATTTTCTATTACACTGAAAAAAAATTGGGTGGGTCTATTTTACTTAAAATATATCAAGCTTGACTGATGCTCAAGTAAGTATTGTTTTCGGATCTGTAAACGATGTCAGATGTAATATGTTCATGTTAATGCATAACCAATTTTTCACGCCTTAAAAAAACAAATATACTTCCACCATCTCCCCAAAAGTTAACACACAAGTGATGATATGGAGTTGTCACCTTAAGTTTTCAATCTATAGGCATTTGCATGGCAGCCATCTTTCAGTTCTGTGCTTTTGTTCCACAGGGATACACATGAGTAAACTTTCTGTGCATTATCCCTCAATAATAAAAGCACCAACCTGAAAGATGGCTATCACGGAAAAACTGGTGCCATTTTCAAGGTTGAGTTGGGTAACCAGAGGCACATGAATTTTGTTTCGATTGACCAAACAGTGATACGCTAAATGGTATTAATTCATTCTGTTCACATTGAATACTCTTCATCTCGCCTGCCAATATTCAGCTTTGAATCATCTAGAGCTAGACATGTCCCTCGACAGACAGCAGATGACCGGCCCAATTAACACAAAGTTCAGGCAACTATATCCTATTAGCTGATTCAATCTGCATGAGAAATGCACCAGTTGTACCATTCTACAGTCTGTAAACATTTTCAGCCGGTTTCTAATCAGCGGTCGCCTACTTATGCCAATTTGTGATGCTGTTGACATTTAACTGTATCTCATATGCCAGGAGACCAAAGACTTCTATATCCATTGGGCACAAAGATCAAACAATAGAAGAATGGAATACCAACAGAATGTTTCTTGAGCAGCTTGTCAACACATGTATTCTGAGAGACCAAACACTCCCCGACTACAAAGAGCGAGTGGCAAAAACGACCAGACTGCAAGGAAATGAAAGCTCTGAACTAAACAGGAACAAGGAGCAAATAGCTTATTGATATTATTTATATATTCAGATTGTAGACTTTAATGAACTCCAAGATCAAATACTCCCCAGGTCTACAGTACGGAAGCCACAGATCCCTAGACTCATCAGGCAACGAGAACCAAGGTATAAAGGGATTCACAGGGTATTTGTTAGACATCTTGTTCATGCAGCTCAAGTTGTAAGCTTAACTTTATCTTGTGCCCTATGACAAAATAACCCTCCAACAGTCTAGTATACAGACTAAATACTCAAAAACACCTAGCCAGACAGCAAGGATATCAACGACCTCTAAACCCATCAGGTACAAAGACCAAAAGGGGTAGAAAGTGTGAAGCACTCACAGAGTGTTTCTTGAGCAGCTTGTTGACACTGCTCAGGTCCCTGCCGAGATCCTTGGAGGCCAGCTGGGACTCCATCTCTGTCAGCCAGGTCAGGAGGTCGTCCAGAGACCTATGGAACACCTGGGCCTGGTAGAATGACGAAAGACAGAGGTCCTCAAGACATATAACAGCATGGGCAATTGCTGATCTGAATATTGACACTTTATCACAGGACATGTTGAAGCATTTCGGTCGCATCAAAACCCAACATTAGCACTGTTTATCAATTTAATACAGTTGCAGTCCATTTTGGTGTCATCTTTTTCATTTCAGAGGAGTCATGTTTCAGACTAGTCTGATATGAATTTGATGCTTTTCTTCTCCTCTTTGGCAATCCAGAATGTCTCATATTTGGGTAATTCCAGAAATTAGGGGTGTATTTCTATTTCATGTCCCTGGCACATCTCACATATGATTTTGTAAGTTCAGAACACATTTTCTAATTTCAAAGAGTGATGAATTTATGCAAACTACCTGCCAAACAAATGGTAATAGTTTAAAATCAATGGGGCCACTAAAATGTCACACTTTTGGACCCCTGATTTCTGGAATTACCCATTTCTCTTCTCACTCAAATCAAAACTTGGGCTAATCCTTTCCAATCTCCAATGCAAATTCATCAGATGTAGAATATAGCTCTACCACATCTAAAATTTTGGTCATCATAATGGAGAATGCAGCTCATCACAATCAATGTCTACCGAACAACTCATCACAATCTAGAAGACAGCTCATCCAAATTTAGAATATGGCCCATTCAATTATGGAACATGGTTTGCCCTAAGTGAAACATATAGTCTCACCCTAATCTACATGTAAATAACCAGAGATGCTGGTGGCAATTTCTCACAAGGTCTGACACTGGAAAAGGGGCCACGATGCTTTTATGTTCAATACTTTCTGCATCTATGCAAAATTTATATAGTTGTTGGATTTCACAAGGTCTGATTTCAAACAGAAGTCTGACTAATTGTATGCATTGCAGCTCATTCCCAATAAAAAGCATACGCTATACGCAAAGTTAGATTGTAATCTGACTTGGACAACTGTTGCATATTATTCATGGTAATCTAGGATTATGCCGGTAACCAACTGACAAGTACCTGGTAAGCATCATTGAGCAGATCTCGTTTCCTCGTTGACGACGTTACCAGTTGCTGCCATTTTTCTTCCATGAGGGTGAGCTTCCCCTGGATGTCTTCAGCAGCAAAATGATTGGCACTGATCATTTCAGTGCCTTCCTGTATAAATGAACAATGCATAGTACACAATGGACCGACTGCCTTCTTCACGTCACATCAAACCCCTTCATTTGTGACCGAATAAAAATTAAAAACCTGTACCAATCAAGTGGTTAAGAACTGACAATTAACAGCAAAGAAAATAAATGACAACCTCAATACAAAGTATATATATATATATTTGAGACAGTTGTTTTGAAGGGAAGCCACAAAGAATTATACATGTCGGTAAGTTATCTGATCTCTCTAAAAACTGTTTGACATTTCGAACATTTATCTATGGAACAGCTGTTGCCACTTATCAGTTTCTGCCAGTAGTCACTCAAGTCTTACAAATTCCCAATACTACAAACCAAAAGCCTAATCACGTTATTCAATTGCTGGTATTAAAAATGGTCGCACTGTCGGAAGCCCCAGATTCTAACGCAGCCTCACCTGAGTTATAGCATCGACCCTGTCTTTGTTGGCCATCAGCTCTGCCTCAAAGGCCTGGTGCTTCTGGATCTTGCCCTGCAGGTTGCTGGGGTCTCGGTAGGCCTCGTCCTGGGCCACCTGCAGCTTCTCCCCAATCCAGGCCAGCATCTCGTAGATGCTCTGCAGGAACTGGTGCAGCTGTTTGGATTCATGGAGCCTGCGGTGGCGGGCATTGGCCTGGGCCCACAGTCGGTCACGCCTGCAATCAACAATCGCATAATGACCACAATCTTAAGGTCACTCTACGAAGTTGGGTACACAACGTGTGACATTGGACACATTTCAGGCCGTGGTCTAAGTACTCGAATGTCTCAGAGTAAAGGTTGTAAGTCTTTCAAACATGGTGTTTCAGATTATTTCAATGATTTTTAGCAGAGTATCTATCAGAAAACGTAGTTTCACATGGAGGCTTGCAAAGATCTGTTATGTTTCTCTAGTTGTGCCAAAGGAGTGTGTTCACTGAAATTGACAAGCACAGGAGACAACCCGTGCATGAAAGAATGAACACAAAAATGTATACCACGCATCTGGACAGCAGGAAACTGCTCTCAAGAACTTGCGCTTGGGTAATCTTGCATCCAGCATGACAAGCGGAAGTGCAAAAAAAAAAAAAAAAAGTGCACCTTTACCACACTCATTCCATCTAGTTAAATCCTGTGGTCAATTTTGTTCTATTTCCTCACCTCCCCAAGACGTCACGGCACCTGTTGTTAATGTTCTTGATGTCGAAGTGGCTTCCCTGGACTAACTCGGACGCAAAGCTCTGTAGCTCTTCGATCTTCTCTGCTTGTGTCTGCAAAGTCTTCTCAAAGCCCTCATGCTTTTTGACAAGTGCATCAGCACTGGTCAACGAATCCTGTAATAAAAAAAACCAGCAAATAAGACCGACATCAAGGATCACATTAAAAACCCACAGCAAGGGCTCATTATGGTTCTATAGTGTACCTTTAAAAGTGAACCTACATGTAAGGTATCTGTTCACAGGGATACGATCAATATAAGAGTGTTGTATGAAATTTTTAATGCCACTGATGTTATCAACAATATCAATGATGAAAATCGAAGTTTTCTTTTGTAACTTAACAGTAACCTTGTGTTTTTTTCCCTTTAGTGCATATTTTTGCTGCAATTTTTATGCTTTGCTATGAACTTGGGTAAATAAAGATATCAGCAGTGAACACATACTATACTGAAAGAAAATTAGTAAAGAAGTACGAAAGAAACACTGACCAAAAACAGTCTTTGAACCTGAAATCTTTGTAACACATATCCTTCTAAATAGAGATAACAATGCACGTGCCTGAATTTCTATTGCAAATCATCAGATAAATTACTTGGAAACTTGTGTACCTATTCACTTTCCCATTGTCTTTAATGACTCCGTTGCATGGATACTAGACAATAAAACTCACCCCAATGTCTTCATTGTGTAGGAATGCTTCTTTGGATGCCAACCACACCTCGGCCTGTTCAACATAGTCCTGAAACACCTGCGGGTTGTGAAGATCGAGTCCGAATATTAAAAGGGGGATCCAAAATGAGTACAGCCTTCTTCACTCATTGGCCGTGTATAACATCCACAATCCGTGCACGCCACACTTACGTGCACTTGTCAATCGCTGAATACCAATTATCAGTGTAAGCTAAATACTGTGGGCCACCTACAAACTGTGCAGGCCAAACCTGCATGCGGAGATACAATACTTGACAACAGCAAGACACCATACTGGACAAGAGCAAGAGGTGAGCCCCTGACGCTCAGGTCAAAAGTAACCAAATCTGACCATTCAAATACGTGCCTTCCATCACCAATCAATCAGACGGCCAATTCTGTATGAAAATTGTCAACATGATGTTATTTTCTCCTAGTGCATCACCCAGCTTTGGTCTCCCAAGTTCATCCTTTTACCTCGAGCTGGTATGCTGGCCATGGATGGATGGTGAAAGACAAATTGTGCACACAAGTTTTACGATCGATGAGTGGAGGCTCTGTGCAAGACTGATCCCATGCTTGAACCTGCCCCTTGTGAGATCCATGGAAGTGTCTTTCATTTCAACTATATTAAAGGCCTTTTTCCAAACTGTTCCATACTGCCATAACATTTTTTTCCATTCAAATTTTGAATGTAGAATCACTTGACGTCTATGCTTAGCCCCAAGCATGAGTAATTCTAAAGTGCCCCTTGGACTTCATTCTGGAAAGCTTCAAGGAGTTTTACGCGGTGCATCTTTAAGAGTGTCCGCAGCAACCTAATCCAAGATAGGCATCCTGGACGTCCAGATTGCGTATCCTTAACTTCCTGTAAATCGTCCATTTTCAAGTTACCTAAAAATTTGAAGCAGGAAGTCTTTTTTTCTAGCCCTTTCAGTATTTTCAGCTTATGGCCTCCAAGGGTTAATGGTCATCTGCTGCTTTTTGGAATGTCACTTGTAATACCTGCAGATCAAAGCACTGGGCAAGGAGCTCTTTCCGTTCCTGCCAGACATGTACGACGTGGTCCTTGGTGTCCTGGAGACGTTTCAGGGAGGCCCGCAGCTCCTCCTTGGCGTAGTGGTCCTGCTGGATCAGCCTCTCCCCAAAGCCTCGTAGGTACTGAAACATGCCGTCCCTGCCGTCAATCTCCACCTGACAGCAAGGGAGCATACACAGACATTAAGTTTGGCACCACGGATCCTATCCTTGACTTGGACCCAATGCCATGGATCAATTAAGTTTTCAATGAAGGGAAACTGCAGTCAAGTGGCAGAAATTTGACTGGGACACAATCATGGAAGTACAATGTTGTGCTATAACGATTTGACACAGCAACTTCCTAACAATGTGTGGTTGTTGTATCGATCCAATTCTAAAAGTGCAGATTTACAAAATGATCTTGAATATCTCAGCTTCTTTCTTTCCAGAAGAGCACATCACCAGCTATCTTCCTTACAGACTTAGAGTTAAAGATGAGGGAGTATCTCACAGAAGCATAGCAAAAACCTGACATTCAATAAATGGTCATCTTCTTTTCATATATCACATTCTAAACCTGTTTCTGAACACTGTTTGATACAATATGGGCATTTCACAATAGTGCGCCTCCAAGACTTTGCAACACGTTGACCAACCACAAAGCGCGAAATCTGTCGACTCAATGCGCATTTGCAAAGGGTCGACAGACTTCGCACACTGTGATTGGTCAACTGCCCAGGAGAAAAATGCTAATAGCAAACTGTGGGTAAGTAACCAGCTATATGCAATAGTAGAAAAATGATGATGTAAACACTGCGCCCAGTTCCAAAACTTGCATAGGTTATTCTTATTCCAAT
This sequence comes from Acanthaster planci, assembly GCF_054643075.1. NCBI lineage: Eukaryota > Metazoa > Echinodermata > Asteroidea > Valvatida > Acanthasteridae > Acanthaster > Acanthaster planci. Next base: position 13,190,903 of record NC_141777.1, on the reverse strand, counting down.
CACTGAATTTCCACAGCATTTTGCCTGTGAAGTTAAGCATGCTCTTCTCTGCACCACTAATGCTGTTACAGGGGCAACCTGGCAATCTGACAAATTCTCCGGTTTTTATCTGTGCCACAGCTGTTTACGGCTGCTCACTGAATGAAAATCCATATATTTCTCAGTGTCCTTCACTGAGTTCCCAGGATTATGCTTGTTACCTTTCTCTCCTTGTGAAGCTCACACATGTTCTCTGCCTCAGGGACACTTTTGGCCAACTCCCCCGAGGTCATCCGAGTCACAATGTCACTGGCCCAATTATCCTGAGGAGAAAGAAAAAATGGGCCAATGCAATACTAGATTCCAGCTTTGCTCTGACAGTGACAGGTATACCAAACATCATTGACCAAAGCCCCTCTGATTTTGGACCAATCAAAACCATGTTTACTCAACTCAAGGTAATATCAAACATAATTCTGTTGCGCCAACCTACATATTGTTGTAGTTGAGTTCATACAAGTCCTTTCACGATGCCATTCACAAGATACTGGGTGAACAATGACAAAGGAGGAACGCTTTGGCCACAGGTTATTTGAACTGTGATGGGCATGCAGGGACGAAGTGATGAACTCAACTACAACACTGGTGTGACATGCATGCTTATCGTTTTTAGCTCGGCTGTAGCAGGCATGGCTAAACTGATCCGTATTAAACCTGTGAAACAAGACAGTGTGATCTGAATGCTCGAGTAAAGGACTTTGACATAAGCTTGTGCGGAAAGGTCCACAAATTTGCTTAATGTCTCAACTGACAATTCCTGCTAGCACTTGTTCACATCCCCTTTATGTCTGTATGTACCTGTATCAGGTTGTGTGCCTAATTTAGTACTAATACATTGAAAGTAAGGTCAGTCTATAAATTAGGGGTCCAATGTTTTTCATGTCCCTGTCACATCCGACATGATTAAGTTCAGAACACATTCTCTCATCTCCAAGAGCGATGAATTAATGCAAATTACCTGCCAAACAAATACAAATAGTTTAGAAAAATAGAAAATCAATTTCAGTGATATTTCCGTGTCAAATTACACAGGTCAGGTCAGGTCAGGGACACAAAAATGTCACACTTTTGGACCCTGATTTTACAGATTGACCCAGTGCTAAGTCCGAACAGCCCAATCTGCCAGCATGCTTCACAACAAACCACTTTTTACTGAGAAAGGTGAAAACAAGAGGTTTAAACCATGTACTGATCAACTATTCCAGATGTCGAGTTCTGAGGGAGACAAGATTGAGAGACTGGTTTACCATCTCCCTGAAGTCTTTGTTGAACTTCTGCAGGTTATAGGCAGCATCCAGCCGAGCTTGCCTGACTTTGGTCAGCTCCCTCAGGGCCTCCCATTTTTCGGCAGCTTCCCGTTGCTTAGTTTGTATCTCCTGGATGCTCTCTGGGCGGCTGGCTGACAGCCTCTCGGCCATTACATCCACCTCCTTCAAGGTGTGCAAATAAAAATATCTGAACGGTGAATAATGGACTCCTACTATCTAGGAGCTCATGGAAGGAGCTTCTGTGAATCCTCCACTGTGAAGCAAATATAATGGTGCATTCTAACGACTCCCAAATGCACACATGTAAACTATGAGCCAGGAATGCTGGCTCACGGTCAAGCAAACAGCTGCAAAGTTTTCCCAGACAGCACATGATTTTGTTTCTTCCTGAAGACACATTACCGGAAGAAGTCTGATCAAGACCCGGAGTACCAGTACCTGGCTCATGGAGGTCGTCAGCCTCCTTTGAAAAGGCACTCACAAATACCTTACCTATTAAAGCCAACCTCCCTTGAAAAGGGTATCCACAAATACCTGTGACAGTTTGAGAAATCTGATTGGTCCACAAGACTGTCACATGGGTGGTTCTTAACAAATGATGAAACATAGCAGCGCTAAAACAAGGTTCCTGCATCTGGACAACACAAATTTGGCTCTTCATTACTTTTAAAGTTAGCGTCCTAGTGGTTGTAATGGACCCTACCAAACACTACAAGGCCCCTATCTAGTTTTAAAAGTACTAGTTTATTACCGGATTAAAATGAAATACCACTTTAAGGGCCAAAGCAAATTTTATAACAATGAAAGAAGGTACTACTGACCTGGAGTTTGTCCTCTATTGCCGTCAGGTCTTGGATCATGTCCTGGTGTCGTCTCTGTAGACTTTCCACACCAGGCAGATCCTTCCCTAGCTCCTCACTGCTCATGGCGTTAGCCTGAAAATAACAGGTGGGCACTTTCAAGTGTCAGGGTGAACCATATGTTCCCCTCATTTGAGGGGAACATATGGTTGTGCTCTAACATTTCAGATTAATCTCAGGGCTTATGATGAGGAAAATGTTTCACTGACAAGATGCATCCACTTATCATCCCTGGGAGAGATGGTCGAGGGGCAGGAGGTGCCCATCTTGGCATTTTCTGATATCATCACAATGCGATTTTTTGGGGGGTGGCCTAGCCTTCAGGAAAATTTCAAAGAAATGCCAGCCAAAAATGTCAACTTTTTTCAACGACATGCTCAATACCTACTGCAAGCCGAAACAAGTGAGGGCGGGAGCTGTGAAAGATCGGATCAAAACCCAATGTTGGACTGAATTCAAACTAAACAGTTGTACTAATAATGAATGCCTTTATGTGCACGCCAAGCTCAACAAGATCAGGCATGAGAACAGCTGAGATCTGTGGGGCAGTAGTCGTGAAGAGAATGGCTCTTTTAGGGTTACATTTTTGGACATAATGTCCCGTCGTAATCAAACCCTACTCAACATTTTGACTGAATGTGTTCGATACACACTTATGCCCAAAGAACTTAGCACACACAATGATACTGCAGCCATTCTCCAGGAGCTAAGCTTAGTTGCAGAAGCTGAACACATCTCACCTTCTCAATGATCCTCTCTTTGATCTCGTCTACGTCCCTGTTGAAAGCGTGTACCTCCAGAGCCCCAGCCAGTTTCGTACGATAGTCGGCTAAACCTTCTTGCATCTGCTGCCAACTAAAACCACCATGCATTTTGAACATTTTAGACAATATCCCTGAAAGACTGATTTGACTTGTGACAGACTTGCAATTGACTACCCATTCACTTACGACTGACCGGAACACAACCGTGTACAAAAATGTCATATTTTGAGAACAAGTAAAATTGCACAGTGCAAAAACTACACTACAATTACGAAGTTTCTGCAAAGTATTGATGACGAGTGGTAGCTTTCTCCTATGCACCATAAGAAAGGGCCCTTCATCGGAACTCGGGGCTTCGTTTCTCACTACAACAATGCCAGTACCAAATACGTGTAGCCCGACTCCCATTTTATAGCTTCATAGTACAGTTCCATATTTTTTGTAGTAAAAGAAAAATCACAATCACAAGTGTGAGACTTAAACTGAGATTTCAGACTGGGCCAAGATTCCGTGCCCACACTTACCTCATGGTGATGCTGTCTCGTCTTTCTTTGATGACAGTGCCTTCCCCCGCAGCCTGCGCCTGGTGGATCAGCTTCTCTCCCACTAGGCTGAGCTGCTTGACGACCGACTCATCCACTGACATATCCTGCCAAAGATTCCCAGAGCGATCCAATCATAGCCATGGAAATGCTAGGGGTAGGCCCCAGATTCTGAATCGCTGCATGCTTAACAATTGAGGAAAGTTTACAGGACCTAGGAGTATGCCCTGGTACTTCTGACTTAAACAATTGTTATATGCAATTTAAGATATGGGCGTGAAATCCGTCAACACTTTGTGGCTAATTTTGTAGTATTTATGGCCTGCATTTTTGAAGACTTCCCCTTAAAATAACAGAGTAAGATGAAAGACATGTTTTGAAGGGCACAGCTTCGGGGCATGCCTGGCAACCATGCAAAAGCACTTAAGAATTTGTACTCATTCAAATGAAAACAGGTCATTGTACCTGGCATGCACCCGCTCTCATGAGAAGGCCACATTGCTATCTATTGAACCTACATCAAGTCCAATGTACTTGTGAGAAGGCAGACTGTTCTAGGACCAACTACGACGGTGGACCTAACACTACTTAAAACAGACCAAACTCACTTGTGAGTAGTTTAACCCTCCTTTAGTTTTACAGCACAAATATGCACAAGTGCCCAAGGTCACTCTCTTGCATGTTGGTACAGTGCACAACACGACACAGCTGTGCTGCTTTGAGGTGTTTACCAAGTGACCCAAAGAGCGACTTCAGCATAGGAGGGTTAATACAATGTACAACAAAATATTCACAGAGGTGGGGGGGAAAGGAGAGAAAATGTGCAAAAAAGGACTTACAGCTCCTAGATCATCTAGTTTCTTCTGCAGCTCAAAGCAATGCTCGTAGTCTCTCCCACAGTCACTGGCAAGCACCATCAACTCCTGTACAAGAACATTACATTGATCAGAGAATTCTCAGTGTTGCAGCATAGTCTCAACCACAGACTCACAAATGATCAAATGTAAACCTGCAACAGATCACATCAGTCTGCATTACAAAACTGCATGTTGTTGCCACTTGGCACAGATTTGGCCTTTGGAAAAAGCAAACTATTCTTTTCTGCACAGGCTATACACCAGTTGAAAACAAAATCCTGCAGCAGACTAGAAAAACCTTCAGAAAGCAGAAATTCAAACAGAAATGACACTGAATACCAAGTTAATTTGATTTGGTTAGTTACAGTAGTCTAAACATGACTGTATCTAAAACACAATCTCTATAAGTTTCATTTAGACTTAAAATATTGATAGGACGATTGCCCAAACAAAATTAGATTCTTTTGAGCATTCAGTGGATAGTATTACTTTGGCTGAAAAAAGCAAGATGCAGTTCCAAACATTTGACATAGTGTCACTACAAGTACTGACTCATTAGTGTCATTTGAACAACATCTGTGAGTTATTTCCTACCCAATCTCACCCTGAGCTTTGGGGACATTTTTTAAGCTCCTAAGATTCTTACACCAATCTCACTAACACTCCAGGGTGCCACCTTGCCGCAATAATTGCTACAACAGGTCATGTACAGCGGTCTACTTCAAGTTCCGTGCATCAGTCCAGCCCAGTCTGAGAACAGACTTCTCAGACTGTGTGTGTGCGCACAAAACAAATGGGGGATTAGCATGTACACAAGACCACCAACTCAGGTCACATGTGGCAGTGTAACGCGTCAGGTGACCCTAAGTATGCAGACTGCCAGATGGTGTTTACCCATCCTCCGGTGTGAACTGGTTTAGCACTAGTGACCTCTGGATTATGTTTCACCTTGGCACCTGTTTTAAGGACCTGAACACAAATGTTACAATTTTCCCTGCCTCCAGATCCATCCTACCTTTTCCTTGATCCACGACTCCACCTTCTCGGCTTGGCGGTTGAACTCCAGCAGGTCCTTGACTTCGTCTAGCTGCTGGCTGCGTCTGGCTGAGGCCCGGCGCAGCGCCTCCCAGTGGTCAAGCAGCTCCTTCAGGTCATGCTGGATGTCACTGGAGTCTGGGTGGTGCTCTGCTATGAGCAAGTCCCCGGCCTAGCCAACAGGGAAAAAGCAATATTGTATGAATTGGCTATGGCTGAAAATCAAACACAAAGTTATGGAAGCCAGCTGCTGGAGGCTTCATGCCTTTGCCCTTCAGGCTCTCCATAGGAGGCAGTGGGGTTTTTTTGGGGGGGAGGGCACAGCAAAGGAATTTGGATATAGCCTGAGCGGCACTCGAATGACTGGGTTATGGCTGAGAGCAATTCGTATTCTCTGGAAAGCAGCCGCAGCCACTAGTGAATGACTTCCAATGGCTTGCATGATTTCTAGCCACAGTCTTTTTTATAGATATAGGCACAGATGGCTCAACACATTCAATGGCTGATGTCTTAGCTCTGTAACTTCCACTGTGGTGATCTTTCATGGGTTGGCCCGCTGGTGCAGTGGTCTAACACTGTGTGCCTGCCATTCAAGTCTCTATCACAATACAAAAGTGAAGACTTACAAACCAACCTTCCTGCTCAAGTAATTGATTCTAAATGATATGCCATGCATGTGCTTGCAAAGTAGAGACTGTTGACGTATTTCATTTTTGCTAAACACTTCTACACTTAATCTGCACCCAAAGTCTTTGCTTGTGGCAAAAAGGATAAGGAATTTTTGGAAGAGAACACGTACAGTATGCTGTATGTTTCAGAAAAGCTGGCCATATAAAAGGTTACAAATCCAAGAAAACAAACAAGAAACAGAACAGGTGTACAAAATAAAACAGAGAAGAATGATCTTTTATACTGTAGGTGCCAAAACCAAAATGCAATACAGAATAGGAAAAACTTGAATTTAGGACTTTTTCTAATCATTTCAGCTACAGTCGCGTATTTTGATTTTGGGGGTTACCTTTTTAACCTCAGCAATGAGCTTCTCGTTTGCCGCAATCTCAGCTTCAAATGCCTGATGCTTCTGGAGTTTCTTCATCTTCTCCTGCAAGTTGCTCATGTCCTGCAGGGACCTGCAGTCTTCCACCAGGATCTTGTGTTTCTCATCAACCCAAGAGTCGGCCTGTGGAAGGCAAAAGGTTCAAATAAATTACAATGTTTACTGAAATTAACAATCTGCTACAAGAAGCTTGTGCTTCTGACTGACCCAAGAGTCAGCCTGTGGAAGGCAACAGTACAAAAATAACTACTTACTGAGATTCACTATCCTCCCAAAGGAGGTTGTGGTTATTTCCAGTCTACCCATGGAAGGCAAATGGTACAAATATTAACCCTGTTTATTGCAGGTTACAAGAATCTTGCATTTGTCCAAGAGTTAACCAAAAGTATGGAATGCAAATGGTACAAAATTATTATGCTTATCAAGATTTGCAGTAAACCAAAAGCTCCGTGCTAAAGAGTATACTTGATTGAGAGATGCACAAATTATTTCACTGATCTGTTGTTTTCCTTATGGATTATGGAGGGGTGTTGGTCAAAGTATGGACTAATAAAGCCTGAGGGTTCAAGGTCACTACAAACTAAGCCTCTTAACTAACCTCAGCCAGATCTCGTTTAAACTGTGCATACATCTTAGCAGTGGTTAGACTTTGCTTCCTCTGTCCGCTGATCTCCTTCACCTTAGCACGTCTAATCAAAGGAAAAAATGAATCATAAAATGCCTTCTACGAACAAACAGATTCCTCCACCACAGTTGTGTGGGTCGAGTCTACTCGAGAATACCTACCCAAACAGTCACTACATATGCAAACTTCCCACGCGCATATAGCTATTCGCTAAAAAGACTTGATCATCCGTGGTGCCCCTTGACCTCCCACTATGCACTGCGGTCATGCCACCGTGTTTGTCCTTCTTTTCGAAAGCGACTAGAATGTCGTAGCCAAGTGCGGAGGACAGGTGGGAGAGGACTGTTTGGGTAGGTATTCTCTAGTAGACTCGACCCACACTACTGTGGGGGAGGAGTCTATGGCGCTCTACCTACCCAAACAGTCACTACATAATGCAGAGTGGCAACGGTCTAGGTGGTGGGATGGCTACAGAATACGCAAAGACACAAAAGGGATAATTGGCCATCTATCAACAAGATAGGAATATGCCCCGTCACGATTCCCAGCCAGATATGGATTCAGTATTAGGAAAAAAACATTAGAGTCATGTGTTATCTAAGGAATGGGAGTCGATGGTGGGGCACATGAGGTAACTGTGACACCAGACAGTTGCTTGGTATGATTGAAAACTGCAGTTCTGAGTTTTACAGAAGAAGAAAAGAATCGGTTATTTATTGGTGTTTGAATATTGAACCACTACAATGTACACTCTTCACCATGCCTTGAATAGTGGGGAACTAGTCAGACTTCAGGGTTATGAAGGTCTAAACAACATGAAAAGAACATGTCTTTCCGGGCAACAGGATTGGCGGGAGTAAAGGTTAACAGAGAGGGGCATGTAAGCCTTACACGCCCTACAACTCTACCCTGTTGGAAGAAGAAGAGTTGTCTGCGACTAAGACCTGAAGGCGAGGGGGTCTGGCGCAAGACAACAGCAGCTAGATGTTCCATGTGAAGGAAGGGACAGTAATGCGCAGAGTCGGTCATCTGGTACAAAGGAACTGACTCCATCACATTGTGATGTAGTGTCTATTCTACTGCGTGAATCTTTCTCTGAGAGCAAGCATATGTATTTATTGAAGGAGTTGTTGGCTTCAAGATGTGGATTACCTTCGGGTTAATCTCAAAGTCCAATTTTCATAAGAACAACTGTCTTTTGAGGAGGCCAAGGCATAGGGAGAACGTCCCTCCGTAGTGATTTATCTGGCGTAGGGAGAGCGTACCACTGTAGTGATTTGGCGAGAATGTGATAACCAACGTACTCCTGTCCCTGAAATCTGAAAGTTCGGACATAGGAGTAAGCCATAGAATTCGGGAAGTACCACTAGAAACGAGAAGTCGAGAGCCTGTCCATGGGATTTTCGTGAGAGGACTGGAATGAGAATCAGACAATTCGAGTCCCAGAAAGCTTTGGTTGGATCCGACAGAGGTTGAGCTACTGTAAGAGGAAACCTGTGTACAAGCAATAACAACATGCGTCAACAGAGATTGGAATTCAATGCGTTCGGCCGAACAAGCAGGCAGACATGAATCCAAGAGGGTAGCGAACGAGCAGACACAGTCTGCTAGAACCTTACTACTGTAGTAGGTAGTAAACCTACAAGATCAACCACCGAAGGTACCTGAGAAGTAAGTAGCCCTTAGCATCAGATATAGGGAACAGGGCAGCGTTGACGTTCCCTTTTGGTCCATATCTTCCTGCGTTGCCTGTGAATATTGTGGAGAGGACAGAGCAGAATTTGGCCATTGTGTGGAATCGGCGAGGGAACAAAAACTGTGGTAGTGCTTGGTCCCGAAATCCTTCATGACCACTGGTTAATTTGCGAAAGGGCAGGCTTACATTCATCCCTGAACAAAGGTTTTATAGGTAAGTGTAAATAGAGGTGACATTTCTTTTTTGAAACCCCAAGTACGACTGTTGTGTGGGCTGGATAAGGACTTACCTCATCTTTATCGGGCAAGGAATTGATGCCTGAAGACTAGTTAAGAGTGGCCGATGATGTCACTGTATTGAAGGACTTTGGGCATTTAAACAGCATAAATGGGAGATTAAAGTCAGACTGCATAAATCCGAAAGGATGAAAAGTTGGGAGTCGCAAATGGAGCGTCCATGCGAAAACTTAAAATCATTAATACTACTTCATGATGGAAATACAGTGATCGTATTTCACATTCAGAATCAGAAAAAGTGCGGACATACATGTAAGTACCCCTTCGAAAGTCCAAATCAATTTTATTTCAATGAATACAGATTGTTCATCGAATATCGAGAATATACCAGTCAAGTAGAGCTCTTCGTTTTGATCACACGGGGTGTAATCAGAAGAGATAACACGAGATATAACTGCGTCAAAATTTGGGGCCGACGGTAGACCCACTTCTGTCGGACCTTGTAACAGTCACAGTAACTCATCTGGACACACCCATAAGGGGAGAACTCATAGCAGACATAGTACACGTGTATAAAGTGTTACACCCCAGGTGACCGGTACAAGTCACCGTGAGGGTGCACATTAAAATTATGACTCCAAACTGTAAAAGAAGGAAACAGGTAGGCACTTGTAGGGCATGTGTTGGGGTCGATGTTACTTCGACAAAGCATGGAGTCAGAGTCTAAACTTAAATACATTATCTGTTACTTACTACTACTAATAAATCTAATCCTAGAGATTACCAAAAATCGATACTACGCACACCGTGGTCCCAGTATCGAACATCCAGTATCGATTCCTCAGTATCGATTCTTTACACGAAACTATAACTGTCCACACTATAACAAGAAACATGAACACCTTAGGTTCCAATCCAAATCTATCAGTTGGTCAATTAGGCTACAGCATGCTCTGTACTGGATTCGCATTTTGACCTGTTACACTCCACTCAATTAGCATGGCCAAAGGGCCTAATTCAGGCAGTATCTACCACACGCCTGAAAGAGTTTGCTGATACAAATACGCAATGAATTCACTCCCCAGTGGGCCTAGTTATTAAAAGTTAGAAAAATCAAAGTGCGGGTTTAGGCGAGCCCTGATTCACTTCATGTCCTTGCGTGTTGCATAATGTCGTAGTGGTAAGAAATCTTCATGCCACATGATACATGCCTAACTTGCCAACAAGTAATTACTGACCCGTCAAAGACTCATCCTAGTTGCCATTACATGAAAATCTAAACAATATAAATCACTTGTCTACTTATTAAGGACCTCATAGATTGGCATAAAAAGAAAGAAGAGCATTACATACCTGTAAAAGAAGGAAACAGGTAGGCACTTGTAGGGCATGTGTTGGGGTCGATGTTACTTCGACAAAGCATGGAGTCAGAGTGACTCAGAACAAAGACTCCACACATGGCCCACCTGTGACCACACTGCCTTCCAGGAAGCATTACATAACACCGTGCTACTTCCTCTCTACAGCCGTTTCCTGTCCATCACCACTCCTACACTGAACAGTTGTAGGATTCCACTGTACTAGCAGCAAGCACAACCATAAAAAATGGGGGGGGGCATGTTCTTGAGATAAACAATGTGTACCTATTTCAGGCCCCTACACTCGCCCTTGAGATAAACAATGTGTTCAGGCCCCTACACTCGCCCCTGAAAAAGTAAATGTTGTCCTCAACATTTCCGAACAACTAATGAAAACATAAATTACTTAGTGTCTGAAATGACTGTGGAGTTATTAGCTGGGTTTAGTGTCACTCATCACTATGCTGGGTACGGTGAAGCTAGGTACGGTGACGCTGGGTACAGTGGCGCTGGGTGCGGTGGTGTTGGGTACCACTGTTGCCATGGCAGCACCTGCATCTGTGGCCCGAGTTGCATCACTGGGGTGTTCCAGTGCCCAGGGGTCGGAGGCCACCAAGTGGACGGCGGTCGTTGTAGTGTCGTAGCATGCAATCCGTACATCGGTAAGCTGTTTGTTTGCACGGCCCTCACTGAACCTTGATCCTGGCAAGGCTCACCAAGCTGCTGAAAAGCAAGTCGCTGTGGTGGGTGGCGCTGTCGCATGGGGTAGCGTCTTTCGTCCCTGGCGAGGCATGGATCATCTCCAGGTGCGTCGCTGGAAGGTCGATCAGTCTCCTCTTGGAAATCTTGTCCGGCAGGTTCAGCCGTCATAGGTGACCGGTCATGTACTCCTGGTTCGTGGGTAGTGACTGGTGCAGAAATGGTATCTGGTTCGGCAGCAGTTACATGCTCCGGAACGGTAGCTGGCGGTGACATTGCGGACGATGTTTCAACTGGTCCAGTCACCATCAGTCGAGGGGCAGATGTAGCAGTTCCCTCCGTCTGTTGCTCGCTGGCTGGGATGAACTCCTGTGCATCCTGGTTCAACCCTGAGGGAGTTCCGCGGACAAGCTCTGGTTTTGCGACATGCCATCCAATGTGACTTGTTTGTTTTGTGCGCCTCGGAGCTGGGACTGGGGGTTTGGGGACTTCTCGGGGGGTGGTGTTCTGAATGGATACTATGGTATCATCTTCAGAACTGTCGGAGTCACTCGCATCCTCCCTCACACTCGGTGCTGGCTGGCGTCGGTTGGTAGAGCCTGGTGTGGTGGCACTGGACACTGTCCTTTCCACACTTGGCTTTTCGCTGGTCAAGAAATCACAGGGCAGCAACAAGTTCCTGTGAAGAGTTCGTTTTCGTCCCTCGCCGCTCTCTGGGCGGAGTTCATAGACAGGGGAGTCCTCAGCTACTCGCTTCACAACAGTGTGAACTTCACGTTCCCAGTATGCGCGTAGTTTTCCAGGCCCACCATTTTCATTCAAGTTCCGCACCAGAACTCTGTCGCCAGGTTGGAGCACAGAACTGCATACCTTCTTGTCATAATAGTGCTTGCCTCGGCTGGAGGACCTCTCCGCATTTCTCCTTGCAGTCTCATAGGCATCTTCCATTTGTCTCCTCCACTGCCGACTGTAGTCGTGGGGGTCCTTTGCAGCCGTGCCTGTCCTTGGTAACCCAAAGGCTAGATCAATTGGGAGACGAGGGGGGCGTCCATACAGGAGGTAGAATGGCGAGAATCCTGTGCTCTCTGAACGTGTACAGTTGTAGGCGTGTACCACTTTGTTCACTGCATCTTTCCAGCGGCTCTTCTCCTTCTCAGGCAGAGTCCGAAGCATCCCCAAGAGCGTGCGGTTGAATCGCTCCACCTGGCCGTTCCCTTGGGGGTGGTATGGGGTGGTTCTCGACGGAGTGACACCGGACAGTTGCTGGAGCCGCTTGAACAGTTGATTCTCGAACTCCCTGCCTTGGTCATGATGCAGTCTGCTTGGGAACCCGAATCTGAGAACAAAGTCATTGAAAATCTTATCTGCCACCGTCTTGCCTGACTTGTTTGTTGTAGGGTACGCCTGGGCAAATCTGGTGAAATGGTCCATTACTACTAAAATGTACTCATATCCCCCAACACTTCGTTCCAGATGAAGGAAGTCAATAGACACCAGTTCAAATGGAGTGGTAGTGGCTATTGGCTGAAGAGGCTCTCGGGTTTGACGGCTCGGTTTCTTCTGTTGCAAACACCGACAAACACTGGTCACAAAGTGCTCAATGTCCCTTTGCATGCGAGGCCAATAGAATCGGTCGCGAGCGAGGTGAACCACACGTTCAACGCCAAGATGACCCATTTCCTTGTGTAATTCTTTGTAGACCACTGGGTGATATTTCTTTGGAAGGACCAATTGCAGCTTACCACCTGCCCTTCGATGGAGAATTCCGTCAGCATCCAGCTCGAGTTTGTCCCATTCTCGAAGAAGAGCACTAATGTTTCTGGATTTGCACTCTTGGCTCTGCTTATCCGGCCGACGGCCATTTTCCAGGGACTGTATGAGTTGTCTCATATCCTCCTCTTCTCTTTGCGCTACCTTGATTTCTGCTCTTGGAATCTCATTAAGGTTCGCCACATTATCATCGGGGCTTGAAGTAGACATGGTCAGTGCACCGACCCATGGGAAGCATCCAGAACTTTCTGCTCGAACGGCGTCAACAGTAGCACCGAGATGACGTGGGCTTATTTCACTGGTACACTGGGCTGTGTAGTCTTCGATATTGAGTGGCATACGGGAAAGAACATCGGCATCTGCATTGGACTTCCCTGGGCGGTACTTGATTGAAAAATTGAAGTCGGCCAATTCTGCTACCCAACGATGTCCAGTTGCATTAAGCTTGGCGGAAGTCAGAATGTAAGTCAGGGGATTATTGTCAGTGTACACTGTGAAGGAGGGAGCATAGTACAGATAGTCCCTGAACTTTTCAGTGATCGCCCACTTTAGGGCAAGAAACTCAAGTTTTCCAGAGTGCAGATTGTAATTCTTTTCTGCTGGTGTAAGCGTCCGCGACCCATAACCAATCACTCTCATCTTTCCATCTTGCCGCTGGTACAAGACTGCTCCTAATCCCTCGCTTGAAGCATCCGTGTGCAAAATGAAAGGTTGCTGGTGGTCTGGGAAACCCATCACAGGGGGGCTGGTGAGAAAGCTAAGCAACTGTTCCAACACTTTCTGGTGTGCTGCTTCCCATTCAATGGGTTGCCGTGACGACACCTGTACACTCTTTCTTGTCACAGGCTTCCTTCCTGACTTAGATGTTAGCTGTGTTGTACCATGGCTTGATGGGCCATTGACTTCTGGGCTTGGCTTCTTCAGCAGGTCATAGAGGGGCTTAGCGATCGTGGAAAAATTCTGAATATACTGTCGGTAATAGCCAAGAAGACCCAGAAGTTTTCTTAGCTCACCAACAGTGCTAGGTTTCTTTCCTCGTAGCGCCTCCACTGCCTCGACATCCGCAGGGTCCATCTTGTAGCCATCACTTCCGATGATCCTCCCCAAATACCTCACTTCCTTCTGGAACAATGAACATTTGCTTGGTTTCAATTTGACACCCTTCACCTGGAGCCGTCTGAGAACTTTGCGCACATTCTCAAGGTGTTCTTCAAAGGTTTTCCCATACACCAAGATGTCATCAAGGTACACCACCGCAATTTCGCCAACCAGTCCTTCAAGGCAGTTCTCCATACAGCGTTGAAAAACGGCGGGAGCATTGGTGAGACCGAAGGGGATCCTATTCCATTCATACAAACCCCACGGGGTGATGAAGGCTGTTTTTGGTTTGCTCTCTGTTGCCATGAAGCCCTGGTGGTATGCTTTACCCTGATCAAGTGTGGAAAACCATTGGTTTCCACCGAGACCGTCCAGGACATCTTGTATTCGTGGAATTGGTTGTCTATCAGGTATCGTCTTCTGGTTCAACTCCCTGTAATCGATGCAGAGGCGTAATGAGCCATCCTTCTTTCGTACGCATACTACAGGTGAAGAGTATGGGGATTCTGATTTCTCTATCCACCCACGGCTCAGCAGATCCCTTAAATACATCTTGACTTCACTGTAGAGTGGAGGGGGTACAGATGTATACGATTTCTGCACTGGCTCATCGTCTTTGAGGCGGATGTGCATGTTCAAATCTGTGATACATCCCATATCGCTGTCATCTTTAGAGAAAACACTGGCTTCTTCTCTCAACATCTGGGTGACTAGTTGTTGTTGGTGTGCTGTCAAATAGCTGATATCGACCGGAGGAACCCATGTGTCGCGGTTGTCTTGTGCTGTTACTGAGTTGACCTTTGGGGCAGGGCAGCTTGTTCGGACTATTGTGGCTGACTCTATCAACTCTATAGTGCCCAGACTGGTTCGTCTCTTCAAAACGATATCAGTGTTGGCTAAATTAGCCACAGCAATGGACACACAGAAAACTCCTCTTCTTCTCTCTACCCTGACCATGCAAGGGTCAATTTGGAGGTCCTCATGGAGTGTACTGTTCATCGTTGGTTCAAACAGGGCGGTAGTTCCCTGAGTAACGCTGTCTGACTTCACCCGGCATGACACCATAATACAGCCCCTGGTCGGAATGTGGATATCTCTTTTTCCGACGACCACATCTCCCACTTCCTGTGGACCCTTCTGTTGAATGAGACTGGTAAGAGCTTTGATCTCTCCCTTACACATGGCCGGAAATGCCGCCTTGACAACATCAGTTGGTCGCGGAGTATCCCCCCGTGTGACTATTTCTTCAATGACATTATAGCCTATGATGGGTACCCCGTCAATGCCCCTTGTGACCAAGACGGGCACATTTATAGCGTGTGGCTGTCCGGTCGATAGCCTGAAGGAGACATCCACCCATCCATCAAATGGGATATCAGTGCCGTTGGCTGCTGTCAGTCCCAGAGTGTCACCTCTTAGTAGCTCAGAAAGAGGTCTCAGTTTTTCTTGTGGCAGGTACATTGCATGCCATTCTGCTGGCAGGATGGAGACCTGGGCTCCCGTATCCCACAGTGCTTTGGTCCTTACGCCATTGATGAAACAGTTAACCAGACATCTCTCACCTACCAGTCGGCTGACGTGTGTCCGCGTCCTGGTGGCTATTGGAAAGACGTGGGACTTAAGGTTGGCGTGCTGGGCGGTTACTGGTCGTCCCTCGGCAGCAACCGCCGGCCGTTTCCCTGATAGTTCCATCTGCGCTGTCGACATCCACGGGCGTAATGTTCACTGGAGCCACAGATGAAACAGTGACTGCAGCCGTCTCCCCTTCCTTGTTCTTGGCAAGAGCTGCAACCTCGGTTTCGGACTCGGGTTGCACTTGTTGATCGATTGTACTGCCAACTACCGGGCATGCTGGGATTCAGAGCCTCTTGCAGACTCGCAAGTTGCTGTTTCATACTTGCAATCTCCGCGATTCCTGCCTTCAGCTCCGCCAGTTCTGTCATCAGGGTTCCCTCCTTTGGTTTTGGCTTCTTGCTTGGCCCCTCCTCGGCAGAGTTGTGCTCTACTGCTTTGACCGCGGCAGTCCGCTGGTGCCCTAGTTTTTCCCGACGTTCAGCTTCGTGGCTGTCCGCAACATTGACTTTCTCCAATAAGCACTCATCAGTGATGCTCTGGTCCTGTAAGAGGGGTCGAAGTTCACTCCTCACTGCATCGCTTCTCAGGCCAGTCAGCACAGCATGGAGGAACATACTCTGTACTAATTTGCTGTCATATGAGAGCCCCGAATCAGCTTCCTTGCTCGCGAACGTCACCTTCTGGCGCAGATCTAAGGCCTTGAGGAGAAAATTCTGCGCTGACTCCTTGTCCTGTTGGGCCACTCGGGACAGTTGGTGATAGAGCTCGGTGGCATTTTTCTCTTTGAAATGCGACCTCAGCACCCGCCGAAGGCTGGGAAGAGTCAACTCCGTCCTCCCCTCCAAATAGCTGCGCAGAGATGACCCTGGAACAACTGCCCTGATCACTGCCTCAACAACCTCGCTCTCAGGATAACCTTTCGTCAGGCCGCTTTCGATCTGGTGGGCAAGGCTTAAGAATGACAACCGGTCTCGTTGTCCTGGCTCCCCTATCTGCCCTGCTATTTTGAACTCTCTGCGAGCTAGTGCCAACATGCTTGGTTTCGGTACCGTGGGCTTTGGTGGTTCTGGCTTTACTTCCGATTCCTTTGTCTCACTGGTCTGTTCTTGGAGCTCTGAGATGAATAACAAGATGCTTTCAAACAGAGCAAGACCTTCATCTTCTGTATCATGGATCTCATCTCCATGGAGGTGACGGTTTATGAGCCGGAGTAACTTCCGACCGTCAGCTGCTTCTCCACTGATGCCTTCCTGGCCTGGGATTTTCAGGTGCTGATAAACTCGAAGGAGTTCAGCAGGTCCCATTTCTGCAACTTGGCGGATGACCTGCTGAAACTTCACAAAGGCTGACCCCTCCATGGCGTCTGATGGGCTAATTGGCATTCCTGGGGCTGCAACCTGCCTTGCAGTATTACTGGCTCAGTCGGTCCCCCACTACTTGTGCCACTGGTCCCACACTCCTCGCTGTCTTGGTCCTGGCCTCCGCTCCCTTTCAACTTGACATCCGGCCAGGAACTGCTCGTCTGCTGATACTTTTCGTCGAGAAACTTGCTCCGTGGTTCATGGTCACTGGACAGGTGTTGGCGTTCCTTCCCCCTTAGATGGATTGAACACACCAGTCCCTTCGTGGTCGCCAAATGTTACACCCCAGGTGACCGGTACAAGTCACCGTGAGGGTGCACATTAAAATTATGACTCCAAACTGTAAAAGAAGGAAACAGGTAGGCACTTGTAGGGCATGTGTTGGGGTCGATGTTACTTCGACAAAGCATGGAGTCAGAGTCTAAACTTAAATACATTATCTGTTACTTACTACTACTAATAAATCTAATCCTAGAGATTACCAAAAATCGATACTACGCACACCGTGGTCCCAGTATCGAACATCCAGTATCGATTCCTCAGTATCGATTCTTTACACGAAACTATAACTGTCCACACTATAACAAGAAACATGAACACCTTAGGTTCCAATCCAAATCTATCAGTTGGTCAATTAGGCTACAGCATGCTCTGTACTGGATTCGCATTTTGACCTGTTACACTCCACTCAATTAGCATGGCCAAAGGGCCTAATTCAGGCAGTATCTACCACACGCCTGAAAGAGTTTGCTGATACAAATACGCAATGAATTCACTCCCCAGTGGGCCTAGTTATTAAAAGTTAGAAAAATCAAAGTGCGGGTTTAGGCGAGCCCTGATTCACTTCATGTCCTTGCGTGTTGCATAATGTCGTAGTGGTAAGAAATCTTCATGCCACATGATACATGCCTAACTTGCCAACAAGTAATTACTGACCCGTCAAAGACTCATCCTAGTTGCCATTACATGAAAATCTAAACAATATAAATCACTTGTCTACTTATTAAGGACCTCATAGATTGGCATAAAAAGAAAGAAGAGCATTACATACCTGTAAAAGAAGGAAACAGGTAGGCACTTGTAGGGCATGTGTTGGGGTCGATGTTACTTCGACAAAGCATGGAGTCAGAGTGACTCAGAACAAAGACTCCACACATGGCCCACCTGTGACCACACTGCCTTCCAGGAAGCATTACATAACACCGTGCTACTTCCTCTCTACAGCCGTTTCCTGTCCATCACCACTCCTACACTGAACAGTTGTAGGATTCCACTGTACTAGCAGCAAGCACAACCATAAAAAATGGGGGGGGGCATGTTCTTGAGATAAACAATGTGTACCTATTTCAGGCCCCTACACTCGCCCTTGAGATAAACAATGTGTTCAGGCCCCTACAAAAGTTTTGGACACGCCCTAATTGGAAGATCTCGCATTCGGGCAGTGAACCGGACACAGCGAGGCCGTGTGAAAGATTTGTGGAGAAAGCATGGTAGGTCAAAGTGGTTATAAGTGTGCGAACGTACATGTAGTACGAGAAAGCCCCCTGGAAAAGTGCATCATTACAGGATAATAAGACGCATGAAGAATCCGGGACGGTGCAAAGCTCGGTGAATTCAAACACCTGAGGCCCAGACATGGACAGGAGAAATGCAGCAATGGGTCCACATGCAAACGGTGTCATCATCAAGGCATGGCCAGAAATGGAGCAGGTTGCCCATGGATCACTGTCAGGCGTATGGCGATTGGGGGGGTGTCATTCATTCATTTTTATTTACTACATAACTGTCCATTACAATATGTCATGAATAAACAAAGAAATGTGGATGGTGGGTCCCAAGAAGCAAAGGCTTGTCAAGCAGGATCCTCCAGTATATTAATTAACTCATAGCACACCTAATACATAGGTCTGCGGGCAAAGTGCAGAATCATCTCCGGCAGGCCTCCAAGAACAGGCACCGGAATTGGGAAGGTTGTATCCGGTAGACTGCATGTACATAGTCATTGTTTCTCAAAGAATGGCTGATTCAAGTCTAGTCACGGGTGTAGGGTGGAATGTGCACGACTGAACAACATACAGTGTATAGAAACCTCGGCGGCAGAGCAGACCTGTTACCTACGCTGTGGTCTGCATTGCGCCTGCATAAACCGTATTGCGTCCACCGGAGTCATGCCAACTAACGCAGGGGGTGGCCCGGTAACATGTACTATCTACCCATACCTGCATGCCCCACATGGGTGACTGAAAACAGCAGTTCGAGGCATTCGGGGCACTCAGTAAGGCTGGCGCATGAGCGGCGTGGGGTCTTCCCACTGCCAGCCTTGTCAGACACGCGGCATGAATAGGGAGATTTATGATTCATGGCGGTACCAATGCCCAGAATGCAGGCGGTGTTGTATCCGCATTGCCCGGCGCTGTCTCTATAAGGGCGTCTTCCCAGAGAGGCAGGGGGACCAAAGGGGTAGAATTAGTCTTCCCAGATGGTAGTTGGAAATCAGGGTGTAGAGAGTTCGAATTGAAAGGGGAAAATCACCGACAAAGTTGATGTCATGTTTTGGCGACCCGGTCTGTTGCTTGAACTGAAGCACAGCTGTGTCAGAGTGGGATCTATGGATGCTCCCGTACGAAGCAGAATGTTCCTCGTAGTCGTCTGTAACTGCAGAACGGGCTAAGGCTGCAGGAACCAGGAGAGGTAGGTAGGTCCGGGTCCGGAGCGGTAGAAGCCAGTATGGGTTTGTCACTCAGGCAGGCAGCAGACAAGGAAGGACAGAGATTCATTAATAGACCGGAACGCTGTCATCCATGGTTCAGGGGAGTGTTCCCGTTGCTTGGAATGACATCTCTTCTCAGTTTGAAGAAACCGATGAAGAAGAAGACCGTTTGCCCTCGAGTCTGGAATGCGGGGGTGAATTAGCAGCTAATGCGGTGGGTGAGGTCAGAGGCTCATCCCCTGGGGGGCAGGCAGGAACTTGGCTGGTACGGACACCATCTTCTTGGAGGAAGGTCCCAGTTTCCCGGGAATACCAAGCTGAAAGCCAGAGCTGCGGATGGGTTGTGGAGGTCAGAAGCCACGGCGGCATAGTGGCCCGGTAGGCTCCACGGTGCCCAGCAAGTTCTTGTTGGGTGTCCCGGTACCGTGGGCCGAGGATCATCAGGCGGGCCTGACCCGGTCGAACGTGGGTGGAACGTGAGGCCAACTAGATGTCTGGTCGGCCGATGCTACCGAGGATGCGGACTTGTGTGCTGCAGAGCTACTACGGCTGGTAGTTGTTGCAGGCGGCGGGGGTAGGGGAGAGAGGAGCCCATTGGCCCGCTGGCTTTTCTGATCCATACGTGGTCAATCAGCCGACTTGTTGCATCTTAGCCAGTCGGTGGAGACTAGGTTGTCTGTTGGACGGCGGAGAGATAGAATGGTCATAAGTCAAGAATGTCCCGGGGGCAATTCTGACTACCAGAGAATCCAGATTCGCGGTTAAGGCCGAAGTCCTCGTCTGAGCCAATTAGGATACGGATCGCCCACTTATGCGGCTTGGCCTTGCCCTCATTCCGTAAGAGACCAGAGCTCATGCGAACAACGCGGGCTCGATGTAGCTGCATCAATCTGCTCCGTGCATGACTGTCGAGCAGGAGGCACATCCCATTAGGGACCCCCCCACTCGCGGCTAAGGCCTATGTCCTCGTCAGAGCCACATATATGAGTGAATCACTCATGCAGCTAGGCCTTGTCCCCGTCCTACCACTTTATTGGGAATCGCCCACTCAAGTGGTTCGGCCTTAATCCACAACGACCGCTTAAATAAGGGAGCGCCCATTCGAGCGGTAAAAAGGGAAAACCGCTAAAAATGACAATCTGCCCTCTCATGCAGCTAGGGTTGTGTGGATTATATGGGCCGCTAACGTGTGAATGCGCCCACTCAAACGGCAAGGCCTATGAGGAGTGTAGGGTTGACCGTTCCTCGTAACACTGACAGTAAACACCTACAGAATGCACATACAGAAAAAGAAAGAAAAGGGCACCGAAAACAAGGAAAAAGCACTCTCATCAACAAAATTAAAATCACACAAGGTAAAAGTTTATTCAGGAAATACGACCGGATGACTCAAGTCAACACAGAACTGTGTCGTGAAAACGAAACTTGAAAAACTCGGAGATGTCTAAAAGACACGTCCGTTGCGATACGGCACTGAGAAAAGAAAGAATAAACATGGCAGTATGACCGCAGTGCATAGTGGGAGGTCAAAGGGCACCATGGATGATTAAGTCTTTTCTGCGAATAGCTATACGCGCATGGGAAATTTGCATATGTAGTGACTGTTGGGTAGGTAGAGCGCCGTAGACCTAAAAATTACGTGCATTATAGAGAATTCGTAACTCAAGACATGTTAGCCATTCCTGTTGGCTGAGAGACTGTAACATGTGTGGGGCTTAATAACATAACAAAACTGCTAATCTATATGGACTCTCATCCATTTCCACCACCTCAACAATGTGTAGGAGTACAACGTGATTTTTTTCTCTCTCTGCATTTTTTCAGCCGTCTCACAGCTTTGGCCAGCTTCAATGAAAAAAACAAACAAAAGCACCCATCCCCTTCAAAGAATGAAATTAACAAAACTGCTCTGTTTGTATACTTGGACAAGATAACCGTGAATACCTTTGCAGCACTTCGCTGAATTTGTTCCTGATTGCTGGCGCATCAAAATGGTCTTGGGCAATCAGTTTGTGAGCAAACTCCCCTAAAGCTGTTCCCTGTACACACAAAATTAATGTGGATGCTGTAGAGGGTAGTAATAGCATTTGGAATGATTATGAACTATGCATGCTAAGCCTTAAACAGGACGGATTATTTGAATGAAATGTTGAACCTTTCCTTCAAAGCAAGGATCCTGTGGCAAATCAAATCAAGTCAGAGAAGGACAACAGTTTAACGGTCTAACCCTAACCCCCTCGGGTGTATGTAAAATCATATTGAAATCGGAGGATTTGGGACTGTTAGGGCTAATGAGCAACTCATTTTCTAAAACCTCGGGTGAGCTGTGGAATGGGGTGTAAATGAAGCCACATGCAGGGGAGAAAGCAACAGGGTGCTATGTTTTGCTTGTATTGCTCAAAACTATATAATATTCAACTGTATCAAGTTTTTTATCACTCCTGAAATTAAAATAAAGCAGGGCACAAAGGGAGAGCAATTGCCCACACCAGATGAATTTATTGCAAGGCTTATATAAACATTTCAGAAGACTAATTACTACACCTAAATAAATACACATGCTGACAGAATTCAACCCTATTTATGACAAAGGCAGTCAAACTCAGAAGGTGAAAGCAATGAATGTATCCTCCATAATTCAGTCAAAGAAGCCATTCCTCTCCCATTATTCAGCCTTTTTATCCCTACCTTTTCTTCCTGAGCGGCCAAGAGCTTCTCCAAGTCTTCATGTTTCTTAACGAGGGCGTCTACCTCCTCTACCGTGGCTGCTAGCCCAGCGCCGGCCAGATAAGCCTAGGGAGAATCAGTGATTGGAGTGAAACATCAGTGACTTAAATGGGCAAAAAGCTCAACCATGAATCAACTCTTTCAGCTCAATGACAAGATCACCGACACTTCAAGAAGCTGTACTTTTTAAAAAACATCCTACAGTTACAACAAGAAGAGAGAAAGGGAAGCCAGGTTAAGATCCACTCCCTCAAGATCTTGGCTGTCCCATGCGCGATTGTTGAAAACCAAAGGCATTAATGCAAAGATATTCCTTATGAGTACATCTGTGAAGAAGTAATTCATCTTACAGCCATTTACAGTTCATGTCTTAACCACTTGCTGCCGGTTGCTTTTTTTAACCGTTATATGCGCTGCCGGGCCGTTTTTTCATATTTTCGTTTTTCAAAAATTCATATTTTTTTTCTGAACGCCTAAACCCCATAAAATGAGTGTCCCGTGGCGAGTCTAGCCCTCACAAGCAACTTCCATTGACCCTTCGGTTTTGCGGCCACGCCGCCCGCTCTGTATAGAGCCCCCATTGTGTAGTGTTACACAAGGGCTCGTTTGTTCCGGGCCTTGGCCCAATGTGTTGCTATGCTGCCGTGTTGCTATGCGGAGCGATTGACGGTCTAGACCTCAGCGTGTAACATGCGGTGAGTGAATGGGAAGCTGTGCACGTGCACTGGGCTTGAGTGAATGGGAAGCTGTGCACGTGCACTGGGCTTTGTCAACTGTTCAATGAGTGCGGGCAATGACGGACAAATGAATTCATGCTGTAAAAAAAGGGGTCTAAAAGTGTGGGTTTTTTGTGGCGCTGCTGCATGTAACTTTTGCTATTTTTTGAAGCTATTGGGTTTTTTTTCTCTGTTATATATTTTCCCATCTACCAAACTTATATCCCCCCCAAACCACTCTCATATTTTATCCCCCAGCTTGTTCATTTTCCCTCCCATAGTGTACGTTTTAGCTCAAAATGGATATTTCCCTTCCCAAAGTTTATTTCACCTACAATTTTTAGTAAAATTTAGAAACCAATAAAATAAAGTACACATAGAAATACACACAGACAAATATTTGGAGAGAACTTCTTTTTCTCTTATTTTCTTCTTGTCATTTCTCTTGTGTTTTCTTTTCATTTCTCATTGAAATAGTTTGACTCATAAAAGTAGTAAAATAAATTTCCACTCTTTCTTATCAAATAAAAAGCAAAACTCATGAAAAAGGCAAGAATGAGCAAACTCCTAACACCGGTGCAAGGAATGAAAAGGATGAAAATACAACATTCTTAAGGCAGTACTTTCCAGAAACTTTGTCTATTTTGTCATTTTTTTCAAAGGTTGAAAACATGACCCATTAGTAAAACCATTACAAGGAAATGTGCCACTTTTTCAAGAGATGAAAATACAACATACTCAAAGCAGTACTTTCCAGAAACTTTGTCTTTTTCGTAATTTTTTTCAAAGGTTGAAACTATGCCAACTCCTAAAACCACCAGTAAATGACATATTGTTTTACAACAGAAAAGTGGGGCATCAAGTCATGAAAAACACAAAATACAATGTCCATGAACATGTCCATGAAAGTAAATGTTCAAAGTGTCAATTAGTGGACAGTATGGTACTCCTTGAAGCAGGGGGCGACGCAGGTGGGCTGGTGGCACGTGTCGCACTCGAAGTGTGTCTTCTTTCGCTGACCACTGGAAGCGCAGAGGACACACCGCCGGTAGCGGAAGTCGCCATAGCTGGTCCTCTCAAAGTCCACAGGGAAGTGTCGGCTGACAAAGCGGGAGTTGGTGACTGGTGGAGTATTATGCTGAGGGCGGTACTCGGGCAAGGGCTCGTCGAACAGCAGCTCACGGACAAGACTCAAGCGGTAGTCGAGGAAGGACAGGCGGTGACCAACGGCCAGGTACATGGCGTAGCTGTTCACCAGCGTCAAGTCGAGCGGGTAGAAGAAGAGCTTCTTGTACAACTTGAGGGACTTACGAGTTGCTCGATGATTTGCCGCTAGTTGGTCGCTCTTGTCAACGCCCCCCATCAGGGCATTGTATTCTATGATGCAGGTCGGTTTCTGCTTTTCCTCCCCCGTCCTGTCTTGATTGCCAGAGCCACGGATGTCTGCCGTATGCATGGTGGAGAGCATACGGATGTTGTGCTTGTCTCGCCACACCATGGCCAGGAGAGAACCGCTGATGCCCAGGTCGGCCGACCGGAATGCTGTTTCGCCCCGCTTCAGCTTGACGGACTGCAGGTCTTTCGGCATCCCTCTTCTGTTCGCCATGACGGTGCCGACGACGTTGAACTTCTGGTTGTGAAGTCGTCGAAACAAATCGGGACTGCTGAAGGCCCAGTCAAGGGCAAGGTTGTAGCCCTTGCCACTTAGGTCGTTCACCAGGTCCATCACCACTTGTGTAATTGCTGGGAGGTCTCCTTTACTTTGGCTGGTGTAGATGTTGAAGTTGTAGCAGTACCTGGCGGCACTCCCGGTGCTCTGGCACAACTTGTACATCTTGATGCCGAAGCGGGCCCTCTTTCTGGGGTTGTAGGTTGCGAAGCAGAGACGCCTCTAAAACTTCAACAGGGAGTCGTCGACGGAAATGTCCAGTTGAGGAACGTAGACAGTGGCAAACTTCTGAGCAAGATGGTCGACAACTGGGCGCACTTTGAAGAGGCGGTCGGTGCAGTCCTCCGGCATGGCGGTGTTATCGTTGAAGTGCAGGGACTGCAGGATGGCAAGGAAGCGATCTCGGGGCATGACGGACGGGAATAGGCTCATCTTCAGTAGTGGGTCGGTGGACCAGACGCTTTGAAGGGTGGGGTGCTTCGCAATGCCCGTCATTATGCAAAGGCCCAGAAAGGCCTTCAGTTCTCTAGTGTTCAGATCAGTCCATGATCGCATGTGCGCCGATGTCGTAGCGGGCCTCTGCACGGCATATCAGTTGGTCTCTTGCACTATCTTGTTGTAGAGAACATCGTCAAAAAACGGTTCAAAGGCTTCACTGCAGGTCGAGCTGCGATGCAGACAGGGATCAACGGCACCACCCTTACCGGTGAAGCCGTACTTTAGCGGTGTACTGTCTTCATCTGTCCACCGAAACAGTGCGGCACTGCTGCTGGTCGACGTGGCGGTCTGTGTACGGGACTATCTCTTGCGCTTGGCATATACCGCCAAGGGTACATCACTGTCAATTTCTGTACTTGACTGTACTTGAGCAGGTGACGGCGGAGATGAAGAAGACAAAGAACCTTCGTCTGAACTGAGATAAAACTCGCTTTCACTGGAAGAACTGGACTCTCCGGATATAACTTCAGCCATGTTGTCTCTGCTCTGATAACACGATACCCAATATGAACACATGTAGCCACTGCACGGCGGATTTTATTCTCAAGCAGCGAGGGCCGTGCCCTGTCAGTCAACGTGGCAAGGGCCAGCAGTGCCTGTGCCGGGTCATTCATGGGGCACAGGTGCATAATGAGCGCGCACAGCCCGCGCTTTGTCTTCAGTGCAGGCAGCGATAATCCGCTACGAGCGCCTGGCAGCGCGAACAAATGCGCTCTGCACAAACAATACACGGATTACCTCCGCTAATGTCAGCACTCTGCGCTGAAAGAATACGGGGATTGACTGGCAGTGCCCGGCAGCTCTCAGCAGCTAGTAATTTTATTACAGGCTTTTATAAGTTCGGTCACCCCGGCTATAAAATAAAGTCCCAATTCTCCGGCCCCAGCAACCCATTAACCTCGGACAACCCATTGCCTCGGACCAATTTATTTACCTCCAATGATGGCCTAAACTTTTTAACTGACAGAGCCAAACTTTTTAAGAAAATGCCCAGCAACTTTTTTTTTTTTTAGTAAAGTTCCGATTTCGAAGACCCCGGCCACGAATATAAGGCCTATGCCTCCAGTACCGCAGCCCCCGGCAGGAAGTGGTTAATGTGCGTTGCCCTGCGTGCCTGAATATATTTCTATTGTGAAAGGTAACACATTTGGGGACTGGTCTTGGAAAACATTGGCATTTCACGAGAGGTCTAATTTTCATAAACTTGGTGTTAAAATGATCAAAAGGCATTACAAGAGAAACTCATGATGGCTCAGCGTGATCAAAATACACTGTGCTGATATCAGGGAGAACGTCAAGTCAGGCTTCCCCTGCAACCTGGCTCTATCAGGGTTGATTTCCTGTGTGACTACTCACCTCTTGCTGAGCGCTGATTGTGTCTAACTGCTTGGCGTCTCTGAGGAACACCTGCTGCTCAGCCACCTGCTCCAGCCGGTCCTTCTTGGCCTGCCAGCTGCTGTGCAGCTGCTCCCTGGCCTGCAGCGCTGCATCGAGCTTCTCTTGAATCTACTCAATCAAAACAAAAATGCATGGATGGGGCAAAGTCTTTCAACTACTTCAATGCGCATCTGAACAAATCACTACTTGAAGGTACATTTAGAATGGAAGGCAGGATTTGCCATTTGCACATGTTCCTTGTTTGAGGTGACAAACTTGGATAAGAATCTTTTGCTATGTACTCAATCTGGTGAAATTCAAGTCTGACGACTGTGTACATTTTGAGAACTCCCACAATATTTCTTGGTCTCGTCTTGGTTTTTGTGGCTTGGTTCAGAGCTTCCTGTGTCACATTTTGAACTGAACCACCTACAAAATAGAATGCAGGACATACATGAATCTCTGTCCAACAGGGCGTTTACAACTTTGGAAGATGCACACTCACCTTGGGTTGTGTAAGTTGCATCTCGTAAGATTCATGGAAATTTCCCCTAAATGTGTTGCTTTCAACATCCTTAAAAACATATCTGTTTTTTATCATTTTCGTGAAAAAGGCAGCAAGCCACATGAAATAACTTCACAGGGAGCTGGTGCCATAGCTATCTTGACCTCATTGCAATTTTAGCATTTTTTGGGGGTCATTTAATTTTTTTCACACGGCAGAAAAACGGTTCAATTCTCAGCTTGTAACTACGTCAACAACACACACTTCTACCAGTTGAAAATTGACTGTCACACAGCACTCGGTTGGCATGCCACAAAAACAGCTTTCAGATCTGACTACAGAACGATTTGCTGTTTTGAGGGCTTGTGTGACATTCAACCCTCTAGTACAAGAAAGTAAATCCACAAATAACAAATGCACAGAATCTCTTGGAAGTTGTTTATTACCTCCAATTCACTTGTAAATGTAGACTACAAACCCAATGGACAACCTGTGGCTACAACATCACATCTTTCTGGCATGTTCTCACATTTCAACCCTGCACCCACAGGAATCCTGAATTCTGTACCTAATGGAACTGTATCTAGCACCATTTGTGGAAGTCTGTGTCATGACATACCTCCTCGCTGGCATAGTGCTGCTGCTTGATCAGCATCTGGCCTGCCTCCACCAAGGAGGCAAAGTTCTCCTCCCGAGCGTCAATCTCGGCGCGGACCTGCGCATGCTGGCTGAGCGCCGCTGAGGCGCTGGCCACGTCCCGTATGGGCTCCTCCGTCATCATCTCTGTCATAGTCTCGTTGGTCCAGCTGATCAGGTCACGACACTGCAAGTGTAGGCAGGGATTTAACAGCATTTTGTGGTTAGGTGATGCTGACAAATACAAACTACTGGGACATTTCAAGGTTTTTTGAAAACCTAACAAAGCTTGAGTTCACTTGAAAATGGCTATGATTCCCTAGCAACTGTTTTTTCTTGCAGGGGGAGTCAAATTGCAAAAATGTACCAATACATGACTGAACTATTCTTGTTCTAAAATCAAAGGGTTCCACTCATGTAAAGTGCCTTTTAAGCCCAGCGTTTGACACAGTCACCTGATCAAAGCCAGAGGAATTTCTGTATATTCCCAAAACTGGCCACAATTTCTGATCCAGTTTCAGTGATTTCCCGGTACTGTCATCAATATCCATAAATATCTGAAGTGTATAAATTACTTCTCTGTGCACAGTTCTCCCATGTATTGCAATTCAAAAGAGAAAACCAAAAGTTGTCAATCTTTCTGGTTTGCATTTTGATCTCCAAATCTGCACATCTTTGATTGTGCCGAAAATTTAAAAACCAGCAGAGGTGTGCATGCTACATCTAAAAATAGAAGAGGCACACAAAGTATTTTTTCCGACTTTGTTTTCATTGGTGACAGCCAGCTGCTGTGATAACTATTACTGTAGGGAACTACGGTATTGGAGAAAACCCACCTAGGGTGTAACCCATAAAAAGTCCTACTATGGGGTCAAAACTTCACAAGTTGGAGAAAATTTAATGTAAAGCAAGGGCTGATTTGGCCAGGGGGGAGGGTGCAATTTCTAGAAACTGGAGCCCCAACTTCCAGCAAAGGAAGGCACGTTCGCACGTGAAAAGCAGATTTCCCCAGGTACACGTACAGTATTTGCTATTTTACTTTTCGATCATCGTGTATCAAAAACCCACATACATGTAGGTTAACCTTAATAAAATGATGCACTGCTGATTGGTTTACAAAATAAAGATTTGAACACCTCAAGCGGAACTCCCTTCTGCTGGTGGTGGGGGGCCATCCCCCCACCAAAGCCCTTGTAAAGTTGTGTCTTGATATGAACTTATGGTTAAAACTAGGTACCAAGGCCAGAGTAGATTTTTCCAAGCACGTGACTGACCTGGTCTTGCTCAATTAGTCTAGCTGAATAAGTTGCAGCACCATCAGCAGCAGACCCCTAATGATGCCTAGGCTTCGATTATCAAGTTGTGAATACTGCCAGCAGATTAACTACCTCAAAAATTTCAGTTCCCTCAATGATGAGGGGAAATGTACTTCATCTTGGGCCATTCAACCATATTGTTTGGCTCATGTTACAACAAGCGAGAGTTTGCATTTTGTATTAAAAATCACAGAGGGTGAAAATAACATTAACAAATACTCTCAATAACTAAACACTTTTACTGTCCCAATATGTAGCCTGATCATGATGAGCAGCTACAGGGTGGAAATCCATCTTCCCCTCCACACAAACCCAGAGTAACTTACAGTTGCCAACAGACGCTGCCAGTCATTTGCTGCCTGGAGTAGCTCTCTCCTCTGTGTGGCATGCTCCTGCAGCGTGTTCCAGTTGGTGACGATGACCTGCTGCTGTTCGACGATCTGCTCAGCATTTCCTGTCCAGAAGGAAAAAAAAAACTGCATGGTGTAGCTCAGGCAGTTTCCAGTCACAGTGTACTGCTTCACTGCGCAAGAGGCATGGGGGGATCAGACTAAACAGCAGCCAGTGGCTAACGTGCATCTGTAGATTCTAACGATGATTCAGAATTATGGTATATCTGCTTGGTCTGTGCCAATCAGTTCGTGTACGCATGCTGCTGTGTGCCTATCATGAACGTATACAATACAAGACCGCGTGTGCATGGCATGCACATGCATGGCTCGCAAATGTCTCCATCTTCAAAATTATTAACCTTTGGCCTTCAGAATACAGTTGTCCGGGATGTTTTTTATCAGTCTCTTGAATTTGGCTGCGAGTGCAGAGAAACAAACAACAGCCTGAATCTGAACTAGATTGAGCCCACCGTACAGCCCTAGAACCATCACTGTCAGTTTCCTCTTCGGTATCTACATGCCTTCAGCTTGAGTACTTTGGTCATTAATCCTTACTTGGGTTTCATGCCGTAACTGGGACCTTACCTCCTGGGTACTCCTCCTGGAGTTTGGCAGCATCGTTGACCAGGTTTTGCAGATGGCCTTCCATGGCCAGCAGGTCATTCTCAAATGTCTCGTGCTTGCGTATCAGGGACTGGACTGAGATGATATCTTTGCCCAGATCCTCCGGCATGGAGTGGTACTTTTCCTACAAATGGAACCAGGCACAAAGAGAACCTACAGGCTACTGGTAATGCGAAGAAGAGTGGACAACTTGCAGCATTTAGGCTAAAAGACTTCAAGAATTTGTCACAAGTCAAGCACTTGTGTCCTCAAAACGTCCTGTTTTGTTATCCTTGGCACAATTTCAAAACAAAAGTAAGCAAATATTTAAATGGAAAGCTTCAACAATACCTCACTATTGTTTCCAACCTTTCTAAAAAAAAATTTTTTCTAAAAAAAAAAACTCTAACAGCAACACATCTGACTGATGTTCTATTCACAATTTATTTCTTCTCAGTTAACTTTTCTGCTTCTGCAATCTCTATCCATGTAAAGCATTAGGAGATATATTTGGTAGAACACCGTGTCAAGAATAGGTATGCTATGCTTGACTCCACTCAAACATTACGACTCGCACTCAGAAGCAGTGGACTTGAGCACAACGATGGAACTGGGTACTCAAAGCTATGGCTGGCTGCATCTCCCACCCTAGCTCTAGGCACAAGACTTAGATGCAGCCTTAACCCCTTCGCACTGGGAAGCGGTAAGAGCCGCCGTAAAAAATGAGATCCCTCAGCCCGCTTTTCAGCGATTATTCTCGGCCGACGCTCGAGCAAACACGGTGAAAGAAAGCAAACCCTGGCTCTTGTATATATGTGTTGCCAAAAAATGAAAAGGTCGAATTTGCATCATAATCACCAGCTTCACAATAGTCCCAACTTTGAAAAGAATATTGGAAGCGTGAATAGAGCCGCATGCCACCGAACAATGAGCCTTTTCACTGGGTAAATCGAAGCGTGCAGAGCACGCAGGGCCACAAACCGAGAATTTGCGGTTTGGCAGGTGGCCTTTGTGGCTAAGTGAGGCTGGAATTCTCGGAGTCGGCTTTCAGAAAAAAGTCCCGGCGTCAAGGGGTTAAGTGAGGCCACCTCCCTCTCCTGTCCCTCCCACCTGTATCCTGGACATGGAGTCCTCAAAGTCGCGGTTGAATTTGTGGATCTGTCCAGCCGCCTCCAGTTTCTGAGTGCGCTCCTGGACCTGACCACGTAGCATCTCCAGGGCTTGCCTGCAAAACAAGTGAACCATTTGGAATGTTTGGTTTGACCGCTGTGGAGGGCAAAACCTGCAATTATTGAAATACTGTATGCAGCATACTGGTGCGAACAGTCAACGTTGATTTAGGGCCATCTTCCAATTTGAACCAGCCAGTAGACTCAAAAAGCTTATTCCATCACTCACCATACCCACTTCCGAGCTCACTTATTCTGCCTCCCTCCCATCAAATCAATATCCAACCCATCCCATCAAATCTTCACCACCACCATCTACCCCTGAAATCCCAACTCTACCCACGTAGTCCATATCTACTCATCCCACCAAATTCCTACCTTACTACTAAGGAAACCCCAAACCTAGCCCACCTAGTAACCATGCCATCCCAATAACTACCAACCCACCACACCCTATCAAGCCAAACCCATTTTTAGTTTATTCCCGACCCTGGCCAACCCCACACTACTACCCGACAAATCCCAACCTATCCCACCTACACATAATGCCAACCCCATCCCACCACAACCTAACCGAACCCCACCAAATGTCCATTCCATCCCACCCTACCTCACCTCAACTTTCCAAACCCCATCCCGACAAATCCCCCAAACAGGCATTGTGTTGGTGATGAGAACTAAAACATAACAGTTGCAATACAAAACTAATATTTCTTGGAGTTCAAAGTCCTCGTTAACCCCCCAAAAGTACAACAGACACTTCACACCAATGAACCCGCATAAGGTTTTAGAACATATATATGTAGAAACCAAAGACACATGTTTCCTTTTATAACCCACTGGCAAAACAACTTTTAACCACTTCATGCCGAGGCATTTTTCAATGTTGATGATGCTGGGCCGGCAGGACCATCATTTTTTCCGTTTTCAAAATCCTTCAAAAATTTATCATTTCATTTAACGGTCGTTTATAGCTGCACGAAGTAATCTTTAGGCACTACTCTAAGTTGACAGGTGACCTTCATTGACGTCCGAGTATTTCAACTAGGCCTGCAGCCTTGTAAACAGAGCCCAGATTGTGCGGTGTTATGTAACTTTCTTTTGTTCATGAACCTGGCCCAGTGCACTGCTGACCTCTTTTCAATAGGGGCCAGATTAGCGTGCAGCGGTGCTGTGTGGCTCATCGCTGCGGTGGTGGAGCGCTTTATCCCCGGTGGTAATCCGCTCGCTCTCAATGTCCCAAACCCTGGTATACGGTTTCGAAACAAAGCTGCATTATCGCCCCTTTTTAGAGTGAAAAATGTCGGTAATGCCCAACAGCCTGGTCTTTTGTCCAGAGTACGGTCTTCTGTTACAGGGCCCTGTTTCCTTTGTGAGAGTTCAGAGACGCCGGCCATGCGTATAAACCGTATGTCTCCGATTCCGGAGTCCCCGGCAGGAAGTGGTTAACGTGTTAAGGTGAACGCACACACCCTGATGTCTGGACAGCTAGATGGATGGAAATTGGTACTACATAGAATCACATTTGAATCACAGCTTGCCAAAAAGAAGGACCACTGCTGACAAAGACTGGTGCTTAACTTGTGTGCAAATCCCTGGAGTTTCTCCTTTTAAGGTAAATTTCTTACTTCAGGCTGTCTTGCTTCTCTTGTATGGTGTCAGCCAGTGGATGCTTGTCTTGGATCAGCCTCTGGGCCTGATCTTCGCACTGTTTAAATTTGTCGTTGCCTGTGTCAATCCGACGTTGGAATTCATCGTGTTTGTTTTTCAGCCTCTGCAAAAACCAAGAAAGTCTTGTCAACGAATGTACACCCTGCTGGGCAATACTCATTGCAATTACAAATCTCTGACTTAACGGGTGTAAGTCTTTTCATTTCCCACCTACACGTATTCAATTCAAGAATTCACGTATTTTGCAGGAACCACTGGTTTTCCGCGAGGGTACAGTGTTAAACTGGTGATGGTTGGTTTCCTACACAAACGCACTGCTGTGCCACCGAGAAATGAGGGCCAGTTCAGACTGCAGGCAACCACAAGCGCAAAGTGAACTCGCCATCACAAGACTTTGGCAACAAAATTAGCTTGAGCTGAAATGTGTTGAACGTTTGCAAATTACTGCACAAATAGTTAATCTGTCGTCACAATATTTTGCATTTGTGCTGTTTCACGGCAAGCATCAACCACATGAAATTATTTGTGAACTTGCAGAGATTATGCAACAGAGTTCATAATCATCGGTTAGTTTTGTTTACTTTTTTCATTAATAAGCCAGGTAAATAAACATTCATTATACGGATCACTTGGAAAATTTAGCTGAAACTAATAATTCACCTAATATGTTGGGGCTGTGCTGTAAATGGTTAACGGAATAAGTACCATTAACTTTACAAAATAAATTGTTTAGGAAGTTAATTCCCCTCAAAGGAAAAAAATGAGGAGAAGATCCCCACAGTGTCTTTAGAAATATGAGTGACTCTTTCAAAAATGACATGTAAGTAATGCAACAAGAAGCACTGGCCAAATATGCATGTTTATGTTTGCGTAAGTAAAGTCCCCCAAAATTTCAATTTTTGAAAAACGTACGTGCCCTTTTTACCTCTAAGTGTTCCAGGTCTTCACCAAATTCCTCGGAGCTCGCAGCCTGGTACTGCACCTCTATCCACTCCCCCAGCTCGTCACTCTCACGGACGTACTCGTGCAGGAGTTTGGCTCCTTCCAGCTCCTTGGCCCTCTCAGCCACTGCATCCTCCAGACTCTTCAACCTCTTCTGGAGGTTCTCCTGACAACAAAAGAAATGTCCAAAATTGTGAAGAATATTTCCACCTGTGACCTTACACACACAAGAGGCAGATGACATCTCACTAGAATCCAATTTGGCCATCTTGTGTCATACCATCTTTTTGAGGGCCTGGCCTTTGATTAGGGAAAGTTGGGATTAAACCTACACTTTGCATCGAGAAAACTCTATTTCAGTGTGGAAGTAATGGTGCTTCCTCTGCAGGGTTTGCACACACTCAAAGAAAACTGAACAGTTGAATTTTAAGTACCAGTCAATCAGAGACAATTCAACTGAAGTGGAACTACAGGGATCAATTTCACAGAGTGGCTTTACTCAGAATGTGCTGAGCACAGCCGGAATGTGATAGCAACAAAAAGTTTGTAGACAAAAAAGTTGGGGTCTGCACACTGCGTGTGACAGTTGCTCTGCTTTCTTTCGCTGAACATATGACTCTATTGAGCACAAACTTCTACCAAGCAGCTTTGTGAAATTGGATTCTCATGTTTTCCAGGGTTGTGACTAACCTGTCTTGCCATCAGCTCTTCTCCATGTGGGTTGCTGCTGGCCACCATCGCCTTCGCTTTATCCTCAAGCTCTTTCAGCACACTGTGGTAGTTTTCTACATCTAGCTTTAAGGCCTACAGAGGAAAAGATGCCAAGCAACTGAAATTCACACTTTGTAGGCCCAAATGAAAGGCCCCAAGATGAATACAGATTTTGGAAGCTTTGTATTAATATTAGCTCTGGTACCCTAGGGATTTTTTTTATTAATTTATTTATTTGATTTATTATTTCTGTCCATCCAACAACGCATTCAGTGCCAATCACAGGATGAAGTGACCATTTAAGAAGACAATGAAGAAATGTTTAGATTTAGAGGGGGGGGGGAAAGCCCCGGATAAATATTCCAGAGAAAAACCACGGCATCAGGCAGGGACTGGAAACCCAATCCACGTGCTGATCTAAGTGGGATTTGAACCCGAAGCGCAGAGGTGGACGGCGAGGAAAGAGCCGCAAAATGAAATACAACAGCTTGGAAGTCCATTTATTTGGTATAATGTTGGTTTGACATCCACAGCATGCACTGCTTGCTGGATATGAACCCCTTTGGTTGTATTTAAGAAGTTACAATAGGGCCATGGAGAAAATAGACAAGGTTGCCTGCAGGGGGGGTAGATTATCTTGACATGACTTTCACCAACATGTTGACTTCATTCTGCCATGTTCATCATAACTATGCATCCAATCCCCCAAAACCCCTGTGCATACAACACTGTTTAAAATGTCAGAAAAGCGTTCAAGATATTTCCATCTTCTCAATGTAAGGGCAATACATCTACATGCAAGTCCACAGAAAATGTCAAAGCCTACTTTGTAAACTAGTTTGTCTCCCCAACTTTCAGAGAAATATCAGGTTTTTAAAATGTGGAAAAAATCTGGGAAAAAGTATATAACACTAGTTGCATATTTTAGAGTGTTGGTTGAATAACGCACATCTACACTGTAATCTGCTTAATTCAACTTCTTTTGTCCTTTGTTTGGATTGTACACGTGATTTATTTATGATTTCCAATAATTATATCATAATTCATTTTATGATGTATAATTTTAAACATATCTTGTATTTCAGTGTATTCAGCAATTTTCATGCATGTTAAATCAACCTAAGATCCATATGCTTAGTTGCTTATTCATTTTGTACAATGCATATTACATGAACTTTTCATTTTATAAATTCTGTAATTGTTATTCCTTTAGGTTTGGACCAAATCAAATTGGTCACCATTTTGTACAGTCATTAATGGCAGACCATAGGCCAAGACACAGTCTTAGAGTCTTTGTGAGTCCCAACCTTATTCCTGGCCAGGAGCTTCTGAGTTGCATCCTCGCTGTTGCCGTAGTCTATGCTTGTTGCTAAGCTCATCTTCTCCCCAATCCAGCTCTCTGCTTCATCGGCCTCTGCAAAATACTGTAAAACAACATTGGTATGCCATAACGTCACCAAGTAAGCTCCTAGAATCAGTTAGTTCTGGTAACATGCAGTGTTTTACCATTCCAAATACAGTAAAATTTGGATAAGTCGAAGCCTGTTAAGTCGAAACTTCGTTTACCTCAACGTCTTTCTGTATTCCCAACAAAAGAATAGGCCTTTATGTACAATAAACTATCCGTAACTCAAAACATCAATACCACTTAAGCCGCTGTCGCGCACGGCTTTTCTTTGATGAGCCAAGCATGTTCACACGGGCTGCCATTGTCAAGTTGATAAGCACTGGGTGGGCTTCAACCATAAACGTAAAATAAATCAGGCACGAATGATGCGCCCTCAAGCGCTCAAAAAGGAATTACGTTTTGTACATGTATCACGTGACCCAGCACAGAAACCCTGACCGATTGGCCTGCACGGCTGCGTTCTGCGGTAACAGCCCGATCAAGCAAAGCAAATGAATGAATTCTCAAGATGTAAAAACACAGGCACCGGTACATAACTTCATTGGTTTATTGTTTATTAATGTACCACATAAAAACATGATTAACGATGATGTTTGAGGAAAACTTGCACAGTAGGGATAGCCCAAAATCCACTTCGTGTTCATTTCAGCTTGCAGGCCAACTGCCGTAGAGCCAGTAAGATTGCATGTGCACTGAAGAATGTAACTGTCAATAACTCGAACGTCAGGCAACTCAAACTTTTCGTCCATTCCCCTGAGCTTCGACTTATCGAGGTTTTACTGTACTTCACATCTGGACACTTTTAAACAATAAAGCATTGGTAAAATAGTGAGCCTACAAAGAAAATCCTGTGACTGAGTACTTAGCCATGTTGACTTAGAGGGAGAGTGCCTAGATTGCATTCGTTCCAAAACGGCATGCAGCCCATGTGGAATAGCCAATGTAGTTCAGTGAAATCAACTGGCATCCACTTGCCATCGTGGTCCAGGTGCAACATATGCTCCTGCAGCATACCAGGAACAAATGGTTTCAGTACACTTTGTAAACAAATGAGAAGACAGCACTTTGTGTACTTGCAATGACACTTGCTGGACCAACAGATGGCACGCATTTGTCTAGGCGCATTCAGCACACAAGTACGTGCAATCTGAATGTGCACAACCATCACTTTGTCTCCACCTGGGCATCAGGGCAGGCTAACCATATTAAAATCAGCTCAAGACTCTGATAGACCGCTTCATCACAACCGTCTAGCTTGGAGAAAGAAGAAAGACCGACAACAAAAACCTGAAGGCTGGACAACGCGCACAGACAGCTCTAAGACTGGTTTACTTGGATGTAAGGCATCACTGTGTCAGCTCAGCCTGCCTGGTACTCCGTGCACACCCAATACACACCTGCTGTGCTTCAAAGGCCATGTGCAGCCTCCTCTCCCTCTCCTCAGCAGCATCAAACAGCCGCCCCCAGGCCACAGAGAGCTCCTGACAGTTCTCTTGGGTGGTGGCTGCGGCAAAGTGGCCGCTGTCAATCAGGGCTTGCCCGGCCTGGATGACCTTGTCGATCACAGGTTGGTGGCCGGTCAGCTCTGCCCTCAATTTCTAGAGAAGAGAAATTCGGGGAAAGAGAGAAAGAAAGCAAAAAATAAAAAAGAGCTACTGTGAAATAAGACTGTCCAAACCGTTGCTAATGAATGAAATGGTACATTATGTACATTATGTATGATCAAGCAAATTTGGAGGTTGATTGAGACAACTTCCATCCCTATCACACACAAAAAATCTCAAAAGTGTTTAAACATGTTTTCATTTGCAATGACACTACATTACGGAGCTGAGTCTGCCTGTTTTGAGTCTTAAATCTGAAAACAATCTCTTTCCAATCAACAGAAGCAAAACAAAACTTGCCTCATGACAAGATTGGAAGATTGCAATGAAATGAATATCACGAGAAGTCCTTAGTTCTCTGATATCACAGAAGTACAGGTGTACAACAGACTTGCCCGAGTATTCGAAAGACAGCCATTCCTTTGAAATACACCTCAAAATGCCATTATGGAGACAAAAGCCCGCACAATGATTACAATTTATCCAACTTTTTTATTCTAGCACATCTTTTGTAGCTGGGGAGGACTGGCGAAAAATTTTCAGATGAAATGGTAGAAAAGTTTGAAAGTCAAGAAAAGGGAAAAAAAATGTGATAAGAAACACTGTTTAATCTCTCAAAAATGCACTTACATGTCCCTGTGCCAGGGAAAAGTTCCGTAAATAATAGTGCAGAGCTGGTTTTTTGAGTCAATAAATACCCAACAATTCTGAGACATTCCTGACAAGTTGATGGCGACGAGTACTCCAATGGACAGTTATGTCTTGATCATTTTTTCCTAACATGACCAGGGTAAAGCTCCTAAGAGCCCTGGGGAAGAATACATGTAGTGAAGAAATTGGTCAATTTTAGAGATGAGCGGAGAATCACACTTTAAAAATTCCAGGGAAACCCATGGATTCAGGTAAGGACTGTAAACCCAATCCACATGTCCGCCAGGGCGAGATTTAAACGCAGGTCGCAGGGGTGGGAGGCGAAGAGGGTATCCACTGTCACAGCTTGACTGGCTGAGGCTGAGAACAGCTGTTTGGCACCAACCTTGTGTTTCTGCAGGTGACTCTGGCATGCCGTGAACGTCTTGCCGTAGTCGGTGGAGCTGGCGGCAGGGAGATGCTCCTTGATCCACTGTGCCTCGCTGTTGACGTCGTGCAGGAAGACTTGCAGCTTGTGGGAATCTGCCAGGATGGACCGCCGTCTCTCGGAGGGTTGACCAAGCTGGGCAAACCTGTCCAGAAAATAAAAGAAATCTTCATCACTGGTCTTTGACTTGTGGTTCCTAAAAGTAATATAGAACGGTATGCAAATAAATGCAGCGTGGGAAATACTGTATACCTCACCTTAAAGTTTTTTTTCCCAAAACAATCCAGGACAGTGTGATTTCCCATGAAGATTCCAACCAATAAATAAACTTTTCATTAAGTACTCAATAACCCTCAAGAAACATAAAGTCAGAGCTACATGAACATGTACATCAGCAATAAGCTGTTGATGCATTTTGTTGTTAACAACCACCGTTTATTGGAAATGGAAGTGGACAGGGGGCTTTTATTTGGAAATGGCACTGCGGTAGTGTTACCCCTCGGAGGCCTTAAGCAGTAGAAAAAGCCCCCTGGAAATGGTGGCAGAAAGACAGACCTCCATTTGAACACTATACAAGACACAGCAAATCAATTTACATGAACTTGAAGAACCTATAATACAGGGTATCTTTAAAAAAAAAGAAACCAAGATAAATTCCTTTGTTTCTTGAATGGGACTGATTATTTTGGGAGATGGTAACCATCACCTGTTTCATTATAAAGTCATCTTTCATATGAAAGAAGTACAACTTTCTGTCACTATAAAAAAAGTGGACCAAATCAGAAATGGCTTTGTACCAAATAGCTGTTTTGCTGTTGAATTCATACTGTTCAGCAATGGCTGTTTTGTCAGAATTAAGCTATGTTTTCTGGAATCTTAAAAATTTACAGTTTACGGACAAGGCAGCTTTAATTCAACTGGAAACTTGCTTTAATGACATTGAGAGCTGCAAACAAACAGACAAATCACTTCACCCGCACTTCCAGAACAGGGTCACAGGTGCTTACCTATCTGTGACAGCGGCTGTTTCTATGGCGATTCTCTCGGCATCAAAGTGACCCTCCTCCGTTAGCAGATGAGCTTGCTCTACAATGTGAGCTATCTTGTCGGCCTGTACTGCCATGTCACTCTCCAGCAACTGAGCGGATCCAAAAAATTTAGCCAAACATTGTAAATGTACTGCACTGACGGCAAATGGTGATGTGATTCTGCAAAAAAACTTTTGACCCTGTAACAATGTACATGAAGGAAATGCCATGTGGTGATATATGGTGAGATACTGATTTACGGCGTAGACTGTTTTCACTCAAGTTAATTATGTCAATTATATTGGCCGAGGACCCTCTCGAAAAAAGTGTGAGACGGCCACTATCAACAGCCAAGGGGTATGGAAAATGGTGCACTGAGACTAGTTCTTAAGCATTATATGATGCTGTGCATGCATGAGGGTCATTCCATAAATAAGAGGGCCGATAATGGTTGTGCGTCCTTGTCAAGTCTGACGTGATTCTGTAAGTTTAGAACAATTTTTTATTCCAAAAAGTAATTAAGTAATGCAAATTACCTGCAAAGATATCTCCATGTTAAATTACACGAATCAGGTGCGACACAGAGACAAAAATGTCACACTTTTGGACCTTCAATTTATGAAATGACCCCAAACCAACTTCCACTTGAATGTAGACAAATCCACGGCATCTCCGCACAGGCTATCAGCATTCAAGTGTCTGCCTTATCTCCTTTCTTCTTTACTCTTGATTGCTCTTATATGAGAATATATGTACAGTGGAATCCCGCTATACCAAACACCACTACACCGAACATTCGGCTGTACTAAACATCGTCCTTTGCTCCCAATAATTTGTGCACAGAACCTACCAAACACTATTCAGTAGCCGTTTGTAATTCCCGAACGTCAACATGATAAAAGAGTCGGTGTTTTTTTATGTTGGAAAGTGACAAGTGGCCATTATTTCCCCATGGATTAGAAGGGAAAGGCACTCGTTGTCAACGGTATTGAATAGACGCTGGTTTTGAGACTCCACATGATCGGGTACGGAAGAAAACCGTACGTACGCGCACGGTGGCATTGCACTAACAATAGGCTAAAGAGGGTGCCGCTGATACACAAATCAACCCAGATTCGCCACAGCACGCATCAGAGATCGATCCTGAGCAGTAGTTTCAACACTTTTAGGATAAACTTGATATCAATTTTTTGACTCAAGTATTAAATAAAAACAAAATAATTAACAGATACATTTCTAGAAACCTTAAACTTGAATGCAACGGCAAAACATTACGAAAACAGCAAACCAAGGTATCACAAGAGGGTGCACTTCGGTTAGACAAGAGAAAGCGCTATTCAATATGGCAACGAAATGTTCGGCAGTTAAATTCCCTATACCGAGCGACCGCTGTACTGAACATTTAGCGTGGACCCCGTCTCGTTTGTTATAGCGGCGTTCCACTGTATGTCCCCTTGAGCAAAGACACTGATGGTCTGTGGGTATAACACCACTGTTGTGTTCTAAAGATAACAGGTTCAAAATGCCACTCCTGTCCATTTCTTTCTTCAGTGTTCAGTTACCCTACCTGGTGCTTCTTGATCAGTCCCTTCACGCTCCTCAGGTCCTGCCCGAGGTCTTGGGAGGACAGGGCCACCTCCATCTCGGCGATGCTGGTCACCGCATCCTCCAGGGCTCGGTTCAGCCCCTGCTGCTGCGTGGCCTGGCGCAGCTTGACCCCCTTGTCTGAGGAGCGGGCGTTCAGGTCGGCCCAGCGGTCATTCAGAGCGGTCAGGGTTGCCTTGACATCCGAGGCTTTGAAGTTCCCCTTCTGGATCAGTGCTTGACCGGTCTGATGTGACAAGACAAGAGAATGACACAATCTGTCTGATGAAAGCCATGCTTGTGCCAGAGTCAGAAGTCATTTTTGGGTTTGTGCACAGGTCCACCAATATACTGGATGTGTATTCACACAGTGCGTCGATTAGCACCTTCCAATTAGAAGACGTTTTGATTCCTAAGTTAGCCACAAAACACACCCCAGTGGTCCTACTGACTTTGTGTTCACGCAGGAAGTCCTTATCCGACTTTAATCTGTCCTTTGCCATTTTGAATCACCCAGTGAAAGCCAAGGCCCAGCATTCAATCATTAAGAGAAACAAATGGTGCCACACACGACCTCACATAACAACTCTCCCTTTGTGTGCCTTTCGTCTGCGTCAGAAAGGACAACTGAAACCAAAGCTCTATTGTGAACTGTTTGACCAGCTTGAGAAACTGTATTCACATGACCATCAAACCCTGTCAAAGGAAATGAAGGGCTGTAACTTGTTTGCAAATGGCTTAAAATATTCAAGTTGTCTTCCAAATGCACAGGTGCAGTCCTCCACAGGGTCAACAGAATAAATTTGGTAAGAACTGAACATGTACCTACTACGTCTTGAGTACCGTAGAACGGTTCTAATTTTATGCCAAACATAGGC
Organism: Acanthaster planci; assembly: GCF_054643075.1. Taxonomy (NCBI): domain Eukaryota; kingdom Metazoa; phylum Echinodermata; class Asteroidea; order Valvatida; family Acanthasteridae; genus Acanthaster; species Acanthaster planci. The sequence continues at coordinate 13,148,841 of NC_141777.1, read as the reverse complement.
CTTCCTATTCAAGCTCACTTAAACTACATAGATGGCGGCAACAATGATGCAACAAAACACAGCAACTGACCTCGTTGAGTTTGTCTAGACTGTCCTTGTTGGCTGTCAGCTCTGCTTCAAATGCCTCGTGCTTCTTGACCTTTCTGGGCAGGTTGGTCAGCTCACGGAAAGACTCGTCGCATGCTATCTCATGCTTCTCATATATCCACTCTGACAACTGAACAAAGGAGTAACACGATTTGATCACAAGAACTACATGTACGTCTGGCCAGACACAAGGGTAACAGTGTACCGCTAACACAAATCTTTCAAATGAAACCGGTCAAGATACACAGAGAGTCTCTGAAGTACCAACAGGGATAAAAGTACACCTGATTTTAAAGACAGGTCAATGACAATGGAGAAAACCATTAAGCTCCATGCATTATCAAACCAGCAGAAATTTGTATCAACTTCCTATGGTATTAACTACAACATTTGAGACTTCTTATACACAAGCTGGCCAAGCTGCCTGGGGTGCCACTCATGACTTGTGCAAACCTACATTTCTTGGACAAACCTATCTCCATCATCTTTCATTTTTACCACATTCTACTGGAGCTTGAAGGAGTCTTATAAATACCTCATCTGCATCCCTGCAAAACTCCAAGAACTCTCGAGATTGGAGAAGTTTCTGCCTCCGGAGGGCGCTGTTCTCTTTCACCTTCAGCCTGCGGGCGACCACCTCTTCGCACCGATTTGAAATGCTGAGCCACAAAGGAGAATAAGAGCATTAAATTGGATTCAATTTCCCCGGAAAACACCTTTTTGTTCGTTTATTTTCAGCCCTGACCTGCTTTCCTAAGGTATCAGTGTCTCCAGGGTTAAACTGTCTACTGTAAGTTGATATGTTCAAGTGACACCTGCGGGCAATATGACCAACACAGCCAGAACAATTGATTTCTCTGGACCATCTAGTCGACCGTTCAACACCAGGCTCTGGCGCATGGTCGCCCCAGTGGTTATCAACAACTGATTCGATTGATCAGTACGGAGGGAACCATTCACATGAAAATAATTGTACAAGACGTCACTGACCATGTATGCTGCGAGAGTCGCAGCCCAAGGCAGGAGGTGAGTACAACTTGACTGTGCTTGCGCAATGTTAAAAAGCAACTGATTTGTGGTCAAACTACAGATTGAACTATGCCTTTCCTTGTCCTGTGTTAAAGTTCTCTATTGTAGCTGTAACTAGCCGGTTCAGCACTCCCACTGCCCGTGCACATCTCAAGATCTGACAAATTTAGTTTCAGGATAAATTGTCCCAAATCACTCAAATTGTGCCTTTTATGTTCCAACATTGTGCACGAGAAGTTCCATCGTCTTTCCGAGACCGTGGAAAAACTCGAAGATAAATCTACATGTATCTGTACAGACTATTCTCTTTATCATACTACAAATTGACAAAGATATCAACGTTGGTAATATCAGGTCTGAAAACCAAGCTGGCTTTCCATCCATCAAATTCAAATGGATTATAGTAATGACAATTTTGGCCAGAACACAAGATAAACCTTATTAAGTGCTTTGTGCAGAAAGTTTCACAATCAAGATTGGAACTGGATAAGGTGAAATGGTGATGAATAACACCACTACCGATACTCTGATATATTTCTGTAGAGCACTGATCCGCAGATATTTCAAGACGATGTTTCTTCAGTAAGCTGTTTCTTTTTCTCTTGAATTGTCGCTTACATTTTTCAAGCTTGAATTCTGCTAACTGTGATGAACTTTATACATCCAAGACATGAATGAAACCTTATTATTCAAAACATTACCTAAGTTAACTTTACACATAAAATATAACTAAAAGGCGCTATCGCGAAATTGACTAAGCGTTCTTTTGCGGTTTGTCGGCGTTCTGGCTGATCAGTCCATCGTCGTCAAGGAGGGCAAGAATCTACGGAGTGGATGGCAGTGTGCACTCATGCGTGGCCGGGTAGCATTTTTTTTTCCGAGCTTGGTATCCGCGGAATATCGGGCGTATTCACAAGACTGGTAATTTACATAACCTTACACATTGCATTCCGTCCTCAAGTGTACCCGGTTGTCAAGGGGTCTTTTGTTTGACAGGGACCGGCGTGCTCTCCGTGATCCCGCGGGATGTCCGCAGCGCTGAATGGTTGGTCAATTTCACAATGCCACCTAAAGAAACAGAAAGTTTGGTGGATCCCATGATCTTACATTGTTCTGGCGTAATGGTTATTGTTCACCAACTTGGCAGCTATCTCCTTCAGTCCTTGCAATCTCTCATCCTGTACAGTCAGCGTGTTCTCAAAGTCCTCTTGTCTCTTGATCAAGCCGTAAACAATCTCAACCGTAGCCTGAGGAAATGAACACAATGAAATTGTAAAAGAGCTGATTCAACAAAAACTACAACAAAACAAAAAGTTGTTGATCTGTTGTGCAGATTTTTTGGTAGCAGATTGAAAATTGCTTTTTTTCTAATTCCTCTATTAAGGCTCTGATCTTTCCAGTTACAGCGATAATTAACTTTTTTACAAATGGACTTCCATGGTAAAATCACGCCCACATGGAATGCATGATATCAGAATACAAACACAGAGAAATTATAAGATGAAGGCTTGGGATGCAACTGCAGTAGAGATCAGTCTTTCAAAAAGATAAAATGGGAGACTTTGAGACGCTTGGTGGTGGCAAAAATGACACATACTTTTTAAATGGTTCTGAACATGCCTGTGTTGTTCTGAGCATGTGTGCATAGTTCTGAGCATGCACAATATTGTGAAAAAGGGACTCGTATGTCTGCTGCCACCAGCATCTCAACGTTTCCTGGTACATGTGTAGCTTTCTTTCTCATTTCAGAATTTATGGAATTTGTGTTGACAATTAGTATATTCCGATGATTTTCTCACATTAAAAGAGCAACTGCAAAGGCTGCATCTCATGCGCGACAAGACCTCTTTAAATATTTTTTTCAGATTAGAGGAAAACGTTATAAAGCACAGATTTCAGACACTGCAAGATCACAATATCTGGCAGTCTGTGTACACAAGGACAGCTAACAATTTAAACAACATGTGCCCTGAGTCTCTGCTGGTGGATGCGTGCGCATGCTAATCTCGCACATGAGTTGGACATGCGCACAAAGTCTGATGAAGGCAGATTGTGCATTGAACTTTTAACTTGATCCCTGTACATAGCCAGGTGCCCCAGAGCTTGGCAAAATGGGAGGCCGGGATTAGCAATATTGTAAAAATGTTGTTCATGTGACTCTGACGAGACAATATTGGTGATGTCTGGCGGTGGACCAAAGTTGCCACTATCAATTTTTTATCCCAAAATTGAAATAGCTGGTCAAAACAATACAATCTGCAAGAGGTCAAAAACCAGGCCACAGACCCATCACATATTCCTTGCCCAGGTAGATACAGGCAATCAGTTTGATTTCCACAGCATGAATGTTTTGGAGCAATGGCACTTACACCCAGATCTTCAAACTCCAAGAAGGCCTCGTGACCGCTGGTCCTGGCATCGATCTGGTCAGCCTCCCTGTTGAATAGCTGTAGTTGGAAAGACGAATGTTGTCACAAAAATGGCACAAAGGTTTACTGTCCCTCTCATTTGAGCACAGTCAATTGGTCACCATGGGCATACATGTAGCATAAATCCATTGTCGTCATACATGTGACTTTTTGAATGGGCATTTGGTACTTCCATTCTTACAATGTTACATCTGGCACAGATTTCAGCAGAAACATTTCATAAGAATCTTCTGGTGTAAAGAATTCTAGGTTTTCTACCTTCACACTCGGGTATTTACAAATAATGACAAAAATCATTAGTAAGGCACAAATCTGATAATACTTAGGTATTTAAGGGCACCAAATTCCTATCATAATCCCTGTTTATCACACTCATAATGTCGTTCCTGAAATCATCTCAGCTTCCAGAGTTTACAACTTGTGTTGCCATTTCAGGCACAAATGGCTCCCAAACAAAAATAAAACCACCTCTGCCCTCACAGCCAGCCGTTCATACATCTGCTCGGTGTGATGCACCTGTCATCAGTTACGTGCAATGTTGTTTTCGAGTCCATCACAAGTCCATTCTCAAGACCCTTCATAAGTCCAGTCACAAGTCCCTTCACAAGGCCAGTCATAAGTAATAGGGTGAACGTCAAATAGCTTGTGAATTGGCTTAAGACTGAATGACTTGTGATGGGCTCGAATACAACACTGGTAAGGTGACTTGCCCCAAGACCACAACGTAACTAACTGCTGGATTCAAAGCTCTGATCGTACAATTACAAACTCTAATCACTGGGCATCCCAATTAAATGAAATATACACTGAATTGACGAATATGTACTCACAGCAAGATCCAGGGCATCTTGCAGCCGTTGGTTTCGCTTTTCCCAGCCTGCTTGGATCTCAGTGCGTGATTCAGACAGCTTCCTTGTCCTCTGTGCAATCGTCACCGAGTCAGGCAAGGCCTTCAGCAGCTGCCTACCGAGTGCCTCCAACTTGGTGAATCTTATTAACAAACAGAAAATGGAAAAGAACTTCACATGTGAAGCCAGGGTGTAGGGTTCACTCGCAACTGGGGTGATGATGTGATATGTCAAGTGCCCGGGAAGTTCTTTTCTTTAATCTCATCTTATCCTAATGATGGGAAAGTGGGACTTAGGAAACAAAGAGTACTCAAAACAACATCTTCATTCCCCTATCATCACTGAACACATTTCTCTCCTTTAATGTCCTTCAAGGCAGCCCTAAAAGGATGAAATGTTTTTCCACTAATTTCAACTCCCACAGACACTGTAAGTCTACAGAGAAGTCAGATTTCATGTTAAATGTTGGCCCCATTAGCCTAAGTGTTCATACATTTAAGAAAACAGTTTTTCAAATGCAAAGTGTGACAAACATTTAATAGTGATCCCCGACAATGGGTTGAAACATTGCATATGCTAAGACAACACACACATCCAACCATAAATCAGTGCAGATGCCACCACAAATCAGAGCAGAGGTCAAGGAGAAATTGATATGTTTCCTGTAGATTTGAATATGTCCAAAACAAGACTACAACAGAAGCATAAAGAACTGTGACAGCCAAGAGTGCTCTTCTCACTACTGACTGAAATTACAGCCAGCCATCCTTCTGTTCACTAGCACCTTCTTGGTCATTTGCATTGGCCTTGTCTTCAGTTTCACTTTCGCTTTGGAGTTCCGTTTCAACTCCGGTGGAAGAATTAATGTGTAGCCTTCAATGTGCAAACCAAATGAAATTTGTAGCTCTTAAAGAGCTCCATGCTCCCGAAGCAGATATGAACACAAACATATCCTTCTATGGGAGGGGGATCTAAAGCTGTCACAACCAACTTCAGAGGCATAGCCTCAGTTTGCAGAAACTACAGCCATTGATTGACATGTTGATGTCGAAAGCCCCAGCCGTAAACGCAAGTCGGCTGAACTGGATCACAGACTTACATGTCATCATGACCCCGGATATCCTCCAGCAGGTCCTGGTGCTGTTTCAGAAGATTCTCTGATCCCACCACGTCCCTCGCTAGCTCTGTGTCCAGCAACAGCCCTCGCACTTCATTGCACCACACAGTCTACAAAATGAACGCAGAGCACAACAGACACTCTTACCGTGCAGACAAATTTCTAGTGCATTCGGAGGTGGTGTTTCATGCAGGTTGTTCTGCAACACCTCTGCGTCTGAATTAACATTTTGACGTGCAACTGCAATTTGATAATGCCCACTGTGTGAAAATGCATTGGCACCCGTATACGGGAGTTTAATCCATTCCTCTTGGTCAAGAATCTGAGTGCACTGCTGCACCCAGAACTCGCCAGTGCCAAGTCCATATAAGGAGATTCTTCTGGACTACCTGCACAAATATCAGATGCACATGAAATGAAAGGGTTTTAGGGGGCTTACCAGTAAGGCCTTACTACTCTTCCGCGTAAAGTCCACTTTTTTAACGGCAAGTTAAAGGGGCTGGAAAGTTCACGAACTGCACGCCCGTGCGCACTCGAGTGTCCAAGGAGTTAATGAGCTGGCTCAGCTGGGTGCTATTGTTGCAGAGAGACTACGTCATGAGACACAGAGACATACATACTGCTTTCTTTCCGCCGACTGGACGGCATTGGAAAACATGATCAACTAGGAGATGCATTTACATATTGGGTTCCTTCTGTGAACAGGACGATGTTGGAAGAAAATGACAGACTCAGAGAAGCATTCACATGTTACCTTCTTTCCGCTGATTTTAACGTGTTGAAATGCACTTTGGACTTCAAGAAGCATCAGCTGCGAATTTTGTGAAGCGGGTAGTTAGTTTGAAAAGCGCAAATTTGGTACCAACATACATAAAAAAAAATCACGTTCACGCCGATTTTTTGAGAGTTGGCAAATGTTGAACACGTTTGCCTCCTGGCAAATTTTACAGCAGCAAATGCTTTACAGCATGGTTATGTATTACGGTCCATTATTCTACCTTTACGTGAATTTTGAGTAGTACTTCATGCGAATGTTATGTGAAGTAAAACAACTTCACATTTACAAAAACCTTCGGCATGAAATTGTGCCCTTATTGAGCACGCGAGTAGATCACTTGAATGTTAACGAGTTTACAAACATGCATAATGCATGTCGACGTACGAGGTGCAACCTGGGTGGTCAGATACTTTCACATGACTTGGACACTTCCATTTCTTCAAGGGGAGGTATGAAACCCCATTTCTATATAAAAAACGTCTGGAAAGTTCGTAACGAATAAAGTATTTTTAAATCACTTTGCACAGAAATTGTTACTATATATACAAACAAAACCTGTTTATTTCACAAATTTTTATACATTAACCCTTTCACGCCAGGATGTTTTAACCGCAACCCATCTGGCTGCCGGGTTTATTTTCCAAATTTTGCCGGGTTACACACTGCACACAGCCTGGCTCTGTGTAATCATGAAGCCTGCGGGGTATTTGGATCCCGTTCAACAAAATACCAGGTACCCAGCACTAGCCTTGCCCACGCGACAACACCAACTACCCAAGGACGCTCGGTCATAGTTGAGAGTGCAGCGCCTGCTAAGTTCACACAGTCTCTGCTTGCTTTTAGCGGGCACCGTGGCTCGTGTGCCTGCTTCCCAGTAGTCCGTGCATGCCCAGCATCAATGCCCAGCCCCAACTTGTACATTGAGTACGCTTCACAAGTTTTTATTTCAGCTAATACCCAGTGAAGATTTCCCGTAAAATTCCCCTTTTGTTTTTATTTTGCGCAAAGTTTGCTCAGAATTTTCTTGTACATTTGTAAGTTGGTTTTTTTTGTAAGTTCTATTCAAATCCCCTTTCCGTATGCAATGATATATATAAACAGCCCCTTCTAAGTAAAGTTTGAACCTTCCCATGAAAACTATCTTTCCAAACTAATCCTCCCCACAATTATAAAATAAACAGACACAAGAGAAACACAAGACAAATTTTTCTCACTTTTCTTCTTCTCTTGACGACTCATCGTTTCTTTCTTTGTAAAAAAACTTAGCCAAAAAAAGGAAAGAAAACGGAGAGTGGTTGCATTACACAATGTCTTGACACAGGAGAAAATTCTTGTGAAAAAGTTTGCCAAAATTGTACATGAATAAGTAATTGATTCAAGTATAATCAAAGTAAAAGTAAAATCAAGTAAATCAAAATTCACATACTATTTCTTGGAAAACAGGAAACTTTACATAAATAAGCAATTGATTCAAGTGTGATAAACCTTGAAACAAGGAGCTGCGTAAAGTGGAACTTGGGGATAATTTCACACATCAATTTGGTCACTTTTCTTTTACCATTTCTAGAACAAACATCATAAAATTACATCATCATGTACCATTTTATTCATGATGTCTTGAAATACAGGAAACTTTACACAAATAAGCAATTGATTCAAGTGTGATATTCCTTGAAACAAGGAACAGCGCAAAGTGGCACTTCACAAATTTCACACATCACTTTGGTCTCTTTTCTTTTGCTATTTCTAGAACAAACATCACACCATCTGTATAATCTAGCTCGTTTTCCAGTTGGGGGGAATTTCTACAGCAAAGTGTCTTCCTATCAGTCTACCTGGACCAGGAAGACAGGTTGGTCTACCTCTAGATCGATACACTGGCAAATTTGGTGAATGTGACTCTGAAATTTCACTCACCAACATGTGTCTAAATGTCAAAAAACTGGCAGTGCCACCAATTTCCAATTTTCCAAGATAAGAGTTTACAAGAGCACCATCAAGCAAAGAAAAGGACAGGTTCTTATGCCATTTGATTGATTTTCTGACTGAACAGTGTGACAATGCCAGCTGGTCTGCAATGTCCACACCCTATCATCCCCTCGTTGTAGTCGAGTACACACTTGGGTTTCTCCAAAACGATGCCGTCACGGTTCCGCTTGCCGGTGTCGGCCATCTCGGCTGTGTGCATCGTGGACAGCATACAGACATCTTTTTTGTCTTGCCAGACCAAGGCGAGCAAGCCTTTGTCGCTGGAGCGGTGAACAACATCACCTCTCTCAAGTTTCAAGGAGCACAAGTCCTTGGGCATGTCTTGACGATTTTGTATTACCGTCCCGAAGACGTTCGTCTTCTGGTCGTGTAGTTTCAGGTACAGTTCTGGGCTGCTGAACCAGTTGTCCAGGAAAATGGTGTACCCTTTGCCAAGAAGATCGATTTTCGTACTTGCCAGTCTAGCAATCTGGTCTTGACCAGTGTAAATCTTGAAGTTCCAGGTGTATCCAGCGGCAACCCCCATGCTCTGGCAGACTCGATACACCTTGATGCCAAACCTCGCACGCTTCTTGGGGTTGTACTGCTTGAACTTCAGTCTCTCTTTGAATTTCCAAAGGGACTCGTCGGTAGTAATCTTGATGGACGGAATGTAGACGGACTTGAACTTCTCGATCAGTTTGACTACCACCGGGCAGAGCTTGTAGAGTCAATTAGTCACATCTGTATGGCTGTTATCGACAAATTGCAGATAGGCCAGCAAGTTCATAAATCTGTCCCGTGGCTTGGTATCAGGAAATATTGAGTCTCTCGTCCAGTAGGACTTCAAGTCGGGTCTCGAAATCAGTCCCATGACTATCATCATGGACAGGAACACTGACATCTCGTCTGGTGTTGTGTCAAACCAGCTTCGTATGTGACTTGGACTTGCTTCTGGTTGACTTTTCGGGTGTTCAGCGGCATAGCGGTTGGTCTCGTTGGCAATGTGCAATATCAGCTCTGGGGTGAGAAACTGCTCAAAGATTTCGACAGGAGTGCTGCTCTTGTCCAGTTCTTGCACTTGAACACCCGCTGTGCCTTGAAAGCCGTGTCGGCAAGGGAAGTTGTCATCAGCCGTCCATTGAATGGACGAAGTCTTGACCTTCTCGGCAGGTCTCACTAACGGTGGTTGCCCGTTAGAATCGCTGTCACTAGTTTCATTTTCTGAACTATGTTCAGATTCCGACATGAAATCTGGAACCACTAGTGGCAGTCAAAGTTTCCTCGTTGCTGGAAGACATCGTGTAATGCAACTGAAGGGCTGGGAAGCGGTCAAGCAAATATATACCCAACACTACAGAAAAAGCTGCTTTTCGACGAAACAAATATCTATTTACACTGAACAATGGCCCGTCTATACCCCAAGTGCGTGGTGCTGGTGTGCTGCCCACGTGTTCCCAGCCCAGCAGGGCCGTAAACAATGGCACGCACACCATGTCAATGGCCTATATTCATCACGCTCTGGGCCCACACAAAACGCGTTGCATAAGCCCTGTCCACGGCCTTGAGCGCCGCTCCACGGAGATTATCCAGGGTATTCAATCAAAGACAAAAGGGTGTTTTGATAAAAAAAAACATTTACTAAGTATCAAGGGCTCAACGAACTCTCTAGGTTGCCCCAGATTTCCATTCAATGCAAAGGTCCGAGTAATTACAGGTGTACACTGAATAAAAGTTACAGGTGTGGTATGCGGCTACAGCTGCCTCCTGGTTATTAGACTTTTCTCCAGGCCTGCTCTTGCCGCTTCCCGGCGTGAAGGGGTTAAAAATTAAATACAGAAAACAATAAATGATCCCTATTTTGGTGAATGACTTCAACGGGGCACCGCACAGTTCTACAAATCAACCTTTCGATGGCGGAGGAATTACAGGGAACAGTTTGGAATCACACATCAAATAAAATTCTAGACAAATAAAGAAGACTCTATCACGGTGTGTACATTCATTGCAAGTCCTTTTTTTATTTCACAGACATGCATAAAAACTCAACAATCCCAAAGCTTAAAGCACAGATGCATGGCCCCGCTCATGAATAAAAATATCTTCTAGTAAGAAGGATCATGTTTGCACCATGCTCTGTGCAATCATGTCCAGATCGGACTAGTCGTGGCTGTGATGCACTGGCACTAGACCCACACGACTCGACTAGTCTGTACCATAGAGAAGAGACAAGGTAGTGGTCACTCACGACTGTCAAGTTGTGTAGTGTGTGCGAACCAACTAGCCAAGCTCGGTGTGTACAAACTTTCCATGGGCAGGGTGCATTGCCAGCATGTGGCTGTTCTGAACAGGTGATCACGAATGCATGTTGTGCACACCTGGCGTGGCGCGGCGCGGCGCAGTGCTGCGCTGCATGCTTTGTGGGGTCTGGGGTCTTTGTGGGTACTCCATCCACTGTGTACCGTAGTTGTGGGCACGTAAATTTGACTAGTAGCTAGAACACGCTGTTCTGATTGTGGTTTGGCCGGGCTCTCCGTTATACACAGTTTTTTGAATCAGCCATTGCAATCGCAAACTTTCCAGTTGACATTGATATTTAAATGCCCCAACCTAAATTTGCATAGGGCGTTCTGAACGCGGAGCAAACCGAATATTCATGTTTGCAGATTAATATACACCGTTCTTGCCACGTGCGGTCATCGTTGTCAAGTGCTCTTTTGTTAAAAAAAGTTAGCGGACTCCGGTGGACTTTCCCTGGGAAGAACGGTAAGGCATTACTGGTGAGCCCCCGAAATCCATTGCCTGGTGCTATTACCCCCACAAACCATTTGGACTCTTTCTTGGCCAATGCTACTTTTCTTCTCTGAGACGGCAATCAGTACCAGCAGTTCCCCTTTGAATTTCACGCAAGCTTCAGTCACGTCCTTTTTGATACCTGTGGGGGACAAAAACTGCCCAAACCCAGTTTTTGTAACTTTCCCTAACCTTTTTCCACGTGACTGCACACCCTAACCTATCTACCTCATCCCCACCTCTCTCCAAAAAAAAAACCCACAATACAGCTTTCTGAAATGGGCAGTGGAGTTACGATTTCACACAACTGATCACGGGATGCACTTAGGGGATTATCAGTTCTCACCAGTTCTTTGGTTTCATTGTGAAACCTGCTGATGTCTCGACTCTGCTCCAGCTGCGCCTTCCGCTCTGCCGCTTTAGCCTCCAATGTGTCCCACAAGTCCCTGATCTTGGCCTGCCTCTGGTCAATGTGGTCCCCTTCGTTTGGATAGGATGACTTCACACTGGAAAGAGATGCAATCAATTTCCTGAGTATTAGTAGATTTCAAACCTGTTTTGCTCACCATATTTTGTATTATGCAGTCACAGCACAGAAATGAGGTTTTCAGGATCATTGGAAAGATCCAAGAAATACTCAAATGCTACTGACTCCTGCATATTTCATAATCACAGGTAGTGAAGCCATAATGCCTCCATGCCTTCATCAAACACTGTCATGTTTGACAGGCTCACTCTCATGACTGTACAATCTCTCTGCCATGTACCATTCCTTCAAAGCAGAGATAGATCCTGACCCATTCAATAAATGCAAAATATTCAAAGGCAATAGGAGGCCATTGATGTTTTCTCTGCATGTATGTAAAAAGCCAGGTGCATATTGTTTACATGAAGGCAAGATGCGTTGTGCGCATTCTGTTGAAAACTGGTGGCACACTGTGCATTCTGCTCACGGTACTCTGCCTGTCTTTGGACTTGGCAAACTTGGCAAAGTTGAAGTGAACGTGTCCAACAGCATTATCTGTAGTTCTCAGGGCCTACCATCCATACAGGTAAAAGTCTGATTCCTTCCTGAGTCCAGGGTGCAATGTTGCACCAAGTATACTGCTCAAAAACTGTTAAGACCCACTTATTTCTTAATTGTTTTCCAAGCAATAAATGGGGCATAGTTTTTTTCATTTTTTGTTTGTTTAGATGGTGTTCTCATTGCACATTTTCTAAAAATGGACAGTTTCGGGGAAAAGTCAAATGACAAAATAACAAGTGGTCCTTAATTTTGTGAGTACTGTATCTTTAATGATAACAGGTTCTCGTAAATGACATGAAATTAGTTTTGACTATTTTTTCACTCTCTATAGTTTTTAATACTTCAGAGAGAACAAACCAAACTGCTCATTTTTGAAACAGTAGTTTGATGTAACTGGGCATTGTGGGGTGAAAACATTGCTCTGATGATCTCAAAATGTTGAAAATTTGTTTATGCGTCTGTAATTAAGCAATTTTAGTAACTTGGGTCATGAATGCGTCTGATGCATGAACAGACTTACGCCTTCGCTAGGAGATTAAGTTTCCGGAGCTTTTCGCTGACGGGCGCCAGCTCCCTCTCCAGGTTCTCATGCTTCCGCTGCAGGTCCTGCACAGACTGGGAATCCTTGCCGGGATCATAGGAGGAGAGAGCATTGAACTTGTCCAGAATCCACTCCTTGGCCTCGCCCCAGGAGTGGTTGTACAGCTCAATGCTGCAAGTGTGAACCAGAAAAAAATTAGGGACCTACTAGCATTCCAATACAGAAACACCTACCAACTCCCTTTGAATCCCTGTTCTCGTCAATTAATCCTGAGGATCAACACCTGCCTTGAGGGTTCTCAAGAGGATGGACATTTGCCTTCGGGCAGAACTGATGATGGTTTTCTCAGGAATCCCCTTCCCTTCAGGAAGACTTTTTCTCGAGTCACTCCCTTTCTCAGCATCCCCGTCTACTTCCCTGACATCACTACCTCAATACCAAAGATCCAATCCTGTCTAAAGGATCTGGAGGATCAAGGTCTCGAGAGGATCCATACCCATGCTCGGAAGAAGTAACAAGTGTAGTCTTAGGAATCCCCTTCCTTCAGGAAGACTTTTTCTCAAGTCACTGCCTTTCTCAGCATCCCCGTCTACTTTCCTGACATCACTACCTCAATACCAAAGATCCAATCCTGTCTACAGGATCTGGAGGATCGAGGTCGCGAGAGGATCCATACCCATGCTCGGAAGAAGTAACAAGGGTAGTCTTCGGAATCCCTTCCCTTAAAAGACACTTTTGCCTGAATTCCCTTTCCTTGAATCCATGTCCCCTTCCCTCACCCCCTTCCCTTATTCCTGAGGATCAGCAGCTGCCTCAAGGATCTGGAAGATCAAGCTCTTTAGGAGAACCAACAACTTCATTTCAGAAAAACCCAGGAGGGTCCTCTTGAGAACACTTTTCTCTTGATATCTCCTTCCCTTTGATCCTTCAAGTTCCCATTATTATATTGAATTCCCTTTTTAGGAGTATCCATTGGGCTTTTAGATCTGTCCTGACCACCAAAATGTCTTGGGAATAAATCTTAATCTTAGAGCTTGTGTGTCTGCACATACTGGTTATGTTATCACGAAAGTTTGTCAGTTCAGGTTCATCCTACCTTGTCCGGTCTGTTGTCTGTCCCTGAACTTAGAAAAAAGGCACTGCATGCAGCTATAGACTGTTTCCAAATGTATTTAACCTTGATGCACCTGGACAGCCGTTTGTCCAGGGGCGTTTGCATATGAGGCAAGTAATCTCCCAAACACAAAGTTGTGTTACCACAATACAAGCACACTGAGTGCTTTGAGTGGTACGGCAAATCTATTCCCACTCCCCCATTGATCCTTTATTGGTGAAGAAAGTGCCCAGCGGGTCACCAAGTTTCACACAGTCTTGAGACCTGAGAAGGCAGCGACCAATCTCACCTGGATGCCCCCTCCAACATCTTCTCCTTCTCCTCCTTCAGCTTCATCAGCCTCTCCCATTGATCGTTGACCTCCTTCTGCCGGCCCAGCACTTCGGCCTGCTTGCTGTGCCCCGTCCGCACAAACTCGTCCGCCATCTTGTTGATGCGGTCGATACGGCCCTGGTTGGCTACCAGGTCCGTCAGCAGGTTCTCAAACTTCCGCCGGGAGGCCTCGACCCGCTCCGACAGGGTTTCTTTCTTCTTCAAGATCTTCTCCTGTGGGGCATTTGGATACATTAGTTCCATAAAACAAGTGAGCTTTGGGGTTATAAAACATGCAACCAATGGCACAAGTTGTAGTTAAATGCTAGTACAAACAAGTCTCTGTGAGTACATGTACCACGGTCTCAACTAACAAGCCAAAAGGTAGTACATTTGATGAGCTCTAACAAGAGGCATTCCTTTGTTCACCCGCCATAAGCACTGAAATTGTGGCAACTTGTGAGAAATACAGCTCTGCACACAGCAGCAATTGAGCCAGATCTAGAGATGTTGATAGAGTTACGGACAAAACATCTCAATGATCCTGTTTTTAGTACTTCAAATGGTTGTTTTGGTTGCAATGTTTTTATTGGTCAGGATGGTACAGTTCCGAACATGCTGTCAATTGAAGACTCTTAAGATGTTCCATCCAAATTTAGGTTAAGTCTTTTAAAGCCTAGATAACAAGCAAGCTCCTTTATAACTAGGAATAAAGCCTACACCCCAAAAGGGCTTTGTGACCTGATGGCATATCCCGGTATGTAAAGCTCTCCACAACCTATTCATATACATGTACATTCCATTTTCTGTAGTAAATAATTCAAAAATAATGAAATTCAATTTCAGGATACAAATCAAGCCTTTATTTTGGCCTTCTGGACAAGTATAGGAATCACAAGGTGAGGAGATAAGATCTTGCAATATTCTACATATTTTCAACAAGAACAACATTTTTGTTCGTTCTGGCCGTTTTTAAGTTAAAGCTGGTTTTCTTCATTTTGTCTGGGTATTCTTTGGATCTTTGACCTTTTAATTTTCAAGTTCAATTTTTATGAAAAAATTAATGATTTCATTTAAGACTACTAAATGAGAAACTATGAAAACAAGGTTTTATTAATCACTCTGTAGACACAGGGTGCATGCTTCAAACTTGGTTAGTGTTTGAAAATGTGGTGACATATCGCAACCAATCTTCTTTGGAATTAATACATAAATGTGAGTGGGGCATTATGAACTGCAGTCAATGTGATCATGAGTCATTCACATTAGGCTAGATGTGCGTGACTCACTCCATGTGCAGTATTATTTCTTTATAAAGACCGACTCAACTTTATCATGAAGCATACATGTATGATATCATGGAAGCAAGGGGTAGGGACAGTCACGGCAATGAAGCAAACCACAAACGTGCTCTCCAGTGTGAGACATTTTTCACCAAAACTATGCTTTTTTTTCAATTTTCGGGTCAGTGTTGCAGTTGGGTCCATAACAAGTCCCTGCAGGTCACTTCACAAGTCATCCAGTCTTACGCCAAGTCGGAGGCTATTCAAATATACTGTGACAAAGTAACTTCTAAGTGCTCATTTTTGACCTGGTTCCTTGTGAGAGGACTTGTGATAAACTCGGCTACGACACACAAGTTGAAAAAATGTAAATCATTTCTCAAAGCAAACTGCTTCTATAGCAGAACCCCTCTTTCAAATTGGTGAAGCTCCAGGGATCTCTGCACAATTTCTTCCATGAAGAACAAATATTCTGTACAACAGAACGGTAAGTCAAAGAGCTCATCCACAGTCTTTGTCCTTGACTATCGGCTATGAAGCTGCAGTATGCAATATGAAATTGATATGAATATAATGCACATGCGTTTATCCATGCATGTATTATAATGATGAAATTCAAGCATAAGTAACATATGATTTGAAACGTCTGTCCTAAAACTAATTACCAACCACAGTGTCTTTCAGAAAAATTTACAGGATTTTATTTTTGTGGAGCTTGTTGGTAGCAATTGGATCAGGTATTGAAACAAAACTTCATTTTGGTCAAGTCTCTTGCAACTTACTTGAAACACAATCCCAATTTGTCATTTTGCTTAGGTTCCCATATTAAAGCAATGGGACAGACATCCATTTTGTGAAGCATTCCCAAAATGGCCACAGCAAGCCTCCAGCCCAAGACAAAGATCTGGACAAGCATTATCCAATATTTCAACCAAATAAAATGCATAGTTTGGGAAAAATGCTCAGCTGGCCTGTGTAACCTCTGGTGAGATACGTGTACCTACCATGATACTGGTTTGAAAGGGGAATGCTTTGGGCTTTGGGTGAAGACAAATAAGGCAATAGATGAATATATCATAAGAACCATCAACTTTTATTGTAAAAATGATACTCTGTTACTTTTTTGGGGGGGACACATCTCAAAGCTGGGGGAGGGGCAGAACACCCCCTCAAGACATTGCTTGTCCAATGCTCAAACTTTTTGAGAGTGTCGATGAACACGTTCATTGTGAGTTCCTCAGCAGAGTTTCAATTCAATCCAAACGGGGGTTTGGTGCTATGGTCATCCCATGCTCTGTGATGTGTCAGCCTGTGCACACTGAGCACTGGTCAACGGGAAAAGTTGACATTTGGCCCCGGAACTAAACAAAATGGGGCATTTTCATCACATTGGTGTCAAAATGATTGTTTGACATAACCTCGGAACTCCTGAAGGTTCAGCATGAAAAAAATAGCCCAAATGCACTGCTAAAGTGAGAGAGAAAAAGTTAAGGCGGCAGATTCCGCCACCAGCTCTTCTTGGGCTGAAATTGAATATTCTGGATACAAGGAACACCTCTGTCATACTTGTCATGAAAAATGATTATCACTACAGTGCTGGTACTCTATAGCAAGGTAGTGAGCCTAAACTATAGTGTGTTCCATTTTATTTTTCAATTGAACTTGTTAATGACTGGTAACCACGCCGCAAAGCATATTATCTGCATGTACACAAAAAAGCCCAAGACCCAGAGGGAGAAGTCTAGCAAAGCAACATAAACATGTAGTTCATAGGCACAACCAGTACATACAAAATTAACTCAAACACTGAACATGACAAACGCCACATACATGTACACAGGAAATCCTCAACAAATGCAAACTACATAAACCCAAAGCAATCAGGAGAGAAAAACAAATGAATTTGCTGGGCCAACAGACATTCATTAAATCTGGAAGAAACAACCAGAAAAGCTAAGAGGGATTAAAGCACACATACTCCTGGACAAACCTGGCCAAATTCAAGCTGAAATTACGGTAATTTACTGACCAATCATGCCCAAGACAAAAAAAAAACAAAGGATAAAGCAGTAGACGAAGACAGTGGGTGGTTTAAACCCACTCTCCAATGAGCCTGACATTCTGAAAATCGATTCCGAAGACTAGCATTTTGTAACAAAGGAGGCAAAAAACTGACCCTTGGCCAAATTATGTAAAAGGAAACACAGTTTTACCTTAATTATCATAACCAATTTGCTAGGATACTTTAGCAGAATGCAAAGGGTAAAGATGAACAAAAAGGGTGTGTTACTGTCTACTTGGGAAAGAAATTATTCTGAAGTATTAAATCATCACAACATGTAGTTTACAGGGAAAACCTCTACAGATAGAGCATGGATGATATGCATTTCATAATATGAATGTATGAACGTTATAAAGGAGACAACGTTAATGACAAATTTGATATGTAATTATTTATTATTAAAAATGGATTACAACATGTGGAAACATAAGAAACAATCTTGTCATTCTTTAACTGCGGGTTTATAATACGAGGTATTATCAATTACTAAAGAAAAATGGACCACACAAATTCTTACTTTCAAAATTCCATAAAATTAACAGCAAGATTTCATGCTTTTTAGGAGGAAGAAATTCAGTGAATATGCTTAACACTGCAGGGGACCAAAGTCCATGATGACACTATGCCAGATTTAGAACTGGGGCTGACTTGCCAAAGGTTCAGTCATTTTGCCAACATTGCTTTTAACCTCTCCTAATGGACAACCTTCAGTTTGCTCCCCGATTTCCACACAATGCAGACAGTGACATCTGACAACTTCTTGATACTCAACCAGGGCCCTTCCCAATTAAGTTGCAGTTTGGGGAACCATGCTTTTTCTTTGCCATTATGTGAAGCCACACAGATTGGCCCTCTTTTAACCCATGCCCATATGCTCGCCAGTGGTAATTCCGCTTTTGCCTCTAGGCACCATCCCGTGACAATGCCGTGCCCTTTTGTGGACATTCTGCATTTTGAGACGCAGTATTTCCGCAAAGTCTGTAGTTGTGTCTGCCTCAAATTTGGAACCTCCCCTCACCAGATCCACGAGGACAGTCACCACCTGTCCCAACATCATTGTGGTCAATTAGCATTGACACATTGTTGACCAAGAATTTGTCCAACTCAACCAACTCAGCACTCCTTCACTAATGTACATGCAACTCTGCAGTAGCATCTGGAGGTGGGAATGCTTCCATGCACTTTAAGCAGTAGTTGCAACAAACCACAAGTCCCAAGATACCATTGTTCATCCTGGGCTGTCTGTTTGATGCTCTCCAACACCCTACAAAATTTCCAGGCAACTGTACAACTCTGCAACACCTGCTCACCTCTGACCAACAACACTGCACAGGGAGTGCACCACAGAGCATTAGGTTCCATCTTGGCCTGGTACATCACCAAGTCACGTGCACTCACCTTACTAAATACACTTGTACATGTATCAGTTCTCACACTTTCCACTAAGTGTGCATTGTATTGCAATTCAAATGCTTCATTACAAAGGACTGCCCTATTCAATTGAAATTCCCCAAGAAATTAATTCAACATATCGGGGTGAAATCTGAGGAAACAGAAAAATCAGGGATAAAATATGCCTCTTAAATATGTCCCTCAATCCTGCATTTAAACAATTTATTGCACCGTGTGTACTGCCAGTATCATTGCTTGTTGATTATTCCAGTTTCCAATAATAGTCTTTTTCCCCTTGGCTGCCTCTTTTTCCACCCAACTTTCGAACCACAAACATTTCCACAGATTTTTCAAGCTCTGTCAAGTGAAAGATCTCCACCAAGATTGATGACTTTTAAAGTCAAAAGTTGCACAAGTCTTGCATTCGCTTTCATGCAACATTTGGAAATTACCAAGTAGAAACGTCCGTACATCCTAAATACATTTTTCCAAAAATCCGGACAAATCTCACCCCTGGCATACCTTTTCTTTCATCCAGGCCTGAAATTCGTCGCACTCCCGGTAAAATGAGAAGAGTTTGATGGCATCCTCGAGGTAGCGCTTCCGCGAGACGGCGAGCTTCTTGAGCCGCCTGTAGGTGCCATCGATGCCCTGCTGCCTCAGCTCAATGTTCTCCTTATCAAAATGATTGGTTCTTCTCACTTTATTCAAAGCAAAGAAAAACTGGTATGAGTTCACTTTCAACATTGTTTCTTCAAAGATGAAACTTGACTCCCTACAGTAAAATATAAAGAAATACACGGTTGATTAACTTAAAATTGTGTCCTTATGCACAGTATGTGAGGTAAAAAAATGAAGATTTTAGAAACAGAGCAAAATTGCAATCCCAATAATGCCACTCATGAAACCCCTCGCATAATGAACCATTCATTCAGTTGTTTAGATCATATGACAGCTAATTATCACTTTTTTTACAGCCAACTCCACAAAGGGGCTCAAATCATTAAGATTGAATTATTAAATTTCACTGCAAAACACTGTACTAAACAGACTTTTTCTCGTTGGGTGGTTTTAGCAGAATGAGGCAATATTAACTCACAAAAAAGTTGAGATTATAAAGATTGTACTTTCAAATCCTGATACAACAGTATACTAAATGGCCAATTTTCTCCATGGGTGTGTTTGGCAGCACGTTTGCCTGGAACCGTCAACTCACGGCTAGACTTTCGAGACAATGACGTGCCCCTCCCCGCCGAAATCTTCCTCTTTCTCTTGACCATCTCCTGCCGCATCTTGGTCTTGCGAACTCTGACCGTCTCCGGCACCCTGACTCGCTTCTGCACTTTCTTCTTCACAACCTTGGGCTGAGTCTCCTTGACGTAGTTGGCGGGGACGAAGCCCTCTTGGCCTGATGCTTTACGGATGTTCCACCAGTCGGCGTTGGTTTTTTCGACCAGGATCAAGATCTGCACAAATTCAAAAGGCATTCAGTGAACCACAACAATTGCTTTAACAAGAAGACACTGCGTAAACTTCACAGGCACCTTGTTATGAAAGAACTGGGAAAAGAACAAAAAAACCCAATTCATTAGTTTGGGACCCTCAGAAATTAACTTGTTTTCAGCAATTGTCAACTGTACATATACATTTTGGTATGCGTTTTCCCCCAATCAACCTTTGCATATTTCAACTTTAACTGCTCTTCACAATGATGCAGGTTGCGGTCATAAGTGCTCCCGTCAGGGTAAAGATTGGCAAGTTCAAGGAAGTTTTTCTTAGAAACCTGCCAGCCATGTTGTGGTCTCGGCACCAATTTTTAAGCAAAACTCTGCTCTCACTGGGTGCTACGGTGGGGTTGCATAAATGAGCATGCAGCAGCCCAGTTTCCAGCTTTGGGAACGGGGAGAGGGGCGACAATGCCAGCTAGGGTGGCACATTACAAGAACAGATCATTTTGATGCTTACATGGTTTTCGCCAATAGGGGGAGCGGGTGTCAGCTGCTCGCCAGGGGCCCTTATTAATGGGCCTGGCATGCAGCACAAGCATTGGATATTTGTAAGGGGCCAGTGTGGAATCTAATAAACGCGTAACACCCAGAGTGGAATGCAGGCAGGCACTTTCAGTTCTATCCCTACAGAGTTAACAACTTTACTCAAAGATTGTCTGAAGGAGTATAGGGCTTCACAGAAAGTACTGTGCTGACATGTCCACACATAGCTAGCGTAGCTTAGTGAGGAACTACACTGAAATAAGTATGTTAAACACAGCATTATATGTAATGCAATCTCCCGATTAACTTAATCTCATATGGGCAAGAACAGGTGTACAAGAAGAAGTGGTCTTACCTCTCCTTTTGATACTTTCAGACCTTGCCCTGAGAATGCGTAGGCAGCCTTCACCTGTGGGTAAGTCCTTTCTTCCACCACCTCCTTCACAACCTCTTTCTCAACCACCTCTTCCTCCTCGACCTCATAAGGCACCTCGACAATTTCGGTTACATACTCCTCCCCTTCTGCAGGGAACGGCTCTGGTGCATTTTCTGCTTCCGCTAAAGGTTCAAGTGAAAACTGGAGAAGAAAAACACTGCACTGTTCAACCGAACTGCACTGTTCTGACCAGTGAGTTATGGAGCTCCTTTGCAAAGAAGCAATCCACAGAGTTGTCCTTCCAGTCAAAATCAGTCAAACGACAGATGATATGTACAAAATGTGCAATACATTGCAAGCCACTGGCGGGCACCAACTGCAAGCCACAAATGTGTCTATGACTGACCTTGCTGTTCATGTTGGCGTCCACCATCTCCTTGGCCTGCTGGCTGAGCTTGAGGATGTCGTCCTCGTAGGCATTGATGCTCTCCATCAGCGTCAGGTGCTTCTGGAGGAGCGTCTTGGCCGACTCCGGATCCTTGCCGTAGTCGTCGCTGCACACCAGGGGCATCTTCTCACGCATCCAGGACTCAGCCTCATTGGTATCAATGTAATACTGTGAGGACGAAGGGACAGTGTTTCAAAAATGAACTTCTTGCAATTTAAACACTGCAGGATGAAGCAGGGTCGTGAAGGGACTTCATGAAGATGGGGACTTAAACCAAAGCTGAAGATATCAATTACAAATCTTCAAAAGAACTTCCCTGCAAGATGGTTGCTACGCAAAGCCTCTATCTATTTAAAGATAGAACAAAATAAAGCACACTTGCATTGTTAAATATCCTGGAGGCATACCTGGTGCACAACCCCTTTTTTGTTTTTATCTGTGGACATAGCCATTCCTTTATCTATTTTTCTTTTGCTGCCAACTGGTTCTATACAAGTTAAGGACAGATGTCAGCACTGAAATACTGTATATCCCGTATGTCTGGGTTCAACCAAACAGCTCATTACCCTGTGACAAAGACACGTACAACCTGTCAATACCTGGTGCGACTGGGCAGCTTGCTCTAGTCGGTACTTCCGTGCCTCGGCGAACTCATTCAGTCGAGCCCACTTCTCCTGCAGTTCATCAATCTGGGCCAGGATGACATTGCTGCTGGGGTGTCCTGCCCTTGCCAGCTCCTCCCCTGTCTGCATCACGCCTTCGATGATCTGCTGCCTTCCAACAATCTCCAGCTCCAGTGCCTATGTAAGTGCATGGAGCATTCACACGTTCAAAGTACTGCATTCTAATTGAGTACTTAATAGCAAGTATTTTATGATAGCTTCAGAAGTGTTTACAGCTCTTCTTAAGTACATCAAAAATATTCACGTCTTAATTCATGTCGGTGTATGACCACAAAATGCCTAACCTACAACACCAAGCAGTAACCTAGCTGAAATCCAAGACTAACTAGGTATCCAGTCAGTTCAGTCAGTATCCTTTCTTCAACCTTTAGAATTCTCACAACGTATTCGTCTTCTTTTCACAAATGCCTGTTTTCAGTCTCCAGGATGTCATGCCCTACTGTGTACCTGTGTTTCATGCCAGTTTCTATAATAATAGCCAAACAAGTGATGTAATTTGGGCAGAATCTCCTGTGCTTAGGAATATACTTCTTTTACAGGCAGCTACAAGTTTGATGTCCTTTATAACACCCCACCACAGGTTCCATATGTTGATTGGCCAAGAGAGCCAGTCACATGACATTCACAAGCCCAGGTTGGACGACATCTGCATTGCATTGCGACTAACGTCCAGGGTATGAAAGTCCTCCTACTATGCGAAATTTTTTTCAACATTTTTTTCTCACCTTTTTACCTGACAAAGACAGCTCAAAATGTCATTCCCAAGTGCCTTGTATCCTAAATTCCATAAATGCTGTGTTGAAGTTACTAAATATGCCCACGAACAACGTATTTTGCAGGAAATTCTGCAAAATTCCACGCTTCCTGTCGCGATTCCTTTACGACCTACGTTCGTAAGGTATGCATTTGCTCATGCCCGAAATGGCCTTGAAGCTTGGCCCGCACCCCGCATTTTGTCAGTTATGCATGTTGTCTAGAGCTAGGTCTAGGTCTTCGCTCAATTACCAATACGTGGAGACACACAGACAATAGACCTAGCCGTATCTTTGGAAGCCCATTCGGACACGGCCCTACCTGTGACTTCGTCACGCCCACGACTCTTCCGCACATGCATAAGGGACACTCGATTACCATGCATTTCGCGCATGTGTGAGTTCCCGTGCTAGAAGAACGTGTATCTACATGTAGATCGCGATCGCAACAGAAGCATGGAGTTTCCCAGACTTTCCTGTGAAATACGTTGTTCACAGGCGTATTTAGTAATTTCAACACAGCATTTATGAAATTGGGGATACAAGGAACTTGGGAACGACATTCTGAGCTGTCTTTGCCAGGTAAAAATGTGAGAAAAAACTGTTGAAAAAAATCTGGAATAGTGGGAGGACTTTCATACCCTGGAAGTTAGTCGCAATGCAATGTAAACGTCATCCAACCTGGGCTAGACATTCACGAGTTAGTTATCTTATTGTGCACAGCCAAAAGAACTACTCCCCTTACCAACCCACAAACTTCTTGCATAGCAACCAGAATTCTATGCAAATAGATATGAGTATGCTTGTTGAGCATGTACAGAGCTGGGTGAATTTTAAACAGATTTCTGGTTCAAAAGGGAATAAATTTTTATTGTATTTAGATTAACATAATCACTTGCTTCAATCAAGCAGAACCTTTGAGAAGGGTGTTCTAAATCAATTACTGATTGCTTTATCTCCTGGTGTAGTAAAACATAGCCTCTTAAGGTGATCCAGAGAGCACCTCGGGAGGCATTTTACTACAACACTCAAAGCAGTCAGTATTTGTATAATAAGTTTACAATCCCTACCAAAAATAGCAAAGTGTCAAGGTCAGAGCAGCACGCACATAACAATGTATTAAAATTCAGAACATGTGCCTCATTTATTTTTCAATAATTTAGACTACAGGTATTTCATATATTTCCCAAAATATAATCTCTAATTTGACCTCCCAGGATGAGTGCACCAATCAATTATAATTTTCAGCAATTTTCCCCATGCTGCAGTTTGGGCCCTGACTCGGCAACCTCAGAATCTGTGTCTTTAACTCTTTTTCCCTTTCAGACTTTTTAAAATCTAGTTCTACACTGCGGCTACAGTCTTTTGCTTGTTATCATCACCATGGAAAGGCAGTATTGGTGAGTCGAGTCCATCACATAGCCCCTGCAAATCCTCTCAAGACTTGACTTAATCACAATTCCATCACAAGCCATTTGGTCTTGTGCCAATTCACAAGCTATTCAACTTCACCTGAACTGTGACAACAACATTCTTCTGTCATTGTCATGCTACTTATGACTGGTCTTGTACTAGGACTCGTGATGGACCCGACTACAACACTATCAAAAGGTTGCATTATGGATTGTCAAGTAGTTTTCTTAGTGCACTGTTCCTGTCATGAACTCACTGCATGTTTCTGCTGAGCATTGATGACGCTTCTCAGGTCCCGCCCGGTCACCATGGACTTGGCAATGCGCTGCTTCTCTGTCAGCCATGACTCCTCCTCCTCGCCGTCCCGCAGGAACTCAAAGAACTTGAGTGACTCCTCCAGCTGGGCCTTGCGCCTCATGCTCAGCTTGGTGATGCTGAGAGAGATGGTGAGGGCGCAAGGCACGGCGGAAGCATCAAATGCAAAGGACACAATCAAGAATGCATCAAACTATCACGTGGAATACATAATGTCACCTTAACCACACTGCAACTGTGTAGTGTAAGCCTTGGTAGACTGAGCAAAAGAAAAAGATTCAAAAGCCCATACAATGTAAGTTTGGGGGTACAACCTTTGAAAAATGAACCTTGCTGTCAATGAATTAAATAATCACACAAGATTTATACAGGATAATCCAAATTTATCCAGGAATTAAAAGAGATCTTAAAAAAAAGTAAAATGAATCGGGGCTACGCCTTGCTGGGTTCTGTCCAGCACTACTGGATCCATTCATACTCGGGCTGCAGGGTTGACTTCCTGTGACAACTTCACTGGCACTTTCTGTCAGTTCATCTCCAAGCATGGTTTCATATTGTGTCACTTCCTGCAAGGTAGCTTTTACTTGAGGGAGTTTTGGTTTCCCTCTTGTCAGAACTGACTCCTTCAGGCTCTCTTTCAGCAACATATCATTTAGCTTGTCCACATGCAACATACTACAGTTACTACTCTGCTTCAATTTGATGCGGACTACCACTTCCCTCCTAGAATATTGAAGCTGGGGGGCACGTTTTGCATTTTGGCAGGGTTATGCAGCCACACTAGCTCCCCTCTTTTAGAACCACCTCTGACCCCATCTGGTCATTATTTATTTTCTACCTGTAGGTGCTCTTGCCCGAGCACTCACTCACTCTTTCATGAGCTCTTTGCATACTGCTTTGCATTTCTTCTGCAAAGTCTGTCTTGGTGTTGTTTTGGACACCTGGGGGTCAGATTTACAGGTATATCCCTTGTCAATTCTTGCAGTGTGCACTGATATGCGCACAGGAGCATCTCATCCCAATCTTTCTGCCTCCTCTTTAGATTGTTGAAAACAGCCACAGTGTTGGAAAGTGTCTTGTTAAATCTCTCAGCCACCCCATCTGATTTGGGACTATACATGGTCATTCTGGTCTTTGTCACATTAAGCATCTGGAACATTTCTGAAAAACCTGAGATTCAAAATTGGTGCCTTGGTCAGAGTGCAACCTTTGTGAAACACAGAAACCAGCATACAAACTCTTGCACTAACTTGAGTGCTACTGTCTTGGCAGTATGCCTCTGTCCACGTTGCATGGTTATCTCCTATCACTAAAATTTAGTGAGTGCCACTGGCCAGAGCAGGTCTATGGCTACCCTCTCAACAGAAATGCCCACTGACTCCTTTTTTTGTGAAGCACCCACTTCTGAGACTGCCAATGGTCCCAACTTGACCAGTATGACCAAATCAGGAGGGTTCTGGGGCACATTCTCCCATTCAGGGTGACACTTGCCCTTTGGCTTCTCCTGTAAAACCAAAATTCAGTCGTTTCCATGAGTTGAGCTCTCCTAACCTCATTCCTGGAAATTGTTGGCTCAGCTACTATGCCCCTCACCGAAGGGCGGTTTATGTAAAGAAAATACATCCTTAACAACATTTCAGTTAAACTGAATGAAAAGTGCTTCTATTTGGACAATCCAACCAGGAAAGGGGGGGGTTAACTCCACTACAGCAAAAAAAAAAGTAACAATGCTTCATTCAAAATCAGGACACCTCAATACTTTGATCTATTTCCGTGAAGTTTGACTAATTGAAGTTTACTATGAAGGGAATTATTGACATGTCCTACCCACATGAATGCACAACCACATACTGTAGTTGTAACTTGAAGTGTCTAGTATCTCCAGCACAGTCCTTCAGGGCAAATGACAAAATCCCCCGCTCCTTGAACCATCAATGTGCTCTACTTGTCACAGGGCGATGCGATGACAAGAGTCAATGTAGTGTGGAAGTCAGTATAATCTTGAGCTAGGTTTGAGGTCAGAAGCTATAGAGAAAGTCTGAAGAGTCTGCACAGTCCTGTTTCCACTGGATTGCTCTTTTATGAACCCATGTCTTCCTGAGAGAAAAAGACTGTATTCTCTTTTGGAACATGCCATTCCTGCATTAGCATGTGTACAGGTGGACCAATGTTCCCATTTGGGAAAGTCTATTATTAAATGTGCATCCTGTCACGTGCATAACAAATACACTTCACCAATGGGAAGAGATTTGGCAGATTCAAACATGAGGTGTCAAAAAAGTTTTTTAAAGTCCATGCAGATTTACAAGAACTGAGGTTATTTCATACTTATACAGTCAAAAGTTAAAGGACCATCCATACAAAATGCATTCACCTGAAGAAAAGCCAAAATGAAGCCAATCAATCAGGGCAAGCTGTGTCTATTTTCAATGTGTAATCCGATAGTATTTTGGGTTAAGCATCATTTTGAGCACCATGGGTTTATACGCAGATCCGGGGTGCCCAAAATGGGACAAAAGAGCTGGTCTGTGTAACAAAAGACCCTACTCGGGACAAAAGACCTGCTGGTAGGAATTGCCATCATTTTTCAGCTTGCATTTTACGAAGGTAATCCGTCACTGTTTTTAAACAGTATACCACTGTATTGGGCATAGCGCGCCTGCGGATTAGCACTGTGGACAAAAGTGCTCCAGGGCCCCATTGATGAGTGACACAGCACAGCTGCATGCTTATCCAGCCGCATTTGAAAAGACACCACTCACATTCAATGGGGACAAGGGCTCTCTACAGGGCGGCAGGCCTGGATGAAATATTCAGGAGTCATTGAAGGTTACCTGTCAGCTTAGAGTAGCCACCAAAGAGTCATTCGTGTGGGAGTAAAAGTCCATTAAATTAATGAAAAGATGAATTTTTGAAAAATTTTGAAAATAGAAAATCTTGAATATCACCCGTATGTAGACACTGCATTTTTAAAAGCACCCGGCAGCAAGCGGTTGAACAGCTATTTGACAAGATTTGAAATATTAACAGTCTGATACTTAGTGGTCCCTCCTTTATTTCTGATCACTTAGACTAGCTCTTTATACCCATGCTGCCTTACAGACAAAATGTCATATAAGACCTGTCTTTGCAATAAACTTCATGCAAATGGGCTCACTGCACAACTCTAATGTTATCACTCCTGTGAAAAACATCTTATGTAATCATTCAATGAAACAATGTAATGCAATGTAATGAGAAATATCAACAAAATTCCTGGTCTTAAATTTTTACAAATGACTGTACAAAGTGCAACTCGAGTTAACTGTTTATTTACATTTAAAAACAACACAGCCTTGTTTATATTTTCATGCAAAAAATTCCAAATATATATATTAAAACTACAGATATTTCAGAAATGTAAACAAACACAAATTAACTTAATAAACTCCATTACAGGGACAATCCAACTATCAGAAAGAATCCATCAAACATGAAAGGATTACAACATGACATCAGAACATAGGAACCTAATATAAAACTTCAATGAGTCATTTGATCTTAATTAACATTAAGAAAAGAACCTAATTTCACTTCTGCATCGTAACAGTATTTGAGTGCAAGGATTCCTGACGTTATGAAAATAAAACTTCAGTGAGTCATTTGATGTTAATTAACCTTAAGGAAAGAATCTAACTTTAGTTCTACACCTACACGTAACAGTATTTGAGTGCAAGGATTCCTGACGTTATGAAAATAAAACTTCAGTGAGTCATTTGATCTTAATTAACATTAAGGAAAGAATCTTACTTTAGTTCTACACCTACATGTAACAGTATTTGAGTGCAAGGATTCCTGACGTTACAAAAATAAAACTTCAGTGAGTCATTTGATATTAATTAACATTTAGGAAAGAATCTAACTTTAGTTCTACACCTACATGTAACAGTATTTGAGTGCAAGGATTCCGGAGGATATGAACTCTCGATTGGGGAACCAGGTTTCTACATCTGAAGCTGAAGACAGTTACTGTTTCCATGAAGATCATCATCTGGTGTAACCCTAATGTCTTCCTCATTAACTCTGAAGATGGATGAGAATCCTCATTGATTTGAAACAGTGGTTCCTTTTCGTCAATTTTTTGATTTGCTCGTCTCTTCCTCCCCAGTTTTGTTGGAAGGCACTGCTGAAGTACTCCACTTGGTACCATGAGTTACATGTACATTCCTTTTGCCCAGTGACACATGGCCTGTTGTTCACAAGGTGTGGGTTCAACTGGACACAGCGCGCCATCTGACTATCAGCTACAATATTTCCGGATGGATGCAGTGTTCCTGGAGAACTTGGACAGTGTGCATGTGATCATTCGCAAATGCTCCTTGCAGGGTTCTTCCTCCATTCCAGGGAATAATGTATAGACCTTCTGCTCCTCTACAGCCAGGCGTGGAGGAGGATCAACCTCTTTCTCTCTGACGAAAAAATTCATCTCCAGCTAGTCAGTAACTGTCAGTTCTGGAAGAATAAGTTTATTGCTTCTTCTAAGCTCCACTGGTTCTGCCAGTAGCCGTGGACATGTTCCTTATCCCCAAACATAAATATAAATGCAATGAACCAAATGAGAGGATTAAGGAAAACACGAAAAACGACATAATACTCAAACTTTATTTGCTAACTTTACTACATGCTGACAACATAAATTCCCTACCAGGATATTAAAATAGTCCAAGTAATTTCATCAGTGCAGTAACCTCTCCTTAATTCGGTTAACCAATGTCATCTGAAGCTGACTCGGAGGTAAGAAGCTAAGAAAAAATCTCTAGCATCCAATCAAAAGTGTTTTTCCATCACCATTTCATGACATCGTTGGCCTAAGATGGGATGTAAGGGCCTGGCTACCAGGAAATTATCATACATAACACTGATCTGAATATTCATTAGAATAACTGAATGTTGTGAGAATTTTCCACAATCGTGCACTGCACACTGTAATGCAGTTCGTTGCATGGGTGCAGTTGATTTCAGTGAATTTTTACCACATGCCTTTCATATGTTATATGTCATGCAAAGCACAGAGAGACTAGATGTACATGTAGATGTACATGTGCAAGTACATGTCAATATTCATCCTGTACAAAATCTCTTAGTTTACTTCCCTTTTCAAAAGAATCCCCCATAACCAAAAATTGGAAAGAAACGGTGACTGGCCGATGGTGGAATTTCATTTAATCGTGCAATAAAATCAAGGATCAAGCGACTTGCACCCACTGTACATATGGTATGACTGCAGCCTGGAAGGCAACAGAGCACTTCCAATGTTCACTGCGCTTTGATGAATTTCAGTTTGGTTCAATCGGCAGTTCAACTGCAGTGTTAGCTCTAACTGAACAGAAAAGTGCTAATACATGTATTTGGAAGCATTTCCAGGACAATGGTAACCGTCACCTTTGGAACCAATGTTCAGAGGAAAGGAATTGCTACCACCAGTCCAAAACATGAAAAATAATTTGTGCCCTGAGGTAGTAATATACTTTGTCCTATCTTGCATCCAAAAGTCCTCATAAGGAATAGGTAAGCAAAGAAACAGACTATTAACATGAAGCTGGACAACTGACCAAGCATTCTGTTCATGGATGGTAGAGGTGGGAGGGCGAAGTCCTGTCTGCAGGGAAAGGAGTTCAACAAAATAATTACAGGCTCAGGAATTATGGATAACTCCAGCAATCAACAAAATGTTGCAGTTTTCATAATAGTTGCCACCGGTCATTACTCAACAAAGATACGGGCCAATTCCTTGCTGTCAAAGGAATAGCTACAGTTCGCAGAAATGCTAAACATGCACACAAGAAATAACAATACAGGCAATAATATCAGTTTATTTATTAAGTGTAAGTTTTATGAATATAACATCCAAATGAGCTTAACGATAACAAAAAATGAAATATAAAAATACAAATGCAACCACATCAATTATTATTAAGCTGTCAATCCACCCTGAGCAGAAGCACCCATTCATTGGTTGAAAACAGCCACATTGGTCTGGAGTGTTCATATTGTTGGTAGCAATGCGACTTCAAAGTTTGCATTTTATAGTCGTTCCTGATCCAGAGATGGGTAGTTACAACCACAGGAGCCTCCAATGCTAGGAAAATTGCGCCCTCTCTTGGCCCAGCTCAGAGCTCATTAAGCTTTAAGTCCAATTTTAAAAAATACTACCAACTGTTATGGGATTGCTTCCTAACAAGTATGAACCAAATCTGAACCAAATCTGATGAACTGGGATTTGTTGTAGGATTCTAACATCCTAAGACTCGTGCCCTTGATGTAGTTGATATACAAAATTTTAACAAGTGCAGTCAGTCTCTTTGGATATTCCAGGCTAACTGGATCTGGCTCAAAAATATTATCACTAAAACTAAATATTACGGTAAAATTCTGCTTCACATTACTTACAAAGTAATTGGAAGAAAAAAAATTAAATCATATGGTGCATTTTATACAGATATAAACAACCAATGAGACAATGCTAATTCCAATCCAGCCATAATTCATTAACTACATAGTGTAAAGAGTGTAAATGGTCTGAATAAATACAAATGAAAAGATGACGTATGAGATTATTAGAATGGGGATTTAAGAATTAAAGTTATGATATGGGATGACTGCATAGCGGGCGGAGACAGCTGAACTGCAGAGCGGGTTGTCCAGCTCAGACCATCCAGTCCTACTGGTATCCTTCTTGCACCAGTGTTGTTGTTGTTTACAAGTACGGAGATCGGGGAAAACATAGGTGGAGAAAACACAGGCGATGAAGAGGCGACACTGGTGTTCCATGGAAAATTCAAGGAAAATATCAGGAATCCCTGAACAGGAATGTGGAGATCCAGCAAGGTTGCAACGAGGCAAAAACAGCAAACGGCTGAACACTTTGCAGAACAAGGTAGAAGGGTCTGCCACTAAATTTCCAATGGAGAACATGTGAGCAGCAGAAACAGAAGTACAATTTGAACATGCAAGGCAACTCAGTGTTCCATGTACGCACAGCTTCAGGAGGACAAGTCCGGTTGTCAATGCTGCCACCAATTGTACATCATAGAAGTTTTCAGGAGTTCTCCTTGTATTAAGAGAAAGTACTGCCAGTCTCCGAAAGACTACACACCCAATAAAACACACAAATCACCATGTGCATGGTAAAGTCAGTTTTATTTCTAAAGGTACATGTAACTGTTTTTACACATCCATGTTCGAGGCACACACAGTCACAACCCGAACTTGGACCCATGTATGTAGTCAGTTTTTACCACCTAAATTCTAGTGCTAATTAATCTTAACCACTTCCTGCCGGATGGAATTTGCATATGCGGGATGAGTTCTCAGGGCAATTTTCAAGATTTTCCATTTTCAAAATTCTTCACAAATTCATACCTTCATTTACTGGATGCTTACACCCACACAAAAGACTGTCTGGTGGCTACTCTCATGTGACAGGCAACCTCCATTGATACCCGAGTACTGCAGCCAGACTGCCACCCAGTAAAGAGAGCCCAGATCGTGCAGTGTTACGTAATTTATTCTTATTTCTATTTATCCTTTGTTCCCCAAATGGGCCGAGTGCATTGCTGAATAGCAGTGGTGTTTTTTCAAATGCGGCCAGATTAGCATGCAGCGGTACTGTATCACTCATCACTGGAGTGCTGGAGCACTTTTGTCCCCACTGATAATCCTTGGGGGATGAATGCCGCAAACAGTGGTACACTGTTTCAAAATGACGATTACCTCCGCTAATGCCAGCTCAAAAATGATGGCAATTCCCAGCAGCTCAGTCTTTTGTTCCAAGTACGGTCTTTTGTTACAAGGCCCAGCTCCTTTGTCCAATTTCAGGCACCCCAGCTATGCAAACAAACCCAAGGTACCTGGTACCAGGAACCCCAGCACCGAGTGGTCAAGGCAGGAGGTACATATATGTCAGTGTACCCTTGCCTGGTTTTCAGGCTGGGCAGAGCTGGCTCAATCACACACAATATCACGAGAACTACACGTACACATAACACGCACGGGTAATTTTGCCTTATACCAGTTCATTATTGGCCTACTTCTGGCCCTATATCCACAGTTAACTCAATAACAGTGCTTTCATGGCCTACTGATGGCCATGTGTCCACAGCTTCTCAAGATAAGTAGGTATATGGCCTATTACTGGCCTCTTTCCTACAGTATCTCAAACCAAGTGGCTACTTGACCTATTGTTGGCCATGTGTCCACACTAACTCAAAACCAGTGGCTACTTGACCTCTTACTGGCCATGTGACCCACAGTAACTCAGACCGCACACCGATATTTCTTTCCTGCATCTTTATTACAGTGCCACTCACAGACTCGCATTTTACTTACTGCTCGTAGGCCACATTGAGCAGAGCAACTCTCTTCTTGATGGTCTCGCTCTCTGAGTGGCTCTGGCTCAAGTAGATGTCAGCCTTCTGGTTGACCTGGCCCACCCGGTAGCCCTGGGAGTTGATCTGGGTCTCGGTCAGGGCATGTCTCTGGAGGAGGTCCTCCACCCCCAGGAGATGCTTGCCGCAATTCCCAGACTGCAGACCCACCTGCAAGAGGGAGAGGAGAACAGTAGAAAAAGTGCTATGAGGAACACCAAAGGCAGTGTTCATTTGTAAATGGTAAAACATTTTGTGGCAATTTTCTCTTCCCAAAAAATAAATTACTTAGCAAAAGAGAAGTGCGCACGGCCCAACCGTGGTGGGAATTCCTAGGGGCAGCGTGTTCTCTACAGCCCAGGGGGTGTGTCCGTTTGTGGAAAGCATATCCACACTTGCAGGCAACCCTATCAGACAGACAACTAGCACGTAAGGCAGAGACTAACCTATCTCATCTGTTTATTCAATAAAAATGTAAGGACGTACATGTACCTCCTAAACTGTGACCTCAGTTACCTAAGGAAGCAATAGGACCTTCGCTGATGACCCAAAATAACTACTCCACAATTTATCTGTTTATTTTCCTCCTTAAAATATCTGGACTTGCCTTAACTTAATAGATCAGAGAAGTGTCTGGATGGAAATAACACTAATTCTTACTTACAGTTCGGAAAGCTCAATCGTCTTGCCCAGCGCACAGTAACCCACATCAAAATAAGCATAATGGCAAATGACCCAGTCTAAAAATTCACCTAGCATCTTTGAATAACATGCTCTAATTTGGGCACCAAAAACAGCATCAGTGTGATTGATTTTGTGATTTTGAATGGAATGTGAATCTGGCTCCTTATCATGAATATGTATAAGACACAGTGACACTGATGCTTCAAACAGTGAACTAACTGCAATGACTCACTGCACAGTTCTATCACTGGATTTTAATCAGATATACAAGCCCGGCAGGCTTGGCAGTCAAGGGGTATTGCACAGACTTCATGGCTCAAGGCTGAGAGCCATATTTTAAAGGCGTTTTTGCTCTTTAAGATCAGTATAAAACCCCTGCTAATGAAAACATTCTCATCCAAGAGGCCCGCCATGCATGGAGCTGATTCAAAGTTTCAATTCTTCAAGATGCTACAGCGAACACTTCCAATTTAAACCGAGACCAATGTCAAGGAGGGGCTTTGCTGTGCCAACATTCCCGGACAATCTACATTTTTGTGCTTTTACACAGGGACCAAAGCTTTGATGTTGCTACCAGTAACCACTGAAGCCCACAGAAGCAGAAATTGAATTACAATGTTCTTTGACAAAGATTGCCACCCATGATCACAAGCCTGAAGTACGCACACCACAGTGGACTTTTATAGGGCTTGATTCCTTTAACATCACTTTCATTTCACAGGAATTTAGTGGAACTAATGTACCAATCCCTTTCATTTGCATCATGTTTTTTATACTCCCCATAGAGGAAAAATAAAGCAAAGGTAATCTGAATCCGTTAACCTCAATTTCTTTCATCTCTGCTGTGACACTCTCAATCTCTCTAAACATGCCCATCAGGTCGGTGAAGCCGTGCAACACCTGCTGTCGCCTGGCCAGCAGGTCAATCAACTTTTGCCAGTCCCGGGCAATCTTTCGTTCCTTCTGGCTGACCGCCTGGCCTGTGTGGTGGTTCCCCCCAACCAGCTCCTTGGCCATGCGGCTCAGGTCCTCAAAGCGGTCTTTCTGTGAGTTGAAACACCATCAAATCGTGATTTATTAGCTAGCACTTGATGTATGGTACCTCTTTCTACTTCCTTGTTTATAAGTTATACCCAATGGCAAAAAAATAATAAATTTTGATTCAGTGTAAACAAACCTCATCATTGATGTATAAAGTGAATGAAATGCCTGGTGGTCTGGTCAATCCTCTCTCCAAACCAAATCCTTGTAGGAAACAGGAAAGTTTGGTCTTTTGTTTGGTGCATCTGTGCCATTAGACTGTGCTCTGATGTTTACCTAACTTACCCTGGCCATGACATCAGCCGTGATTGCTTCGTGCCTTTTGGTGGCCGCTTCCACAGCAAAGATGTTGTTGCTGGGAATCACGCTTTCCTTCAGCACACTGGTCATGTCAGCCAACCACGACTCACGAAGTAAGGCCTGGATCAGATTAAAAGATGTTTGGATTGAAATCTCATGTCGGAGTCACATGGTGTAGATGAGTGAAGACTGTCCCGGAATTTTACAGCTCAGTTTTGTTAAAACTCTATCCATGCTTATCAGAAGCTAGGACTATCCAAAAATATGGAACGAATTGAAAGAAGGAATTGAGCTATACAATGTTTAAACTGTCTGGCCAATTCCCCACAGATAATATACTCCTTGATTAAAACAGTCCTTGCAGAAAGCATGAATAAATGATCTTGATTCAAAAAAGATTTCAAACTAGAATCCCAACAAGAATGTAATTATTTTCCAATAATTGGTGCTAGGGCAAGTTTTGCCAATTTAGGACTGTCTTTTGGTGCATCTGGATTGGAAGGCACAATTTTCTGCCTCCTTGCACTAGTGACCAGTTCCGATCTGAAAAACAAAAACCCTTTCCCTACTCTGGTTAAGGAATCCAAACACCTAGCATACAGTGAAAAGCTTCCAGATCAGAAACTGCACATTCCATTTCCCCTGAACGCACAATTACATGTGCAAGTGTGCACTATGGATGAATTCTACAAAGGTATTTTTTCACAAGCAGAAAATGTACACTTTTTATAGGATTGATATTTGCATATGTTGTAAATGTACCTGCACGTTGCGCAACATCCACAGTATATCATTTGGAATTCATTCTGTCTTATTTTATTATATTCTACAAACACAAATTCAAAGTGAATACACTCAGGAGAGCATCAAAGCTTCCCTGTGCAGGGAATGAATTGTTACTGCTCCAGTCATTTATTGCAGCTCGGTCTCTGCCTACTTCCTCGTATCAAAATATACTGTAAGTAGTAGCATTAACCATTTCCTGCCGGGTGCTTTTAAAAATGCAGTGCCTACATACGGGCTATTTTCAAGATTTTCCGTTTCCAAAATTCTTTAAAAATTCACAATTTCATTAAATGGACAATTACACCCACATGAATGACTGTCTGGTGGCTGCTCTAATCTGACAGGCAACCTTCATTGACACCAACGTATTTCAGCCAGGCCTGCGGCCCAGTAAAGAGAGCCCAAAATTGTGAGGTGTTGCATAATTTCCTTTGTTCCCAGTGAATGCTAGTGGCATCTTTTCAATCGAGGCTGGATTAGCATGCAGCGGTACTGTATCGCTCACCAATGGGGAGCGGGAGCACTTTTGTCCACGGTGCTAATCTGCTTTTGTCCACGGTGCTAAGCCGCAAGCAGGCAATCCCGAAAACAGTGGTATACCGTTTCAAAACAATGACGGATTACCTCCGATAAATGCAAGCTGAAAAATTATAGCAATTCCCAGCTGTGGGTGTTTCCGAGTATGGTCTTTTGTTACGAAGCCCAGCTCTTTTGTCCGATTTCGGGCACCCCGGCAATGTGTGCAAACCCAAGGTACCCGAAACTGAGTTCCCCAGCAGCATATGGTTAAGACTGTCTCAATCCTAGACCTCACCTTGCGGGCAAACTTTTCAGCCAACCTCTCCAGCCTCTCCTGTCGGATCAGCTCCTCCCTAAGGGCAATGCCCCGGTCATGCTCGGCCTGCTCGAGCTTGCCCCAGCAACGTTCCACATCGCTAACCAGCTTGCCCTCCGGTGGCATGTATTGCCGAAGGTGGCAGGACTGGACCAGGGCCTGGATGTTGAAGATCGCCACCTCTATGTTGGCCCACTCAGCATACCTACATGTACCGAAAGACTATTCAGTCATTTAAACCATATTGCTAGAAATGTACCGAGAAAATTAGCTGTAATCAGACATATATAAAAAGTACATGTGCCTATTTCCATGGTTACAAAGTGCTCAAGGCGATGTTGAAGCCCATCACAAGTTCCTTCAAGTCCATTACAAATCATCCAGTCTTAAACCACGTCACTCGCTTTTAAGTGCTGTGACAAAAGCACTATTGTCATTGTTTGCTCTTGTACTGAAAGCTGGCCTTGTGAAAGACTTGGGACATGACTTGAGAAAGGACTTGTGATGAACTCCACTGAAACTCTGCTCTAAGGAAATGCAAGCAAAATCTAAGTGTGAATTACAACTGAAAGAAATTGGATAAGTACATCATTAGGATCATAATGCTTCACCACAGTAAAGAAAATATAGACATCAAACGTTTAATAACAAATCCACATAAATTCCTCTCATTGACAAAGCATTGGCATGGCCAGTTAAATATAGTATAACCCGCTACTCCTGTAGAATTCGGCAAATCCTGAGACCGGATTTTCTAAAAAATGTCGAGCTATTTGATGCACAATCTCCATGGAAGACAGAAGAGACGTGGCCAATATTGATGAATTGAAGGATTTAGCTCAAGTTTATATTTCATCACAAAAGCTATTTGATATCTGGATATTTTGATTGGACTACACGTGCGCATGTATCTTACGCACAAAACCTTACTTTGGGGGTTTCTCTACAGTTCTGTACTCTTTGAAAGTCTGCATGAGTGCCTGAATGCCATCAAGGGAGTTGGGGAACTTGTGGTCGGCCAGCTGTCGGATCTTGGCTTCGATCCATTCCAGGAGTTGAGACACCATCAGCTCATAGTCCTTGCGCATTTTGTCCACATCCATCAGCTGGCTTACAATCTACAGAAATAAACAGAAATAGTTGCACTATCCGCCC
Source organism: Acanthaster planci (assembly GCF_054643075.1). Lineage (NCBI taxonomy): Eukaryota > Metazoa > Echinodermata > Asteroidea > Valvatida > Acanthasteridae > Acanthaster > Acanthaster planci. The sequence continues at coordinate 13,110,877 of NC_141777.1, read as the reverse complement.
TGAGCTGCAGTGCACCTCCAATTGGCAAAAGAAAGACAGGTGGTTACAAGCGAGTTCTTGCACGTGTTCTGCGTGTACGCAAAGACCACACGTGCCGCAATAAATTACTTATGCGTACTCAGCGTGCTCTGCATCAAACGCGCATAATACTTGCGTGCCTCATGGCACACCTATGCGGTGAGTACCTAAAAAAACGTGCCCTCTTCTGTTCCACTCGGAGTGAAGAGGAAACAATGCAGGAGTACTTGCTCAGCAAAACAAACCCACAATTCTACACCACCGGTGAAATTTTACAGAATTTTTACATACAGTACGTTTACATCAGGATATTAAACTTGAACAATTTTGGCTTTTTATTTTGCAGGTACATATACCGGTACATGTACTTCGGAAACTGGCTGATCAGCCTTCCGACCTTTGACCTGCCAGACACTGTACTGGCTCATATACTGAGCTACAGTAACCGGCCCATTGATGAAGTCCCACAACAGAAGCAAAGTGTTGGGACATGGATGATGAGGCAGGAGAATCTGGCCGTCAGTCATCTATTTACTTTTCAGCATGGGTGTATGGCTGAGATTCCATAAGGTGTGACTCCCAATTCACTGCTAACAGGTAGTCATGGAGAGACCATCCCAGAAGCAAATTATGAGAAAAGAGTTGACAGCATTTTGTGATGTCATTGACTTGAACAGCATTTTTTAAATCATTCATTATTTTTATGATTATTATTAAACAGTGCTCCTTTGCAAAATGCTTGACGTTTTGTGGGAACACTTACGAATGATGTTGCAACATTTCAGTATGAATCCCACAACACCGTTCAGGATGTGTACAAACCCGAGTTGGAGACCAGCCTAATGCACACCTAATACAGGCGAAGTGGAGCAACAGACTGCCTTGGAACTCACTTTGGCTATTCGTTTTCCTCCCGTCTTCTCTGTTTTCATTTTGGCAAAGTAGTGGTAGTATGAAGCCACGTATGTCATGATAGATTTCTCATCAGGTTTCTCTACATCTACATCTGTGGAAATTCAGAGCAAAGTACAATAATTGGGGAATGGCCCATAAAGTTGCAAGGAACTGCAGATATAATGCACTAATTTTATGTTTGTTTTTAATCCTTTCTTACATATGGTAAACTAATGCCTTGGAATTTAAAGTCTGAAGTAAGAACTGAAAGGGTTTCAGACATGAAAAGAACACATTGTAAAGTCAGCCAGGTGCGATTTGACGTTTTTTCTTAATGAAGAACGGCAGACTTGCTAAAGATCCAGTCACAAAGCAACAACCTCTTGCAAAACATTGATTTTCAAGACATCATGGTGACCAAGAATTTTTTTTCTTAGATTTTGGGTAACGATACAGGTTTAAAGGACACCCCACAATTATGCACATGTACGTGTGAAAGAATCTGCATGTACATCAGGACAAATATAAAAGCAAAAATGAAACTCGTAACTACCTGATTCAACAGAAATGCTGATCAGGAAGAGAAGTTCCAGAAACCTATTTTTATGTTACTGTTGATGCTTGGGTGCCTGCCTCTTTTGCCAAATTACTTACCCTCAGCATCCAGGAGGTCAGGGATACCCAGCTGCTCCTTAGCCACCGTGAAGGCCATGTTAAGATTTTGTTCATTACTCCTCTGCACTAGACCCTCAAAAGACACAAGCTCCGGTCTCCAATGCAAACAGAAAACAAGGAAAAGAATGATAGAAACAGTGGGTTTATTTGTATGTGTATTCTACACAAGATGAGCTAAACAGGAAACACGTGCTTTCCTTTGGAAAAATTCTACCAAAACAAACTAAACATGGGTGTGACTAGAATGGGGTATGGGGGGTTTGGGCGGGCACTTTCATCCGAAAGGCAAATTTTGTGGTGAAACAGGGCAGAGCACTTATACGCCAAAAACTGACGACTCAATATCAGTGGACAAGGGTTTATTTGAAGCATATCCAAGTAAATTTGTCATTTTCATCACCATCATCTTTTCCATTTCTTTTTCCTGTTTTTTTTTGTTTTGTTTTGTTTAGTTTTCCTTTTATTCTAGGAAGGGGGCAAGTGGCCCCTTGCACCCTCCTCCTCCCCTGAGACACTCACAAATCGTCACAGGAGAAAATCTTTTGATTCCGTGTTCACAATGCAAAGTGAGCACTGGGTATGCAATTAAATGCATAATTACGCAGGATTAAATGAACAGTTTTTCACCAACTCTTTTTTCACGGTCAATTACCAAAGCCAAATTTACCCAACTTGTGCCTACTCAGTAAGGATGTGGCAATGAATAGCAGGTCAGCCAAGATCAAAGGCTGAGAGCTACACATGGATATGGGAGGGATGAATGTACAAACTATCTACATGTATATCAAATAATTAAAAATACTCTGTGACTTTATTTGACAGGTCTCTGCTTAACAAAGTAAAATCTGATAAAATAGCAGATCTCCATGTGCTCATCACAATTCAAGAATACGTTGTAACTCACAGGCAGGTAGAAATATAGATTATAAATTATATATAAATTGAGAAATATACTATAGCCAGTAACATGAAAACGTAACCTTTCAATTTTTACTTTTCACAGCAAAGGGGCTCTTGAGGTTTCACTTTTCATGTACATGCACAGGTTTCTTGTGGTTTGATATCCTTTTACATATGACACACAAGACATGACAACCTTGGAACACTTATCTTTCACATTCATTTTCAAAGCAATGTTTACTTTCAAAGTTGTGTGAACAAGTAGTTCCTTGTTCA